>NC_069502.1:260918754-261548754 GCF_027579735.1 Bombina bombina
CTTGATTCTTAGTCAAAGAGGTTTCTCTGACTCTGTGATTAATACTATGTTACAGGCTCGTAAATCTGTATCTAGGGAGATATATTATAGAGTCTGGAAGACTTATATTTCTTGGTGTCTTTCTCATCATTTTTCCTGGCATTCTTTTAGAATTCCGAGAATTTTACAGTTTCTTCAGGATGGTTTGGATAAAGGTTTGTCTGCAAGTTCCTTGAAAGGACAAATCTCTGCTCTTTCTGTTCTTTTTCACAGAAAGATTGCTAATCTTCCTGATATTCATTGTTTTGTACAAGCTTTGGTTCGTATAAAACCTGTCATTAAGTCAATTTCTCCTCCTTGGAGTTTGAATTTGGTTCTGAGGGCTCTTCAAGCTCCTCCGTTTGAACCTATGCATTCATTGGACATTAAATTACTTTCTTGGAAAGTTTTGTTCCTTTTGGCCATCTCTTCTGCCAGAAGAGTTTCTGAATTATCTGCTCTTTCTTGTGAGTCTCCTTTTCTGATTTTTCACCAGGATAAGGCGGTGTTGCGAACTTCTTTTAAATTTTTACCTAAGGTTGTGAATTCCAACAACATTAGTAGAGAAATTGTGGTTCCTTCATTATGTCCTAATCCTAAGAATTCTAAGGAGAAATCATTGCATTCTTTGGATGTAGTTAGAGCTTTGAAATATTATGTTGAAGCTACTAAGAATTTCCGAAAGACTTCTAGTCTATTTGTTATCTTTTCTGGTTCTAGGAAAGGTCAGAAGGCCTCTGCCATTTCTTTGGCATCTTGGTTGAAATCTTTAATTCATCATGCTTATGTCGAGTCGGGTAAAACTCCACCTCAAAGGATTACAGCTCATTCTACTAGGTCAGTTTCTACTTCCTGGGCGTTTAGGAATGAAGCTTCGGTTGATCAGATTTGCAAAGCAGCAACTTGGTCTTCTTTGCATACTTTTACTAAATTCTACCATTTTGATGTGTTTTCTTCTTCTGAAGCTGTCTTTGGTAGAAAAGTACTTCAGGCAGCTGTTTCAGTTTGAATCTTCTGCTTATATTTTCATTTTTTTTCTTTATAAGACTTAAACTTTATTTTTGGGTGTGGATTTTTTTCAGCGGAATTGGCTGTCTTTATTTTATCCCTCCCTCTCTAGTGACTCTTGTGTGGAAGATCCACATCTTGGGTAGTCATTATCCCATACGTCACTAGCTCATGGACTCTTGCTAATTACATGAAAGAAAACATAATTTATGTAAGAACTTACCTGATAAATTCATTTCTTTCATATTAGCAAGAGTCCATGAGGCCCACCCTTTTTTTGTGGTGGTTATGATTTTTTTGTATAAAGCACAATTATTCCAATTCCTTATATTTATGCTTCGCACTTTTTTCTTATCACCCCACTTCTTGGCTATTCGTTAAACTAATTTGTGGGTGTGGTGAGGGGTGTATTTATAGGCATTTTGAGGTTTGGGAAACTTTGCCCCTCCTGGTAGGAATGTATATCCCATACGTCACTAGCTCATGGACTCTTGCTAATATGAAAGAAATGAATTTATCAGGTAAGTTCTTAGATAAATTATGTTTTTTGGCGCAAAATTTTTTTTCTGTTTCCGGCATCATACGTGTCGCCGGAAGTTGCGTCATTTTTGACGTTTTTTTGCGCCAAAGGTGTCGGCGTTCCGGATGTGGCGTCATTTTTGGGCGTCACTATTGTCTCCACATTATTTAAGTCTCATTATTTATTGCTTCTGGTTGCTAGAAGCTTGTTCACTGGCATTTTTTCCCATTCCTGAAACTGTCATTTAAGGAATTTGATCAATTTTGCTTTATATGTTGTTTTTTCTATTACATATTGCAAGATGTCCCAGATTGACATTGAGTCAGAAGATACTTCTGGAAAAACGCTGCCTGGTGCTGGATCTACCAAAGTTAAGTGTATCTGCTGTAAACTTGTGGTATCTGTTCCTCCAGCTGTTGTTTGTAATGAATGTCATGACAAACTTGTTAATGCAGATAATATTTCCTTTAGTAATGTTACATTACCTGTTGCTGTTCCGTCAACATCTAATACTCAGAGTGTTCCTGTTAACATAAGAGATTTTGTTTCTAAATCCATTAAGAAGGCTATGTCTGTTATTCCTTCTTCCTACTTCTAGTAAACGTAAAAGGTCTTTTAAAACTTCTCATTTTTCAGATGAATTTTTAAATGAACATCATCATTCTGATTCTGATAATGGTTCCTCTGGTTCAGAGGATTCTGTCTCAGAGGTTGATGCTGATAAATCTTCATATTTATTCAAAATGGAATTTATTCGTTCTTTGCTTAAAGAAGTCTTAATTGCATTAGAAATAGAGGATTCTGGTCCTCTTGATACTAAATCTAAACGTTTAAATAAGGTTTTTAAATCTCCTGTAGTTATTCCAGAAGTTTTTCCTGTCCCTGATTCTATTTCTGAAGTAATCTCCAGGGAATGGAATAATTTGGGTAATTCATTTACTCCTTCTAAACGTTTTAAGCAATTATATCCTGTGCCATCTGACAGATTAGAGTTTTGGGACAAAATCCCTAAGGTTGATGGGGCTGTCTCTACTCTTGCTAAACATACTACTATTCCTACGGCAGATAGTACTTCCTTTAAGGATCCTTTAGATAGGAAGATTGAATCCTTTCTAAGAAAAGCTTACTTATGTTCAGGTAATCTTCTTAGACCTGCTATATCTTTAGCGGATGTTGCTGCAGCTTCAACTTTTTGGTTAGAAGCTTTAGCGCAACAAGTAACAGATCATAATTCTCATAGCATTGTTAATCTTCTTCAACATGCTAATAACTTTATTTGTGATGCCATCTTTGATATCATTAGAGTTGATGTCAGGTATATGTCTCTAGCTATTTTAGCTAGAAAAGCTTTATGGCTTAAAACTTGGAATGCTGATATGTCTTCTAAGTCTACTTTGCTTTCCCTTTCTTTCCAGGGTAATAAATTATTTGGTTCTCAGTTGGATTCTATTATCTCAACTGTTACTGTAGGGAAAGGAACTTTTTTACCACAGGATAAAAAATCTAGAGGTAAATTTAGGTCTAATAATTGTTTTCGTTCCTTTCGTCACAATAAGGAACAAAAGCCTGATCCTTCACCCACAGGAGCGGTATCAGTTTGGAAACCATCTCCAGTCTGGAATAAATCCAAGCCTTTTAGAAAACCAAAGCCAGCTCCCAAGTCCACATGAAGGTGCGGCCCTCATTCCAGCTCAGCTGGTAGGGGGCAGATTACGATTTTTCAAAGAAATTTGGATCAATTCAATTCACAATCTTTGGATTCAGAAGATTGTTTCAGAAGGGTACAGAATTGGCTTCAAGATAAGGCCTCCTGCAAAGAGATTTTTTCTTTCCTGTGTCCCAGTAAATCCAGCGAAGGCTCTAGCATTTCTGAAATGTGTTTCAGATCTAGAGTTGGCTGGAGTAATTATGCCAGTTCCAGTTCTGGAACAGGGGCTGGGGTTTTATTCAAATCTCTTCATTGTACCAAAGAAGGAGAATTCCTTCAGACCAGTTCTGGATCTAAAAATATTGAATCGTTATGTAAGGATACCAACATTCAAAATGGTAACTATAAGGACTATCCTGCCTTTTGTTCAGCAAGGGCATTATATGTCCACAATAGATTTACAGGATGCATATCTGCATATTCCGATTCATCCAGATCACTATCAGTTTCTGAGATTCTCTTTCCTAGACAAGCATTACCAGTTTGTGGCTCTGCCGTTTGGCCTAGCAACAGCTCCAAGAATTTTTACAAAGGTTCTCGGTGCCCTTCTGTCTGTAATCAGAGAACAGGGTATTGTGGTATTTCCTTATTTGGACGATATCTTGGTACTTGCTCAATCTTCACATTTAGCAGAATCTCATACGAATTGACTCGTGTTGTTTCTTCAAGATCATGGTTGGAGGATCAATTTACCGAAAAGTTCATTGATTCCTCAGACAAGGGTAACCTTTTTAGGTTTCCAGATAGTTTCAGTGTCCATGACTCTGTCTCTGACAGACAAGAGATGTCTAAAATTGATCTCAGCTTGTCGAAACCTTCAATCACAATCATTCCCTTCGGTAGCCTTATGCATGGAAATTCTAGGTCTTATGACTGCTGCATCGGACGCAATCCCCTTTGCTCGTTTTCACATGCGACCTCTTCAGCTCTGTATGCTGAACCAGTGGTGCAGGGATTACACAAAGATATCTCAATTAATATCTTTAAAACCGATTGTACGACACTCTCTGACGTGGTGGACAGATCACCATCGTTTAGTTCAGGGGGCTTCTTTTGTTCTTCCGACCTGGACTGTAATTTCAACAGATGCAAGTCTGACAGGTTGGGGAGCTGTTTGGGGGTCTCTGACAGCACAAGGGGTTTGGGAATCTCAGGAGGTGAGATTGCCAATCAATATTTTGGAACTCCGTGCAATTTTCAGAGCTCTTCAGTCATGGCCTCTTCTAAAGAGAGAATCGTTCATTTGTTTTCAGACAGACAATGTCACAACTGTGGCATATATCAATCATCAAGGAGGGACTCACAGTCCTCTGGCTATGAAAGAAGTATCTCGAATACTGGTATGGGTGGAATCCAGCTCCTGTCTAATTTCTGCAGTTCATATCCCAGGTATAGACAATTGGGAAGCGGATTATCTCAGTTGCCAAACGTTACATCCGGGCGAATGGTCTCTTCACCCAGAGGTATTTCTTCAGATTGTTCAAATGTGGGGACTTCCAGAAATAGATCTGATGGCTTCTCATCTAAACAAGAATTTCCCAGGTATCTGTCCAGATCCAGGGATCCTCAAGCGGAAGCAGTGGATGCATTCTCACTTCCTTGGAAGTATCATCCTGCCTATATCTTTCCGCCTCTAGTTCTTCTTCCAAGAGTAATCTCCAAGATTCTGGAGGAATGCTCGTTTGTTCTGCTGGTGGCTCCAGCATGGCCTCACAGGTTTTGGTATGCGGATCTTGTCCGGATGGCCTCTTGCCAACCGTGGACTCTTCCGTTAAGACCAGACCTTCTGTCGCAAGGTCCTTTTTTCCATCAGGATCTCAAATCCTTAAATTTAAAGGTATGGAGATTGAACGCTTGATTCTTAGTCAAAGAGGTTTCTCTGACTCTGTGATTAATACTATGTTACAGGCTCGTAAATCTGTATCTAGGAAGATATATTATAGAGTCTGGAAGACTTACATTTCTTGGTGTATTTCTCATCATTTTTCCTGGCATTCTTTTAGAATTCCGAGAATTTTACAGTTTCTTCAGGATGGTTTGGATAAAGGTTTGTCTGCAAGTTCCTTGAAAGGACGAATCTCTGCTCTTTCTGTTCTTTTTCACAGAAAAATTGCTAATCTTCCTGATATTCATTGTTTTGTACAAGCTTTGGTTCGTATAAAACCTGTCATTAAGTCAATTTCTCCTCCTTGGAGTTTGAATTTGGTTCTGGGGGCTCTTCAAGCTCCTCTGTTTGAACCTATGCATTCATTGGACATTAAATTACTTTCTTGGAAAGTTTTGTTTCTTTTGGCCATCTCTTCTGCTAGAAGAGTTTCTGAATTATCTGCTCTTTCTTGTGAGTCTCCTTTTCTGATTTTTCATCAGGATAAGGCGGTGTTGCGAACTTCTTTTAAATTTTTACCTAAGGTTGTGAATTCTAACAACATTAGTAGAGAAATTGTGGTTCCTTCATTATGTCCTAATCCTAAGAATTCTAAGGAGAGATCATTGCATTCTTTGGATGTAGTTAGAGCTTTGAAATATTATGTTGAAGCCACTAAGAATTTCCGAAAGACTTCTAGTCTATTTGTTATCTTGTCCGGTTCTAGGAAAGGTCAGAAGGCCTCTGCCATTTCTTTGGCATCTTGGTTGAAATCTTTAATTCATCATGCTTATGTCGGGTAAAACTCCGCCTCAAAGGATTACAGCTCATTCTACTAGGTCAGTTGCTACTTCCTGGGCGTTTAGGAATGAAGCTTCGGTTGATCAGATTTGCAAAGCAGCCACTTGGTCTTCTTTGCATACTTTTACTAAATTCTACCATTTTGATGTGTTTTCTTCTTCTGAAGCAGTTTTTGGTAGAAAAGTACTTCAGGCAGCTTTTTGAGTTTGATTCTTCTGCTTATAATTTCAGTTTTTTTCATTATAAGATTTAAACTTTATTTTGGGTGTGGATTTTTTTCAGCGGAATTGGCTGTCTTTATGTTATCCCTCCCTCTCTAGTGACTCTTGCGTGGAAGATCCACATCTTGGGTAGTCATTATCCCATACGTCACTAGCTCATGGACTCTTGCTAATTACATGAAAGAAAACATAATTTATGTAAGAACTTACCTGATAAATTCATTTCTTTCATATTAGCAAGAGTTCATGAGGCCCACCCTTTTTGTGGTGGTTATGATTTTTTTGTATAAAGCACAATTATTCCAATTCCTTATTTTTTTATGCTTTCGCACTTTTTTCTTATCACCCCACTTCTTGGCTATGCGTTAAACTGATTTGTGGGTGTGGTGAGGGGTGTATTTATAGGCATTTTGAGGTTTGGGAAACTTTGCCCCTCCTGGTAGGAATGTATATCCCATACGTCACTAGCTCATGGACTCTTGCTAATATGAAAGAAATTAATTTATCAGGTAAGTTCTTACATAAATTATGTTTTCCACTGCATGTAAGTGAAACTACTACATCCCATCCCCATTCCCTTAACCATCCTAATTACTGAAAATATATAATTAGTTTAATTCATGTTTTGGTCACTATGATTTATTGACTATCATTTAGATGAATGAAAATGGATGTTTATACCTTATGTTCACACCTTCTGTAAAAACATTATTATTTAGATATATATACTCATGTGCAGGGATAGGCAAGGTGTCCTTCACTGAAAGTCTTTACCTTAGAAAATGTTCGCCACAGCCTTGGCTCGTGCCTATCCCTGCACATGGGTCAATTTCTATTGGATGTGAGAAACCTTGATTTACATCTTAAAAGTGAATATCACTATATGTACCCTTCATACACAACTATGTGATGTGGTTTAGAGAACATCAATATGTCATAAACATGATGATATTAATTTTTTTGGGGCCATTTCCACACAGGCCTTATTATATTTTTCAAAAATATTAGTGTACTAAAACACCCCTCACATGGATGTGGATGACAATTATATGGTAAATAACAGAGGACAAGATTTAGGCTGAAATATAGCAATATTTTTTTTTTTTTAGGCTTCTTAGATGAGGGGGCTGAGGTGCCTGGAGTGGCTCTCCTGGGTCTCCTGGGTTGTGTGGATTCAGAGGATTCTGCAGGAGTGCTGGCCACAGATGAGAGGCTGGAGGCAGTGTCCTGCTGGTGTGTGAAATGCTCCACCGACACACCCAACAGTTGGTTTTGTTCCCGCCGTCTGTTGTCAGTCTGCATCTGCATATCCGAAATAACTCATCATCTGAGATTGGTTCTGGACTATACCACTTAAAGATGCTGCCATGTCCCGTTGCAGCTCAATGGAATGCTGGAGTAAAGTCTGTTGGCTCCTGTAAAACCTGCGTTGGTCTCTCTGCATTCTCTCGCAGGTTGCTGTGAGCCTCTTCTGGAGGGCAATGTATTCGTCGCCCAAGGGCAGAAGTCAGAGGATCTACAGGCTGTTCACCAGCAGGGATTATAGGTGCAGGTTCACCTCTAGCTGCTGTTGCATCTGGAACTATGACAGCTGTTGCTTCAGGAGGAACTACAAGAGCTGTTGCTTCAGGAGGAAATACAAGAGCTGTTGCTTCAGGAGGAACTACAAGAGCTGGTGCTTCAGGAGGAACTACAAGAGCTGGTGCTTCAGGAGGACCCATGACAGCTGGTGCTGCAGGAGGACCCATGACAGCTGGTGCTGCAGGAGGACCCATGACAGCTGGTGCTGCAGGAGGAACCATGACAGCTGGTGCTGCAGGAGGACCCATGACAGCTGGTGCTGCAGGAGGAACCATGACAGCTGGTGCTGCAGGAGGAACCATGACAGCTGGTGCTGCAGGAGGAACCATGACAGCTGGTGCTGCAGGAGGAAACATGACAGCTGGTGCTGCAGGAGGAACCATGACAGCTAGTGCTGCAGGAGGAACTACCACAGCTATATGCTCCTCTTCATATGCTGGAGCTCTTCCAAGGGAAGCAGATGGTGGAGCTCTCCGGGTGGACTGGTAGTCCCATTGACGACTGGTGTGCGACCACTCAGCCTGTCCAGTCTGTATGTCGTGTCGGTAAAAGTCCTGACTGGCCTGATATTGGGAGGGGGGGGGTAAAGACATCTACCCTTTGGGGATGCCTTGGCCCCCCCTCATAACCAAAAGAATAGTCCTCCGGCCAGGGCTCCTGCCAGGTCTCCTCTTCCAAAGTTGGTGGCATGACGTATGGGTCCTCAACAGAGGCAATTCAACCCACCTCATGCCTGTAAGCTTACTGTTGAGGGATTCTCTGGCCTGGTGGTTGCGGTGGATGCATGCCCGTTTGCACCCTGGTGACAGGAGGTTCTGTGGAGGAGTCAAATGATGAGAGGTATTAGTACAATCATATATATATATCCATGTGGGCATACAATGTACATTGATACATGCTAGGGCCTATACTCATTCTCATGTCAAACTCTATAACATGCATGTGCACATTGTGATATGAGGGATTTTAATATGCAAAGTATTCATGTATGTGTTTCATACAATAGTTCTGTGTACATGTCAGTGATGGAGAAAATGTGTTTTTTAAGTGGTCACACAATTTCCTTTAGCCTGATATAGGCACATAACGTGCTTTCTTGAGCTAAAATTATTGTGATGGCTATAGTGTCCATTTACTGTGGCTTGTGGCCTGTGTTACTCCGAGACATGAAGTAAATTGGGATGTTGTTTAAAACTGTATTCTCGCACTTCCGTTTGGGGTGGAGCCTAAACAAGTGTGCTCTCCGTTTGCGGTGAATGAGCACCGCTGGAAAACCTACCCAAGCCTTGACACCATCTAACCCGGGGTTTGCTAACGAGTGTTGAGTGTGTTGGTGCACGCAGCCATAGCATCAGGCTGCTGGCTGGAAGTTGAACAGTTTCTTGGAGTGGAGGTCCGAGTGGAGCGCCTGATAGCCACAGAGATCCAGTAGCATTGTTACTAGAGACTACTCTCACTTACCTCCGGCACCACTGAATTTGGAAGGGTTTCCTACCCGGTGTAGGAGACCAGACGTACCAGAGAAAGCGGCTGGGAACATGTGACAGGAAGCTGACGTCACGCTATCGCCGCTGAATTGGAGACGCTGCCGGGCGGAGGTTCCCTGGATAAGCCGGTACATCTCTTCAAGCACAGGATCAATCGCTAACAGTCTGTTAGTGAAGGGGAAGTGCTTTCTTCACGGCAAAAGTCCTGCATATTGCCACAGTACCGGGTCAGAAGAGGCCTGTTCCAGCCGCAAGTACAAGCTTTCTTACCTATCTCCCATATTGCTGCTGTTTTCTCGCTTCTTGGTGTTTTCCACTGTCATCTTAGGGGAGTGAGACAGACAACCTGAAGGGTAAATACTTGAGCCACAGCAAGTTCTACCCCTGCTTAAGGGAATATATTATACCATATTTACTGCTGATATTTGGGAACCTGTGTATGGGCTTCTGAACATTATATATCTGGCTAATTTGTTCAGAGACAAATCTTTGCCCCAAGTTACCAGTTTGTCTGTTCGTGTGTGGTATTTGCATTGTGGGCAGCATAAGGACATTTCTGATAAGAAGAAACAGAGGAGAGTCGTTGACATTTGTATAAATTTAACTGCTCACAATATAAAAAGAGTTTAAGACTCTGGGGGCCCTTCTTTCTGAAGCATGGAGCTGTATACATATAAATTATCACCTGGTGCCTTTTTTGCTGTTTACTAATCGATCATTTAATCCCAATTTCAAACCACTTAGGGTAGTCAATCTTAAGGGTTTATTGAAAATTCTCTTTTTGTAATGATTAATTTGTTTTGAACAGAAATATGCATTAGTTATTGGCTACCTCAGCAAATTCTCATGATTTTATCTAGGCTGATTGTATAGCTAAATTATAGAAGGGTTTATATATCGTGCTCTTACTTTGCTAATTACCTTTTAGCTAAATTCTAAGCATTTATCTAACTGAAGTATGTTTGCTAACTGAAGTCTGTTTGCTTTATGCCTGCGCATGCAGGGACCTGAATGCAACCGATTTGTAACTATGTATTATCAACTACTATTTTCTAAAAAAGCTGTAGTGGTATTAATGCAAACCAGTTAATATTTAGTTCCTTGTTGCCTACTAAATCCGCAGAGAAAAGATTGTTTTCTGCTATTTGGTGCTAGATTATATTTTGATCATATCCTGCCATTTACTGCTAATTGTTTAGAGTGAAAAATGTAATAGAGGGGACCACTTGTTTCTCCTTTTTCTGGTCTTAAATTCCTTAATTTGACAGGCCTATTCTCACTTTTCTGCTTTTGCCTTAGGTAAAAGGCTCACTGTATTTTTACTAGTGATTCTATACACTACCACCCACTTACGCACAAATATAACTTATATATAGCACCCCCACACATAAAAGAAAAGAGGAAGCGAAAAAAGGGGAGGAAAAAAAAAGAGAAAAAGAAAAAGAAATCTCTATTCTCACCATTTTCTTTTTCTATTTTCACCAATCAGGCCTCGCCCTGACGTGGCCCTAAGAATTTTTGCGCACGATTTTTTCTTTTTTTTTCACACTCAGTCACTTTCTATTTATTTATTTTTTCTTTTTTTTTTCTTCTTTTACTTTTAATTAATGGAAAAATTCATCACACAGGCGAAAAAAAATTCACCCGTAATGCCTGCCAAACTTAAGGAAAAAAAATCTAAATCAAGTGATACCAGTCTAGATTCTACATTAAATGACCTACCTTTGCCCTCTCTTGACATACAGGCATTGACAGCACAACTGTCCGCCGTATTTGCACCTCATTTTAAAATGATTAAAAAAGAAATCTCTGTCATGGCCTCCGAACTATCTACTCTTTCCGCCGAATTCAGGCAGTTTTCTGCCCGAATCGGTGAAGCAGAGGATAGAATTTCGGATTTGGAAGACCGGGTAAATGTACAAGAGGGGACCATCCGGAAACAAGACTCCACAATTCAAAATATGCAGTTGCGCCTGGAGGACATGGAAGATCGCTCCAGGCACAACAACATACGTATTGTGGGCCTCCCGGAGACAGCCGAATACGAGGATTTACTAAAATTTACTTCCCTAGAGCTCCCCCAAGCATTAGGAATGTCACTAGAATTCCTGCCCCTGACAATAGAAAGAGCTCATAGAGTAGGCCCGAAGAGATCGTTAATTGATAAGGCAGCCAAAAACAGAATGTGCATATTTAGAGTACTTAAATTCCAGGACAAAATTGAATTAATGAAACTTTTTAGGAAGAATGGTCCTATAATGCTAGGTAACAGTAAAATCCTCCTCTTCCAGGATTTCTCTTCTGAGACATCCACGAAGATGAAGCTGATGGCCCCATACTGCTCACAGTTGATAAATAACGGAGTTAAGGCCCGTATGGTCTATCCGGCTAAAGTTATAGTTGAGGATAGCGAGTCAGTACTTACATTCCAGGAAATCTCAGATATTAAAGAATATATCAAATTAAAAATGGTAAACTGAAGATTGAGAATTCAGTTTTTTCCTGTTTTCTGTTTTTCTGTTGCCATGATTACGATGCTAATGACTATCAGGCCTCTATTACAGACGTGGATGAATGTGGTATGGGTGTGGTTTTATTTTAAATGCTACATTTCCTGTTTTATATTTTTTTTTTTTTTCAGGACAAGGAAGAGAGAGTGGTTTAATTGAGCAAAATTTTAATCTAAAGGTATGTCTCCCCGTTAAATGGCTGGAATAAAGATTCTATCATGGAATGTTGGAGGAATAAACTCCCCCATGAAGAGAAAACTTATAATTAAAACTCTTGCAAAAAAAAGGCCAGATATTGCATATATTCAAGAAACCCATCTTAGTGATTCAGAGGTAGCCAAACTCAAAATCAAATGGGTGGGTGAAGTGGTAGCCTCTTCAAGTACAAATAGAAAATGTGGAGTGGCGATTTTATTCCATAAGGAGTTAGATTATAAAATCCTATATACTGATAAAGATCCACAGGCCAGATATATCATACTCCAAATCCAGATTAACCAAGTCACTTATGTGCTTTGTAACGTGTATGGTCCAAATAATAACAGCAGAGACTTTTGGGAAAGTATTAAAGGTAAGATTTTTCCCCTATAGGTGAGAATCTCATCTTAGCGGGGGATTTTAATATGACATTAGCTCCAGAACTGGACAGATTTAATAATGCAAATGCAAGGGAATATAGAAGAACTGCCAAATATTTCAGAACTTTCTGTTCTCAGCTCAAATTGGTAGACATCTGGAGAATCAAAAACCCTGATTCGTACATAGAACCTTCTCTAGAATTGATCTATTCATAGGCCTAGATTTGGAGTTTGGCTGTTCCGATCAGCCAATAGAATGCGAGCTCAATCTGATTGGCTGATTGGATCAGCCAATCGGATTGAACTTGATTCTGATTGGCTGATTCCATCAGCCAATCAGAAAATTCCTACCTTAATTCCGATTGGCTGATAGAATCCTATCAGCCAATCGGAATTCAAGGGACGCCATCTTGGATGACGTCCCTTAAAGGAACCGTCATTAGTCGGGAGACAACGGAAGAAGAGGATGGATCTGCGTCGCCTGCTTCAAGATGGACCCGCTCCGCACCGGATGGAAGAAGATCGAAGATGCCGCTTGGAGAAGATGTTTGCCGGTCCGGATGTCCTCTTCTTGCCGGATAGGAGGAAGACTTTGGAGCCTCTTCTGGACCTCTTCAGCCACCGGATGATGGATCGCCAACCCCCGCTTGGGTTGGATGAAGATGTTGGAGCCAGGACGGATCGGTGAACCTGGTATGGTGAAGACAAGGTAGGATGATCTTCAGGGGCTTAGTGTTAGGTTTCTTTAAGGGGGGTTTGGGTTAGATTAGGGGTATGTGGGTGGTGGGTTGTAATGTTGGGGGGGGGGTATTGTATGTTTTTTTTTACAGGCAAAAGAGCTGAACTTCTTGGGGCATGCCCCGCAAAGGGCCCTGTTCAGGGCTGGTAAGGTAAAAGAGCTTGTAACTTTTTTAATTTAGAATAGGGTAGGGAATTTTTTATTTTGGGGGGCTTTGTTATTTTATTAGGGGGCTTAGAGTAGGTGTAATTAGTTTAAAATTGTTGTAATATTTTTCTTATGTTTGTAAATATTTTTTTATTTTTTGTAACTTAGTTCTTTTTTATTTTTTGTACTTTAGCTAGTTTATTTAATTGTATTTATTTGTAGAAATTGTGTTTAATTAATTTATTGATAGTGTAGTGTTAGGTTAATTGTAGGTAATTGTAGGTAGTTTATTTAATTAATTTATTGATAGGGTAGTGTTAGGTTTAATTATATCTTAGGTTAGGATTTATTTTACAGGTAAATTTGTTATTATTTTAACTAGGTAACTATTAAATAGTTCTTAACTATTTAATAGCTATTGTACCTGGTTAAAATAATTACAAAGTTGCCTGTAAAATAAATATTAATCCTAAAATAGCTATAATATAATTATAATTTATATTGTAGCTATATTAGGATTTATTTTACAGGTAAGTATTTAGCTTTAAATAGGAATCATTTATTTAATAAGAGTTAATTTATTTCGTTAGATGTAAATTATATTTAAGTTAGGGGGGTGTTAGTGTTAGGGTTAGACTTAGCTTTAGGGGTTAATCCATTTATTATAGTAGCGATGAGCTCCGGTCGTCAGATTAGGGGTTAATAATTGAAGTTAGGTGTCGGCGATGTTAGGGAGGGCAGATTAGGGGTTAATACTATTTATTATAGGTTTAGTGAGGCGGGTTAAGGGTTAATAACTTTATTATAGTAGCGGTGCGGTCCGCTCGGCAGATTAGGGGTTAATAAGTGTAGGCAGGTGGAGGCGACGTTGAGGGGGGCAGATTAGGGGTTAATAAATATAATATAGGGGTCGGCGGTGTTAGGGGCAGCAGATTAGGGGTACATAGGGATAACGTAGGTGGCGGCGCTTTGCGGTCGGCAGATTAGGGGTTAATTATTTTAAGTAGCTGGCGGCGACGTTGTGGGGGGCCGGTTAGGGGTTAATAAATGTAATACAGGGGTCGGCGGGGTTAGGGGCAGCAGATTAGGGGTACATAAGTATAACGTAGGTGGCGGTCGGCAGATTAGGGGTTAAAATATTTTAATCGAGTGGCGGCGATGTGGGGGGAGCTCGGTTTAGGGGTACATAGGTAGTTTATGGGTGTTAGTGTACTTTAGGGTACAGTAGTTAAGAGCTTTATGAACCGGCGTTAGCCCAGAAAGCTCTTAACTCCTGCTATTTTCAGGCGGCTGGAGTTTTGTCGTTAGAGCTCTAACGCTCACTTCAGAAACGACTCTAAATACCGGCGTTAGGAAGATCCCATTGAAAAGATAGGATACGCAAATGGCATAGGGGGATCTGCGGTATGGAAAAGTCGCGGCTGAAAAGTGAGCGTTAGACCCTTTAATCACTGACTCCAAATACCAGCGGGCGGCCAAAACCAGCGTTAGGAGCCTCTAACGCTGGTTTTGACGGCTACCGCCGAACTCCAAATCTAGGCCTTAGTATCTGAATCCTTGTCAATTCTACAGATGGAAACTGGAATCGATGACATCCTGATATCCGATCATGCGCTAATATATCTTACTCTGCCCCCCTCAATTAGTCATATAGATAAAAGTCAATCACTTTTTTTCCCGCGATATTTGTTGAATAACCCTAGATTTGCTATCTGGCTTAGGCAAAGGTGGAGAGATTATTGTACAAATAATATTTCTTATTTTAACAGAATTGAGACTTTTTGGGAAGCAGCTAAGGCTGTCCTTAGAGGAGATATAAAGAGTTATTTAATAACTAGTAAAAAGAAATCGCGGGCTCTAGAAATACAACTATCTAATAGAGTTAAAAATGCCTATTTAAGATATGCCGAGGATCGTTCTTTGATCAATTGGAAAAAGTACCAAGAGGCTAGAAGAGAGAGAGATGTCTTCCTAAAACAGAGAGCCCAAAAGGAAGAGATTCAAATTAATGTTCAATTTAAGGGTCTTTACGGGGACTCCACGAAACATTTGGCGAAATTAATTAAAAATAGAAAGAGGAAGAATTATATCCCGTTTATTAAAGAAAACGATACCTTATATACAGACTCAAAGGAGATTTGTAGAGTGCAGTTCTCATTCTATCAAAAGCTATACTCTAGGCAGGTTAGTAATACCCATATACAAGATGGATTTTGGTCTAAAATAAAGCTCCCGCAAATTAAAGAAGATGATCTATTGTTTCTCAATGCTCCAAATAGAGTAGAGGAAATCGGGGATATGATAGACAAGATGCGGTTGAATAAGGCTCCCGGCCCAGATTCTCTTCCAGCAGAATTTTATAGATTACTTGCACCGGAAATTATCCCCATCTTAGAAAAGCTATTTAATAGTTATTACGGTGTCGATAATTCCATCTCTTCTTTTTTCTCGGCCGCATATATTACGCTAATTCTTAAAAAAGGCAAAAAACCGGAGGACCCGGCCTCTTATAGGCCTATATCTGTGTTGAACACAGATTATAAAATACTGATGGCGATCTTAGCAGACAGACTCTCTTTATTCTTGGGTAATATCATCCACACAGATCAAGTGGGCTTTATGAAATCTAGGACCTCTATGAAAAATATCCACAGGATAGTGACTTGTCTTGATTATTTTTACTACCTAAAAGAGGGGAAAAAAAGTAACTTCTCTGAGGATTTCGCTATCTTATCACTAGATGCCGAAAAGGCATTCGATGCTATTGCATGGGACCATCTTTTTAAAGTACTAGAGGAATTTGGTTTTAGGAACCAATTCCTACAATTTATCCAAAAAATATACAGAAACCCAATCTCATATCTTATCGTGAATGGTACTCTCTCGCAGAAGATCATTCTGGGGAGGGGAACAAGACAAGGGTGCCCGTTATCGCCCCTCTTGTTCAACCTGGCCCTAGAACCTTTAGCTATCCGTCTACGAAGTACATTAGAAGGAATTAATATGGGTTCCTATTCTCTCAGGACACTTTTATATGCTGATAAACTAGTATTATTTTTAAAGAAATCATCTGTCTCAATACCAACTGTATTACAATGTCTAGATGAGTTCAGCTCCTTTGCGGGATATAGAATTAATTTTAATAAAAGTGAACTCATGTGGATTATTAAATTAAGAAATAGCTTGAAAGAACATCCTTTTAAAGAGGTGGAGGCAATTACATATCTTGGCATAATATTACACAAAAATCCGAGGAATTGGTATCGACTTAATTTTTCACCTTTGTTTCAGAAGGTTGAAGCTGACTTGGAACTATGGAAAGTATTTCAACTCTCTATTACAGCCTGCATTAATCTAATTAAGACAATTATTTTCCCACGATTACTTTATCCTCTTCAGAATCTCCCACTGTTTATCCTGAGTAAGGACCTGCGTAAATTAAATTCTGCCTTCTCCAAATTTATCTGGAGCGGCAGGAGACCGCGTATATCTTTGGAGAAATTTACACAGAAATTTGAAGCAGGTGGTCTTGCTCTTCCTAACCTCAAGTTATATAATTGGGTCTGTTTAAGTAAAACAGCTGTGGACTGGATTGTAGAAAAGGAGCTGGTTTCTTCCTTAGAGATTGAGAATTATATGGTCTCTCCTTTTTCTTTAAAAGCAATTTTGCATTGCCCGCTACAATCTTTACCAAATGATATAACTGCGCTTATATCTATTGGTAACGTAGCGGCGGCCTGGCAAAAGTGCTGCACGTTACTTGAAGTGGATTTTACATTTTCTGCATTTTTGCCAATTATTGGAAATCCACAATTTATACCGGCTATCAAGCAATCAGTATTTAGAGAATGGGCTGAGAAAGACCTCAAATATGTTTGTCAGATCCTCTCACAAGAGGGGCAAATAATTTCTTTTGAAATGCTTTCCCAACATTTTCATCTAGCCAGATCTAACTTCTTTGCGTATCTTCAGTTGCTCCACCTTATCAATACTCGAAAATGGGATAGGAGTGGTTTTGGCGCATGGTCGGATCTCAACATATGTCTTCAAAAATTTTCGATAGGCAGTTCTTCTATATCTCTTATGTATGATATTATGCTCTCTAAACAAACATTAATCCTTCTGGATAAACTGATCGCAAATTGGACTCCCTTTTTTCCGGCATTAGACACTGGGAAAATTAAAGTATGATTAACTTAAAGAAATGTGAAATTCCACGGAGTTGGAGGGAATCCCATTTAAAGCTTATTAATAATTACTACTTATCCCCTTTGAGAATGGTGAAATTATATCCAACTAACGAAGGGGTCTGCCCTCGCTGCAAGAAACCTAAAGCAGATACTTTACATATGTTCTGGTACTGTCCAAAGATTATTCAACTATGGCGGAAGCTAGAATACTGGTTTAAAGTATTATATAAGACAACCATCACTCTGTCTCCCAACGTGATAATATGGTTAGAAGCTCCTAGTAATATGGGTTTTCAAACAAATGTCCTAAACACCATCATTCTAGCTGTCAGGCAGCAGATTGTTAAATATTGGCAATCTAATGTATCTCTAGGACTAACCCAGATGTTACAACAGATTCAAAATCAAATTATCTATGAATCATTTCATTTAAAAACTGCTTCTGAAAGAAGAATTAAATCCCTTTTACTCGGCTGGCTACCAATTATTCAATCATATCCTGCAGTTATACAAAAAGCCATTTTTGCTCCATTTCTCTCCTCAGACTCTTTTTTGGATTTAGTAGCCCTGGATCTCTTTCCACATTCATGGATAATTGGGCACAGAATAGTTTAAAGAAGGAGAAAGTTAATTAGGGTTAAAAAGGGTTTAATGTCCCTTTAATGTGAAATATAATTGTAGATGTTTTTGTTAGTAGGCCAAATACCATGCTCCTCATTGTGTACATGAATGTGTGACATTAAAGGATGTTATATCTCAAATACATATAATACTGGTGTGTGGGATGTTACTCACCAGCATGCTGGAAGTCCACCTGCGAATGATCTCCTGCCACTCATTATATTCCGCCTCCTGGGGAGGACCACCGCCTGTTCCCCTCTGGTGCATGGCTTCTTGGGCCATTTTCTCCTTGACCCGCCTCTTGCAGTGAGACAGACAACCTGAAGGGTAAATACTTGAGCCACAGCAAGTTCTACCCCTGCTTAAGGGAATATATTATACCATATTTACTGCTGATATTTGGGAACCTGTGTATGGGCTTCTGAACATTATATATCTGGCTAATTTGTTCAGAGACAAATCTTTGCCCCAAGTTACCAGTTTGTCTGTTCGTGTGTGGTATTTGCATTGTGGGCAGCATAAGGACATTTCTGATAAGAAGAAACAGAGGAGAGTCGTTGACATTTGTATAAATTTAACTGCTCACAATATAAAAAGAGTTTAAGACTCTGGGGGCCCTTCTTTCTGAAGCATGGAGCTGTATACATATAAATTATCACCTGGTGCCTTTTTTGCTGTTTACTAATCGATCATTTAATCCCAATTTCAAACCACTTAGGGTAGTCAATCTTAAGGGTTTATTGAAAATTCTCTTTTTGTAATGATTAATTTGTTTTGAACAGAAATATGCATTAGTTATTGGCTACCTCAGCAAATTCTCATGATTTTATCTAGGCTGATTGTATAGCTAAATTATAGAAGGGTTTATATATCGTGCTCTTACTTTGCTAATTACCTTTTAGCTAAATTCTAAGCATTTATCTAACTGAAGTATGTTTGCTAACTGAAGTCTGTTTGCTTTATGCCTGCGCATGCAGGGACCTGAATGCAACCGATTTGTAACTATGTATTATCAACTACTATTTTCTAAAAAAGCTGTAGTGGTATTAATGCAAACCAGTTAATATTTAGTTCCTTGTTGCCTACTATATCCGCAGAGAAAAGATTGTTTTCTGCTATTTGGTGCTAGATTATATTTTGATCATATCCTGCCATTTACTGCTAATTGTTTAGAGTGAAAAATGTAATAGAGGGGACCACTTGTTTCTCCTTTTTCTGGTCTTAAATTCCTTAATTTGACAGGCCTATTCTCACTTTTCTGCTTTTGCCTTAGGTAAAAGGCTCACTGTATTTTTACTAGTGATTCTATACACTACCACCCACTTAAGCACAAATATAACTTATATATAGCACCCCCACACATAAAAGAAAAGAGGAAGCGAAAAAAGGGGAGGAAAAAAAAAGAGAAAAAGAAAAAGAAATCTCTATTCTCACCATTTTCTTTTTCTATTTTCACCAATCAGGCCTCGCCCTGACGTGGCCCTAAGAATTTTTGCGCACGATTTTTTCTTTTTTTTTCACACTCAGTCACTTTCTATTTATTTATTTTTTCTTTTTTTTTTCTTCTTTTACTTTTAATTAATGGAAAAATTCATCACACAGGCGAAAAAAAATTCACCCGTAATGCCTGCCAAACTTAAGGAAAAAAAATCTAAATCAAGTGATACCAGTCTAGATTCTACATTAAATGACCTACCTTTGCCCTCTCTTGACATACAGGCATTGACAGCACAACTGTCCGCCGTATTTGCACCTCATTTTAAAATGATTAAAAAAGAAATCTCTGGCATGGCCTCCGAACTATCTACTCTTTCCGCCGAATTCAGGCAGTTTTCTGCCCGAATCGGTGAAGCAGAGGATAGAATTTCGGATTTGGAAGACCGGGTAAATGTACAAGAGGGGACCATCCGGAAACAAGACTCCACAATTCAAAATATGCAGTTGCGCCTGGAGGACATGGAAGATCGCTCCAGGCACAACAACATACGTATTGTGGGCCTCCCGGAGACAGCCGAATACGAGGATTTACTAAAATTTACTTCCCTAGAGCTCCCCCAAGCATTAGGAATGTCACTAGAATTCCTGCCCCTGACAATAGAAAGAGCTCATAGAGTAGGCCCGAAGAGATCGTTAATTGATAAGGCAGCCAAAAACAGAATGTGCATATTTAGAGTACTTAAATTCCAGGACAAAATTGAATTAATGAAACTTTTTAGGAAGAATGGTCCTATAATGCTAGGTAACAGTAAAATCCTCCTCTTCCAGGATTTCTCTTCTGAGACATCCACGAAGAGGAAGCTGATGGCCCCATACTGCTCACAGTTGATAAATAACGGAGTTAAGGCCCGTATGGTCTATCCGGCTAAAGTTATAGTTGAGGATAGCGAGTCAGTACTTACATTCCAGGAAATCTCAGATATTAAAGAATATATCAAATTAAAAATGGTAAACTGAAGATTGAGAATTCAGTTTTTTCCTGTTTTCTGTTTTTCTGTTGCCATGATTACGATGCTAATGACTATCAGGCCTCTATTACAGACGTGGATGAATGTGGTATGGGTGTGGTTTTATTTTAAATGCTACATTTCCTGTTTTATATTTTTTTTTTTTTTTTTTTTTTTCAGGACAAGGAAGAGAGAGTGGTTTAATTGAGCAAAATTTTAATCTAAAGGTATGTCTCCCCGTTAAATGGCTGGAATAAAGATTCTATCATGGAATGTTGGAGGAATAAACTCCCCCATGAAGAGAAAACTTATAATTAAAACTCTTGCAAAAAAAAGGCCAGATATTGCATATATTCAAGAAACCCATCTTAGTGATTCAGAGGTAGCCAAACTCAAAATCAAATGGGTGGGTGAAGTGGTAGCCTCTTCAAGTACAAATAGAAAATGTGGAGTGGCGATTTTATTCCATAAGGAGTTAGATTATAAAATCCTATATACTGATAAAGATCCACAGGCCAGATATATCATACTCCAAATCCAGATTAACCAAGTCACTTATGTGCTTTGTAACGTGTATGGTCCAAATAATAACAGCAGAGACTTTTGGGAAAGTATTAAAGGTAAGATTTTTCCCCTATAGGTGAGAATCTCATCTTAGCGGGGGATTTTAATATGACATTAGCTCCAGAACTGGACAGATTTAATAATGCAAATGCAAGGGAATATAGAAGAACTGCCAAATATTTCAGAACTTTCTGTTCTCAGCTCAAATTGGTAGACATCTGGAGAATCAAAAACCCTGATTCGTACATAGAACCTTCTCTAGAATTGATCTATTCATAGGCCTAGATTTGGAGTTTGGCTGTTCCGATCAGCCAATAGAATGCGAGCTCAATCTGATTGGCTGATTGGATCAGCCAATCGGATTGAACTTGATTCTGATTGGCTGATTCCATCAGCCAATCAGAAAATTCCTACCTTAATTCCGATTGGCTGATAGAATCCTATCAGCCAATCGGAATTCAAGGGACGCCATCTTGGATGACGTCCCTTAAAGGAACCGTCATTAGTCGGGAGACAACGGAAGAAGAGGATGGATCTGCGTCGCCTGCTTCAAGATGGACCCGCTCCGCACCGGATGGAAGAAGATCGAAGATGCCGCTTGGAGAAGATGTTTGCCGGTCCGGATGTCCTCTTCTTGCCGGATAGGAGGAAGACTTTGGAGCCTCTTCTGGACCTCTTCAGCCACCGGATGATGGATCGCCAACCCCCGCTTGGGTTGGATGAAGATGTTGGAGCCAGGACGGATCGGTGAACCTGGTATGGTGAAGACAAGGTAGGATGATCTTCAGGGGCTTAGTGTTAGGTTTCTTTAAGGGGGGTTTGGGTTAGATTAGGGGTATGTGGGTGGTGGGTTGTAATGTTGGGGGGGGGGGGGTATTGTATGTTTTTTTTTACAGGCAAAAGAGCTGAACTTCTTGGGGCATGCCCCGCAAAGGGCCCTGTTCAGGGCTGGTAAGGTAAAAGAGCTTGTAACTTTTTTAATTTAGAATAGGGTAGGGAATTTTTTATTTTGGGGGGCTTTGTTATTTTATTAGGGGGCTTAGAGTAGGTGTAATTAGTTTAAAATTGTTGTAATATTTTTCTTATGTTTGTAAATATTTTTTTATTTTTTGTAACTTAGTTCTTTTTTATTTTTTGTACTTTAATTAGTTTATTTAATTGTATTTATTTGTAGAAATTGTGTTTAATTAATTTATTGATAGTGTAGTGTTAGGTTAATTGTAGGTAATTGTAGGTAGTTTATTTAATTAATTTATTGATAGGGTAGTGTTAGGTTTAATTATATCTTAGGTTAGGATTTATTTTACAGGTAAATTTGTTATTATTTTAACTAGGTAACTATTAAATAGTTCTTAACTATTTAATAGCTATTGTACCTGGTTAAAATAATTACAAAGTTGCCTGTAAAATAAATATTAATCCTAAAATAGCTATAATATAATTATAATTTATATTGTAGCTATATTAGGATTTATTTTACAGGTAAGTATTTAGCTTTAAATAGGAATCATTTATTTAATAAGAGTTAATTTATTTCGTTAGATGTAAATTATATTTAAGTTAGGGGGGTGTTAGTGTTAGGGTTAGACTTAGCTTTAGGGGTTAATCCATTTATTATAGTAGCGATGAGCTCCGGTCGTCAGATTAGGGGTTAATAATTGAAGTTAGGTGTCGGCGATGTTAGGGAGGGCAGATTAGGGGTTAATACTATTTATTATAGGTTTAGTGAGGCGGGTTAAGGGTTAATAACTTTATTATAGTAGCGGTGCGGTCCGCTCGGCAGATTAGGGGTTAATAAGTGTAGGCAGGTGGAGGCGACGTTGAGGGGGGCAGATTAGGGGTTAATAAATATAATATAGGGGTCGGCGGTGTTAGGGGCAGCAGATTAGGGGTACATAGGGATAACGTAGGTGGCGGCGCTTTGCGGTCGGCAGATTAGGGGTTAATTATTTTAAGTAGCTGGCGGCGACGTTGTGGGGGGCAGGTTAGGGGTTAATAAATGTAATACAGGGGTCGGCGGGGTTAGGGGCAGCAGATTAGGGGTACATAAGTATAACGTAGGTGGCGGTCGGCAGATTAGGGGTTAAAATATTTTAATCGAGTGGCGGCGATGTGGGGGGAGCTCGGTTTAGGGGTACATAGGTAGTTTATGGGTGTTAGTGTACTTTAGGGTACAGTAGTTAAGAGCTTTATGAACCGGCGTTAGCCCAGAAAGCTCTTAACTCCTGCTATTTTCAGGCGGCTGGAGTTTTGTCGTTAGAGCTCTAACGCTCACTTCAGAAACGACTCTAAATACCGGCGTTAGGAAGATCCCATTGAAAAGATAGGATACGCAAATGGCATAGGGGGATCTGCGGTATGGAAAAGTCGCGGCTGAAAAGTGAGCGTTAGACCCTTTAATCACTGACTCCAAATACCAGCGGGCGGCCAAAACCAGCGTTAGGAGCCTCTAACGCTGGTTTTGACGGCTACCGCCGAACTCCAAATCTAGGCCTTAGTATCTGAATCCTTGTCAATTCTACAGATGGAAACTGGAATCGATGACATCCTGATATCCGATCATGCGCTAATATATCTTACTCTGCCCCCCTCAATTAGTCATATAGATAAAAGTCAATCACTTTTTTTCCCGCGATATTTGTTGAATAACCCTAGATTTGCTATCTGGCTTAGGCAAAGGTGGAGAGATTATTGTACAAATAATATTTCTTATTTTAACAGAATTGAGACTTTTTGGGAAGCAGCTAAGGCTGTCCTTAGAGGAGATATAAAGAGTTATTTAATAACTAGTAAAAAGAAATCGCGGGCTCTAGAAATACAACTATCTAATAGAGTTAAAAATGCCTATTTAAGATATGCCGAGGATCGTTCTTTGATCAATTGGAAAAAGTACCAAGAGGCTAGAAGAGAGAGAGATGTCTTCCTAAAACAGAGAGCCCAAAAGGAAGAGATTCAAATTAATGTTCAATTTAAGGGTCTTTACGGGGACTCCATGAAACATTTGGCGAAATTAATTAAAAATAGAAAGAGGAAGAATTATATCCCGTTTATTAAAGAAAACGATACCTTATATACAGACTCAAAGGAGATTTGTAGAGTGCAGTTCTCATTCTATCAAAAGCTATACTCTAGGCAGGTTAGTAATACCCATATACAAGATGGATTTTGGTCTAAAATAAAGCTCCCGCAAATTAAAGAAGATGATCTATTGTTTCTCAATGCTCCAAATAGAGTAGAGGAAATCGGGGATATGATAGACAAGATGCGGTTGAATAAGGCTCCCGGCCCAGATTCTCTTCCAGCAGAATTTTATAGATTACTTGCACCGGAAATTATCCCCATCTTAGAAAAGCTATTTAATAGTTATTACGGTGTCGATAATTCCATCTCTTCTTTTTTCTCGGCCGCATATATTACGCTAATTCTTAAAAAAGGCAAAAAACCGGAGGACCCGGCCTCTTATAGGCCTATATCTGTGTTGAACACAGATTATAAAATACTGATGGCGATCTTAGCAGACAGACTCTCTTTATTCTTGGGTAATATCATCCACACAGATCAAGTGGGCTTTATGAAATCTAGGACCTCTATGAAAAATATCCACAGGATAGTGACTTGTCTTGATTATTTTTACTACCTAAAAGAGGGGAAAAAAAGTAACTTCTCTGAGGATTTCGCTATCTTATCACTAGATGCCGAAAAGGCATTCGATGCTATTGCATGGGACCATCTTTTTAAAGTACTAGAGGAATTTGGTTTTAGGAACCAATTCCTACAATTTATCCAAAAAATATACAGAAACCCAATCTCATATCTTATCGTGAATGGTACTCTCTCGCAGAAGATCATTCTGGGGAGGGGAACAAGACAAGGGTGCCCGTTATCGCCCCTCTTGTTCAACCTGGCCCTAGAACCTTTAGCTATCCGTCTACGAAGTACATTAGAAGGAATTAATATGGGTTCCTATTCTCTCAGGACACTTTTATATGCTGATAAACTAGTATTATTTTTAAAGAAATCATCTGTCTCAATACCAACTGTATTACAATGTCTAGATGAGTTCAGCTCCTTTGCGGGATATAGAATTAATTTTAATAAAAGTGAACTCATGTGGATTATTAAATTAAGAAATAGCTTGAAAGAACATCCTTTTAAAGAGGTGGAGGCAATTACATATCTTGGCATAATATTACACAAAAATCCGAGGAATTGGTATCGACTTAATTTTTCACCTTTGTTTCAGAAGGTTGAAGCTGACTTGGAACTATGGAAAGTATTTCAACTCTCTATTACAGCCTGCATTAATCTAATTAAGACAATTATTTTCCCACGATTACTTTATCCTCTTCAGAATCTCCCACTGTTTATCCTGAGTAAGGACCTGCGTAAATTAAATTCTGCCTTCTCCAAATTTATCTGGAGCGGCAGGAGACCGCGTATATCTTTGGAGAAATTTACACAGAAATTTGAAGCAGGTGGTCTTGCTCTTCCTAACCTCAAGTTATATAATTGGGTCTGTTTAAGTAAAACAGCTGTGGACTGGATTGTAGAAAAGGAGCTGGTTTCTTCCTTAGAGATTGAGAATTATATGGTCTCTCCTTTTTCTTTAAAAGCAATTTTGCATTGCCCGCTACAATCTTTACCAAATGATATAACTGCGCTTATATCTATTGGTAACGTAGCGGCGGCCTGGCAAAAGTGCTGCACGTTACTTGAAGTGGATTTTACATTTTCTGCATTTTTGCCAATTATTGGAAATCCACAATTTATACCGGCTATCAAGCAATCAGTATTTAGAGAATGGGCTGAGAAAGACCTCAAATATGTTTGTCAGATCCTCTCACAAGAGGGGCAAATAATTTCTTTTGAAATGCTTTCCCAACATTTTCATCTAGCCAGATCTAACTTCTTTGCGTATCTTCAGTTGCTCCACCTTATCAATACTCGAAAATGGGATAGGAGTGGTTTTGGCGCATGGTCGGATCTCAACATATGTCTTCAAAAATTTTCGATAGGCAGTTCTTCTATATCTCTTATGTATGATATTATGCTCTCTAAACAAACATTAATCCTTCTGGATAAACTGATCGCAAATTGGACTCCCTTTTTTCCGGCATTAGACACTGGGAAAATTAAAGTATGATTAACTTAAAGAAATGTGAAATTCCACGGAGTTGGAGGGAATCCCATTTAAAGCTTATTAATAATTACTACTTATCCCCTTTGAGAATGGTGAAATTATATCCAACTAACGAAGGGGTCTGCCCTCGCTGCAAGAAACCTAAAGCAGATACTTTACATATGTTCTGGTACTGTCCAAAGATTATTCAACTATGGCGGAAGCTAGAATACTGGTTTAAAGTATTATATAAGACAACCATCACTCTGTCTCCCAACGTGATAATATGGTTAGAAGCTCCTAGTAATATGGGTTTTCAAACAAATGTCCTAAACACCATCATTCTAGCTGTCAGGCAGCAGATTGTTAAATATTGGCAATCTAATGTATCTCTAGGACTAACCCAGATGTTACAACAGATTCAAAATCAAATTATCTATGAATCATTTCATTTAAAAACTGCTTCTGAAAGAAGAATTAAATCCCTTTTACTCGGCTGGCTACCAATTATTCAATCATATCCTGCAGTTATACAAAAAGCCATTCTTGCTCCATTTCTCTCCTCAGACTCTTTTTTGGATTTAGTAGCCCTGGATCTCTTTCCACATTCATGGATAATTGGGCACAGAATAGTTTAAAGAAGGAGAAAGTTAATTAGGGTTAAAAAGGGTGGTAGGATAAGTAAAATGCCAGGAAAAAAAAAAAAGAAGGGAAGGGAAAGAAAAAAAAAGGAAAGGAAAGGGAAAAAGGGAAAAGGAAGAGAAGAGAAAAGAGAGAAGGGGAAGGAAAGAAGAAAGAAAAAGAAGTCCAAACTAGACAGGAGAAGTCACTAAAAGAATAAGGAAAAGAATCAGACATAGAGAGAATATTGTAGAAAATAAGAAGAAAAGGGAGGAAGAAGAAATAGAAAGAGAGTGAAGGGGCAAAAAAAAGTAAAAAGAAAGTAAAGGTGATTTTTTTTTTTTTTAAAGTTCTTTTGTTTTTAGTTTTTATTTTTCCAGTTTGAATGGTTGTTTGAATGGGTCCACTGTTTATCCTATGTGAAAAAATTTCCAACAGCATATACAAATGAATTATATGAGAATATCTTGCTATCTTTCTTTTTTTTTTTGTTTTCCTACAAAATGTTGTATATAAGGAGAGATCTTTTGTTTAAATCCTATGTTACCTCCTTTTGTCTTTTTTACACCTGACCCTGCGTGGTGCATAAAGGTGAAAATGTATGCAATTATGCTTGCTGTTGGATATATAAATAAAGATTATAAAAAAAAACAAAAAACTGTATTCTCTATCTGAATAATGACATAAAAAGCTTTGGTTTAATGTCCCTTTAATGTGAAATATAATTGTAGATGTTTTTGTTAGTAGGCCAAATACCATGCTCCTCATTGTGTACATGAATGTGTGACATTAAAGGATGTTATATCTCAAATACATATAATACTGGTGTGTGGGATGTTACTCACCAGCATGCTGGAAGTCCACCTGCGAATGATCTCCTGCCACTCATTATATTCCGCCTCCTGGGGAGGACCACCGCCTGTTCCCCTCTGGTGCATGGCTTCTTGGGCCATTTTCTCCTTGACCCGCCTCTTGCAGTCATTCCACCTTTTCTTGAGCCCATCCACATTCCTCCTCTGCTGGGCCACGCTGTTGACTGCCTCCTCGACCCTCAGCCATGCATCTTTACACCTTCGGGCAACTCCTTTGCCCTTCTCTTGGCCAAAGAGGGCAGTATGGTTCTCCATG
Organism: Bombina bombina; assembly: GCF_027579735.1. Taxonomy (NCBI): domain Eukaryota; kingdom Metazoa; phylum Chordata; class Amphibia; order Anura; family Bombinatoridae; genus Bombina; species Bombina bombina. Next base: position 260,946,624 of record NC_069502.1, read on the forward strand.
ACAGCCTGGACTAGCGCAAGGTTTTCGGCAAAAGAGAAGTTGGGGCACCTCATGCGCCTCCTCGTCCTGGGCCGCCTGGCTCCCTCCCTGGGATGTCCCTGGTGTGGGTTCCTCCCTATCCTCTCCCTCCTTCCCCCTTCTATCCCCATGTGCACCCTCTATCCCTCTTCTGAGTGTGCCTGGCCACTCCCATCCTCCCTTCTAACTCTCCCTCTCCCCACTCCACTCACTCCCTGACGGGGACCCTGCTGCTCCTCCTGTCCATAATTCTCTCCCTGCAACTCCCCTTCCCTCCTCCCCCCCCTGCCCTAGCTCTCCCTGTCATCCTCAAACTACACACACTCACACACTCACACTCACTCCCACTTCAATCACACACAATCACAACCAAAGACTCACAGCCTATCACACTGTAAAAGATAAATAAAATGTGTGAGGAGTAAGAAAAAAAAAGTGTTGTGTATTTTGTATATGTGTGTATGCAAAATGTGTGCAATATGTTTAAAAAAGTGTTAGTAAATGTTCAGGCTTAACAATCCAACAATCCAACCTAACTAACTGAATTAAATGCTCCTTTCTCACTGCTCTTACCACTAATCTCTACTCACTGTAGTGTGCTGTAGCTCCAAGAACCAACCAAACACACTAAAGAAAATGGCTGCTGCGCATGGGTTTATGTATGGATTTTGAATGGCGTAATTACGTGGCGCATCTTTTAGAACTGGCCGTTGTTTTTTTATGATTCGTAGCCTAATTTGCATAAAACTACACTTTATTGAGACTTTACGTGAACAAAATACTGGCATAAGTACTTGCGACGACTAAAATGTGTATTTGCGTACATTTTAGTTGATAGCCGGTTTTTCCTACTTACGCCAGTTTAGCATCTGACGGCACAGTATATTGGATAGCTCGAGTTGCGAGGTGAAATTACGGGCGTTGCGGGTTCCCTCGCTTGTGCCGAAACCTGTGCCGTATATCGGATCGCGCCCCAGACCGCTGCTTCCTAACCTCTTCTCCACCTCTTAGGTGGAGAATTTCAATCTCCCCACTTCTCAAAGCTGAATTCTGTATGCGTGACCCAAGTAAGAATATTTCTGTAGTTTATTATTTTTTTATAATGAAATAATTCTCTATAATCATGAAATGCGTAGACAACAGATCTCTGAAGGGAATCTGCACACATGCGTATGTCATTGGTCCTCAAACAAAACAATAAAAACGGTTGGATAAACCTTTACTAGGGCAATAGTGTTTCTTGTGCTAGGGTGAAAGGGCCGCAGCTGATACCAAGCACAAGGTTTATCTGCAATATGCATTGTGCTTGGCTTAAAGGGACATAAAACCCATCATTTTCTTACATGATACGTGTCTGCAGCACTATATGGCAGCAGTTTTGCAAGAATGTTATACATTAGTAAGAGCACTAGATGGCAGCACTATTTCCTGTCATGTAGTGCTCTAGGCATGTGCATGCTACCTATCTAGATATCCTTTCAACATAGAATAACAAGAGAATGAAGCAGATTTGATAATAGAAGTAAATTGGAAACATTTTTACAATTGTCTTTTCTATCTGAATCATGAACAATTTGGATTTTGGGTTTAATTTCCCTTTATTTTTGTCATAGCCTGTTTATTTAATTGATTTTAATGCCAAACCATTCTCTCCATGTCATTTTGAACATTTTTAAAAAAAAAACAAAACCAAAAAACAACTTTTACTTCTCACCTTGCTTTGTGCAGCCACTTCTTGTTTTTATTTGTTTATTTAATGCTACTTCTTTGCAGAATCAGAAAGATTTAAGGGATTTAAACACAGCTGTGCTGATCACAATCTTGCACTTGCTTTCGGCATAAAACGATTTTGGACAGTATTGTCAGAGTTTTTTTCAACGATCACAATCACACAATGCTTCAGCTAATCATACCCCTAAAGAGTGATACTGTTAGCCCCTGAAAACAACAAATAATCATTATATGAATTAATTCATCTCTTAATATTGTCATTTTAAAAATGTACGTGATTAAAGAAAAGCACAATGAAGACATGGTGAGTTTATCAATTACATTGCAGGTTGAGGTGCCTGTTTGTGCAATCCCTTTTAATACTGTGTAGTGATGCTAATAGGTGACGTGTGCAATTAAGCTGTTATAGATATGTGTGTTTGTCTCTCTAAAGAGTTTGGACATGTGTGTTTGGTGGGTTATTGTTTGGCTACTTTGTATTAGTGTAAAAAGAGATTCTTCTTTTATTTTTTTTACTTTAATTGATTGAGTGGGTGGCATTTGGGGATAGGAAGAGTTCTTTGTCCTTAAACAAGGGGACAGTTGGACAGTAGAAAAAAGTGCCTAAGCATATTTTTATTGAATAGCTCCTTAAAGGGACACTGAACCCAAAAATTTTCTTTTGTGATTCAGAAAGAGCATGCAATTTTAAGCAACTTTCTAATTTACTCCTATTATCAATTTATCTTCGTTCTCTTGCTATCTTTATATGAAAAAGAAGGCATCTAAGCTTTTTTCTTGGATCAGAACTCTGGACAGCAGTTTTTGATTGGTGGATGAATTTATTCACTAATCAGCAAGGACAACCTAGGTTGCTCACCAAAAATGGGCCGGCATCTAAACTTACATTCTTGCATTTCAAATAAAGATACCAAGAGAATAAATAACATTGGATAATAGGAGTTAATTTGAAAGTTGCTTAAAATTCCATGCTCTATCTGAATCACAAAAGAAAAAATTTGGGTTCAGTGTCCCTTTAAGGACATAATAGGGCATTAAAAACAAAACACTGAATGAGTAATACTTGCATTTTTACAATATTTTTGTATAAAATGTTTTACTTAAGGGCTATTTATATTTAAACTTAAACTTGCTGGAAATGCAACATTCCTGCACTACTGGTACCTAGGTGTTATCTGTGATTCTGGCTTCATTCCGCACAGTGCCATCTGTTAACAAATACATAAACAGAACAAAGAAAAATGAGTATGATGCCTGTTTAAAGTCAATAGTATAATTACAAGACAATATTTAAGTTGGTATTTTGATTTGTGGGTCTCTTGTTAGTGATGGTAGCTATGTGGCCCAAGTAGAAAATAACTTCCTTTCTCTCAGGTTTACTCCAGGCCACCTTATAAATGATAACGAAGCTAAACCATAATTTGAGTCTATGCTTTAGTATTTTCAATAGAAAACAGTGAGTGAATGTTGCCTGGCACATACATTTAGCTGCCGTCTTCGTGTAGTGAGAGGCTAAACACTGCCTTGCGTCCTTGCTCAGGATGATCCTTGCTATTGACATTCAGGAACAGTAGATGCTTCTAATACTACCTCTCCCCCTTATGTTATGTTCTATAACCCGAAATTAATGCTACACTCTGCTGACACAGATACTCCTGGCTCATCTTCTTAGCTTGATACTTTTACATTCTCATTGAGGAGATTAATGTGTTATTTTCCCCTCCCCACCCCCTGCTGGCGGTACTTATTGCTGAGCAGACCCAGCAGACACTTTGCAGATCTGAGTGTGATGTTACTGATGATTTGACCAACTGTAACTGATTGTAAAACACTCTATTAAGTGGAATTTATTCTCTTCACTGGAATTGTCTCTTACAAGCTCTTGGGTTCTTGGATACTTCTGAACACTGCATTGGTAATAGTTTTCTTTTTGAAATTTATCATAGAAAAAGTTTAGTGTTCCATGTGTTATACAGTTGCTGTAATCTTCTTATTGGGCTTTTGAGGTTTAATTAAATTTTACTGAACACTAAAGATTTTGATATAAATAGAAGAATGTAATATGTTCTGCCAGTGAGCATCTCACAGCAGTTCCGCAGAAAATCTCAATAAAGAGGTAAGGAGCATGCACAAAGTTGTCTGCAGAAATTTTCTGTGTGTAGAAGTTAAAAAAAAAGACGCCCTGAACAAAATAATAATAGTTGTTTTAATGTGTGCAGCAGGAGAGAGTTGCTTATTGCACACATGAACTGAACATCATTTAAAAAAATGGTGGCTTAATGGCATCAAAAAGTGATTTAAATGAGTGCTCATAGAAAGCATAAGCATTTGCCCCTCTTGCCCTCCTCTTCTGGATGCCCAGCTACCAGAATCTTTGTTTTCTTATATTATGATATATTAACCAAAGATGGAATTATTTGAACAAATTGAATTGTTCAATAGCTCAGCTCTTTAAAATACCTGGAGCTGTAATAGCATACATATTGAGGTTTAAAATAGATTATATAAAGGGACAATCTAGTTGAAATTACATTTTTTAAACAACTTTCCAATTTTGTAAACAACTTTCCAATTTTGTATTCTTTGTTGAAAGCTAAACCTAGGTAGCCACATATGCTAATTTCTAAGCCCTTCAAGGCCGCCTCTTATTTCAGTGAATTTTTAAGAAAAAAAATATCAGATAGACAGTGCTAGTTCATGTGAGCCATATAGATAAAACTTTGCTCACTCCCGTGGAGTTACCTAGGAGTCAGCAAGTCTTTCTAAAGAACTGAAATAAGGGGGGCAGTCTGCAGAGGCTTAGATACAAGGTAATCACAGAGGTAAAAAGTGTATTAATATAACAGTGTTGGTTATGCAAAACTGGGGAATGGGTAATAAAGGGATGATCTATCTTTTGAAACACAGAAATTTTGGAGTAGACTGTCCCTTTAAACAATACTGATTTTTTTATTTTTTATTTTGATAAATACTGTCATTTTACTACCCTCTTAAAAACATACAGTAAATAACAGACCTGAATTTGTGTGCTCTAAAATATTACTATGTGTATCCATAAACAGAATTTGGTATGTAAAAAAAAAAAAAAATCATTACATTTAATGCATTTTATAACTATACGTTTGCATGCATTCTAGAATTTTCTTTTTACTGCTTTGTTCATAAATAATATGTTTAATAGTGATTTATTAACATATTTTGGGCTAGATTACAAATGGAGCGGTAATTTGCCCATTTGTGGGCTCGCAATAAATAACCAGCAATTACAAGTGGCTGGTTATTGCTACAGCAAGTTTGCGGTAGCAATTAGCGCTTGTAAAATTAACCAGAGATCATATCTCTGGTTAATTTTATAAATGTCCGGCAAAACTTAAGTGTTAGTTTTCTTTTTTTAAACTGCACTTACTTTTTGGGGTCTAAAGTCGTCAATTGTGAGGAGTTAGAAAAAAAGATTGCACTGAAAAGTGCCTTTATATAGCGGTCTATGGGAACTGTGTGTTCCCAGTAAATATATATGTGTATGCTTATATACATATATATTTATGTGTTAATATGTGTATATACCCATATTAACACATAAATATATATGTATATATTCATATAAATATATATTTAAAATTTGCTACCATCGTTGTGCTACTTACCCCCTTTGCTGCGCTTGTTCTCATGCCATGCCTCACGGCATGAGAATGAGGCTCCCATTGGAGAAAAGCATGCTCTCATGAGCACAATGCTTCCCAGCAATGTGAACGCGAGTTAGCATTTGCTTTGCAGTCAACTTGTAATACCAGCGCACTTTTGCAATGAACTGGTATTACTTAGTGGAGCGTGTGGTGTGGTTTACACAGTGTGGAATAGATGCCAATCAAATCAATTCAGATTATGTATTGAGACCCTTAATTACAATGCAGCAGGGACCTGGGTTTCTAGCACAGTTCTCTAAATTCGTTCAAAAGTCAAAGAACTATCCAATGAGAAAAAAGAATCTCCAAAATTCTTACAAGGATGATTTACTAATATTTCAAGATCATCCTCAGAATAGTATAAGAGCTGGAGTTGTTTTTCTCTTTTTTTTATATCAAAGGGAGAGATCTCTTAATTGTTAGTGAATCTAGTTGTTTTACGTTATCTTTCCCCTATAAAACTTTTAGTTTGATGGTGAGTGTATACTGTACAGAAATATATAGTAGGGTTTTTTGTTTGTTTTTCTGTTCTAAATCAATTAGCTTATGTTGTTCTTGACAATAATCTTGTGTGTTTAATCTGAGTAATTCCTTCAAACTGAACTAGACACATCTAGGTAGATTTATATTAGCCTGAGGTTTAATATGATCCTATTTGTATGGTGATGGGGTCAGAGCGTAAACAGTTTCCACTGTCAGGTATAAACAAACGGAAGGTGATGAATTTTTGACCCAGGGTTAATTTATCTATGGGGTAAAATTTACAAACCACAAATAAACGGATTTCCTTATAGCAGAATGTACTTGTTGGGTCTTGTGCCAACCAAACTTTCCTCTGGTACTTATAGTTAGTCTTTATTGGTAATGTTGTGACACAAACCTTACTTGAATTAAAGATAAATATGAAGTCATAAATGATACCATCCTCTGTGTGTAAAGTCAGGATAGACTCACTATTCAGCTGGAAGCACTAATTTATCCTATTTACTTGTTATATAATCTCATACAAAGGCCTTTTTTTGTTTACAGAACCAAAAAGACAAATGATAGTTGGATGTATTTCCAAAAATGAAAATAATGGTTTATTTTCAATGGGAGTGACTTTTTTTTCATAAATAAGATAAAAAAATATTCACTTGTTTACATAGGTGGCTCTTCCATTAGGCCAAATAGGTGGTCATCTAAAGCCTCGCTTAAACAGGGCCCTCACAGTGTGTCTCTATGTTCATATGGGGAATGTGTGGCATTTGCATGGCATGCGAATGAGTTAAAAAAAGCACTGTTGGCTTTTTTGACATAGAAGCATAGGAAATGCCTGTGAGCTCTGTCCTTGACATTCAAAAATGCAGTGCTGCAAGACTAGAGGTGTACCTGAGAAGCTATATTGTGCACCTTCCTATCCTACATGTCTAAATGCCACCCCTGTTGTCTTCTAAATTTCTCAAAACATGAGTACAATGTGGGGCAATTATGGTCTGCCGTGTTTATTGCACACAGTGAGTAGACATATGCAGGTGTCATTGAGAGGAGGAAAGTAGAGATTAACCTGATCAATCGAAGAACCTGAGGATGTGAAAACTAGCCACACATTGCTTGAAGAAAAACAGGGATCATTGGAAAGCCTGTTTGAGGGAGCTTTTCAGGATAATCCTGTCTGTAATGCTGATAATGATTAAAAAAAAAAAACCTCTGCCCTTCCTTTACTAGCTACATTCTCTTTCTGCACTATCTCTCTCTCTTTATTCTTCTCCCTCTATATTTTCTCTTCTGCTCCAGTCTCCCTCTTCACTCTTTCTCATATTTTCATACTCTTCTCTGTTCTTTCTCTCTTTTTTCTCTGTCTCTCCACTCTCCGTCCTCCTTCTTTCTGTCTTTGTACACTATTTTTCCATTCTCTCCTCTATTTTCTCTCTCTTTCATTTCTCCCTTTCTCTCTCTTCTTCTCTCTTTGCTCTCATCTTTATTTCACTACTTCTTTCTCTCTTCTTTCTAATTTTTGCCTCTCTTCTCTTTCTCTTCTTTCTGTCCATTCTCTCTCCCTTCTTTTCTCTCTATATCTTTCACTAATCTATTTCCTCTATCTTCATTCTACTTCTTTCCCTAATCTCCAATTGACCTCAACTCTCGCTCCCTCCTTTTTTAACCTCTCTATTCACTCACAGTTTTCTCTCTTTCATACCTTTTGCGCTACTCTTTCTTTCTTCTTTCTCTTAACTCTCTTCAATTTTTTTCTCTCCTCTCAGCTTTTTTCTCTCTGCTTTATTTTCTCTGCAATCTTTTCTTCTCTATCATTTGTTCTGTTCACTTTCTCCACTCTCTCCTTTCTTTCATGTTCACTCTCTCTCTCTCCACTCTTTCCTCTTTTCTCCCTCCATCTTATCTCTCTCTATATAATATATACCTTACTTCTCTGTCTTCACTCTTTCTTACCAGTGTCCTATTCTCTTTACTGTCTCTTCTCCTTTTTCTCTTAACTTTTCTCCTACTCTCTGAAGGATCAGATCTGAATTCTGATTTGGACATAGAGCTAAGAAAGTGGGTGCAGGACAAGGTGTGTGATTTCAGGTTTGATATGGGTACTGGGCGAACAAAAGGCTTGGAAGATCAGGGTTTCATCTGAGGTCTATTTTGATTTTGTATCTGACTTGGGTGTTTTAGAGCCAGGGGCCAGATTTTATGTGGTCATAGTACTTACAGAGCAGCTTCTGTGTCAAGGGTCATTCTATTCTGTCATGTTTCTAAAGTCTTCCCCTTCCGAGCGGTATTTTCTTACGCTGATAAATTGACCTTGAGGTGTATATTAGTTAAAGGATTTTAAGTGACCACTTCATACATGCCTTACAGTTCTAGTTTCTTTTGTTCAATATCCAAGTACAGAACAACTGCTTTCCTTTTTAATATCACTTGTTATCTTGGAATACATTTCATTTTTGTTTTTTTATGGTAAGCTTTAGCAATTATATCAATAAAAGACTATCTAACTCATTCCAAGTTATTGTAACGTTATAATTGTAGAACAAAGGAATATTTAGTAGAAGATGAGTTTATCTTATCTATACCCCCTGCAATCTTGATATTTACACTGGTGGTCAAATTGTTGTACACCCAAATTTTGTGGTCTCTTGGAGACACTGATTCAAGAGACTTGTAAATTTAATGTGCAACTTTGGGAATTGGAAATTCAAGCTGAATAATTGCCAAAACCCATAGGAAGGGTTTGGGTGCAGTTTAATGCACATAGGACAAATTTCTGTGAAATTTAGAGCAAATCATCACATATTTCAGCCTTGCCTAAGACTTCACTAACTCAAGAGCCGCCTCTGCTCGTTTTGACAAAATTGTGCAAATTTGGGTCTATGTGATATACCAAACCATCTAGTACATGTGTTTAAAAAAGAAAATGTGCTTTAAGGTCTAATAAATTTGAATGGCTAGGAAAATACAAGGTTGCTGTACATTAATTTGTTCTCAGCATCTTTACCTTTGGATCTTAAAAGGACACTTTTTGATGGATTCATAGATTCATAACAGGTGTAAGAAATCAATACATCAAGAGGATTTACATCTTTATCAGGCAAACATTCATTTATAATGGGAACATTAGATAGACAGGTAAAGGATATATATTTACATACCTATTAATACAAAATATAATTCTTGTATTTAACAATGGTTTAAAGATGTTTCTTTTGATTAAAACTAACTATTTTAAACAATCTCAGAGATGAAGCTGTGTTGTGTTAGTAGCAGCATTACACAATAAGATTTTAGGCATTAAAGTGACAGTCATAATTAGACATTCATGTTTAGGACAGAACATACAATTTTAAAAAAACTTCCCATTTTACTTCAATTATTTAATTTGCTTCCTTCTCTTGTTATCCTTTGCTGAAAGGTTTATTTAGGAAGGCTCAGGAGCAGCAAGGAACCTAGGTTCTAGTTGCTGATTGGTGGCTGCATATATATACTGATTTTCATTGCCTCACCCATGTGTTCAACATGCTCCTTCAACAAATGATACCAAGAGAATGAAGCAAATTTGATAAAATTTTATATTTATGGGGGGAAAAAACTGGAAAGTTGTTTCAAATTGTATGTTCTACCTAAATCATGAAACAAAAACAAAAAATCTAAAGTTGCCTCATAGAGGCCAATTTAACAAATGTCTTGCGGACCTGATCCGACAGTGCGGATCAGGTCCGCAAAACATTGCTGAATGCGGAGAGCAATACGCTCTCCGCATTCAGCATTGCACCAGCAGCTCACAAGAGCTGCTGGTGCAACGCTGCCCCCTGCAGACTCACGGCCAATGGGCCGCCAGCAGGGGGTGTCAATCAACCCGATCGCACTCGATCGGGTTGAATTCCGGCGATTCCTGTCCACCTCATCAGAGCAGGCGGACAGGGATATGGAGCAGCGGTCTTTGTGACCGCTGCTCCATATAGATTAAGTAGTATTGTATGCTTTAATATTGTGACATATGTTTAATGCAGAGCTGAGTAAGGCAGTTTCCACCTTTCCTTAACATTCAACAGAAACTTTCCCTGTTCAATAGTAACTTTATTCCCTGACTGGTAAAGTATGTTTTTTTTTAATTGTTTTAATCTATATAACATATAGATCTACTTACATGCTTTTTTATGTATATACACATGTATTGCTAAGATAATGGGATAATTAAAGTACACTGTAAAGTTGTTTTTCCACTAATGTATTTTCAATGACTTATTATACCAGCTGCAGAGTATAAAATATTTGAGAAAAGATATTTTCAGGTTTATTTGTGGATAAGTAGCTGGTTTTGTGCTTTTAAACCACAGTCTATTGAAATGGGTTGAACTTGCAGGTAATATCAGACCTGATTATGTTATCACTTTATGTACATAGACTTGCTTCCTTATTTTATATTTGTCTGGAAAACCAAAGCTCAGTACTTAGAGAGAGCAATGGAAAATTATTATTTTATTACTTAATTATCCTGAACCCTACTGGGAGTGTAATTTCTTCTGCTGGCTGTGTTTACATAGGCTTATCAAAAGCCTAAATTCCAGTATAGAAACTTTCAGTGTAGGTAAGGATACCACAGGCTAAATTAGCTATTTCAAATGCCGAAATAAGGGTAAACAAGCTACTTGCAACCCATTTAATACACTCCAGCAGGTAAAATGGATCATTGGGAATAATGTAAAGGGGAGAATTTGTTTTGGGTAAACTGTTCCTTTAATAACCTAGGCAGAATCAACTTACATAAGTAATGAAATGCTCAGGAGTCTTATCTTTTGTAACAGAACTAACCAGTGTTTGCCATTAGTTAGCAGTTTTCTGTAAGCTGAACATATATTATTATTTTATTTTATATATTTATATATATATATATGATCATAATCTTTCCCTAATAACAAGTGAACATTTTTACAAATAGAAATTGTTGGTATCATAGAATGTTCAGAACATTTTCCAATTGGTTCCCTGCAGGTCCTCCTCTGTCTGTGACCAGAACGTAGCATTATGAGTGATAAGAAATCCAAACATGTTATATTCAAGAAAACCTCCCGGGATAAGACGGTAATGATTTATTTTAGGCACATTTAACTGTTATGATCTCCTAATTCCTCAATGAACGCATTACATTTTTTACAATAATAAAAAAATATAGTGGAATGCAAATTTACTATTTATCAATCTTCCATAATCAATTAATTGTCTAATATTTGCTCTCAAGAAGAGACCATTACATTAGGCTGTTTGGGATTCATAGCCTAATCTTCTAAACAGCTGCTAGATATATAACATTTATTTACCATATGGTACTCTTGATTTAATAAGCCCTGCTTTTATTTTATTAATTGTCATGTCAACTCCCCACTACTTGTCCTCTTAATTCTAGTTTATAAATCACAGTATTCCTTCAACCTGGATTTTTATTTTCTTGGGATTTAACAGGGTGTAAAGAACTTAATTTTGGGTTATGCACCAGAAAAAATGTTAAAGGAATAGTCTAGTCAAAATTAAACTTTCATGATTCAGATAGAGCAGAAATTTTAAGCAACTTTCTAATTTACTCCTATTATCAATTTGTCTTCATTCTCATGGTATCTTTATATGAAAAGGCAAGAATGTAAGCTTAGGAGCAGGCCCATTTTTGGTTCAGCACCTGGGTAGAACTTTCTAATTGGTGTATAAATGTAGCCACCAATGGAGCAGCACGTGAGAAGTCTTGGAGACGGGAGTGGGACGTAGAGATGACAGGAGTGGAGAGACGTAGGTCAGAGGTTGATCGAAGAGGACGGGATGGGGAATATTTCACGATGAGAGAGGAAATATAGTTGGGAGTTAGACTGTTGAGTGCTTTGTAAGTTAGGGTTAATACTTTAAATTTTATTCTGCATTGTATGGGGAGCCAGTGAAGAGACTGGCAGAGCGGAGCAGCTGATGTAGTTCGTCGACTTTGGTGGATGAGTCTAGCAGAAGCATTCATAATAGATTGGAGGGAGGAGAGGCGGTGTTTTGGAAGGCCATTTAGAAGCAGATTGCAATAATCAATGCGTGGAAAAATGAGGGAATTAATTAGTATCTTTGTAGTTTTTTGAGTAAGGAAGGGACGAATTCTGGAAATGTTTCATAAGTGTGAACGGCAGGATTTGGTAAGCGCTTGTATATGTGGGTTGAATGTGAGTTCTGAGTCAGGTGTGACCCCAAGACAGCGGACCTGGGGTGAGGTGTTGAGAATAGAGTCTCCAACCGTCAGAGAAATGTCAGATGTTGGATGTCTCGAAGAGGGGAGAATAAGAAGCAGCTCAGTTTTGGATAGATTGAGTTGGAGGTAGTGTGAAGAGATCCAAGAGGAAATTGCAGAGAGGCAGTTGGAAATCTGTTTGAGTAAAGAGGGAGAGATATCAGGAGAGAAAACATAATTTATGCTTACCTGATAAATTCCTTTCTTCTGTTGTGTGATCAGTCCACGGGTCATCATTACTTCTGGGATATAACTCCTCCCCAACAGGAAATGCAAGAGGATTCACCCAGCAGAGCTGCATATAGCTCCTCCCCTCTACGTCACTCCCAGTCATTCGACCAAGAATCAACGAGAAAGGAGAAACCAAGGGTGAAGTGGTGACTGGAGTATAATTTAAAAAATATTTACCTGCCTTAAAAAACAGGGCGGGCCGTGGACTGATCACACAACAGAAGAAAGGAATTTATCAGGTAAGCATAAATTATGTTTTCTTCTGTTATGTGTGATCAGTCCACGGGTCATCATTACTTCTGGGATACCAATACCAAAGCAAAAGTACACGGATGACGGGAGGGATAGGCAGGCTCATTATACAGAAGGAACCACTGCCTGAAGAACCTTTCTCCCAAAAATAGCCTCCGAAGAAGCAAAAGTGTCAAATTTGTAAAATTTGGAAAAAGTATGAAGCGAAGACCAAGTTGCAGCCTTGCAAATCTGTTCAACAGAGGCCTCATTCTTAAAGGCCCAAGTGGAAGCCACAGCTCTAGTAGAATGAGCTGTAATTCTTTCAGGAGGCTGCTGACCAGCAGTCTCATAGGCTAAACGAATTATGCTACGAAGCCAGAAGGAGAGAGAGGTAGCCGAAGCCTTATGACCTCTCCTCTGACCAGAGTACACGACAAACAGGGAAGACGTTTGTCGAAAATCCTTAGTTGCCTGCAAGTAGAACTTGAGGGCACGAACTACATCCAGATTGTGTAGAAGACGTTCCTTCTTTGAAGAAGGATTCGGGCACAGGGAAGGAACCACGATCTCTTGATTGATGTTCCTGTTAGTGACTACCTTAGGTAAGAACCCAGGTTTAGTACGCAGAACTACCTTATCTGAATGAAAAATCAAATAAGGAGAATCACAATGTAAAGCTGATAACTCAGAGACTCTCCGAGCCGAAGAAATAGCCATTAAAAATAACACTTTCCAAGATAACAACTTTATATCAATGGAATGAAGGGGTTCAAACGGAACTCCTTGTAGAACGTTAAGAACAAGGTTTAAACTCCATGGCGGAGCAACAGTTTTAAACACAGGCTTGATTCTAGCTAAAGCCTGACAAAAAGCCTGGACGTCTGGATTTTCTGACAGACGCCTGTGCAACAAGATGGACAGAGCTGAGATCTGTCCCTTTAATGAACTAGCCGATAAACCTTTTTCTAAACCTTCTTGTAGAAAGGACAATATCCTAGGAATCCTAACCTTACTCCAGGAGTAACCTTTGGATTCGCACCAGTATAGGTATTTACGCCATATCTTATGGTAAATCCTTCTGGTAACAGGCTTCCTAGCCTGTATCAGGGTATCAATAACCGACTCAGAAAAACCACGTTTTGATAAAATCAAGCGTTCAATTTCCAAGCAGTCAGCTTCAGAGAAGTTAGATTTTGATGTTTGAATGGACCCTGTATCAGAAGGTCCTGTCTTAGAGGTAGAGACCAAGGCGGACAGGATGACATGTCCACTAGATCTGCATACCAAGTCCTGCGTGGCCATGCAGGCGCTATTAGAATCACTGATGCTCTCTCCTGTTTGATTTTGGCAATCAATCGAGGAAGCAGCGGGAAGGGTGGAAACACATAAGCCATCCCGAAGTTCCAAGGTGCTGTCAAAGCATCTATCAGAACCGCTCCCGGATCCCTGGATCTGGACCCGTAGCGAGGAAGTTTGGCGTTCTGGCGAGACGCCATGAGATCTATCTCTGGTTTGCCCCAACGTCGAAGTATTTGGGCAAAGACCTCCGGATGAAGTTCCCACTCCCCCGGATGAAAAGTCTGGCGACTCAAGAAATCCGCCTCCCAGTTCTCCACTCCCGGGATGTGGATTGCTGACAGGTGGCAAGAGTGAGACTCTGCCCAGCGAATTATCTTTGATACTTCCATCATTGCTAGGGAGCTTCTTGTCCCTCCTTGATGGTTGATGTAAGCTACAGTCGTGATGTTGTCCGACTGAAACCTGATGAACCCCCGAGTTTTTAACTGGGGCCAAGCCAGAAGGGCATTGAGAACTGCTCTCAATTCCAGAATGTTTATTGGTAGGAGACTTTCCTCCTGATTCCATTGTCCCTGAGCCTTCAGAGAATTCCAGACAGCGCCCCAACCTAGTAGGCTGGCGTCTGTTGTTACAATTGTCCAGTCCGGCCTGCTGAATGGCATCCCCCTGGACAGATGTGGCCGAGAAAGCCACCATAGAAGAGAGTTTCTGGTCTCTTGATCCAGATTCAGAGTAGGGGACAAGTCTGAGTAATCCCCATTCCATTGACTCAGCATGCACAATTGCAGCGGTCTGAGATGTAGACGTGCAAAGGGTACTATGTCCATTGCTGCTACCATTAAGCCGATCACCTCCATGCATTGAGCTACTGACGGGAGTTGAATGGAATGAAGGACACGGCATGCATTTAGAAGCTTTGTTAATCTGTCTTCTGTCAGATAAATCTTCATTTCTACAGAATCTATAAGAGTCCCCAAGAATGGAACTCTTGTGAGAGGAAAGAGAGAACTCTTCTTTTCGTTCACTTTCCATCCATGCGACCTTAGAAATGCCAGAACTAACTCTGTATGAGACTTGGCAGTTTGAAAGCTTGAAGCTTGTATCAGAATGTCGTCTAGGTACGGAGCTACCGAAATTCCTCGCGGTCTTAGTACCGCCAGAAGGGCACCCAGAACCTTTGTGAAGATTCTTGGAGCCGTAGCCAATCCGAATGGAAGAGCTACAAACTGGTAATGCCTGTCTAAGAAGGCAAACCTTAGATACCGGTAATGATCTTTGTGAATCGGTATGTGAAGGTAAGCATCCTTTAAATCCACTGTGGTCATGTACTGACCCTTTTGGATCATGGGTAAGATTGTCCGAATAGTTTCCATTTTGAACGATGGAACTCTTAGGAATTTGTTTAGGATCTTTAAATCCAAGATTGGCCTGAAAGTTCCCTCTTTTTTGGGAACCACAAACAGGTTTGAGTAAAACCCTTGTCCCTGTTCCGACCGCGGAACCGGATGGATCACTCCCATTAATAACAGATCTTGTACACAGCGTAGAAACGCTTCTTTCTTTATCTGGTTTGTTGACAACCTTGACAGATGAAATCTCCCTCTTGGGGGAGAGAATTTGAAGTCTAGAAGGTATCCCTGAGATATGATCTCTAGCGCCCAGGGATCCTGAACATCTCTTGCCCAAGCCTGGGCAAAGAGAGAGAGTCTGCCCCCCACTAGATCCGGTCCCGGATCGGGGGCCCTTGATTCATGCTGTCTTAGGGGCAGCAGCAGGTTTCCTGGCCTGCTTGCCCTTGTTCCAGGACTGGTTAGGTTTCCAGCCTTGTCTGTAACGAGCAACGGCTCCTTCCTGTTTTGGTACAGTGGAAGTTGGTGCTGCTCCTGCTTTGAAATTCCGAAAGGGACGAAAATTAGACTGTCTAGCCTTAGCTTTGGCTTTGTCTTGAGGCAGGGCGTGGCCCTTACCTCCTGTAATGTCAGCGATAATTTCTTTCAAACCGGGCCCAAATAAAGTTTGCCCTTTGAAAGGTATATTAAGTAATTTGGACTTAGAAGTTACATCAGCTGACCAGGATTTTAGCCACAGCGCCCTACGTGCCTGAATGGCGAATCCTGAGTTCTTAGCCGTAAGTTTGGTTAAATGTACTACGGCCTCCGAAATGAATGAATTAGCTAGTTTAAGGACTCTAAGCCTGTCCGTAATGTCGTCCAGCGTAGCTGAACTAAGGTTCTCTTCCAGAGACTCCATCCAAAATGCTGCCGCAGCCGTAATCTGCGCGATGCATGCAAGGGGTTGCAATATAAAACCTTGTTGAACAAACATTTTCTTAAGGTAACCCTCTAATTTTTTATCCATTGGATCTGAAAAAGCACAGCTATCCTCCACCGGGATAGTGGTACGCTTAGCTAAAGTAGAAACTGCTCCCTCCACCTTAGGGACCGTTTGCCATAAGTCCCGTGTGGTGGCGTCTATTGGAAACATCTTTCTAAATATTGGAGGGGGTGAGAACGGCACACCGGGTCTATCCCACTCCTTAGTAACAATTTCAGTTAGTCTCTTAGGTATAGGAAAAACGTCAGTACTCGCCGGTACCGCAAAGTATTTATCCAACCTACACAATTTCTCTGGTATTGCAACAGTGTTACAATCATTAAGAGCCGCTAAAACCTCCCCTAGTAATACACGGAGGTTCTCCAATTTAAATTTAAAATTTGAAATATCTGAATCCAATCTGTTTGGATCAGAACCATCACCCACAGAATGAAGCTCTCCGTCCTCATGCTCTGCAAGCTGTGACGCAGTATCAGACATGGCTCTAGTATTATCAGCGCACTCTGTTCTCACCCCAGAGTGATCACGCTTGCCCCTTAGTTCTGGTAATTTAGCCAAAACTTCAGTCATAACAGTAGCCATATCTTGTAATGTTATCTGTAATGGCCGCCCAGATGTACTAGGCGTCACAATATCACGCACCTCCCGGGCGGGAGATGCAGGTACTGACACGTGAGGCGAGTTAGTCGGCATAACTCTCCCCTCGCTGTTTGGTGAAATTTGTTCAATTTGTACAGATTGGCTTTTATTTAAAGTAGCATCAATACAGTTAGTACATAAATTTCTATTGGGCTCCACCTTGGCATTGGAACAAATGACACAGGTATCTTCCTCTGAATCAGACATGTTTAACACACTAGCAAATAAACTTGCAACTTGGTTACAATCTTATTTAATAAAAACGTACTGTGCCTCAAAGAAGCACTAAACGATTAAATGACAGTTGAAATAATGAACTGAAAAACTGTTATAGCATCAATCCTTGAAAACAACACAACTTTTAGCAAAGGTTTGTTCCCATTAGTAAAGTAACAATAATTAAATTTGAAACGTAAAAATAAGAGAGCAACGTTTTTAATCACAGTCAATATATAAGTCTCACAGCTCTGCTGAGAGAATCTACCTCCCTTCAAAGAAGTTTGAAGACCCCTGAGTTCTGTAGAGATGAACCGGATCATGCAGGAAATACAAGAGTAACTGACTGGAAATTTTTGATGCGTAGCAAAGAGCGCCAAAAACGGCCCCTCCCCCTCACACACAGCAGTGAGAGAGAAACGAAACTGTCACAATTAAAACAAGCAACTGCCAAGTGGAAAAATAATGCCCAAACATTTATTCACTCAGTACCTCAGAAAATGCAAACGATTCTACATTCCAGCAAAAACGTTTAACATAATAAATACCTATTAAAAGGTTTAATGTACTTTTTACAGAGTAATTCCAGTGAAGTACCATCCCCAGAATACTGAAGTGTAGAGTATACATACATGTCATTATAACGGTATGGCAGGATTTTCTCATCAATTCCATTCAGAAAATAAAAACTGCTACATACCTCAATGCAGATTCATCTGCCCGCTGTCCCCTGATCTGAAGCTTTTACCTCCCTCAGATGGCCGAGAAACAGCAATATGATCTTAACTACTCCGGTTAAAATCATAGTAAAAACTCTGGTAGATTCTTCTTCAAACTCTGCCAGAGAGGCAATAACACGCTCCGGTGCTATTGTAAAATAACAAACTTTTGATTGAAGTTATAAAAACTAAGTATAATCACCATAATCCTCTCACACATCCTATCTAGTCGTTGGGTGCAAGAGAATGACTGGGAGTGACGTAGAGGGGAGGAGCTATATGCAGCTCTGCTGGGTGAATCCTCTTGCATTTCCTGTTGGGGAGGAGTTATATCCCAGAAGTAATGATGACCCGTGGACTGATCACACATAACAGAAGAAAAGATAGATTTGGGTATCATCAGCATCTAAGTGGTACTTGAATCCAAAGGAGGCTATATGTTTCCCAAAGGATGATGTATAGAGAGAGAAAAGCAAGGGACCTAAGACAGAGCCTTGCGGTACTCCAACTGAGAGAGGCATAGGATGAGAAGATAAATTGATACCAAGAGAACAAAGAAAAATCTATATTAGGAGAAAATTAGAAAGTTGCTTAAAATAGAATGTTCTATGTGAATCATGAAAGTTTAATTTTGATTAGACTATTCCTTTAAGCTTAGTTTTTTTCTCTCTGGAGAATGGGCATAAATTACTCGAAACATCACTACAAAAAAAAAAAAAAGTATTTTGAATTAAAGTCCATTGAGTGCGGTTCCTTTCAACCAGTGCTACAAATACAGTTCCTGACACCCTAGCAGCTGCTATGGATAGGTTGAGAGTGTAAATCCATGCATACTGGTTATATATAACATAATTTATGCTTACCTGATACATTTATTTATTTCCTGCTGGCCAGGAGTGGTATTCTAAAGTAATTGATGACGCCATTGGCTCACCATATCTTAGGAAACATATATATACACACATAAATATATGGTAGAAATGATTGAACTGGGCAGAAAGCCCAGTTGTGTGTGCCTGACTTAAATGTACCTAGGGTGTTAGAGATATTGCAGGTATACAGAAAAGAAACATCATTTACTATCTATAGGTCTTGCTATTATTTCTAAATATATTTAAGTCTTTGCTACCTTAGTAACCATGCATTTAGTGAATGCAGCTAAATCAGAAATACAGTTAAATAGTAAAGAATATTGTTAGCACTGCATAGAGTTTGTTTACCCCCACAATGGTTTAAAAACAATTTGGAAAGTAGTTATATACCCGTCCACCTCTTTTATGCAATCATATGTTTAGTTATGACATGGCAGACAGTACAGCCAATCAGACAGAGAGAATGCAGCATGCTCATCAGAACTTCTGCTTCTCTGGCAAAAGGTGGAGAAATGCAACTGCACATGTACAATCCATCAACCATAAACATCAACAGCTCAAGCGGTGGTGTCAGGAAAACACAATTTTCAGAGATATATTACATAGCAAATGGAGAGATTTGCATCACATGAGAATTTTTTATGTAGACTATTGAAATAAACACATGTAACAATATCACTACACCCCATGTTGCATGGTCATGAGTTTTTCCTCCTGTCAATCACAGGTGAGCGTGTACCTGGGGAAGAGGGATTATGTTGATCATGTCGACTCTGTGGATCCTGTAGGTGAGTGTAGTATGTTGCAATGTCTGTGTTATTTATATCTTGCTTTTTACTTGGTCCATGCTGTAATGAGTATGAGGTCACACTTGGGTATTGAGACCTCTGATCACAGTCCTGCCCTCCTTCCTGGATATCCTGGTTTTCAAAAAACATTTAGAAAAAAGTTTAGCAGAACTCCCAATACTCCCAAATCCATTACAGACCACCAACATCTTTTCAGAACCTACACAAACTCTACTTAGACTGACCAAACCAGGCCCCTAGGCTTTGCAAAACCCAAGCTCTGTCTAAGACCTTCCAAACCCACCACCACAAGCTATGCCTCCCTTTCCGATTTCTCAAGACTAAATGCTTGTATGTTTGCATAGAGATCTCTAGAGTGTTACCTAATTTATCTATCTTACATAAAGTTGTTCCCTATTATTCTGTATTACCCAATGACAAACTTAAATTGCAGATTGGACATGGTATTTTCTGTCATTGGCACCCATATAGACAGTTATCTCACTTCCTACACACAACTTTTGAGAGGCAAAGATTTCCCAGACCATTAACTGAATTTGAACGTTATACCCTCCTTTCTATAAGAGTGACTCTGTCATCAGCTTATAAAATATTGTCTGAACACCCTGCTAAATCCCCCCCTAGATACAGAACCTCTTGGTCTAAAGAACTAAACACTAAAGGTTGAAATTTCATATAGGAAATCCTCATCTGTTGGGACTATTGAAATTAACATCAAACTTCTTATGAGACTGTATCTTTCTTAGTCCCCACAGGCTAACATTTTCACTAGATCTGACCCTAAATGCTGAAGGGGCTGTGCAGAACATGGACTTGCCCTATTATTCATACTTACTGGGAGGTAGTAAGTAAAGAAATAGAACAAATAATTTTACTCAAGTTCCCCTTAGAGCTGCTTTTTTTCTTATTGAATAGGTCCCCAAATATTGCTTGTAAATTGCATTCTGGGTTGTACCATATCATAATAGAGCTAAATCACTTATTCCAAAATATTGGCAACAACCCACTGTACTCACATTGACTGAGTATACCCATACACATTAGAAAGATGTAAATTCTTACTAAATAATTGTATCCAATTATTGTATGAAATTTATTTGGGATAAATATATAAACAGTGTTTAGTCAGTGATGTATCTTTTTTTATCATTTAAGTGTATTAAACTCTCTGAACAGGTGTATTGTGTTATTAAAATGTAACTCTACTTTGAAATAATGAATGACAGGTAGTTTATGTTACATGAAATATTAAATATAACTTTAATTATATGTCAAACCTTTAATTGTATCTCCCCCATATGTTATCTCCTTCACATTGTGTTTCTTTGTTTTGAAAAAATTAATTGGAAAGACTAAATGCAAAGGAAGCTGGTATGTTTGGAGGTAATGCATGTAGTATTCAGATTACAAAACTGGGTGCAGATAATATGCATTAGGTGGCCAAACTGAGTTCCAGGGTTCCCATTAGTTTTAACATCTGAATGTCATTTTTTTGGCATTCACTGATGCTTAGTTATATCTTTTGTAATAGCAATTACATGGTAGCTTGTTAAAACTATTGTAAATTAAAGGGACACTGAACTCAATTTTTTTCTTTCATGATTCAGATAGAGCATGCAATTTTAAGCAACTTTCTAATTACTCCTATTATCAATTTTTCTTTATCCTCTTGCTACCTTTATTTGAAAAGCAAGAATGTAAGTTTAGAAGCCGGACCATTTTTGGTTCACAACCTGGGTTGTGCTTGCTGATTGGTTAAATGCACCCACCAATAATCAAGTGCTGTCAAGGGTGCTGAACCAAAAATAGTCTGGCTCCTTAGCTTAGATGCCTACTTTTTTAAATAAAGATAGCAAGAGAACGAAGAAAAATTGATAACAGGAGTAAATTAGAAAGTTGCTTAAAATTGCATGCTCTATCTGAATCATGAAAGAAAAATAATTTGGGTTTAATATACCTTTAAGAAACACAAAAGAAGGTAGACTTCAATGGCAAAAGAAAAGGAAATAATGAGATGGGAAGAAGAATATGAGGGAAGTATAATAAAGCCAGAAATAAGCAGAGTGAGAAACAAATGAGGAGTCAAATTGAGAGATAAAAGAAAATGAAGAACAAGGAACATGAAAGAGAAAGATGAAAAAATACCCCAAAGACAGGAGCATAGCCTTACAAAATATTACTCCAATAACCAAATTCAAAATCAGCCAGAGAGTTTTATTTTGAAACACAAACAAATACACACGACTTGTTATAAACAGTAAATTATGCATACATTGCACTATATATGGGGCATATTTATCAAGCTCGCCAGAAACACAAGTTATGAAGCAGCGGTCTAAACCTGTCCGCCTGTTCTGAGGCGGTGGACAGACATCACCGAAAATCAACCCTGCTGGCCGCAAATCTGTAGGGGGCGCGGTTGCACCAGCAGTTCACAAGAACTGCTGGTGCAATGATAAATGCGGACAGCGTATGCTGTCTGCATTTATCAATGTGCGGCGGACATGATCCGCAATATCGGATCATGTCCGCTCGCACAATAATAAATAGGCCTCATTGTGTCTTTTTATCAACGTAATTCACAGCAGATAATTTAATAATGATTTACCTGGTTTCATACCTTTAAATCTGTATTATCTTTATCCTCACTTTGTAAATGTACCTATGTATAGTACTATGTAAATGTACCTATGTATAGTACTATGTAAATGTACCTATGTATAGTACTATGTAAATGTACCTATGTATAGTACTATGCAAATGTACCTATGTATAGTACTATGTAAATGTACCTATGTATAGTACTATGTAAATGTACCTATGTATAGTACTATGTAAATGTACCTATGTATAGTACTATGTAAATGTACCTATGTATAGTACTATGTAAATGTACCTATGTATAGTACTATGTAAATGTACCTATGTATAGTACTATGTAAATGTACCTATGTATAGTACTATGTAAATGTACCTATGTATAGTACTATGTAAATTTGATGAAATACAGCAAAAACACTTTTTTTTAATGGCAGGCAATGGGCATGTTACCACCATCACACATCTTACATTTATCCTTCTTTCTTCTTTCAATGATTGTAATTCCTCTATCTTTTGATTTTTACCCACAGATGGGGTTGTACTGGTGGATCCTGACCTCCTTAAAGGGAAAAAAGGTTAGTGATATGACAGTAGAATCCAAAAATGATCCAATAAATTAAAATGAGTTGCAATTTTTTATAGTAATTATGCTTTATTAATTCTTATACAAAGTACTATAATAAAAATGTACTATAAACACCCTCTCTTAATACATATCACCCTTCTACTCTTAGGCTCGAGATACTTGTAGGCTAGAACTATATGAATGTATTTTACTCTACTTGGTAACTACATGTAGGCTGATTTTTATGTAATTAAATATTATTGTAGAAATACCAGGATGTAACCTAGACATGTCATTCTGCCCAATGTTTCTGATGTTGATGTATGCTGTTTCTACAAAGGTAAAATGTAACCCAAGCTGTTAAGATTGTTATGTATAAAATACTAATAAACACTTTAGGGGGGGAAAAGTACTATAAAAAGTATGACTCTACATGTTACACCAACAATACATACACATGAATGAATATAGAAAGGTTAATTCTTTGCAGGGGTGTCTTACAATTTTTGAAGGATATCATGTGATTTCAGATTTCTCAAAGAAATATTCCTTAGAGATAGTGACTGAGTTTATTCTATTATATATGTACAGCAAAAATGAATTAGGTGAGCATGCGTAGATACTCTTTTTAATAACTTTTAATATCAGGACCAAACACTTGGGGTCTTAAAATATAAAGGGTGGTGTACACTCACCACACCCTTTAGGGAGCGCCTCCTAATTGAGATAAAATCAATAGATAAAACTAAATATAACAATTAGTAAGAATAGTAAAACAATACATGTATTGATAAATGCAACACAAAGTCCGTAACAACCAATAACAAAAATCCCAAAGAAGAGGCAGCACACTGTAAAAGGACAGCCATCCTGGTAATCAGAATCTGTAGAGAGAGAAGCACAGAGGCGCCACCATGGCCTAGTACAACCAAAGCATATGTGTGTAGATGCAGGTAAATGTATATATTCACAAACATGAAGCACCCAGCGGTGCTAGTAGGGCAGACTGGAACTTCGCAGTGGTGCAGCTCACTGAAGACCCTCAGCAGAAATCCAGTCAGAGTTCCTTGGAAAGGCCGGTGGTCAGATGTCTAAATGGACAAAAGAGGCAAACCAACATGGTCCAATAACGTTTGAACAGGGGAAGATTGTAACCATAAGATTATTGCACCTCCAGGTGCAATAACAGCGTGCTGGGACCTCACAGCCGCCCAGTAGACTGTTAACAAATAGGCAATCCACAGCAACCAGCAGAAAAAGATGCAGTGTTCCAAGCAAAATTGTTTATATGGTAATAACCCACAACAGCAAGTGTATAGAGTTAAAAAATTAAAAATACTTTATTACAAAGCGACGCGTTTCTCAGCCTCCTGTGGGCTGTTTCATCAGGCTATAATACACAATAAAATATACACTTGCTATATAACAAGAAAACCAAATTCCAAACCTTTTCTGATAGGGCAACCAATTAAGACTCACACCTATGTGAGATCACAGTTGATTAATTGTATGGTAACAAAAATGAACATAGAACAGAACAGGTGAGGTACAACATACAGATGATTATCAGGTGCTTTGTTGGCATGGCAGCCACACATAAACACAGGCTTTTACAATTTTTGTCTTATAAACAAATAATATGTACAAATCACAATCGCCTAGATTTAGAGTTCTGCGGTAGCCGTCAAAAGCAGCGTTAAGAGGTCCTAACGCTGCTTTTGGCCGCCCGCTGGTATTTAGAGTCGTGTAGGTAAAGGTCTAACGCTCACTTTCAAGCTGCAACTTTTCCATACCGCAGATCCCCTTATGTCAATTGCGTATCCTATCTTTTCAATGGGATCTTCCTAACGCCGGTATTTAGAGTCTTGGCTGAAGTGAGCAGTAGACCCTCTACCGACAAGACTCCAGCCGCAGAAGAAAGTCAGTAGTTAAGAGCTTTCTGGGCTAACGCCGGTTTATAAAGCTCTTAACTACTGTGCTCTAAAGTACACTAACACCCATAAACTACCTATGTACCCCTAAACCGAGGTCCCCCCACATCGCCGCCACTATAATAAATATTTTTAACCCCTAATCTGCCGACCGCACACCTCCGCCACCTACATTATCCCTATGAACCCCTATTCTGCTGCCCCTAACATCGCAGACACCTACATAATATTTATTAACCCCTAATCTGCCCCCCCCAACGTCGTCGCTACCTACCTACACTTATTAACCCCTAATCTGCCGACCGGACCTCGCTGCTACTCTAATAAATGTATTAACCCCTAAAGCTAAGTCTAACCCTAACCCTAACACCCCCCTAAGTTAAATATAATTTTAATCTAACGAAATAAATTAAATATTATTAACTAAAGTATTCCTATTTAAAGCTAAATACTTACCTGTAAAATAAACCCTAATATAGCTACAATATAACGAATAATTATATTGTAGCTATTTTAGGGTTTATTTTTATTTTACAGGCAACTTTGTATTTATTTTAACTAGGTACAATAGCTATTAAATAGTTATAAACTATTTAATAGCTACCTAGTTAAAATAATTACCAAATTACCTGTAAAATAAATCCTAACCTAAGTTACAATTAAACCTAACACTACACTATCAATAAATAAATTAACCTTGTACCTACAATTAAATACAATTAAATAAACTAAACTAAATTACAAAAACAAACAAACACTAAATTACAAAAAATAAAAAAAGATTACAAGAATATTAGGCTACGTACACCTACTCTAAGCCCCCTAATAAAATAAAAAAGACCCCCAAAATAATAAAGGTCCCTACCCTATTCTAAATTAAAAAGTAACCAGCTCTTTTACCAGCCCTTAAAATGGCTTTTTGCGGGGCATGCCCCAAAGTAATTAGCTCTTTTGCCTGTAAAAAAAAACACAATACCACCCCCCCAACATTACAACCCACCACCCACATACCCCTACTCTAACCCAAACCCCCCTTAAATAAACCTAACACTACCCCCCTGAAGATCTCCCTACCTTGAGTCGTGTTCCCCCAGCCGGGCACGGATGGACCAAAAGAGGACATCCGGAGCGGCAGAAGTCTTCATCCTATCCGGGCAGAAGAGGACATCCGGACCGTCAGACATCTTCATCCAAGCGGCATCTTCTATCTTCATCCATCCGAAGCGGAGCCATCTTCTTCCAGCTGACGCGGATCCATCCTTCTTCACCGACGCCTACTCGCCGAATGAAGGTTCCTTTAAATGACGTCATCCAAGATGGCGTCCCTCGAATTCCGATTGGCTGATAGGATTCTATCAGCCAATCGGAATTAAGGTAGGAAAAATCTGATTGGCTGATTGAATCAGGCAATCAGATTCAAGTTCAATCGGATTGGCTGATCCAATCAGCCAATCAGATTGAGCTCGCATTCTATTGGCTGTTCCGATCAGCCAATAGAATGCGAGATCAATCTGATTGGCTGATTTAGGATTTATTTTACAGGTAATTTTGTAATTATTTTAACTAGGTAGCTATTAAATAGTTAATAACTATTTAATAGCTATTGTACCTAGTTAAAATAAATACAAAGTTGCCTGTAAAATAAAAATAAATCCTAAAATAGATACAATATAATTATTCGTTATATTGTAGCTATATTAGGGTTTATTTTACAGGTAAGTATTTAGCTTTAAATAGGAATACTTTAGTTAATAAGATTTAATTTATTTCGTTAGATTAAAATTATATTTAACTTAAGGGGGTGTTAGGGTTAGGGTTAGACTTAGCTTTAGGGGTTAATAACTTTATTAGAGTAGTGGCGAGGTCCGGTTGGCAGATTAGGGGTTAATAAGTGTAGGTAAGGTAGCGGCGACGTTGGGGGGGCAGATTAGGGGTTAATAAATATAATATAGGTGTCGGCGATGTTAGGGGCAGCAGATTAGGGGTTAATAGGGATAATGTAGGTTGAGGTGGTGTCCGGAGCAGAAGATTAGGGGTTAATTGTGTAATGCAGGTGTCAGCGATAGCGGGGGTGGCAGATTAGGGGTTAATAAGTGTAAGGTTAGGGGTGTTTAGACTCGGGGTACATGTTAGGGTGTTAGGTGCAGACTTAGAGAGTGTTTCCCCATAGGAAACAATGGGGCTGCGTTAGGAGCTGAACACTGCTTTTTTGCAGGTGTTAGGTTTTTTTCAGCCCAAACTGCCCCATTGTTTCCTAAGGGGGAATCGTGCACAAGCACGTTTTTCCAGCTAGCCGCTACCGTAAGCAACGCTGGTATTGAGAGTTGAAGTGATGGAAAATATGCCTTTACGCTCCCTTTTTGGAGCCTAACGCAGCCCTTCAGAGAACTCTAAATACTAGCGTTGTTTAGAAGCAGCGCTAGAAAAAGATGCGTAGCTAACGCACCCCTTTGGCCGCAAAACTCTAAATCTAGGCGAATATAAACAAGCAACTAACATCAATGAGATTACAATTGTAACCATAAAAATTACACAATATATCAAAGCGTGTTACCCCTATGGTATATTATTATTGATATGCATATATTTGTATCGATATGTATTACTAGAAATTGTGCAAAATCAGTGACCTTCCCTAGTTAATATGAACTATATAATACCTAGTATTCTATCTGCTAACCGTAAGATTTATGTGTGATTCAAACTCTCTCTCACTCCTCGCAGTTCATATCAACGCCATTGTGTTGATATCCAAAGTCTTTTCCTTTCAGGCTACAATTCCTTATAACATTGCCTTATTATTAGGCAATCTAATGCCAAATATTGGGGAGCTAGAACTGCATCTAGTGATTCTTAACAAAAAATAATTGTAGTTCGAGATCGTATTAGACAATCTAGATATTTAGACCTTATTTATCAGAGACGCCAATTGAGGTATAGAACTAGTTCAACTGTGTTTGCAGACGTCATGACTTGCACACGAGACTTCCTCCAATGCTACTTCGTGCATTGGGGGGAGTGTGTCAGCGCTCCAATCGATAGAGACCAGCCCTCCTCCAATGATACCTAGTACATTTTGAGGGAGTGTGTCTAGGAGCCAATCAGTAATAAAGATTGTCCGTGCTCCAATCAGTGACGTTAGGGAAGTGGGCGGGATCGGAGCGTGTATTCACTCGATAATACTCGAGCAAAGGGCTAATCAAAAGCAACATTGAAGAAATGAATAATATAGGATATGTTAAGAAACATTCATCGAATTATGTGCACACTATTCATCAACCCCCTCACAGTGAAAGCAAGTTGTTTTCAGTCTGAAATAACATTCATACTTTCATACTGAATTTACGATTTACAATTGTGAACCTTTTACTCCAGTGACATAGAACAAAGTTTACATTTTGAATTTCCATGAAAGGGATAGGATAGTCAAAATTCAGCTTGTGTGATTCAGATAGCATGCAATTTTACTTTTAAATTAACTTCTATTTTGTAGACTGTAAGCTCTTCAGAGCAGGGCTTATTTTCTCCGGTACTATTTTAGTTTAGTCTGCTATGTATTTTGTATCTTACTACAAATCTTTGTCATTGTATACCCCTATGTTTGTACCCAACGCTACAGAATTTTGTGTCACTATACAAATAAAGGATAATAATAATTATACCATCAAATTGGCTTTGTACTCTTTGTATCCTTTGTTAAAAATAATTGGTACATATTCTACACTACTGGGAGCTCGCTGGTGATTGGTGGCTACACACGTCACTTTTCATTGGCTCACCAGATATATTCAACTAGGTCCTAGTAATGCATTGCTGCTAGCTCCTGGTCTGGAGCTGACTTTAACTATGTGTTTATTCCCTTTGCAGTGTTTAAACACAGTTATATACAAGCATCCCTTTAAGAGTGAGCTGAAACAAGTAATTTTCATAATTTTGAATCAAAACTTAAATACTGACATAAATATGTTTTCAACGTGTGTTTGTGTGTGTGTCCAATATCCAATCTTTCCAATATCCAATATTTCTACAGAGAGATCTTTAAAGAGACATGGTACATGTGTTCCGCTAGCTCCTAGTAGTGCATTGCTGCTCCTTCAATAAAGGAAACCAAGAGAATGAAGCAAAATTCATAATAGAAGTTCCTTGGAAAGTTGTTTACAAGGATGTGCTCTATCTGAATCATGAAAGAAACATTTTGGGTTTCATGTCGCTTTAAAGGGACATAAAAGTGCAAAACTAAAATGCTCTTATGTACTATGGCTTGTTATTATTGCACTATTCCTAATAATTAAACTCATCCCAAGAGAAGAAATGCACTACTGGGACCTAGATAAATACATATAGTGCCCCAATGACAAGAGTAGTCACAAATCACCAACTGTCTCCTAGTAAAGAGAGAGAATGAAGTCATTTTGGTAGAGTAAATTAAACTATCTGTAGTATAAAAGTTTAATGTTGACTTTCATGTCCCGTTAACAAAACTTTACATATTTCCATTTATGTATATAATTGTTTATTCCGCTGTCCCGAGAAAAACAGCGAACCCGTAAAAGTAGCGAACCCACATCACAGGATCAGCTGTTTCACAAAGTTTGACCATAATGTGCATGCGTGACAGCGTCATGACATTCCTGGAGCTGAATAATCACGCTAAATCCAAAATTGAAATTAAAAGTCTTCATCCTAACAGGACTAAATAAATCAAAGCTTCCTATCAATGCTAAGGTTTCCATTTATTTTTCCACCCAGCTGTCACCTTCCTGTTTAGACAGAATTTATTATTCAGCTCCAGGAATGTCATGACGCTGGCATGCATGTGCATTACGGTCAAACTTTGTGAAACAACTGATGCCACATCACAGGAAGTGACGTGGTTTGCTACTTTCACAGGTTCGCCATTCTCTCAGAACACCGCCTCAAGGACATGATATATTTTTCTTCGTTCTAGTTTATGTCACTCTGACCTGTGCATTCCGCTATGGTCAAGAAGATATTGATGTTATCGGTCTGACTTTTCGCAAGGATCTATATTTTGCACGAATCCAGGTTTATCCACCTGTGGAAGATCCAAAAACTATCACCAAGGTTCAGGAGCGACTGATGAAGAAGCTGGGGAATAATGCATATCCTTTCCTAATGGAGGTAAAAAAAAATGAAATTTGGCTTACAGAAAAGATTATTCATGTATAATTTCTGTAATATATTGCAGTGCCAAGTGTCTTGTTAGTTTTTAAGACCTTTAACAAAACAAAGAGATAAAATAGTGATGCTAGTTATTGTTTTGTTGCATCTTATGTTATATTAAGTATGCTTGCTTACCTGTATTACACACTACTCTACACTACTGTATCTGTTCATTAACTTGGTGTTGATAAATAATTAATGCAGCTCATCATAGGACCTGACATATTTGTGCCCAAGTATTTTAAATATTATATCTGATTCCCCCTGGATTTTCCTCCCCACCTGAACACTCCCCACTGCAGAACAAAAAGACAATGTCTGTTTTTTTTTAATTCCCCTGAATGTGGCTCTATTTTAGAGGAAGAAGCACAGTATTCTGGGAGTTACAAAGCATTCTGGACTTTATAGTTCACTATTTCCCTCTCAGTATTGTGTCATTGCAAGTCTGGACTTAATTTGCAGCATGCATTGTACAGTGATGTGTATGTACTATGAGCTATGTAGGGGATGCTCACAAGGCTATGAGACCCTTATACACTCTGGGGTATTTTTTGACCCTTTACATAGGTAGGGAATCCACTATCACTCCCTTATTTTATTTTTAGTGGTAATGGGGGAGAGATGCAATGTGCAAAAATGATATTAAACCCTGCATAGCGACTTCCATGTTTTTCAAGGTATCTCAGTGTGCTCTGAATTAACACTTTTTTTTAATATATATTTATTGAAAATTGAAAATCAAAGTAACAATGAAAGTATGCAATACAATTCAGGTATATTCCAGTGGTAGCATATTCCAGGTTTACAATCATCAGGAAAAAAGCAATGTCCTTAATGTTTGTTTTAAAGAATCCTAATAAGAAATAGCTTAAAAACTCGAAGTGAAATTAACACACAATATTACTAGTGAACCAGCCTTCTGGGATCAGAGTGGGGGGTTTGGGGGTGGAAGAGAGGAGGGGTGAGAGGAAGAGAGAAGAGGAGGTGAGAGGGTATACGTTGGGCGTAACGGAAAAAAAGTACTTTAGATGACAAGTGCAAAGCAGAAACTAGCGCTAGCATTACTGGCTGTAGAAATCATAAGAAGTCCTTTTAAATGTGTATTCTGATAGATTGGAATATAGCTGTTGTCACCATGCAAGGTATATGGGAATTATCATGCAAGAGATGCTTTTTTAAAGCATGTGACAAGCAGAACAGGTGTACCTAATAAAGTGGCCAGTGAGTGTATATTTTAAGTTCTATGTATAGTGATGGCGAACCTTGTCACTCCAGATGTTTCAAAACTACATTTCCCATTATGCTCGACTGGACTTCAGAGTGCCTAAGCATCAAGGTAAATGTAGTTCTGAAACATATGGAGTGCCAAGGTTCGCCATCACTATTTTATGATATCAATAGTAAGCTGCAATAGAATTATTCTTATTATAAGATTTGTGTTTCAGGTAGACCAGGGTTATCCAACTGAGGGGCACTCTATGTGCCCATTTGAAGCCAACAGTGTGCCCTCCTCTGTATAACCGGTCCTGTTTCTGTCTGAAGTATGTTCCATGTGTCCATGAGTCTAAACACCACTCATTTAGAAGGTTGTATTAAATACCTTAAAACAGATATACTGCAGGAATAAAATAAAGATTAATCTTATATTCATTGTTTGCTTTTATCACTTTTCTATAAAACACAATATTCAATAGTTTCCCAGCCCTATCTGAATTTCCACAGTCAGATAGAATGTGCCTGATGATTTATCTTCCTATTTTGCAGTTCCCTGATTACCTACCATGTTCAGTAGCTCTTCAGCCAGCTCCTACCGATGTGGGTAAGGTAAGCAGATCTCCTTGTAAGCAAAAACTACATTGGCAGAAGTTTTCAGTGCTTATAACTGATAATCAGTAACACCAGCTATGCTTAGTAGCACATTGTTTGTGTTGCCAATTTCACCATAATAAACAGTATGAGTCCTGCAATGTGCAAGAGACACCTTCTTTATTATTGGGGATCCCTGTTAGAATTTTTGGGAGAAATGATAGACCATGCAGACACCTTTGTTTTGTTGCAGGAGTGCAGAATAATAAATGTATTTGTGATGTCTCCCACTTGCCATAAAAGATGTGAAGATTTGTTCTCCACATTCAAGCTAGTGCTTCACTAACTAATTTCAGTTATGAAACCCCTTTAGGAATTTAAAAGTAGTAAAGGAAATGTAGGACCCTATAATACCCTATATACAATTTGAAATTTAGACAAGAACTTTTTGGGACAGTTTTCAAAAGAAGCTTAAAGGGATATTATAATTAAATAATAAAATGCCCCAGTTCATTAGAGCATTTTATTATTAAACGACTGCTTGTTTCTGACTATGAAAACTGATTAAACACATAGGAAAGTCATGCACCAGGCTGAAGGTTACATGTGTTTTCCACCCTCGATTGGCTCATTTGAAGTGTCCTTCTCAGTGGTGCATTGCACCTGGGAAAGAAATTATGGGCTTAACCTCTTTGCAGATGATAAACACATAGGCCTAGATCACAAGTGGAGTGATACTGGTATCGCCAATAGCACACAATTCGCAATCATTTTATCACTTGAATCTGTATTACAAGTTGGGCCTAACGGAAAAAAAAGTACTTTCCATGACAAGTGCAAAGCAGAAACTCGCTCTAGCATTACCGGCTGTAGAAACCATGAGAAGTTCTTTTAAATGTGTGTTCTGATAGATTGGAATAAAGCTGTTGTCACCATGCAAGGTATACGGGAATTATCATGCAAGAAATGCATTTTAAAAGCATGTGACCAGCAGAAGCAGATTTAATGAGAAAGCTTTGTGTAATGTCTGTAAGTATTTATTTACTGTTTTTTTGTTCAAGAAATTTATTGGACTCTCTGTACTTTTATTTTAAATCCATATTATTTCCTTCGGTGTTTATCTTTTTTCTCATGCCAATTCTACTTCCAGGCCTGTGGTGTGGACTTTGAAATTAAAGCTTTTTCTACAAGCAACTTAGAAGACAGGATTCACAAAAAGTATGAAATGTGGTGACATCCTAAATGAATTAAAGTTTGCTTTTTCCAAAGATGTAAATCTAAATGTTTATTGACCATCTGTAATTCAATAAAAATAATGTACTTTTTCACCCTTTTAGCTCTATAAAAATATGAAATAAACTAAGATTTAAGCTTTATTCATCTTCTTTTCAGCATCATTATAAACATATCATCCTTGTCTGAGGTCTATAAGATATTGATGAGAAATTTGGAAATAAACTATTTAGGGTACTAAATAAATATATTTCTTTCATGTAATTAGCAAGAGTCCATGAGCTAGTGCCGTATGGGATATACATTCCTACCAGGAGGGGCAAAGTTTCCCAAACCTTAAAATGCCTATAAATACACCCCTCACCACACCCACAATTCAGTTTTTGCAAACTTTGCCTCCCGTGGAGGTGGTGAAGTAAGTTTGTGCTAGATTCTTCGTTAATATGCGCTCCGCAGCAGGCTGGAGCCCGGTTTTCCTCTCAGCGTGCAGTGAATGTCAGAGGGATGTGAAGAGAGTATTGCCTATTTGAATTCAATGATCTTCTTCTACGGGGTCTATTTCATAGGTTCTCTGTTATCGGTCGTAGAGATTCATCTCTTACCTCCCTTTTCAGATCGACGATATACTCTTATATATACCATTACCTCTACTGATTCTCGTTTCAGTACTGGTTTGGCTTTCTACTATATGTAGATGAGTGTCCTGGGGTAAGTAAGTCTTATTTTCTGTGACACTCTAAGCTATGGTTGGGCACTTTTATATAAAGTTCTAAATATATGTGTTTAAACATTTATTTGCCTTGATTCAGGATGTTCAATTATTCCTTATTTCAGACAGTCAGTTTCATTATTTGGGATAATGCATTTGAATATTAAATTTTTTCTTACCTTTAAAATTTGACTTTTTTTCCTGTGGGCTGTTATGAAAATGCTTCATTTTATTGCGTCATTCTTGGCGAGGACTTTTTGGGGGCAAAAAAATTCTTAGTCATTTCCGGCGTCATACTTGTCACCGGAAGTTGTTTGTATGTGTGTCATTTTTTTGACGTTTTTTTGCACCAAAGATGTCGGCGTTACCGGATGTGGCGTCATTTTTGGCGCCAAAGCATTTAGGCGCCAAATAGTGTGGGCGTCTTTTTGGCGCTTAAAAATATGGGCGTCATTTTTGTCTCCACATTATTTAAGTCTCATTGTTTATTGCTTCTGGTTGCTAGAGGCTTGTTCATTGGCATTTTTTTCCCATTCCTGAAACTGTCATTTAAGGAATTTGATCAATTTTGCTTTATATGTTGTTTTCTCTATTACATATTGCAAGATGTCTCAGATTGACCCTGGATCAAAAGCTACTTCTGGAAAAACGCTTAACTGAGTTCAGTTCTACCAAAGCTAAGTTCATTTATTTTAAATGTTATAAATGTTTATCTTTAGCTATGGTTTGTAATAAGTTATTATGATAAACTTTTACATGCAGAATCCATTAGTATTGATGCTTTATATATTGCCATTCTTACATCTTATGTACAAGAAATATTTAGAAGATTTATAAGAAATATTTTTCTGATTCTATTTTAAAGGCTTTGTCTGACTTCGTGCCTTCTAATAAAAATTTTAGGTCTTTTTCACTTCTTTTTTAATTATTGAAGTTTCAAATGACCAACAACATACTGATTTATCCTTCTCTGATGATGTTTTTTCTCTTTTCAGAATTTTCTTCATCAGATATTGACACTAACAAATCTACTTTTTTATTATTTTTTTATTAAAGTACATTTGTTCTATGTTGAAAAGGTGTTGATTATTTTGGATATTAAGGTAACTAGTTCTTTAAGACTAGCTGACACTATTTCTGCTTATTTATTCTTCTGTGTTTTCAGAAGTTTTCTTTCCAATTCCTCATACTAGGGAATGGAATAGGCTGAGAATTTTCTTTTATTCCTTCTTCTAAGGTTTTAAACTATATTCTTTGCCAGCAGTTAAATTCAATTTGGAGGGTTCTCCAATTTATTGGGGCTATCTCTACTCCTACTAATTATGCTATTGTTTCTATAGCAAAATAGTATTTATTTTCCTTTAGATGGTTGTATCTTATTTATGGAAAATTATTTAGTTTCAGGTACTTTTCTTGGTCCTGTGATTTTTTTGGATGTTGCAATTGCTTCATTTTTGTTCTGTTTACTTTAAGATCAAGTATCAGATTATGATTTATTTTAGCATTCTTAAGGGACAACATTTACTAGACTAGGTGCTGTTGCATTTGTCTTGTTGTTTTGCATTTATTGATTATGCAAGTAAACTGTATTGACTGTTCCTTTAACTGGACTATCATGCTAATAATTTCATTTGTGTCTTCATTTTATTGAATATTTTCACAAATGAGGGTTAATCTATGTCTTTAGCTATTTTAGCTAGAAGAATTTTGTGATTAAAAAATAAATAAATCCATATTTCTTTTGTTCTAAGATAATCAATTATTTGTTTTATAATTGGATTCAATTCTTAACTGTTACTCTGGGCTTCAAGATTGAGTTCTAAGACTAAAACTTTAAGCTTATACTAGTTTGGTTGTTCTTATTAAGGAACGAATTCCTGAATTCTTTCCCAAGTAACATGTTTATAATTGGAAATTTTTCAGTTCAAAATCAGCTCCCTAATATTGCGATGTACGTGCCGTATTCCAGCTTGGCTGGCAAGGGGCAGGTTAAGACTTCTTTGAAATTTATTTGGTTCTATTCAGTCCAAATTTCTTTGATTTTATTCCAGTAGGGCTAACACTCTCTTTAAGTGTGTTTGGGTCCTATATATTTTGGGTACTGTTGAAGCATGGCTGGGCACCCATGGGGTTCAAGCGCTGCTCAGACCTGGAATCTTCTGGGGTATTTCTTCCAGTTCCATTTTTAGGAAATGGGTTTTGGAGTTTTATTCAAACTATTCTGCCTTTTTTTGGTCAGTGATAGCATTATTTGTTTTCATTAGATACAATAAATGCATATTTTCATTTTTTTCTGTTTTCATTCAGATTATTTTCTGAGGATGCGGAATCTCATATGATTCACTTGCTCTTCAGGACATAGTTAGAGGATCTTTTTTTCAAAAGCTCTTGATTCCTCACACAAGGGTCACCTTTTTTAGGTTTCCAGATAGTTTGTGTCACTGTCTTTGTCTCTTTCAGACAAGGGACAATTTTATTGTGTTCCGTTTGTCGGTACCTTTAGTCTCTATTATTTCCTTCAGTTGCTATATATGCATAGAAGTTTTAGGGCTTATGGCCACAGCATTGGATTTAATTCCCTTTGCTCATTTTCAATAGAAAGAACCATTCCAGTCTTTTATGCTGAATTATGGTGCAGGGATTCTAGGATTTCACATTTTAAATCTTTGAATCCTAATATTTATCTCTTGATTTGATGGTTAAGATCACCATCATTTAGTTCTACAGGTCTCTTCGTTTCTTTCAACCTGGACCATGATCTCTACAGATGCGAGTCTTTTTGGTTGGGAGGCTGTCTGAGGATCTCTGTCAGCACAAGGGGTTTGGAAATCTCAGGAGGCGAGATTACCATTTGATATTTTAGAACTCTGTGTTTTCTCAGAATTTTTCAGTTAGTTTCTTTTTGAAGAAGAGACGTTTAATGTTTTTCAAACAATATCACTACTATGGTGTATGTCAATCATCAGAGTAGGACTATCAGTCCTTAGGTTGTGACAGAAGTGTCTCGGATATTAGCTTGGGCTAAATCCAGCTCCTATCTAAATTCTGTGTTTTTTTTCCCAGGTATAGATATTTGTGAAGTGGATTATCTCTGTTAATCCATCTTTTCCTCCGGGAGAATGGTCTCTCTTACCCAGATATGTTTTTCATCTCATCTGAATAAAGAACTTCCCAGGGGCCTATTAAGGTCCGGGAATCTTCAGGCGGAAGTAGTGTATGCATTGACATTTCTTTGGAATTATCTTTTTGCCTATTTCTTTCCGCCTCTAGTTCTTCTTCCAAAATTCTTATGGAGTATTTGTTTGTTATGCTGGTAGTTCCAGCATGGCCTCTCAGGTTTTGGTATACGAATCTCATTCGGATGGCCAGTTGCCAACGTTGGACACCTCCGTTTAAACCAGACCTTTTCTTTCTCAAGGCCATTTTTTTCCATCAGGATCTCAAATCATTAAATTTGAAGGGATGGAGATTGAACGCTTGGTTTTTAGTCATAGAGGTTTTTCTGACTCATTGATTAATACTATGTTTCAGGCTCATAAAACTGTCTCTAGAAAGATTTAGATTGAGTCTGGAAGACCTACTTTTCTTGGCATTCTTTTAAAATTCATAGAATTTTATTATTTTTTCAGGTTGGTTTGGATAAGGCTTTGTCTTCAGTTCTTTGTTAAGGACAAATCTCTACTCTTTCTGTTCTTTTTATTACAGAAAAGATTGCTAATCATCCTGATATTCATTGTGTTGTGCAGGCTTTGGTCCATATCACGCCTGTCATTAATTCAACCTCTCCTCTTTGGAGTCTCAATTTGGTGCTGAGGGCTTTACAGGCTCCTCCGTTTGAAACTATGCATTTTCTGAACATTAAATTACTTTCTTGGAAAAGTATTGTTCCTTTTGGTTATTTCTTCTACTAGAAGAGTTTTTGAGTTATCTGCTTTTTTTGTGAATATCCTTTTCTGATTTTTTATCAGGATAAGGCAGTGTTACTTCCTGATATTTATCACTTTTTTCAGGTTTTGATTCGTATCAAAAACCTGTCATTAAACCAATTTCTCCTCCTTGGAGTCTTAATTGGGTTCTGAAGGTTTTTCAGGTTCTTCTATTTTGAGCATATGCTTGCTCTGGACATTCATTACTTTCATGGAAAGTATTGTTCTTTTTGGACATCTCTTCAGCTAGAACAGTTTTTGAATTATCTGTTCTTTCTTGTGAATCTCCTTGTTCTGATTTTTCATCAGGATAAGGTGTTTTTTTGCTGTCCTCATTTCAATTTTCACCCAAGTTGTGAATTCTAACAACATTAGTGGAGGAATTATTGTCTTTTCCTTGTGTCCTAATCCTAAGAATTCTTTGGTAAGATTCTTACATTCTTTAGGATGTGGTAAGAGTTTTGAAATATTATGTTGAAGCTACTCAGATTTCAGACAGACTTCTAGTCTATTTGTTATCTTTTTTTTTGGTTTTAGGAAGGTCAGAAGGCTTCTGCCTTTTCTTTGCCATCTTGGTTAAGCTTTTGATTCATTATGCTTATTTGGAGTCAGATTATTCCCCATCTCAGAGGATTACGGCTCTTTTTACTAGGTCAGTTTCTACTTCCTAGGCTTTTTAAGAATGAAGCTTCTGTTGATCAAATTTGCAAAGCAATGACTTGGTCTTCTTTGCATACTTTTACTATGTTCTGCCATTTTGATGTTTTCTCTTCTTTAGAAGCAGTTTTTGGTAGAATGGTACTTCAGGCAGCTGTTTCAGTTTGATTCTTCTGCTTATAATTTCAGTTTTATTTCATTATAAAAATTGAAACTTTTTGATTTGGGTAGTGGATTAATTTTTCAGCGGAATTGGCTGTCTTTATTTTATCCCTCCCTCTCTAGTGACTCTTGCTTGGAAGTTCCACATCTTGGGTATTTATATCCCATACGTCACTAGCTCATGGACTCTTGCTAATTACATGAAAGAATACATAATTTATGTAAGAACTTACCTGATAAATTCATTTCTTTCATATTAGCAAGAGTCCATGAGGCCCACCCTTTTTTGTGGTGGTTATGATTTTTTTGTATAGAGCACAATTATTTCAATTCCTTATTTTTTTGATGCTTTCGCTCTTTTCTTATCACCCCACTTCTTGGCTATTCGTTAAACTGAATTGTGGGTGTGGTGAGGGGTGTATTTATAGGCATTTTAAGGTTTGGGAAACTTTGCCCCTCCTGGTAGGAATGTATATCCCATACGTCACTAGCTCATGGACTCTTGCTAATATGAAAGAAATGAATTTATCAGGTAAGTTCTTACATAAATTATGTTTTCTAGGTAAATAATAGCGTTTATGAAAATCCATATTTGTTTTCTTCAGATTTCTTTTTTAAGATATGTTAAAATTTCCAAAATTACTGCACAATAATTTTTTTTAACCCTATATAATTTACTTCTCCAAGATCAATACAGCAACATGTAAAATATAAATTTTGAATTTAGAAAACTATTAAATACCATTAGCTTTGTATGCTATTGGCAATTGTAATGAGATGCAATGGCTTATTAATTATCGAGCCAAAAGGCTTTAAATATTTTGATTACTGCAAGTTATCACATTGAATGTAATCCTGCTTATAATATAACAGGGTTAGTATATAATGAATACCCAGCACATTTTTCCACCTTCATGATCTGACTTTCTGCATCCTCAGAAATTCTGTTCGTCTTATGATCCGCAAAATTCAATATGCACCTGATCAGCCAGGGCCTAAACCACGTGCCGAGACATCCTGGCAGTTCTTCATGTCAGACAAACCTCTGCACTTGACAGCTTCCTTAGCTAAAGAGGTAAGCAAACCAAATGCACCTGAGTGGTAGTAAGAATCTCTATATTACTGCAAACATGTTTGTTGTATGAATATTAAAACGTTATAACCAACTGATCTAATAATATGATATGTATGTTGCAGGTTTATTATCATGGGGAACCTATAACAGTGGCTGTTACTGTGACTAACAGCTCAGACAAAACTGTTAAGAAAATATCTGCATCAGGTAAGATCTGCATTATTTTTTTCTCTCTTACTCATCCATAATAACTTTTAATTACTGTATACATTCACATGTGAATCATGTGACATGTGCAATTTCCAAGACTGCTACACAGTGGTACCAGCACATAGCCACATATCACATGTAATAACGGAGTGGAGTCATCTTTTTCTTTTTTAAACCCCTTTTTCCCCACGTTTACCGCTCGCTATCCTTGATAAAGCGAAAGGCGTAAAAAAACGACTACTAAAACCTGTGACTTTTAACACTTTGAGAATTGGAAGTGCTGCAATAATAATTGTGGTCGTTTAGGATCGCCTAGAACTGCCACTCCCATTTCATATACATTAAAGGTAGCATCTCTGTTTCTGCTATTCTGCTGTTTTATGGAATATCATAATTAGAATATGCAAAAACAAATAAATAAAGTGGAGCAATTCAGTTACAAAGCAGTAATTGAATATTTGTATACAAATCTATTAATTGAAATCAGATTTTTATATAAGATAGTAACTTTCTTGTCCCATTGTTTGTGCATATGCCTCACAGTTGCTAAGATTATACTGTGCGAAAATAGATAAAATACCAGAACAATTCTTAATAAGTATTATGTTTGTTTCATAAAGGGATATTAAAGTCTATTTATATATGTATAAATAATTGCAAGAAACATTCACAAAACAAATGCAGTAAATTTTGAATTGTGAATTTTGAATATGGTGGGATGCTAGATGCCACCCCTTTAAATAAAGCCCAGCCTATTAGATGGCAGTTTTAATGTCCCCTTAACTATGTATTAAACCTTTTTAAGGGATTTAAACACATAGATCATTTTATTATTGAACTATTGCTGGCACGTAACACAAGAGTTAGACAAAGATGCAAGCAATAGGGCAATAATAAAATGTATAATAACAATAGACCTACTCCCAAATTGTGCCAGGGGCCATTTCCCTACTCATAGACTTTCATCAGGAGAGAGAGAGAGAGAGAGAGAGAGAGAAAGATATTGGATGAAGACTTCAGCGCCGGACCTATCTGGGGGTTAGACTTAGGATTTCTTTAAATGTCTTAGGGGTTTGTTGTTTTTTTGATTAGGGTTTTAATGGGCCTTTGGAAAAGAGCTGAATGCCCTTTTAAGGGAAGTAAAAGAGCTGAATGCCCTTTTAAGGGCAATGCCCATACAAATGCCCATTTAGGGGCAATGGGTAGTTTAGGATTTTTTAGTGTTAGTTTTTTTTTATTTTGGTGGTTTGGTGGGTGGGGGGTTTTACTGTTAGAGGGGGGACTTAGTATTTTGTAAGGTAAAAGAGCTGTTTAACAGGGCAATGCCCTACAAATTTTTGTAATCTTAGATTAATTTAATTTTAGCTTTTTTATTTTAATTCAGCTAGATTACAAGTTTTGCGTTGCGGCTTGTAAAGCTGAAAATATGGCATTTTCAGAGTTAAAACAGCACCACAGCCATTACAAGTCTTGTCGGAATAGGTGTACCGCACACCTTTTAGCCTGTACCGCAACGTCAGTCCTGCACACGTAAAAATCATGGGATTCCCATAGCGCCGGTATTACGAGTTTTGCGGTGAGGCTAAAAAGTGAGCGTTACAGCCTAAAACGACAAGATCCGTACCGCCATCTAAAGTCAGTAGTTATGAGTTTTACGCTACAAAGCTGTAACATAAAATTCATAACTAAAGTGTTACAAAGTACACTAAACACCCATAAACTACCTATTAAATCCTAAACCGAGGCCCTCCCGCATCGCAAACACTATAATAAAGTTATTAACCCCTAATCTGCCGCTCCCGACATCGCCTCCACTAAACCGCATCAAAAACATTTTAAATATTTAAATATTAACCTCTAACCTGCCGTCTGTCCACACCGCCGCTATAATAAACCTATTAACCCCTAAACCGCAAGCCCCCCACAATGAAATATACTAAAATAAACTATTAACCC
Source organism: Bombina bombina (assembly GCF_027579735.1). Lineage (NCBI taxonomy): Eukaryota > Metazoa > Chordata > Amphibia > Anura > Bombinatoridae > Bombina > Bombina bombina. The sequence goes on from NC_069502.1 coordinate 260,988,160, forward strand.
CTAAACCGAAAGCCCCCCACAACAAAATAAACTAATTTAAACTAGTAACCCCTAAACCTAACGACCACCTAACTTTATATTAAAATTACAATTTCCCTTGCTTAAATTAAATTAAAATTTACCTGTCAAATTTAAAAAAATAATTTTAAACCAAGAATTAAACTATTATTATTATTAAACTAAAATTAAACTAACTACCAATTAAATAAAACTAAACTACACATTAAAAAAATCCTAACACTACTCTAAAAATTACAAAAAGTATCTAATTACAAAAAATATAATAACTAAATTACAAAAACAAACAAACACTAAATTACGAAAAAAAACAAATTATCAAAAATAAAAAAGAATTACACCTAATCTAATAGCCCTATCAAAATAAAAAAAGCCCACCCAAAATAAAAAAAACTTAGCCTACAATAAACTACCAATGACCCTTAAAAGGGCCTTTTGTGGGGCATTGCCCCAAAGATATCAGCTCTTTTACCTGTAAAAAAATACAAACACACCCCCCAACAGTAAAACCCACCACCCAACCAACCCCTCAAATAAAAACCCTAACTCTATAATAACCTAAGCTAACCATTGCCATGAAAAGGGCATTTGTATGGGCATTGCCCTAAAAAGGCATTTAGCTCTTTTACTGCCCAGATCCTAAACTAAAAAAAATCCCACCTAAGTCTTCATCCAGGCGGTCTCTTCAATCTTCATCCAGCCGGCGCGGAGCGGGTCCATCCTGAAGCCATCCGATGCAGAGCTCCTCTTTCGAATTAGCCAATAGAATGAGAGCTGCTTAAATCCTATTGGCTGATTAGAATAGCCAATAGGATTTTAGCAGCCCTAATTCCTGTTGGCTGATTTAAAATTTTCAGCCAATAGGAATGCAAGGAACGCCATCTTGAATCACGTCCCTTGCATTGAAGCTTTAGTTTACGGCGGCGACCATAAGAAGAGGAGCCCTGCATCGGATGGCTTCGGGATGGACCCTCTCCGTGCCGTCTGGATGAAGATCGAAAAAGCCGTCTGGATGAAGACTTCTTGCCACATGTCAAAATGCATTTAGATTAGAGGAGGCCTTCAAGGTCTAAGAAATTAGCATATGAACCTCCTAGGTTTAGCTTTCAACTAAGAATACCAAGAGAACAAATCAAAATTGGTGATAAAAGTAAATTCGCAAGTTGTTTTGTACTTGACTGTCCCTTTAATGTAAAATAGATATATACCTATATATCTAGAGGACTAGATGTACAGGTATAGGTAAATATGCATATATAGAAAAATTTATATTTACAATAAAAATTAGATTATCTTGTAAGTGAAGAACATTGGAATGTTAAATATGTACAGTACATATACAGTAAAACACAAATACTTAAATACAGCTGTACACACACACACACATTATGTATATATATATATATATATATATATATATATATATATATATATATATATTTATATACACATACACATATTTAGACAAGCATATGTATGTATATATACACAATATAGCTCTTTGTAGTCAAGCACCTTGTCATATACCATATACTTTTTAACCCTTATAACTTTTTTAAAATATTTATATAAATATTTTTTATCAGATAGTGTTTATAAAAGTGCATGTATTTTTTTTTTTGTTGAAATCTTTTTATTGATTTTTTAAATATTGTTACATAGAGCAGTGTATATAACAAATATAACCATGAAAACAAAAATACAATTAACAATACAGTCTACAAATGCTTTGTTGTATGGATAGCCTGCTTAGGACGGATGCCATTATAAATTGTTATCTTTCAAGGACATTTCATTAGTACATTAACATACTAATCCCATATTCCACCAGATACATCATCATCTCTAGTTTATTTACATATATAAGTGCATGTATTTTTAAATGTATTTATGTTGTGTTTAGTGCAACTTTTTTAACGCACTACCCTTTACGCTAGGGTTTCAGTTGTGCTAACCACACAAGCATAAAATGCGAACATTTCTACCAGCGTGTTTCTGATAGTGTTTTTGGTGTGACAGATATTTTCTAGCAATACCCCAGTATGCATTTGAAACTGTTAAACATGAATATATACATTGCATGACTCAAAAAAAATATTAAAGGGACAGTAAAGTCAAAACTAAACTTTCATGATTCAGATAGGGCATGCAATTTTAAACAACTTTCCAATTTACTTTTATCATCAAATTTGCTTTGTTCCCTTGGTGGTATTTTTGAAAAGCTAAACCTAGCTAGTCTCAAACTGATTTCTAAACAGTTGAAAACCGCCTCCTAGCTCAGAGCATTTTGAAAGTGTTTCACAGTTAGACTGTGCTAGTTCACGTGTGTCATATAGATAACATTGTGCTCACTCCCGTGAAGTCATTTAGGAGTCTTCACTGATTGACTACACTGCATGTCTGTCAAAGATAAGGAGGCTGTCTGCAAAGGCTTAGATACAAGGTAATCACAGAGGTAAAAAGTATATTAATATAACTGTGTTGGTTATGCAAAAACAGGGAATGGGTAATAAAGGGATTATCTATTTTTTTAAATAACAATTTTTTTGGTGTAGACTGTCCCTTTAAAGCAGTATGTGAAATTTTTGCTAGATCTCCAAGAATTATTATTATTATCGGTTATTTGTAGAGCGCCAACAGATTCCGCAGCGCTATAAACAAAGGGGGAGTACAACAAAACAATTATAGGGATCAAATGGGTAGAGGGCCCTGCCAAGAGTTGCACTGTTGTAGTCAGCTCTTAAACAGCTGGATAGCAATGGAGGAGAGGAACTGGTATTAGGAAAGGTTAGTGTAGGTTGTATGCATCCCTGAACAGTAGAGTCTTTAGGGAGCACTTGAAGCTTGTAAAACTAGAAGAGAGTCTTGTGGAGCGAGGCAGAGAGTTCCACAAGATGGGAGCCAGTCTGGAGAAGTCCTGTAAACGGGAGTGTGATGAGGTGACAAGAGAGGAGGAGAGTAGGAGGTCATGAGCAGAACGAAGGGGACGGGAGGGAGAGTATCTGGAGACAAGGTCTGAGATATAGGGGGGAGCAGTGCAGTTGAGGGCTTTGTATGTCAGAATGAGAATTTTGTGTTTGATCCTAGAGGCAAGAGGAAGCCAGTGAAGGGATTGGCAGAGAGGTGCAGCAGATGAAGAGCGACGTGTAAGGAAGATGAGTCTGGCAGAGGCATTCATTATGGATTGTAAAGGAGCTAGATGGCAGGTGGGGAGACCAGAGAGGACAGAGTTACAGTAATCAAGGCGGGAAAGAATGAGAGAGTGGATTAAAATCTTAGTTGTGTCTTGTGTAAGGAAGTGTCTAATTTAAGAGTTGTTTTTAAGGTGGAAGAGGCAGGCTTTAGCCAAGGACTAAATGTGAGGAGTGAAAGAAAGATCTGAGTCAAATGTGACCCTGAGACATGATGCAAGAGGGAGGAGGGAAATAGGGCGGTAGTTGGATGGGGAGGTAGGATCAAGGGAAGGTTTTTTTGAGGATAGGTGTGACCAGTTTATTTTTTAGCGATGAGGGAAATATACCGGTGCTGAGGGAGAGGTCGAAAGTGTGTGTGAGTATAGGGGTGAGGGTAGCAGAGAGGGAGGGGAGTAGCTGTGAGGGGATAGGGTCAAGGGGACAGGTAGTGAGGTGAGAGCGCAGTATAAGTGCCGAAACTTCTTCCTCAGTGACAGGGGAGAATGAGCTAAGTTTAAGGTTATGTGGGTTGTGGTTGATTGAGAGCATTTGAGGGGGTGAGAGAAAGGAATTATGTTGAGAGCTGATTTCATTTCTGATGGAGTCGATTTTGTTATTGAAGTGGCTGGCAAAGTCTTGAGCTGACAGAGAAGTTGTATTAGGAGGTGGGGGAGGGCGGAGAAAGGTATTGAAAGTGGAGAACAAACGTTTTGGGTTTGAAAAAAGATTAGAGATAAGAGTAGAGAAGAAATGTTGCTTATGGAAAATAAGGGCAGAATAGTAGGAGTTCAAGATAAATTTGTAATGTTGAAAATCAGCTGAATTCCTCGATTTTCTCCAGTGCCGCTCAGCAGTATGGGAACATCTGCGTAGGTATCGTGTAAGAGGAGTGTGCCAGGGCTGAGGATGAGTGTTTGATTTCCGAGCTATGGTAAGAGGGGCGAGATTGTCAAGGACCGATGTAAGGGTGGAGTTATAGTTGCAGATAGATTGGTCAGGGCAGGAAAAGGAGGAGAAGGATGAGAGGATTTTGAGGGAATTAGAAAGCTGTTGTTGATCTAATGACATAATGCTTCTGTGAAGTTTGGTGTGAGGAGCAGAAGGAGGGAAAGTTGTAGGGAGGGATGATATGTTGCAAGTAAGGAGATGGTGGTCAGAAAGAGGAAAGGGTGAGTTTGTGAAGTTTGAGAGAGTGCATTGATAGCTAAAGATCAGGTCAAGGGAGTGACCATCTTTGTGTGTGGGAGAATCAGTCCATTGTGACAAACCGAAAGAGGAAGTGAGTTGCAGAAGTTGTTTTGCAGAGGAGGTAGTGGGATTGTCAAGAGGGATGTTGAAGTCACCAAGAATGAGCGAAGGGGTGTCTGAGGAAAGTTGAGGAGCCAGGGGGTCGGTATATGACTGCAACACGTATAGAAAGAGGAGAGAATAAGCGAATCATGTGGGTTTCAAATGAGGAAAATGTGAGGGAAGAGATGAGATGTATTTCTTGAAAGGTGCAACAAGAGGAAAGTAAAATACCTACACCACCTCCTTGTCTATTACAAGACCTAGGAGTGTGGCTGAAGTGGAGACCCCCATGTGACAGAGCAGCAGTGGATGCTGTGTCAAGGGGAGAGAGCCAGGTTTCTGTTAGGGCCAGAAGGTTGAGGGAGTGGGAGATGAAGAGGTCACGTATAGAAGTGAGTTTGTTGCAAACAAATCGAGAGTTCCAGAGTGCACAAGTGAAAGTGAAAGGGGTAGTGGCTTTTGATGCAAGAGGAATGTGAGTAAGGTTTGCAGAGTTTTGTTTTCTGAGTCTATGGGATGGTATACATGGATGTGCACGGCTAGGCAGTTGTTGGGGACCAGGATTAGGGGAGATGTCACCAGCAGTTAGTAAAAGCAACAGGGAGAGTGACATGAGATGAGATACAGATTTGCAGTAATGAGACTGCTTTTGAGACAAGGTGCAGGGGGGAGAGAGAGTGTTTAGGAATAGGTAAAGTTTGTGAGTACAAAAGTAAGGTGAGTTTAAGAGAGATGGGCTAATGAACAGTGCAGGTGGAGAGGGAGAAGGAGTAATTGAATAATGTAGTTTGTTATAGAGACAAAAGGCAGCAAAAATAAATATGAAGATGTTAGGCATTTTTACAAAAGAGGGAACCAGTTAAACACATAAGACACAGTATTACAGTAGCAATTGCATAAGAAAACAATAAGGTACATCAAACATAATATTACAAAAGTACCTGCCTTTTTCTTGTCCCTTGCCCAATCCTTGTTCAATTCTTGTATAATTCTATTGCTAATGCCTCACTTATAAAATGTTCACTTAATTCTTGTATAATTCTATTGCTAATGCCTCACTTATAAAATGTTCACTTAATTCTTGTATAATTCTATTGCTAATGCCTCACTTATAAAATGTTCACTTAATTCTTGTATAATTATATTGCTAATGCCTCACTTATAAAATGTTCACTCAATTCTTGTATAATTCTATTGCTAATGCCTCACTTATAAAATGTTCACTTAATTCTTGTATAATTATATTGCTAATGCCTCACTTATGAAATGTTCACTTAATTCTTGTATAATTCTATTGCTAATGCCTCACTTATAAAATGTTCACTTAATTCTTGTATAATTCTATTGCTAATGCCTCACTTATAAAATGTTAACTTAATTCTTGTATAATTCTATTGCTAATGCCTCACTTATAAAATGTTCACTTAATTCTTGTATAATTCTATTGCTAATGCCTCACTTATAAAATGTTCACTTTGAAAATGTGAACATATGTTGTTATAGCAATGCACATCCCAAACTAGTGTGAGATATATGCAAGGAGGGCAGTCAGCTGAGTTCACTAAATTTAGTTGATTGCTAATCAAAGACAATTGGAAAGTTAGATACTGTTCTGGTCAGGGTGAGATGTTAAGTAAACAGACAATAAAATTTGGGGGAGGTTAAAACTATGGAACAAGACAGCTATAAATTTTAGAATAATAGCAAGTATTGATAAGGATTGAACATCACATGGCAATTAAATGAACATTAGAAATAAGACATTGGATAACAGTACAACAGATGTAGGACTAAATTAACAAACTAAAATAATTTGCTCTATGTAAATATTCACATACCAGAAGAGAGTTACAGGAGAGTAAAAAACACCAGAGAGCAGTGAAAAGTTTGCAGATTGACAGGGTGTCTATTCACGTACCAGAAGAGAGTTACAGGAGAGTAAAAAACACCAGAGAGCAGTGAAAAGTTTGCAGATTGACAGGGTCTCTATTCACATACCTGAAAGCAGAGGAGAGAGAATAAGGTTAGCTTGATGTAGTGTGCAATTCTTCAGCAGATGTCAATAGGCAGCATGTTGTCTTAATAAGCAGCATTGTGCTGAGTAGTGAGTGCAGTTCTTGTATAATTCTATTGCTAATGCCTCACTTATAAAATGTTCACTTTGAAAATGTGAACATATGTTGTTATAGCAATGCACATCCCAGTGCAATGCACAGCCCAAACTAGTGTGATTAAATTACATTTAATTTATGGCACCCACAAGGTGTATAAAATGCTTGTGGGCTTTCTTGTAATATATGAGTCTGAACACCAGACCGATGACCTTTCATAATCACCCTGTTGTCATAACCTTGACCTCTGGAATTTTGGCACTCTGACTCCATATGTAACACACAGAACCACTACCTAGCCTTTTATTAGGTGGGCCTAGCACATGCACATATTGATTCGCTGCCACTGCTGAGCTGTCTGGAATTGTAATCCCATCCCACACAGCCGTGGCTCCTCCTCCTCACAACTAAAAACATTAAACTAGCAGGGCAAGTGTGTGGCAAATGCGAGGCCAGCCAAATTGTGAGGCCTAGTGCATTGCACCTCTCGCACCCGCCTGGAGGTTTGAATAATATATGATCTTGTCTCTCTAGGAAGGGTATATCACAACATTATTATTTTTTTCCATTTAATTAATTAAATAAAATAATATATGTGGGCTTATATATTGAGTAATATCCATGCCTTATTTTCTATTGCATGTAGTGGAACAAGTTTCCAATGTGGTCCTGTATTCAAGTGATTACTATGTCAAGACCGTGGCTTTGGATGAAACTGGGTAAGTATTTATTTCTCCTGCATTAGATATAGGTGAAAAAGAACTGACAATAAATAAATGTTAAAAGAACAAACAATATTATCTTTGTATTTTACAGGGAGTGCAGAATTATTAGGCAAGTTGTATTTTTGAGGATTAATTTTATTATTGAACAACAACCATGTTCTCAATGAACCCAAAAAACTCATTAATATCAAAGCTGAATATTTTTGGAAGTAGTTTTTAGTTTGTTTTTAGTTTTAGCTATTTTAGGGGGATATCTGTGTGTGCAGGTGACTATTACTGTGCATAATTATTAGGCAACTTAACAAAAAACAAATATATACCCATTTCAATTATTTATTTTTACCAGTGAAACCAATATAACATCTCAACATTCACAAATATACATTTCTGACATTCAAAAACAAAACAAAAACAAATCAGTGACCAATATAGCTACCTTTCTTTGCAAGGACACTCAAAAGCCTGCCATCCATGGATTCTGTCAGTGTTTTGATCTGTTCACCATCAACATTGCGTGCAGCAGCAACCACAGCCTCCCAGACACTGTTCAGAGAGGTGTACTGTTTTCCCTCCTTGTAAATCTCACATTTGATGATGAACCACAGTTTCTCAATGGAGTTCAGATCAGGTGAACAAGGAGGCCATGTCATTAGATTTTCTTTTTTTATACCCTTTCTTGCCAGCCACGCTGTGGAGTACTTGGACGCGTGTGATGGAGCATTGTCCTGCATGAAAATCATGTTTTTCTTGAAGGATGCAGACTTCTTCCTGTACCACTGCTTGAAGAAGGTGTCTTCCAGAAACTGGCAGTAGGACTGGGAGTTGAGCTTGACTCCATCCTCAACCCGAAAAGGCCCCACAAGCTCATCTTTGATGATACCAGCCCAAACCAGTACTCCACCTCCACCTTGCTGGCGTCTGAGTCGGACTGGAGCTCTCTGCCCTTTACCAATCCAGCCACGGGCCCATCCATCTGGCCCATCAAGACTCACTCTCATTTCATCAGTCCATAAAACCTTAGAAAAATCAGTCTTGAGATATTTCTTGGCCCAGTCTTGACGTTTCAGCTTGTGTGTCTTGTTCAGTGGTGGTCGTCTTTCAGCCTTTCTTACCTTGGCCATGTCTCTGAGTATTGCACACCTTGTGCTTTTGGGCACTCCAGTGATGTTGCAGCTCTGAAATATGGCCAAACTGGTGGCAAGTGGCATCTTGGCAGCTGCACGCTTGACTTTTCTCAGTTCATGGGCAGTTATTTTGCGCCTTGGTTTTTCCACACGCTTCTTGCGACCCTGTTGACTATTTTGAATGAAACGCTTGATTGTTCGATGATCACGCTTCAGAAGCTTTGCAATTTTAAGAGTGCTGCATCCCTCTGCAAGATATCTCACTATTTTTGACTTTTCTGAGCCTGTCAAGTCCTTCTTTTGACCCATTTTGCCAAAGGAAAGGAAGTTGCCTAATAATTATGCACACCTGATATAGGGTGTTGATGTCATTAGACCACACTCCTTCTCATTACAGAGATGCACATCACCTAATATGCTTAATTGGTAGTAGGCTTTCGAGCCTATACAGCTTGGAGTAAGACAACATGCATAAAGAGGATGATGTGGTCAAAATACTCATTTGCCTAATAATTCTGCACTCCCTGTATATAGGCTGCTGGTAAGTGTTGAAAACGTAATCTATTACCTTTGATTTCTGTATGATTTAAAAAAAATATATATATTATTATACAAGGATCCAAGAGTGGTCCTATAAATACTCTTCCCCTAAAATTCCCATTTTCTAGTGAACTTTAATATTAGACAGTCCAAGAGAGGCTGCTATGTTTCACTGGGGGCCATGTTTTTGACAGATATGTGTTACTAGACAAGGGGAAAAGCATTCTTTGTAATGTGTTAAATTCTGTACTAGATTCTTTTTGAATCTCTAAATTGAATCTCTAAATCATTGCTTCCAGAAGCACTTTGGCTGTAGTTCAGTTTTGCCTTCAGAATAATTACTCAGCCGGTTAAGACAATATATTTTTAATAAGGTACTATCGTTTTATACTATATTGTGTAATTTTACAATTCTGCATAATCTCATATGTGCTTTTAGAATCTATTTTGAGGTACCATTGTATTATATAATATTGTTACACCTGAGAAGATTGTAAAAACTCATGTGCTGAATGTTATTTACTTTGTAATTACTTTATATGCAATGTTTGTCTAAACACCTTAATAAAAAAGATTTAAAAAAAATCCAGTATAAAACCTTTTTAAAACTTACTTAGAAGCTCCAAGTTTAGCACTGTTGATGAGGTTAGGCTGGGACACCCAGTGAAAGGGGCTAGGAGCAGACACTGTCCCCCTTCCCTGCATATAAAAAGACAGATTCGACTATCAGAAGCCAGCAGTAGACTGTAAACAATCATATACATCTGACACTTTAGGGCTTGGTTAGGAGTCTGAAAATCAGCACAATGTTATTAAAATATAAGCAAAACTAAACATTGTTACAAAAACACTCCCAGATGGGCTATATAAATGGATCATCTACAAAACATGAAAACAAAACAATGAAAAATCTGGCGTATAATGGCCCTTTAACAACTGTCTATAGCCAAATAGTAATACAAAGAAAAAAAACATGGAAGTTACATTTTGAAATGTTAAATTACCCTTTAAATGGGCAGTAACATCTCTTAATTTCCAAACATTTCCGTTGTGTTGCTCTACAATAACATATTAGCCAAGTCTAAAACTTTTTGGGAAAAAATAATGCAGATTTGCCTCTAGATCTTCCTTCATGATGCTAAATCGACAAAAGAAGAGGGGTTGTAATTTCTCATAAAAGGACAGAAAGTAGATTGGGTACAGTGTAGTCTACACAGTTTATCCACCAGTAATCAGAAACTCCAACATGCATGGAGGCCTCAAAAGGAACATTGAACATCTAAGCCAGATGGCTCTTCTAGCAGTGCAAGCAGCATGGATCCCTTTTGTATACAAGTGAATATTGTGTCCATGATTATAGCTGATAGATATACACCTTGCACTTTCTCTATCTACAGAAATAAAGTGCAGCCAAAGGCATCCTACAGTCACACCTTTACCCTGCTGCCTCTTCTAGCTTATAATCGAGAGAAGCGAGAAATTGCCCTTGATGGGAAGCTTAAACACGAAGATACAAACTTGGCATCGAGCACCCTGTGAGTATGTGTGACATCCAGCATTCTATGAAGTATAACTAGAATTTAGGATTTACAGACTGGATAAACTATTCTCTAACTGGGCGTGAACTAAATATATGGGATGTGTGCTCAGTACCATGTATATACAGTATGAATGTTCTGGATAAAAATGTTGTGAGTATATTTAATAACAGATGTTTTATCAAAACCACTGGTCCCTAGGAACAAATTTTGAACAAGACCCCCTTCCACTTCCCCAACACAATATATATTTACATTTCCCAAACATACACATCATGCATACGTCATATATGTATAATTATTTATATCTAAATACTGTATATATTTACAAGGGTCAGTGTGTGGCTGGTAGTGATGCAAGTCTGGTGGCTAGCCCTGTGTGTTTAATGAGATCTAAACCAAGACATTTGTAAATCTGAATATCATAAGCACTCGGACTCCTCTGAAAGTCAATATATACATATATACAAGTCAATATACACCAGTCATCATCCACATGTGAAAAGTCAGTATTGATTTTGTTTTTTGCAATATTGTATATCTTAATGGCAGGCACCATATTGTAAGTTGGATGAATCAATCATATGGGATCATACTGTTTATAAAGGGGACTATGACTGATGTTGCTAGAGTTTTAAGTATAGACCCATGGTGTATTAACATTAGTGAATTTAATCTGAATCCAGCATTGAGGAAATAATTGAATAAATATATTCTGAAACATCTGCTCACTCGTCTTTCTCTTTCCACAGTCTTAAGGAGGGTATTGATCGTACTGTGATGGGAATCCTAGTGGATTATAAAATAAAAGTAACACTCACAGTTTCTGGGTAAGTTATACCTTAACAATTGTGTCACATTATCAAGACAAACCAAAGCTCTAAAAAAAATCAGTAGAATCACATCAGTTTACCAGAATAGGAATATATAGGATTTAGTTAAAGGGCCATTCTAATAATTTTTCATGAAAGGGTTAATGAATAGTTTATGATGGGCATAACATGTTTCCAATATATACTTATTAAATGTATAATGTTATTAAAAAGATATATTTATTACAAAGTTATGTCCCTTCCACTGCCCATAAAAATTACAGATTAAGGTGCCAATGATCACCCCGGTCGTTCAACCGAGATGGGAGTCGGAGCTTGCCCATTAGTGACAGCATCTAGCTACGCACAGCTTCTGCAAACAAGTGCCGGCTGCTAGCTGTCAATCAAAACCCTATCTGGCCCCACAGTGCTCGCTCATGAATGATCTGCTCGACAGTGGTTGCTATAGCAACATTTAAAGTGTCCTGCACCTAGGTGATAGGATTGTATACATCAGCCCTGCTAGTGTGTCAGTCGGGGGTATGGCTTTCTACTTTCATTGCGCTATACTGTACACACTCCCATGCAAGCCTATCTTGATTGGACATGCGGTAGGAAAAAAAAAATGCCAATTTCTGGGGCGTTTTTTAAATACCTCTTCGTGGGACTATTAAAAAATAATCCTTTTTAAATTTTAAAAATACAGTTTTATTGGAAAAAAACAGTATTTTAAAATAGTATAGCAAAATTGTGATTGTTTATTATGGACCTTTAATGATGAATCTGAGGTTCCAACAAAAGAAAGAGGTAATTGTTTTATAGTTTTAAACTAAAGCTGAGGAATAGATACACCATTTATTAGGAATGAAAATTATTTTTCCCCCTTCTTGTGAATATTTGTAACCATTTACCATTAGAGCTGATCAAATAATCACTTGGAATGAGTTGTTTACAAGTATTCATTTTCTGTTTGTTTCAATATGAATTAGTTTAATGTCCCTTCAACGAGCCTACAAACAGACGTTCTTCAATTGGAAAAAAAACCTCCATTATAAAATTATATACTTGTCGGAAACTCTTTTATAGTACATTTCAAGTATGATTATAATTATGTATAACGATAAGAGATGGGCACAATTATTTGCCTAATATTATAAGTTCTTCAAAATAAAATCTCATGCAAAATAAAAAAAATAAGTCACATTTTGGCATCAGCTGCCACCTTTTATTACATATGGTTAAACCAAGCTAAGACCACAACTTCCACCAAAATGCGTCAGCTCAAGTTTTGTGATGTTGGACCATACACAGTCACCATGATCCTTCTTTTTATTTGTTTAGCATAAAACTTACATTTTAAGTTTGTTTCCCAGTACTTTATTATATATTTCTTTCATGTAATTAGCAAGAGTCCATGAGCTAGTGACGTATGGGATATACATTCCTACCAGGAGGGGCAAAGTTTCCCAAACCTCAAAATGCCTATAAATACACCCCTAACCACACCCACAAATCAGTTTTACAAACTTTGCCTCCTATGGAGGTGGTGAAGTAAGTTTGTGCTAGATTCTACGTTGATATGCGCTCCGCAGCAGGTTGGAGCCTGGTTTTCCTCTCAGCGTGCAGTGAATGTCAGAGGGATGTGAAGAGAGTATTGCCTATTTGAATTCAATGATCTCCTTCTACGGGGTCTATTTCATAGGTTCTCTGTTATCGGTCATAGAGATTCATCTCTTACCTCCCTTTTCAGATTGACGATATACTCTTATATATACCATTACCTCTACTGATTCTCGTTTCAGTACTGGTTTGGCTTTCTACTACATGTAGATGAGTGTCCTGGGGTAAGTAAGTCTTATTTTCTGTGACACTCTAAGCTATGGTTGAGCACTTTTATATAAAGTTCTAAATATATGTGTTCAAACATTTATTTGCCTTGATTCAGGATGTTCAACGTTCCTTATTTCAGACAGTCAGTTTCATATTTGGGATAATGCATATGAATAAATCAATTTTTTTCTTACCTTAAAATTTGACTTTTCCCCTGTGGGCTGTTAGGCTCGCGGGGGCTGAAAATGCTTCATTTTATTGCGTCATTCTTGGCGCAGACTTTTTTGGCGCAAATTTTTTTTCTTGGTTTCCGGCGTCATACGTGTCGCTGGAAGTTGCGTCATTTTTGACGTTTTTTTGCGCCAAAAGTGTCGGCGTTCCGGATGTGGCGTCATTTTTGGCGTCAAAAGCATTTAGGCGCCAAATAATGTGGGCGTCTTTTTTGGCGCTAAAAAAATTTGGGCGTCACTATTGTCTCAACATTATTTAAGTCTCTTTGTTTATTGCTTCTGGTTGCTAGAAGCTTGTTCACTGACATTTTTTCCCATTCCTGAAACTATCATTTAAGGAATTTGATCAATTTTGCTTTATATGTTGTTTTTTCTATTACATATTGCAAGATGTCCCAGATTGACCCTGAGTCAGAAGATACTTCTGGAAAACCGCTGCCTAGTGCTGGATCTACCAAAGTTAAGTGTATTTGCTGTAAACTTGTGGTATCTGTTCCTCCAGCTGTTGTTTGTAATGTATGTCATGACAAACTTGTTAATGCAGATAATATTTCCTTTAGTAATGTTACATTACCTGTTGTTGTTCCATCAACATCTAATACTCCGAGTATTCCTGTTAACATAAGAGATTTTGTTTCTAAATCCATTAAGAAGGCTATGTCTGTTATTCCTCCTTCTAGTAAACGTAAAAGGTCTTTTAAAACTTCTCATTTTTCAGATGAATTTTTAAATGAACATCATTCTGATTCTGATAATGATTCCTCTGGTTCAGAGGATTCTGTTTCAGAGGTTGATGCTGATAAATCTTCATATTTATTCAAAATGGAATTTATTCGTTCTTTACTTAAAGAAGTCTTAATTGCATTAGAAATAGAGGATTCTGGTCCTCTTGATACTAAATCTAAACGTTTAAATAAGGTTTTTAAATCTCCTGTAGTTATTCCAGAAGTTTTTCCTGTCCCTGATGCTATTTCTGAAGTAATCTCCAGGGAATGGAATAATTTGGGTAATTCATTTGCTCCTTCTAAACGTTTTAAGCAATTATATCCTGTGCCATCTGACAGATTAGAGTTTTGGGACAAAATCCCTAAGGTTGATGGGGCTATCTCTACTCTTGCTAAACGTACTACTATTGCTACGGCAGATAGTACTTCCTTTAAGGATCCTTTAGATAGGAAAATTGAATCCTTTCTAAGAAAAGCTTACTTATGTTCAGGTAATCTTCTTAGACCTGCTATATCTTTAGCGGATGTTGCTGCAGCTTCAACTTTTTGGTTGGAAGCTTTAGCGCAACAAGTAACAGATCATAATTCTCATAGCATTGTTAATCTTCTTCAACATGCTAATAACTTTATTTGTGATGCCATCTTTGATATCATTAAGGTTGATGTCAGGTATATGTCTCTATACGTGGAGTGTAGGTGGCGCTAAAAGTACACTAAGTATACCTAGCTATGGGTTAATAAACTAACGTTAAAAATAGCCCAGCAGAGATTAAAAGATTTTTATTTAAGATTTTATGTAAGATTTTTTCAAGGTAACTATAAAGATTAAGATGTATGACTTTTCTGAAGTTAATTTGGGGTTATTAGCAAGGAAACGATAAAAGGAAAAGTTACCTGTGCAGACATGAGGATCCCACCTTTTAAGAAAAATTCACTTCCAGAGTGACCAGAGGAAGTGAAAAGATGATAGCGAATTGAAGGCAACTAGGGGAGATAAAAGGCAGACTTCACTCTCACACTGTATCTTGAAAAAGCCCCACACCTTAGGGGTGAAACGCGTAGAAAGGTGAAAGACAAACAAGGAGGATATACAGCAATAACCCACTCTGCGTACGGAGTACTTAAAGAGCAGAGAATCGTTGAGAGGCTGTGGTACAAAGGTATCTTAGATAAGACTTGCGCAAGTGAAGAAAGTTACATTCAGGGACTAGGAGGTCCGCAACTTATCCTAAACAACAAATCTATACAGGAGCTGACATACCCAGACAAGGAGCAGCAGGTGAGAGTATCTGTATTGTCAATAACTCCCCGCTAAGTAACATTCAAACCGGACTAAGATTGTCTGTGGGTTTTTAACAAAAATAGACTCTGGTGTTTGTTATTATTGTTCCTATTTAGGAACCCTCAAAAGATTGCTGATCTGATACTGGGGAATCCGCCCCCATTTGCATAAGACTGCAGACTTCAAACTGAGGAACTCCCCCTTTTTGCAAAGGTGAAAGCTGGATTCTCCTCTGTGACAGGGCTTATAACAAGAACTATTTGTTTTACGGGTTGCCATAGCCCATTGGAGACAGGCCTTTGTTAGTTCAAATGTGGCCGTAATAAGAGAAAGTGTTTAACAAGCAGAGACTTGTAAAGGAAATAGAACCCCAGCCAGAAAGTCATACTATAATCAAACGGCTTAAAATATTCAATTGTGCATATTGATCTTAGACGACTGTCTTTTCACTGTATTTATCACCACAATGTTTTAACATTATTTTAGTATTAAATTGTTCTAGTATTGCTATTATTCTTTGTGGTAGCTATTTAGACTTGGAAGTTGTTGCGAGTGAAGAGTGTGGGCCATTTGTATGAGAGAATTTTTGATGGTTTTTTATACTATTTTTTTATACTATTTCAACTAAGAATAAATTTGTACAAAATTCATATTCAGTTGCATGTACCTCCATTTATTTAACCAGATAGTTTACACGCTAATTTATATGGAACTTTCCTAAGATATATATTCTGCTGGGCTATTTTTAACGTTAGTTTATTAACCCATAGCTAGGTATACTTAGTGTACTTTTAGCGCCACCTACACTCCACGTATTCAGATTCTTTGATTTTCAAACTACCTAGGAAGGAGGTAGTATCAGAGGTTGGCAAAGTGGGTTGAGTCTAGCGCTCCACTCAACTATTTTTTATAACTCTAGGTATATGTCTCTAGCCATTTTAGCTAGAAGAGCTTTATGGCTTCAAACTTATAATGCTGATATGTCTTCTAAGTCAACTTTGCTTTCACTTTCTTTCCAGGGTAATAAATGATTTGGTTCACAGTTGGATTCTATTATCTCAACTGTTACTGGAGGGAAAGGAACTTTTTTACCACAGGATAAAAAATCTAAAGGTAAATTTAGGTCTAATCGTTTTCGTTCCTTTCGTCACAATAAGGAACAAAAGCCTGATCCTTCACCCACAGGAGCGGTATCAGTCTGGAAACCATCTCCAGTCTGGAATAAATCCAAGCCTTTTAGAAAACCAAAGCCAGCTCCAAAGTCCACATGAAGGTGCGGCCCTCATTCCAGCCCAGCTGGTAGGCTGGTAGGGGGCAGATTACGATTTTTCAAAGAAATTTGGATCAATTAAATTCACAATCTTTGGATTCAGAACATTGTTTCAGAAGGGTACAGAATTGGCTTCAAGATAAGGCCTCCTGCAAAAAAAATTTTCTTTCCCGTGTCCCAGTAAATCCAGCGAAGGCTCAAGCATTTCTGAAATGTGTTTCAGATCTAGAGTTGGCTGGAGTAATTATGCCAGTTCCAGTTCTGGAACAGGGACTGGGGTTTTATTCAAATCTCTTCATTGTACCAAAGAAGGAGAATTCCTTCAGACCAGTTCTGGATTTAAAAATATTGAATCGTTATGTAAGGATACCAACATTCAAAATGGTAACTATAAGGACTATCCTGCCTTTTGTTCAGCAAGGGCATTATATGTCCACAATAGATTTACAGGATGCATATCTGCATATTCCGATTCATCCAGATCACTTTCAGTTTCTGAGATTCTCTTTCCTAGACAAGCATTACCAGTTTGTGGCTCTGCCGTTTGACCTAGCAACAGCTCCAAGGATTTTTACAAAGGTTCTCGGTGCCCTTCTGTCTGTAATCAGAGAACAGGGTATTGTGGTATTTCCTTATTTGGACGATATCTTGGTACTTGCTCAGTCTTCACATTTAGCAGAATCTCATACGAATCGACTTGTATTGTTTCTTCAAGATCATGGTTGGAGGATCAATTTACCGAAAAGTTCATTGATTCCTCAGACAAGGGTAACCTTTTTAGGTTTCCAGATAGATTCAGTGTCCATGACTCTGTCACT
Source organism: Bombina bombina (assembly GCF_027579735.1). Classification (NCBI taxonomy): domain Eukaryota; kingdom Metazoa; phylum Chordata; class Amphibia; order Anura; family Bombinatoridae; genus Bombina; species Bombina bombina. The sequence continues at coordinate 261,005,646 of NC_069502.1, forward strand.
AACGGACAAGAGACGTCTAAAATTGATTTCAGCTTGTCGAAACCTTCAGTCTCAATCATTCCCTTCGGTAGCCTTATGCATGGAAATTCTAGGTCTCATGACTGCTGCATCGGACGCGATCCCCTTTGCTCGTTTTCACATGCGACCTCTTCAGCTCTGTATGCTGAACCAGTGGTGCAGGGATTACACAAAGATATCTCAATTGATATCTTTAAAACCGATTGTACGACACTCTCTAACGTGGTGGACAGATCACCATCGTTTAGTTCAGGGGGCTTCTTTTGTTCTTCCGACCTGGACTGTGATTTCAACAGATGCAAGTCTGACAGGTTGGGGAGCTGTTTGGGGGTCTCTGACAGCACAAGGGGTTTGGGAATCTCAGGAGGTGAGATTGCCAATCAATATTTTGGAACTCCGTGCAATTTTCAGAGCTCTTCAGTCATGGCCTCTTCTAAAGAGAGAATCGTTCATTTGTTTTCAGACAGACAATGTCACAACTGTGGCATATATCAATCATCAAGGAGGGACTCACAGCCCTCTGGCTATGAAAGAAGTATCTTGAATACTGGTATGGGCGGAATCCAGCTCCTGTCTAATTTCTGCGGTTCATATCCCAGGTATAGACAATTGGGAAGCGGATTATCTCAGTCGCCAAACGTTACATCCGGGCGAATGGTCTCTTCACCCAGAGGTATTTCTTCAGATTGTTCAAATGTGGGGGCTTCCAGAAATAGATCTGATGGCTTCTCATCTAAACAAGAAACTTCCCAGGTATCTGTCCAGATCCAGGAATCCTCAGGCGGAAGCAGTGGATGCATTGTCACTTCCTTGGAAGTATCATCCTGCCTATATCTTTCCGCCTCTAGTTCTTCTTCCAAGAGTAATCTCCAAGATTCTGAAGGAATGCTCGTTTGTTCTGCTGGTGGCTCCAGCATGGCCTCACAGGTTTTGGTATGCGGATCTTGTCCGGATGGCCTCTTGCCAACTGTGGACTCTTCCGTTAAGACCAGACCTTCTGTCACAAGGTCCTTTTTTCCATCAGGATCTCAAATCCTTAAATTTGAAGATATGGAGATTGAACGCTTGATTCTTAGTCAAAGAGGTTTCTCTGACTCTGTGATTAATACTATGTTACAGGCTCGTAAATCTGTATCTAAGAAGATATATTATCGAGTCTGGAAGACTTACATTTCTTGGTGTCTTTCTCATAATTTTTCCTGGCATTCTTTTAGAATTCCGAGAATTTTACAGTTTCTTCAGGATGGTTTGGATGAAGGTTTGTCTGCAAGTTCCTTGAAAGGACAAATCTCTGCTCTTTCTGTTCTTTTTCACAGAAATATTGCTAATCTTCCTGATATTCATTGTTTTGTACAAGCTTTGGTTCGTATAAAACCTGTTATTAAGTCAATTTCTCCTCCTTGGAGTTTGAATTTGGTCCTGGGGGCTCTTCAAGCGCCTCCGTTTGAACCTATGCATTCACTGGACATTAAATTACTTTCTTGGAAAGTTTTGTTTCTTTTGGCCATCTCTTCTGCTAGAAGAATTTCTGAATTATCTGCTCTTTCTTGTGAGTCTCCTTTTCTGATTTTTCATCAGGATAAGGCGGTGTTGCGAACTTCTTTTAAATTTTTACCTAAGGTTGTGAATTCTAACAACATTAGTAGAGAAATTGTGGTTCCTTCATTGTGTCCTAATCCTAAGAATTCTAAGGAGAGATCATTGCATTCTTTGGATGTAGTTAGAGCTTTGAAATATTATGTTGAAGCTACTAAGAATTTCCGAAAGACTTCTAGTCTATTTGTTATCTTTTCCGGTTCTAGGAAAGGTCAGAAGGCCTCTGCCATTTCTTTGGCATCTTGGTTGAAATCTTTAATTCATCATGCTTATGTCGAGTCGGGTAAAACTCCGCCTCAAAGGATTACAGCTCATTCTACTAGGTCAGTTTCTACTTCCTGGGCGTTTAGGAATGAAGCTTCGTTGATCAGATTTGCAAAGCAGCAACTTGGTCTTCTTTGCATACTTTTACTAAATTCTACCATTTTGATGTGTTTTCTTCTTCTGAAGCAGTTTTTGGTAGAAAAGTACTTCAGGCAGCTGTTTCAGTTTGATTCTTCTGCTTATAATTTCAGTTTTTTTCATTATAAGATTTAAACTTTATTTTGGGTGTGGATTATTTTCAGCGGAATTGGCTGTCTTTATTTTATCCCTCCCTCTCTAGTGACTCTTGCGTGGAAGATCCACGTCTTGGGTAGTCATTATCCCATACGTCACTAGCTCATGGACTCTTGCTAATTACATGAAAGAAAACATAATTTATGTAAGAACTTACCTGATAAATTCATTTCTTTCATATTAGCAAGAGTCCATGAGGCCCACCCTTTTTTGTGGTGGTTATGATTTTTTTGTATAAAGCACAATTATTCCAATTCCTTATTTTTTTATGCTTTCGCACTTTGTCTTATCACCCCACTTCTTGGCTATGCGTTAAACTGATTTGTGGGTGTGGTGAGGGGTGTATTTATAGGCATTTTGAGGTTTGGGAAACTTTGCCCCTCCTGGTAGGAATGTATATCCCATACGTCACTAGCTCATGGACTCTTGCTAATATGAAAGAAATGAATTTATCAGGAAAGTTATAACATAAATTATGTTTTTCTATAACCCAAGCAACACTCCAATTCAGTACAGCAAAGACAAAAAATTGTAATGTGTAAAATACTCTAATACAATGCATTGTGGTTATCTTCTCTATAATTATAGGTTTATTAATCGCAAAGGATAAATCTATACCTGTGTCCGGCATTCTTTACTGTGTTTGCTCTTTCTATTTCTTCTGAACAATTATTACATGCATCGCTTTCTATAAAGTAATGGTTTTGTAAAATAAATCCTGAATCTTTTACACATGAACTTCAAACTGTTTTTCTATTTTCAGCATTTAAAAAATAATAAAAAATAAAAAAATTTCTACTGAACTTTTTAACTACTTTAATATATATTAAAGGGAAACTGAACCCAATTTTTTTCTTTCATGATTCAGCATGCAATTTTAAACAACTTTCTAATTTACTCCTATTATCAATTTTTCTTCGTTCTCTTGCTTTCTTTATTTGAAAAAGAAGGCATATAAGCTATTTTTTTGGTTCAGAATCATGGAAAGCACTAGTTTATTGGTAGGTAAATTTACCCAACAATCAGAAAAAACAACACAGTGTGTTCACCAAAAATGTGCCGGCATCTAAACTTACATTCTTACATTTCAAATAAAGATACCAAGATAATGAAAAGAATTTGATAATATGAACAAATTTGAAAGTTGCTTAAAATTGCATGCTCTATCTGAATCATGATAAAAAAAAAATTAGGTTCAGTGTCCCTTTAACCCTTTGAGTGCTAATGACGTCTCTGAGCCGTCACAGAGTTTCCCACTCTGGTGCTAATGACGGCTCAGAGCCGTCACTAGCACTCTCCCACCTTGAGGGAGATCTGGGGGCTCCCACCCGCCCCTACCCCGGCGATCGTGCCTGTATAGTGACAGGCATCGCCGGGGCTTCCCGTTTTGCGTGGTGACGTCACGCGCAATAACGTGATGACGTCACTGCGCAACTTTATTTATGCTTAACAATGTTAAGTATAGGAGCAGGGGGCATCTCAGGCATCTAAGCAGCTACAGACCCCCAAGGTAATCGCCTCACCTTTCTAACAGTGTAAGTCTTGGGGGTCGGAAAAAATAATAAAAAAGTTTTAAAAAAAATTGTTCAAAAAATAGAAAAATAAAAAAAAACATTAAAAAATGTTAGCACCCAGGTGGGAAAGTGCTTAGCACTCAAAGGGTTAAGGTTACAATGATCGTGCATCAGTTCTGAAATTATTTATATGCTTTTGGATGCAGCCTCTAGAACTGTACACAAAAGTGATATCTGACTAGCCAGGTATAAAGTCCTATTAATACCTCAGTTTTTTTGCTGCTAACGCTAACATTATTCTATACAACCAAGTATCCCGTTGGCTTTTCCTGCTGCAGTGCTGAAATGCTTCATTATAAATTTCTAAATAATAACTCCCAACACAATTTCCCCTAGCTCTGTTGTCAGTAATGTCCCAGTGAGTCTACTGTAAACACCACTTTGTATTTTTAGTGTCCTAAATTAGGGATGACCAGCTGGCAGTCCATGGGCCACATTTGGCCCCCTGCACTAGTTTTTGTGGAACAAGCAGTGTGTACCATAGTTTTTTGGCTCTAGGAAAAATTTAAACTGAAAATGCATGCTTTTCTGTGGGTGGGCAAAAAAGGTGGTCACAACTCAAAAGAGCACTCATGAGGGAAGAACCACAGATAAAGGGGAGTGTACACTGCGACCTTAGAAACATCTGACCCTGTGCTACTGGACATTTTTTAGGAAATATATTATTATTTATGTGTTTAATAGTCATAAATACATATTGTCCCTTATAGCTTCTAAAACATTGATCTGTGACCAGAGTAATCATATTACATGTTTTTGTGTTCTCTACAAAAATAATCCTTCCTTTGAATCCCAATAACAATGATGTTTTTTTCTTTTTTTTGTATTTCATGCAAGCCTGTTGGGGGACATGACTTCAAGGTATAGCAAACACATTATATAGGTTCAATATTTACTGTATTTTTATATGAATTATGCAAACAAACAAAAAGACATTGCAAACTCCAAACTTATAGGGCTTAGTGAATCTAACCATTTAGTAAATAAAAATGAAAATCTAAGGAAGACTAATAATTTACTTTAATTATTTTTTGTAAGCAATCTTAAAGACATAGGGGCTGATTTATCAATGTCTGTCCGACATGATACGCTGTAGCGTAACATGACAGACAGACATCGCTGAATGCTGACAGCATACACTATTGGCATTTAACATTGCACAAGCAGTTCTGGTGAACTGCTTGTGCAATGCTGCCCCCTGCAGATTCACTTGCAGGGGGTGTAAATCAACCCGATCGTATATGATCGGGTTGATTGATGTCCGCCACTCAGAGCCGGCGGACCAGTTAAGGAGCAGCGGTCTTAAGACAGCTGCTTCACAACTGCTGTTTCCGGTGAGCCTGAATGCGTGCGGAAACTGGGGCTATTTGTCCCTTGATAAATCAGCCCCATAATATGTACTATAAGAAGATGCAATATTTTCAGTGTTTGTTATTTGTAATCCACAGTGAGGTCTCTACGGAACTTCCTTTCATTCTTATGCATCCTAACCCTGAGGGTAAGTGATCCGGTTTATTGCAACAAAGTAATTACAGCTAGATAGCTTAACGGGACATTAAACACTTTGAGATGGATATATAAAATGATAAATCATATCTATAAAAAAAAAACCTCTACAATATACTTTCATTATTTATTTTGTCCCCTTTTCCTGTAATTCCATTTTGAAATTATGAGCTTTTCAGTTTGTTAGAAATGGAAGTACAGAACACTGTTATATTCTACACAGCCATTGGCTGCACACTCTAGTGACCTATTTATAACTGTCCCCAATTGGCCACAGCAGAAAAGGTAACCTAAGTGACAACATGGCAGCTCCCATTGTTTTATAGACACTAAAACCTTACACTTATTTTGTCAACCAATGAAACTTTAAAAAATACATCTACATGTTATTCTCAGACTAATATTTTCTTTGAATGCATCAATCTATCTAGCATTTATTTAGTGTTTAATGTCCCTTTAACTGACTTATCAGACAGGTTTCCCTACATCCAAGAAGCCAGTTTCCTATTTATTGCCAATCTATCATAAAAAAAAAAATAATTTAAGCAAATTTAAAAACTTTTTAATGTATATGACAGAATTTTTTTTTAGCATTTAATGTCCTTTTAAAGATGACATTTAGGGCCAGATTATGAGGGGCACACTAACAGTTATGCATGAGTGAAAAGCAATTTATCACGGCTGTTTGCTAGCGTCAAGTTCATGTGTGAGCACAAGCTTGATTTACGCTAGAATGATTACCGCGTCATCAGAGCTCTGGTTAACTTTTGCAAAACAAAAAAGTTGCACAAACACATCAAAAATACATTACAAAGTAATTATAAAAAAAAATTATGAAAAAAAAAATTGCACAAAAATGTTCCAATGGCTCAAAGATATGAGGTCTCAGGTGTTACATGTCTAAATACAGTGGCGGGTGCGACCGGGCCCTGGAATTCCACCACTGCTGGAGAAGCCCACTGCCCAGGATGTGAGGAGAGACCAAGATGGGAGCAGGGGGGGAGGGTCTTAATATGGGAGCGAAAGTTATACTTAATATGTGTGTGGTTGCGGGAAGGGCTCAGGATAATAGTGGGAGGGGCTTAAGATGAGAGTGGGAGCTGCTGTGAGTTATCGGCTGTGACAAAGGAGGCAGCGTGACAGGAGCTTGATGTTTGTGTGCTGAGGCTGAATCAGGATTGAGGTACACTGAACTTCATAAAAATAATCACATCTCACTAAAGTTATCTCACTTCAGTACTGTATTTGATTTACCTATCGCTAGTGAGTGGATTAACATCTATAATATTATATTGTGACAAGATTCCTTTTGTTTCCTGTCTTGGGACTTTATACTGCCACACCACAGTCTTTTAGGGAATAAGTCTCCACACACACAGTAATGGAGATCAAGCGGCAGTCTGCCTGTTTATTTTGCACGTCACAGGCAATTCATATGAAAACAGCAGCAAAAAATAATCCTGCCCGTCTAGGCACTAACTAAACATACAACAACAGTGTCTAACTAGTGTCAGTCAGTTAGTCTAGAACTGACAAAAAACTAACATAAAACAAACAAAGTTAAAGGCAAAAGATGTTTACCTTAATGTATAGGGCCTTCAAACAGCAGACAGCTGCTCCTCTTTCCTGCAGTGAGGAAGTGAAGGCCCTGGACTAACTCAGACTTCAGGCTTTATAGTAGCATGATTACACACCTGTGTACTGCTGCAGTGTGTGAGAAGCTGATTAGCTGCAAATCCTGGACTGGAACCTGAAGTAACCAAATTTTGGGACAGAACCCTTTTCCTCACATACCTGCCTTCCATGACAAAACCATGGGATCTGTCACATATCCCTTCCCCCAGCTCAGACCTAGAGGGCACATCATAGAGTACATTCTAGACAACCCATCCGCGTTGCCATGGCTTAACCAAGCTCTGTGCTCAATTTAAAGGACTGTAAACTCAAGAACCACATAGTGACCCTTGCATTTTTCTCTTTATTTTGGCACATCCAGGTTAAAGGAGCATCATCAGTAACCAGACGGAAGTGTCTACCAAGCAAGTAGGATTGAAGAGTCTCTAAGGCCCACTTAATTGCAAGGCATTCCTTTTCCACAATAGAATAATTCTGCTCTCGTGGCAGGAGCTTCCGGCTGAGATAAATGACAGGATGCTCTGCCCCTTGATGTTCCTGGGAAAGGACTGCCCCTAAGCCTACATCTGAAGCATATGTTTGAACTATAAACTCTTTAGAGAAATCTGGTGCTACCAGAACAGGAGTAGAGCAAAGGGACTATTTAAGCTTCTGGAAGGTGTGCTCTGTCTCTGTAGTTCACTTAACTTTAACTAGATTTCTTGCCTTAGTGAGATCTGTTAGTGTGGTTGCTATTGTTGAAAATCCAGGAACAAACCTCCTGTAGTATCCTATAAATCCCAAAAAAAGTTCTTACTTGTTTTTTGGTTACTGGCCTTGGCCAGTTCTGGATGGCATCTATCTTTGCAGTTTGAGGTTTCACTAAGCCCCTTCCAATGGAGAATCCTAAATATTTTGCTTCATCCAACCCCATAAAACATTTAGCTGGGTTGGCAGTAAGATCAGAACTCCTGATGGCATTGAGAACAGCTTGGACTTTTGGGAAATGGGACTCCCAATCTTCACTATGGATGACCATGTCATCTAAATAGGCAGATGCATAGTGAGTATGGGGTTTTAAGACTTTATCCATTAGTCTTTGAAATGTAGCTGGGGCCCCATGCAACTTAAAAGGCAAAACTGTGTATTGGAAGAGCCCATCAGGGGTTGAAAAGGCAGTCTTCTCTTTTGCACGTTCTGTGAGGGGTACCTGCCAATACCCCTTTGTCAAATCCAAAGTAGAAATATAGCGAGCCCCAAGTTTCTCAACTAATTCATCGACCCTTGGCATAGGATAGGTGTTGAATTTTGAAATTACATTTAGTTTTTTGTAATCATTACAAAACCTTATAGACCCATCAGGTTTAGGTACAAGAACAATAGGGCTATTCCAGCTGCTGTGGGACTCTTCGATCACCCCAAGCACAAGCATCTTTTTTACCTCTCAGCTAATAGATTCCCGTTGAGCTTCAGGAATCCTGTAAGGCTTAAGATTCACAATCTTCCCTGATTCTGTAATTATATGATGTTTTATAAGATCTGTTTTCGCAGGCACTTTAGAAAACACATCTTTGTTCCTTATTAAGAATTCTTTAACCTCTTGTCTTTGATGGCGGGATAAGCTATCAGACACATTTACTTCTGAGGACATGTCAGTAGAGAGCGTTGTTGCCCATGTTGCTAGCAAGGCCTTAGTATCTTTCCAGGGTTTAAGTAAATTGACGTGGTAAACTTGTTCAGGTTTTCTTCTACCTGGCTGGCTTACCTTGTAATTCACCTCTCCCACCCTCTCAATGACTGCATATGGACCTTGTCTGGTGGCAAGAAACATATTTACTAGATTTGGGATGAGGACAAGTACTCTATCACCCTGACCCTGATGAAAAACATGGACTCTGGCATTACAATTATAAGTATTTTGCTGGGATTCCTGGGCCTTTTTCATGTGCTCCACTACTATAGGACTAATGGAAGCTATGCGATCCTGCATTTGAGTAATGTGTTTTATGATACTACGTTAGGGGGTGGTCTCCTGATCCCAGCTTTCTTTAACTAAGGAACATCCCTAATGGCAAACATTAAATATAGGAGCAAGTGATCCCAATTATTTCCATCTGTGTCAATTGCACGGCGTAGCATGGTCTTAAGGGTCTTATTAAATCTCTCCACCAAGCCATCTGTTTGGGGGTGATACACAGATGTTTTTAACTGTTTTATTTTAAGGAGTGTACACAACTCCTTCATAACTCGGGACATAAAAGGGGTTCTGATCAGTAAGGATTTCTTTAGGGATTCCCACTGACTAAATATATGTACTAGTTCTTTTGCTATGGATTTAGAGGAGGACTTACAAAGAGGTATAGCCTCTGGATAACGTGTAGCATAGTCTAAGACCACTAATATATACTGTGTCCTGTAGCTGACTTTGGTAAAGGCCCCACTATATCAATAGCAATCTGGTCAAAGGGAACATTGATTATGGGCAGTAGAATTAACGGACTACGAAACACCTTAAAAGGGGCTGTGTGTTGACATTCAGGACATGAGGCGCAATAATTTGTTATATCAGCCATTATTCCTGGCCAGTAAAACCTCATAAGGATTCTTTCTTTTGTTTTTTCTACTCCTAGGTGTCCTCCTAGTAAATTGCTATGTGAGAGATTCAGGATAGTATTTTTAAACACCTATGGTACAAGTAACTGCCTAATTACATCTGCTCCTTTTTATCAATTCAATATAGCAAGTTATTAGACACTTCAAAGTGTGGAAAAGTAAGAAGCCTTTCTGGTTCCTATACTACTCCATTTGTGACTCTAACATTCTTTCTAGCTTAGGCTAGAGTGTGGTCTTCCCACTGGGACCTTTTGAAATCCTCATGACTAGTCTGTAGGTGGACCAACTCAGTTTCAGGACTATCATCTGGGTTGTTTTCATCAGAACTTAAATTCTCTCCCAATAGAGTAGTCATGGGGAACAGAAACTTAGCCTTCTTTTATTTTCTACTACTTCTCCCACTATGTCAACCTCTGAGAATGGGAAGTCCTTCCAAGACACAACTTTCTTTTCCAAAAATTTTCTTCCGGACTGTTTTCCTTTTTCTAACAGAGCCTACAAATCAAGAAACTTTGGAAAATCTCTTCCAATAATAACATTATATGGTAGTGGGCGTAATACACCCACACAGAAATTTATAGACCCAACTTGGGTCCCAAACTCAACTTCAGCTGTAGGGTATTCTCGGGTATCACCGTGAACACAAATAACTTTGTAAGACTAAAGTTACTACACTTCCTGAATCAAGTACTGCTTTAACCATTCTTTTGTTTATCATGACTGTACACCAGGGATGACTATTTAGATTCCCCTCAATATTAGAGAATTTCCCAAGGGTTGACAACAATGAGTAAGCAGTTGCTTCTTTACTCATACTACACTGCATCTATCTGTAGAGGAAACTCATATGAAAAATGACCTGTTTTGTGACACTTTATCAAAGGGTTCTGGGCATTTTTAGACCCTTTAAAAAAAGTTTGTAGACTGGTATAAATTTCTGGCACCCTGGAATTCAGTGTGTGGTTCCTCCATTCCTTTTGGTTTAACTACAGTCTTGCAAACTTTAGTGGATCCATGGGCCCTCGGGTTGGAGTGCTGATCAGTATGAGTTGGCATTGACAATTCTCCAACTGCAATATACCTCTCTACCAGGGCAACCAGTTCCTCTGCACTATGGGGATTACATTGACCCACCCAGCTGCGAAGAGGTATTGGTATACTTCTCAGTAATCTGTCCATTACTAAAATTTCAACAATACGGCTGGGTGTGTTGCTTTCCGGTTGCAACCATTTTCGAGTGAGGTGAATAAGGTTAAACATTTGAGACCTCACTGATGTGTCAAAACAGAATGTCCAAGTAGGGAATCTCTGGGCACATACTGCCGATGTCACTCCATGTCATGCTAGAATCTCTGCCTTAAGTTTAGGGTAATTGTTGGCTTGTGCTGGCTCTGGGTCATAATATGCTTTTTGCGGTTCCCCAGTCAGAAAAGGGGCTAAGAGGTTGGCCCATTGCATAGTTGGCCACCCCTCTCTTTCTGCAGTACATTCAAAAGTCAATAAATACGCCTCTATGTCATCGTTAGGCGCCATCTTTTGTAGATAATGTCTTGTTTGCACATGTTTGGCTCCTGGGGTTATTGCCTCAGCAGGTCCTTCAAGTCTCTCTGATAAATACCGGAGCTCCTGTTGTATAGTCAGAGTGGCCTTCCTCTGTTCAGCCAAAACTAGCTGACTTGCTTCTGCTTGTGCAGTCACCATCTGTTGCACAAGAGCTTCTGTGCTATCCTTCTGAGTCTTAGTTAGTGTAGCAATAGTCTCAGTGGTTTTCACATTTGCATCTTGTTGGACGCCTGTGGAGTACTGTATCGCTTTTAAAAAAGTCCTCCATTTTATTAACAGAGAAAACACTTATGCCTTCAGACCTTCAGTGCAGCTTGCCCGTATTCTCCACCATATGTGACAAAATTCCTTTTGTTTCCTGTCTTGGGACATTACATTGCCACACAGTCTTTTAGGGAATAAGTTTCCACACACACAGTAATGGAGATCAAGCGACAGTCTGCCTGTTTATTTTGCACGTCACAGGCAATTCAAATAAAAACAGCAGCAAAATATAAAACAAAATCCTGCCCGTCTAGGCACTAACTAAACATACAACAACAGTGTCTAACTAGTGTCAGTCAGCTAGTCTAGAACTGACAAAAAACTAACATAAAACAAAGTTAAAGGCAAAATATGTTTACCTTAATGTATAGGGCCTTTAAACAGCAGGCAGCTGCTCCTCTTTCCTGCAGTGAGGAAGTGAAGGCCCTGAACTAACTCAGACTTCAAGTTTTATAGCAGCATGATTACACACCTGTGTACTGCTGCAGTGTGTAAGAAACGGATTAGCTGCAAATCCTGGATTGAAACCTGTAGTGATTAAACTATGTGACAGAACCCTTTTCCTCACATACCTGCCTTCTATGACAAAACCATGGGGTCTGTCCCAATACAGTATATATATATATATATTGAACCAAAATACCATTATATATATATATATATATATTTATGAATAAATAGAACATATTCTTCTATGTGAAGAACATCGGAATGTGAATATTTATATTTTCATGTTGGGTTAGCGCACTTGAGATTATGTGATCGTGTTTGCGCCCGAGTAGGGTTTTCCCCCACTTTTTTGCTTCATTGACTTCTATGGCGAAATATGGTATTGCGCACGACATTCTAAGTTTGGCTTTTTGCATCGGGTTAGCGCGTTAGCAAAAACTGTTTACTTTCAACTTATATTCCGAGCGTTACCTGATGCGTGCAAAAAGCTTACTTGTATGTCATTAGTGCTTGAGCAGGAGCGTTAAATACCACTCCACTTGTACTCTGGCCCTTAATGGAGTAAAACTCATTGGAACCACACATAAAATCCAATTCTTATCAGCCCCAAAAATAGAATTGGTGGTTTCCCTGATGTATGTACCTTGAGAATACCTGGAGACATGTCTACCTATTAGACTTAATTTTGCACATATTGGACAGCCTCAAGTGGATTGATGGATGTCCTGGGCCATCATGTAATGTAGATATTCACCACATTAAAAAACAAACAAAAAACAATAAAAAAGGCATTTTATATAGATTCAAAAGGGAACGTTCCAAATATATCCACTGATGTCTACTGTCCATAGGGCTCCATTGAGAAAACTACCACTCTACTTCACCCTTAAAGTGTCACAATATTGCATGGCAAGAACCATTAATATAATTAACTCATTAACTGCACAGTAACCCAAATGCTTTTAGCCTTGGCTCACTAAAACCTCCACAGCCAACACTAACCCTCCTAAGGGCTTTCCTGGTTTGCAACACCATCTACGTTAGCCCTAACCAATTATTGTCATAATTAACTTTAACTGTGATCCCCAAGACCACCCAGAAAAAAAAGATCCATTCATTTTACCTAACTTCCTGTATGCCTAAACACCTTAAATACTCTCTGATTGGCCTAAAATGTTAAACCCTAACAGGGGTGTAACCCCACTGAGCCCCAGGTCAAAGTCCCCCATTCCAGCAGCCACATAAGAGCTTCTTGTCTAAGAATGTGAGTCATCCTTTTCCCTTGATTAGTCTGTGCCACACGAACTGTGGAACATTCCTATACAAATATGGGGGCAGATTTTTCTGAACAACAACACCAAGGTGCCATCTTGAAAACTCTGCCACTTTATTGTTAAATGTAAATCCATACACTTTTCTTAAAGGGACAGTCTAGACAAAAATAAACTCTCATGATTTAGATAGGGCATGTAATTTTATTCAACTTTCCAATGTACTTTTATCATCAAAATGTATTTGTTCCCTTGGTGGTATTTTTGAAAAGTTAAACCTAGGTAGGCTCAAACTAATTTCTAAAACCGTTGAAACCGCCTCTTAGCTCAGAGCATTTTTAAAGTTTTTCCCAGTTAGACAGTACTAGTTCATGTGTGTCATATAGAAAACATTGTGCTCACTCCCGTTGAGTTATTTAGGAGTCTGCACTGATTGGCTAAACTGCATGTTTGTCAAAAGCATTGAGGTAAGGGGGCAGTCTGCAGAGGCTTAGATACAAGGTAATCACAGAGGTAATATGTGTATAAATAGAACAGTGTTAGTTATGCAAAACTGGGGAATGGGTGATAAAGGGATTATCTATCTTTTTAAACAATAACAATTCTGGAGTAGACTGTCCCTTTAAACTGGGAGCTTGATTTGTAGGGAGAAAACAGAGTGCTGGACATGATGCAGGTAGAGTGATGCCTCTACTGACTGCAGATCCTGATTGACGACCCCCTTAAGGTGTGGGCCTTGTCTCATTTGAGACCTCTATAGTTATACCCCTGAACCCTAACACAAAATTGTCCCCCCGCATCATCCAATGCCCACTTGCAAGATACCCCCTCAAAAAAAGAATTTCAACAAATATAAAACCTAAAAAAAAAGTATGAACTTTAAAAAATCGAACACCCTAAACCTAAATAATAACCCACCTTAAAGTGTTTACCCCACTTTATTTTTCTTTCAGTAATGTACTACATCAATGTCTACTTTCTTGAAAAACCCTCTCTGAAAGTCAGAATTGAGTCCTCCATCTCTTTAGTTTAATCAAATTGTTTAACCTCTTGGTTAGTTACATTTTTCTAATTTTACTGTCAGAAACAACAAAAGTGACATTTTAGTCAGACATTTATTTCTCTGTTTTGCTGGTAGAGTGCAAATGTATATAGAAAATTGAATAGAGTTTTCTCTTGTTCAGTTATGTCACAAGGTCACATAATAGATAGATCACATTACTACTAAACTCCAGTTCCCATCTCTAACTGACACAAACTACCATCACCAATCCACACCACTAAAATTTGGACCAATCCCAAAGCACATATGGGAGGAGCAAAAAAAAAAGAATCAAATTTTTTTCATTCACAACTCTAGGTCAAGGGGAAGTGACCAAAATTAAAAACAATCCAAAGGTAGAAGCTCTTACAACACAGTAGGATTAAAGGGACATTCCGGTCAAAATATAAATGCACATAGATTTACATCTCTGAATAGAAACATATTTACAATATACATGTAATGGCAAAAATACTTCTTGTAAAAGTTATCACTGTTTTAGTGTTGACATTTTACTCTGCAAATGCATGTGAAGCATAACAAGATATTCTCAGTGTAGAATTATTTTAAATACTGCAGCTGCTCAGAGCACCAGTGAGGCTTATATTATGTCAGCAATTAACAAATTGAGTCATTACCAGATGGTACAAGCACCGTAGGCTCTATGAGCAAGTGCTGTGTTGAAAATGCTGGTGCACGGTGCATACTTAAATACACTTTTGAAACAGCGATAACTTTTACTAGAAGCATTTTTGCTAATACATGTATATTACAAACATGCTTCTATTCAAAACTGAAAAGTATCCATGTGGATTCCAATTTTTGCTGGAATGTCCCTTTAAGCTCAAACTCCCTGTTCAATCCATTTGGATACAATGGGCTAAATTTAAGAAAGTAAGATGGACAGGGACGTACATCTTTGCCCTTGTCTGTCCGGCTTAGCGTTTAGCAGGCAGCAATATGCTGTTCACATTTACAATTGCACACTACGGCTAGTGTGCAATGCCGCCCTGCTCACAAATGACGGGCCCTTGACCTCTTGATAAATGGGGCTCAATATATCCAAATTCCAGATCCATCTCGCTTCCTTATACAGGAGATATTTATGTATATCCCTAATCCTAGCTTTCTTACATTCCTTATCACTAAAAAGCAGAACTGACTGGCTTGATGGCCCATCTCCTGATTATGTGCAGGTACTGGTGTAACATCTAACTGATATGTAACTAACATCTAACAAAATACCATCATGCATGAAAACATGCTGCAAATCCTGTGCAGAAAAAAATGAGGGAAAGTAAGCAGAGTGTATTTGCACTTATACTGGTGTAACTGTCAAAGGTCTGAATGTTTAAACTGCTTAGAATTCCGTGTCATTTTAAACATACTTTATTACAAGGGTTTGACATTTATTTTCAATTTTCTTCTCCTTTTCTGCTTCTTGGTGCGGTGACAGCAAAAGAAACGTAAGAAATATTTATAATGGCATTTTAAATGTTATAAAACACTGCTAGAAGGGTGGATCTAACACTGTAACAGGATACTACCCTGATGGTGAATGTAATACTGTCACTGGCAACTGCCATATGGGGGTTAAAAGAACTGTTACAGGGCACTGCCAAATGGGTGGTTGTAATAGTGTATCATGGAAACTGCCATATAGGTGGTTATAATACTGTAACAGTGCACTGTCTAATAGGTGGTTATCATAGTGGGTGGATATAATACTGTGGTTATCATAGTGGGTGGATAGAATACTGTGGTTATCATTGTGGGTGGATATAATACTGTGGTTATCATAGTGGGTGGATATAATACTGTGGTATCATAGTAGGTGGATATAATACTGTGTGACAGGGCACTGCAGTCTCTGTCACAACTACTCAACTCTGCCATAGAGTGAAGGAGAGTGGCTTCCAATAAGACTTTATTTATGGACACTAATATTTGAATTTATATAATTTTCATGTGTCATGAAATATTCCTCTTGTTTTTCTTTTCTTTTTTTTCAAGCATTAAAAAATGGAGAACATACTTATTTTGCAGGCTGTACAAACACAGGCAGCAGCCTAATTTGACTCCTGACCTACATACCCCAGATATAACACCATCATATTATGCTGCAGTCATTATACAGTCAAATGCAAACAATACAAATGTTTTTGTAAGGTGTTATGGGAGATTGTATTGTTTGTGTACTAACGTTGTAGATTACATAGTAACAGCTCAATAAAAAAAAAATTCACTTTTTTTGTCACAGCGAACAGGAAGAAGACATGGTATTTGAAGAATTTGCCCGAGAGCAGCTTAAGGATGAATTGCAATTGGAGGACAAAGAGGACGAGGAAGAAGATGAGAAATAAATAAATGGAATCTTCTCTTCTAGTCTGTAACCATTGGGTGCTATATTATGATGGCATTCATTAATGTATAATAGTGTTGACTGGTCCATTTTTGCCTGTAAACTAATTTAGCATCAGAGTAATGCAACAGCCATTCAGAAAAGCAATGTTTATCTAGAGACAAGTAGCCAGACAATAGATGTATGGAATATCAGTCTAGGCAACTTGTAGAACTAGCATTTAAAAAATAGCTATTTTGCATGTGTATTAAAAAACTATTAAATACTTAAAGCCTTTCCTTACATTAAATATAAATTCACTATGTTATTTGATATCTATCATATTACATGATTTTTCTGACCATTTTGTGGGGTACTGTATAGTATTAAGTGATACATGTATCCATTTAGCTAACATGTTATCTAATATTTAGGGTTTCCAGTATTCATCTGGACAGTCCAGTATTTCAGCAGGTTGTCCAGTAAAAATCTATACAAAAATATCCTGAGGTTCATCTAAATTTAAAGGCCACATATGCCTTTATGCAATACAAATATGATCCAAGCATGTACTGCTCTTTGTGTTACTGGCAGCCAAGGAGGCTGTTACACTGCTCTGTGAGTGCTACGCAAGCCAATGGGGTGAAATCTCTGCTTTATTGTTTTTACTGTAAACCATAAGGTGTAAAAACATTGCTCTGTGTGTGTTACTGGCAGTCAATTGAGGTCAAATCATTGCTCTGTGTGTGTTACTGGCAGTCGCACAGAGTTCCAAAAAACATTATAGGAAGTCTCACCTCGTGAAACAGCTAAACTCTCTGAGACCTTTGAGAACTCCAGACTACCCCC
Source organism: Bombina bombina (assembly GCF_027579735.1). Lineage (NCBI taxonomy): Eukaryota > Metazoa > Chordata > Amphibia > Anura > Bombinatoridae > Bombina > Bombina bombina. The sequence goes on from NC_069502.1 coordinate 261,022,905, forward strand.
CAACCTAACAAGCTGGCATCTGTGGAAAGCATGTCCCATGGCAGATGTAAGCAAACCATCCCTTGAAACACGGTAATATCATTTATCCACCAAGAAAAATTGTATGAACAGAATGAGTGCGTTGGAATAGGGTGGTGTGATCTCCCTACCACAGTCATCGCATGCAGAGTCGCAGTTGAAGCAAATGAAACCCTGCAAATGAAATAGCATCTGATGCTGATGCTATCAGAACCACTACCTTTATACACTGAGTTATGGTAACTTGAGATAGATATTGTAAACTTCAACAAGCCAATAGAAATATGTGCATGTGATGGTCTGATAAGAACAGTCACATGGAGACTGAATCTATGGCTACTCCCATCAGATTTAGCATGGGAGGTAGACCCTTTGTTTCACTTGGAATTATTCCAGACTGGAATAGGTTCCAGGTAGATCATAAGGAACCTCGCTTTCAGAGGAAGAAAAACTTCAGAATACTGGATTGGCGACAGGAGCGAAACTGGTTGCCTGATTTACCCCTGTCCCAATCCTTGTAAATGATTTAGATTAGAGTTCAAGATTACATCTAATAGTTTAAAAAACGTATCCTCAGCAGGATAAAGGAAGACAATTCACCATCAGAAGGAGAATAAGACTTGACAGAATCAGATATCTGAAATGGGCTATAGCCTAAGAGGCTACTACTCTCTCAAGTACCTCACCAGAAACTGAAAAAAAAAGAAAAGTTATGCTTACCTGATACATTTCTTTCTTTCTTGATATGATGAGTCCATGGATCATCATAATTACTGTTGGGAATATCACTCCTAGCCAGCAGGAGGAGGCAAAGAGCACCACAGCAAAGCTGTTAAATACCACTCCCCTACCCACAAACCCCAGTCATTCGACCAAAGGGAAGGGAGAAAGGAAGTAATATAAGGTGCAGAGGTGCCTGAGGTTTATGGAAAAATTAACTGTCTGAAAAATACAGGGCGGGCCGTGGACTCACCGTGTCAAGAAATAAATAAATTTAACAGGTAAGCATAAATTTTCTTTTCTTTCTAATGACACGGTGAGTCCACGGATCATCATAATTACTGTTGGGAACCAATACCCAAGCTAGAGGACACAGATGATAAGGGAGAGACAAGACAGGGAACCTAAACAGAAGGCATCACTGCTTGAAAAACCTTTCTCCCAAAAGATTCCTCAGCCGAGGCAAAATAATCAAATTTATAAAATCTTATTTAAAAAGTATGTAGAGAGGACCAAGTTGCAGCCCTGCCAAATTGTTCCACAGAAGCTACATTTTTGAAGACCCAGGAAGAAAAAACAGCCCTCGTGGAATGAGCCGTAATTCTCTCAGGAGACTGCTGTCCAGCAGTTTCATAGGCTAAGCGAATTATACTCTTCAGCCAGAAAGAAAGAAAAATAGCCATAGCTTTCTGACCCTTGGGTTTCCCAGAGAAAACGACAATACAAAACAAAAGACTGGTGAAAATCCTTAGTCGCCTGCAAATAGAAGTTCAACGCACACACCACATCTAGGTTGTGCAACAAATGCTCCTTATGAGAAGAAGGATTAGGACACACAAAGAAGGAACAACAAATCTGATTAAAATTCCTATCCGAAAACACTTTAGGAAGGAAAACTAACTAGAACATAGAACCACCTTATCAGGATGAAGGATAAGATAAGGGGAATCACACGGCAACGCCGAGAGTTCAGAGACTCTCCGAGCAGAAGAAATGGCAACAATAAATAAAAACCTTCAAAGATAACATCTCAATATCTAAGGAATGCATAGGCTCTAACGGAGCCTGCAGAAAAACTTTAAGAAACAAGGAAAAGACTCCAGGGAGGAGTAACAGGTTTAACACAAAAAGATTGCACATCCAGCACATCCACCAGACCCTTATGCAACAAAATAGACAAGGCAGACATTTGCCCCTTTCAAAGTACTCGCTGACAAACCCTTCTCCAGACCTCCCTGGAGAAAGGACAAAATCCTAGAATCCTGACTCATACTAGTACATATATTTACACCAGTGACGTGCAGTGAGGTCAGAGGCTAGTGAGGCGCTGACAATGATACACCGGAGAAACACATATATGAGCCCAAAAGAAGTAGCTTAAATTAAACTTAAGCATTGTTTCTCAACCGCGGGTCTCAAGTACCCCCAACAGGGCAGGTTTTCATTATAGCTGAACCAGTGCACAGGTAAAATAATCAGCTGATGGGTGAGAGCAAGTTAGTAACCATGGTGTTAATGATCAGCTGATTATTTCACCTGTGCACTGGTTCAGCTATAATGAAAACCTTGCATGTTGGGGGTACTTGAGGAATGCGGTTGAGAAACACTGCACGTATGCACCAGCACATCTGTATTGTGTTGATTACGTGGAGAATAAAGCACACACACACTACATGAGACAAACGCTCAGTTAAATTCTGACATTGCAATTACATAGGAATACAATATATTATTTTGGATAATAAAAGGGTGGTTATCCTATTAACTTGAGATAAGTTTGAATTGAAATTATGAGAAATACATACTGTCACATCTGCAGCACTTAGATTGCATAAGATCACCTCTTCAGTCAAGATTTTATCTAAAAATTCTACACTTGTTTGATTTTTTTTTATTATTATTTATGCAAATGATAACTTGCATATTATATTGTACAAATCTGTACTGTTTCCCAGCTGACAGCAAGCTATCTAAGAAGCAGTATAGATTTGTACAAAATGATATGCAAATTATCATTTGCATAAATAATAATAATAAAAACATTTTAAACAAGTGTAGAATTTTAAGATAAAATCTTGACAGAAGAGGTATAATGGGGCAGATGGTGCAGTTAGATATATTTTTTTAACAGTAACACTAGTTAATAAGCAGCATTAACAATATGGCCAGTCTTTTTTTTTTTTTTTTACTTTTTTCCCCTCTCTTCTCCTCCAATATGTTTTAAAATTGACACCAGGTTGATATAAAAACAAAATAGATAGGTTACAATTTATGTTAATTTATTTTTTATTAAATGTTGAGAGTAGTCAGTATCACTAACCAGACAAATATAATTAGATTTGCTGTTACAGCTGCAATACTACAAATGACCACTAGAGGTCCTCAGAGACAAAAAAAATATTTTTTTATGAAAGAAAACAAATACAATACGTGACAAATAATTCTAAAAACATACAACAGCCTTATTATTAGTGCATAAGTGCAGATAAGATGAAGAGTAAGTCACCTGCTAGTGCTACAAGACACCCTCACATTAAAAGCTGCAGCCCTGAGTCCACACAGTCCCTTTCCTATTCCTAGTAGCAGTGCCTGCTATCAGCCTCTCACTGACTGCTGGAAAGACACGGGGGAGGGACAGATTTGGGAGTTCCTTACCAATGCAGCTACGGAAGACAGTACCTGCAGCTGTTACACCAAACCCTCTGCTCTAAAGTTTCTGAAGCCCCCCACGCTACGGAAGACAGTACCTGCAGCTGTTACACCAAACCCTCTGCTCTATAGTTTCTGAAGCCCCCCACACACAGTGAAGTCGACTTTGCAGCCCATGCTTTTTTAAACCAAGTTTACACTTGAAATAAAATAGTCAAATAACGTCTTCAAGATGTCTTTTTTTTATCTGCTGCAGTGCCGGGGGTGGGGGGAAGCAGAAGCCGTAGAACACACAGAAAACCTACTCATCTGCTCCTCTATTCAAATTCCCACTGATATAACTGATATATATTGCGCATAAAGTATTTTGGAATTTGAATTAGAGGAAGCAGATGAGTAGGTTTTAGAGCTGACACTAGTGAATTTCATTGACTTACCGTAACTCTTTGAAACAATCTCTCTCCTTGGACCGGGCAGTCTGGAGACACCACAGAGACAGTCTCTCCCTCCCCTCCTCACTTCCCACCGTCTATGCTTAGCTGCTCCCTTGCGCATGTGCAGGGAGCCAATCAGCGCCAGTCAGTTCTCCTGGTGCTGTCAATCACCAGGAGAACATGACCGTCTCTGATTGGCTCCCTGGCTAAGAGGCATCATGAGGAATGCCTCCTATTGGCTAATATTTTTGCTTTGGTTAGTTTTAATTTTGTTTACAAACAGTGGGTGGCGCTGCTGCTATAGTAGAAATGTATCCATATTTCACTATGGAGAGATGCAGTCCTGTATGATGCCTCTCCATAGCGTTACATGGGTGGAAAAAAAATGGTGATTTTTTTTTTATTACAATTTTTTTTACATTTAAATTAATTTAATTACACTTTGGCTGTGCCTCCCCTGCCTCCTATGACTGCACGTCCTTGATTTACACCATATTTTATGGTAAATCTTTCTAGTCACAGGCTTACAAGCCTGGATCAAAGTCTCAACAACAGACTCCGAGAACCCAAGCGTTTAATCTCCAAGCAGTCAGGTTCAGAGAAGAGAGATTTGGATGAAGGTAAAGACCCTGAAACAGAAAGCCCCTCCTCAGAGGGAGTTTCCACGGCACCGCCAGTGCATCTATCAGGACGGCCTATGGATACCTTGACCTCGAACTGTACCTCAGGAGCTTGGCATTCTGCCGAAATGCCATGATATCTAGCTCCGGCCGCCCCCATTTGAGGATCAAACTGTAAAACACCTCCGGATGAAATTCCCACTCCCCGGAATGAGAAGTCTGTCTGCTCAAAAAATCCACTTGCCAATTGTCCACTCCTGGAATATGGATCACAGATAGACAGCAATTGTGGGTCTCCACCCACTGAATAATCTTGGTTACCGCTGACACTGCCAAGGAACCCCAAGTTCCTTCCTGGTGGATGATGAAAGCCACCGAAGATAAGTTGTTCAACCGGAACCTGATAAACAGGGCTAAAGCTAACTGAGACCAGGCCAGTAGAGCATTTAAGATCGCTCCAAGATGTTTATGGGGAGGACTGACTCCTCTAGAGTCCAAAGACCCTGAGCCTTTAGTGAGCCCCAGACTGCTCCTCATCCCAGCAGACTGGCATCCGTGGTCACCATCACCCAGGTAGATCTGCAGAAGCAGGTTCCCTGGGAGAAGTGTTCCTGAAACAACCACCACAGAAGAGATTCTCTTGTCGCTTGATCCAGATCTATTCATGGAGACAGATCCACATATTCTCCGTTCCATTACCTGAGCATGCATAACTGCAGAGGTCAGAGATGGAACCGAGCGAACAGAATGATGTCCATAGCAGCTACAATCAGACCAAATACCTCCATACAGCCACTGACGGCCAAGGAGAGGATTGGAGGACAAGGTAAGAGTCGAAGATCCTTGTTTTTCTGACCTCTGTCATAAATATCTTCAATAATAGGGAATCTAATATGCTCCCCAAGAACACTACTCTTGTAGCTGGAACCAAGGAAATTTTTCCCAGATTCACCTTCCATTCGTGGGACCGAAGGAAAGACAACAAGATCTCCGTATGAGAGATTGATTGTTGCTAAGACTGCGCCTGAACTAGAATGTCGTCCAGATATGGCGCCACTGTAATGCCCCGCCAGAGCCCCCAGGACCCTTGAGAAAAGTCTGGGAGCTGTGACAAGGCCGAATGGAAGAGCCACAAACTGAAATTGCTTGTCTAGAAAAACAAATCTCAGAAACTTGAGATGATCCCTGTGGATGGGAACATGAAGGTACACATCCTTTAGGTCTATGGTTGACAAGAACTAACCCTCTTGAACCAAGGTAAGAATGGAATGAACAGCTTCCATCTTGAAGGAAGGTACTCTGAGAAACTTGTTTAGACATCTTAGGTCTAAAATAGGTCTGAAAGTTCCCTCCTTTTTGGGAACCACGAACATATTGGAGTAGAATCCCTGTTCCAAAATGGAACTGGAACAATCACTCCCAGGGTGGAAAAAATCCGGACACAATAGAAAAAAGACTCTCTATTTATCTGGTCTACAGATAATCTTGAGAAGAGGAACCTGTCCCTGAGAGGATAAGTCTTGAACTCTAGTTTGTACCCCTGGGATACAATGTCCACCACCCAGGGATCCGGAACATCCCAAACCCAGGCCTGAGCGAATAAAGAAAGTCTGCCCCCTACTGGATCCGCTCCCAGATCGGGGGAAGGCCCTTCATGCTGATTTTGAATTATTTGTGGGCTTCTTAGATTGCTTCCCATTGTTCCAAGACTGACTGGACTTCCAGGAAGGCTTGGTTCCTGCTTGGAAGAGGGGGGGAAGGCTTACCTTTAAAGTCTCAAAAAGAACAAAAATTACTCTGGCGTCCTTTCGACTATTCCTCTTACCCTGAGAGAGGAAATGACCCTTTCCCTCCTGAAAAATCAGAAATAATTTTGGCCAAGCCAGCCCAAACAAGGTCTAACCCTTGTAGGGAATCGCCAAAAGTTTGGACTTAAATGAAACATCCGCAAGCCAGTACAGCAAAGCCAGAAATCTTTGCTCCCAACTTGATGACCTGTAAGGAAGAATCCGTGATAAAGAAAATGACCAATTTAAGAGCCTTAATCCTATCCTGGATTTCCTCAAGAGGAGTATCTGTCTGAATAGAATCAGACAACGAACCAAACCAGTAGGTTGCCGCGCTGGTGACAGTAGCAATACACACCACAGACTGCCATAGCAGACCCTGGTGAACATACCTCCAACTTCTTATTCATAGGATCCTTAAAGGAACAGCTATCCTCTATGGAAATTGAGGATGGAGAAAAAGAAATACCAAGGCTCTCCCACTCCCGTGCAAAAATCACTGTAGCACAGTCTGGTACAGGAAATACCTCCACAGCAGAGGAAACTACTCAGTACTTGTTCAGTCTACTAGACTTCATAGGATTGACTACAGCAGACATATCAGAGTCATCCAAAGCAGCCAAACCCTTCTTAAGTAACAGACGGAGTTGCTCCAGCTAAAAACTGAAGGATACAACTTCAGCATCAGAAAAATGAATTACACCGTCTGAATCTGAGATTCCACCCTCAGACGCTATCAAAGTGTCTTCCTCCTCAGACTTCTGAGAGTAAGCACCTTGTGTAGCCACAACAGGATCAGAAACCTTGCTCACTGATTCTTTAAATATCCTCTTGCGCTTTCCCTGCAGCATGGGAAAAACCAACAGCGCCCCAGATACTGCAGAGAATACCTGGGCAGCAATATCTTACAAGGTAACTCTAGACAGAGCATGAGAGGAAACGCAGGGCACTGCATGTGTGGACGAAAAAGGTTGGGAAGCTTGAGGAGAAGCTGCAACATATCTAGCACAGACGACAACTAAACAGCATCCACCCTAGTAAATGTTGGCTCAGGCTCAAAAAGCTTATCCCTATAACACAATGTTCTACAATACAAGAAGAACAAAAAAGAAAATTTATGCTAACCTGATAAATTGATTTCTTCTACGATACAACGAGTCCACAGATTTCATCCTTACTTGTGGGATATTATCCTCCTGCTAACAGGAAGTGGCAAGAGCACCACAGCAGAGCTGTATATATAGCTCCTCCCTTCCCCTACACCTCTAGTCATTCGACCGAAGGTTATAGGAAGAGAAAGGAAAAACTAAAAGGTGCAGAGGTGACTGAAGTTGTAAATAATAAAAAATATAATCTGTCTTAAATTGACAGGGAGGGCCGTGGACTCGTCGTATCGTAGAAGAAATCAATTTATCAGGTAAGCATACATTTCCTTTTCTTCTACAAGATACGACGAGTCCACGGATTTCATCCTTACTTGTGGGATACAATACCAAAGCAACAGGACACGGATGAAAGGGAGGGACAAGACAGAGACCTAAACAGAAGGCACCACTGCTTGAAGAACTTTTCTCCCAAAAACAGCCTCAGAAGAAGCAAAAGTATCAAATTTGGAAAATTTGGAAAAAGTATGAAGGCACGACCAAGTCGCAGCCTTACAAATCTGTTCAACAGATGCATCGTTTTTAAAGGCCCATGTGGAAGCTGCAGCCCTAGTAGAATGAGCCGTAATTCTTTCAGGAGGCTGCTGTCCAGCAGTCTCATATGCCAGGCGGATGATACTCCTCAGCCAAAAAGAAAGAGAGGTAGCCGTAGCTTTCTGACCCCTACGCTTTCCAGAATAAACAATGAATAATGAAGATGATTGACAGAAATCCTTAGTCGCCTGTAAGTAAAACTTCAAGGCACGGACCACGTCCAGGTTATGTAACAGACGCTCCTTCTTAGAAGAAGGATTAGGACACAAGGAAGGAACAACAATTTCCTGATTAATATTCTTATTTGAAACAACCTTAGGAAGAAAACCAGGTTTGGTACGTAAAACCACCTTATCAGAATGAAATATGAGATAAGGCGAATCACACTGTAACGCTGAAAGCTCAGAAACTCTTCGAGCAGAAGAAATAGCAACCAAAAACAGAATTTTCCAAGATAACAATTTAATATCTATGAAATGCATAGGTTCAAACGGAACCCCTTGAAGAACTCGAAGAACTAAATTTAAACTCCAGGGAGGAGTAATTGGTCTAAATACAGGCTTAATTCTAGATAGAGCCTCACAAAAAGACTGAACATCTGCAACATCTGCCAAACGTTTGTGAAACAAAATTGACAAAGCAGAAATTTGTCCCTTTAAAAAACTTGCTGATAACACTTTCTCAAATCCTTCTTGGAGAAAAGACAGAATCCTGGAATCCTAACTTTATTCCATGAATAACCCTTGGATTCACACCAATAAAGATATTTACGCCATATCTTATGATAGATTTTTCTAGTGACAGGCTTTCTAGCCTGTATCAAAGTATTGATGACCGAATCAGAGAATCCTCGCTTAGATAAAATCAAGCATTCAATCTCCACGCAGTCAGCTGCAGAGAAATTAGATTTGGATGTTGGAAAGGACCTTGAATGAGAAAGTCCTGTCTCAAAGGAAGTTTCCACGGTGGCAGAGAGGACATGTCCACTAGATCCGCATACCAAGTCCTGCATGGCCACGCAGGCGCTATCAGGATTACTGAAGCTCTCTCCTGTTTGATTCGAGCAATCACGCGTGGAAGGAGAGGAAATGGTGGAAACACATAAGCTAGGCTGAATGACCAAGGCACTGCCAAGGCATCTATCAGTTCGGCCTGGGGATCCCTCGACCTGGATCCGTATCTTGGAAGCTTGGCATTCTGTCGAGATGCCATCAGATCCAATTCTGGTCTGCCCCATTGGAGAATAAGTGAGGCAAACACCTCCGGGTGGAGTTCCCACTCCCCCGGATGAAAAGTCTGTTGACTTAGAAAATCCGCTTCCCAGTTCTCTACTCCTGGGATGTAGATTCCTGACAGATGACAAGAGTGGGCCTCCGCCCATCGGATTATCTTTGATACTTCTATCATCGCTAAGGAACTCCTTGTTCCCCCCTGATGATTGATATATGCCACAGTCGTGATGTTGTCCGACTGGAATCTGATGAATTTTGCCGAAGCCAACTGAGGCCACGCCTGAAGCGCATTGAATATTGTTCTCAGTTCCAGAATATTGATTGGAAGTAGAGACTCCACCTGAGTCCAAACACCCTGAGCCTTCAGGGAATTCCAGACTGCCCCCTAGCCCGTTAGGCTGGGGTCCGTTGTAACTATCACCCATGAGGGTCTGCGGAAACAAGTCCCCTGGGACAGATGATCCAGCGACAACCACCAAAGAAGAGAGTCTCTGGTTTCTTGATCTAGATTTATCAGAGGAGATAAATCCGCATAATCCCCATTCCACTGTCCGAGCATGCACAGCTGCAGTGGTCTGCGATGAAAGCGAGCAAACGGAATGATGTCCATTGCTGCTACCATTCATCCAATTACCTCCATACACTGAGCCACTGATGGCCGAGGAATGGACTGAAGTGCTCGGCAAGTATTTAGAATCTTTGATTTTCTGACTTCCGTCAGGAATATTTTCATGGCTACCGAGTCTATCAGAGTTCCCAAGAAAGGAACCCTTGTCCCCAAGAAAGGAACCCTTGTGGAACTAGTGAACTCTTTTCTCTATGTTCACCTTCCAACCGTGAGTTCTCAGGAAAGACAACTGTGTCCGTGTGAGATTTTGTCAGTTGATACGTGGACGCCTGGATTAGAATGTCGTCCAGATAAGGCGCCACTGCTATGCCTCGCGGTCTGAGAACCGCCAGAAGAGACCCTAGAACCTTTGTGAAGATTCTGGGTGCTGTGGCCAACCCGAAAGGAAGATCCACGAACTAATAATGTTTGTCCAGGAAGGCAAACCTTAGAAACTGATGATGATCCTTGTGGATAGGAATATGAAGGTAAGCATCCTTCAAGTCCACGGTAGTCATATATTGACCCTCTTGGATCATTGGTAAGATTGTTCGAATAGTCTCCATTTTAAACAATGGGACTCTGAGAAACTTGTTTAGACACTTGAGGTCTAAAATGGGTCTGAAAGTTCCCTCTTTTTTGGGAACCACGAATAGGTTTGAGTAAAATCCCTGTCCCTGCTCCGATCTTGGAACGGGACAAATTACTCCCATAGTAAAAAGGTCTTTTACACAGCGTAAGAACACCTCTCTTTTTATCTGGTCTGCAGATAATCTTGAAAGATGAAATCTCCCTCTTGGGAGAAAATCCTTGAATTCCAACTGATAACCGTGGGTCACTATTTCCAGTGCCCAGGGGTCCTGAACATCTCTTGCCCAAGCCTGGGCAAAGAAAGAGAGTCTGCCCCCTACTAGATCCGGTCCCGGATTGGGGGCCGCCCCTTCATGCTGTCTTAGTAGCAGCGGTGGGCTTCTTGGATTGTTTACCTTTATTCCAGTTCTGGTTGGGTCTCCAGACTGACTTAGATTGGGTAAAATTCCCTTCCTGCATTGTGGAAGAAGAGGAAGCAGAGGGTCCTCCTTTAAAATTCCGAAAGCAATGAAAATTATTTTGTTTACCCCTCGTGTTAACGGACTTATCCTGAGGTAGGGCATGGCCTTTACCTCCTGTAATGTCAGAAATTATTTCCTTCAATTCAGGCCCAAAAAGGTTCTTACCTTTAAATGGAATAGCTAAAAGCTTAGATTTTGATGACACATCAGCAGACCAAGATTTGAGCCAGAACGCTCTACGTGCTAGAATAGCAAATCCTGCATTTTTTGCCGCTAATTTAGCAATTTGAAAAGCGGCATCAGTAATAAAAGAATTGGCTAGCTTGAGAGCCTTAATTCTATCTAAAATGTCATCTAACGGGGTCTCAACCTTAAGAGACTCTTCTAGAGCCTCAAACCAAAAAGCTGCTGCAGTAGTTACTGGAACAATGCAAGCCGTAGGTTGTAAAAGAAACCCCTGATTAATAAATAATTTCTTTAGAAGACCCTCTAATTTTGTATCCATAGGGTCTTTGAAAGCACAACTGTCCTCAATGGGTATAGTGGTACGCTTAGCCAGGGTAGATATTGCTCCCTCTACCTTAGGGACCGTTTGCCACGAGTCCCGAATGGTGTCTGATATGGGAAACATTTTCTTAAAATTAGGAGGGGGAGAAAACGGTATACCTGGTCTATCCCATTCCTTTTTTTATAATTTCCGAAAATTCTTTTAGGGACTGAAAAAACATCAGTGTAAGTAGGTACTTCTAGATATTTATCCATCTTACACAATTTCTCTGGTGGTATTACAATAGGGTCACAATCATCCAGAGTCGCTAAAACCTCCCGAAGTAACAGGTGGAGGTGTTCAAGCTTAAATTTAAAGGACATAATGTCCAAATCTGTCTGAGGTAATACATTCCCTGAGTCTGAAATTTCACCCTCAGACAGCAATTCCCTGACCCCCAACTCAGAACACTGTGAGGGAACATCGGAAATAGCTAATAAAGCATCAGAGGATTCAGTATTTACATTAATACCTGACCTACTGCGTTTACCCTGCAACACTGGTAATTTAGATGATACCTCTGTAAGGGTAGTTGACATAACTAGGAGACACATCAGATCCCTAGCGCTCACCTACTCCACGTCTTCCCCGGCAGCGTGTCTTTGGCGCGTGCACACGTCATTCAATAGCCTGCTCCAGAGCCAGGGTGCCGTTAGACAGCGTCTCTGTTGAAACGCCAATCAGCATACAGGAAGGAACAAAAGAGAAAGTCTATCGCAACTCCTCCTCAGGAAAGCATAGGGACTCCTTGTAAAAGTAATTCAAAGTATCTTTATTCGTAGTAGCAAAAAGTAAAATCAAAGTCTGTGAGATACAACTCACAGATTCAGGCACAGTATTCCAGTGGTGCAAGAAACGGCAAACATGTTTCGTGTTGGGCCTCCACACTTGTTCACTGCTGTTGGTTGCAAGCACTGGATACGCCTCTTAAAGGCAATTAATCACTACAAATTACAGACATATGTGAAATTAACCCTACCTGTTTGAAAATTTTAAAAAATACATACACAATTTATAAACATGCAAGAGGTCAGTATATTAACTCACAATAGATATATGCAAAGAGATATCTTTGCTTCCTTCTTACATAGGAAATCACTAAGTAGTTTGCTAGAGAAAATAAGTATAATTGAAAGGACTTAGAAAAGACAGAGCATATCGCATAGGGACATCAAATAAATAGATTAACATCAGTTTCCATATTTATACCAAGGGGGTGTCTGGTATTGAGTGTGAATATCCACTGGGCCTCTTGATAGCTCAGTTTATATTCCCTATCACCTCCCCTGGTATGTTTTGGAATGTGATCAATTGCTTGAAATGACACAAGGGATGAGTCAGCTGCATGCATACTCTTAAAATGCTTTGCAACAGGTGTGAAGACATCAGGGTTGTCAATGTCCCTGATGTGTTCAAGGGCTCTATCCCTGAGCATCCTCTGCGTTTTTCCAACATATTGGATCTGGCACCCCCTGCAGGTTAAAAGATAAACTACAAAAGTAGATTTGCAGTTCAATTTGTGCCTGATCCTATATGACATGTTGGAAACTGAGGACTGAAAATGGTCACTCTCCACCACATAGTTGCAAGTCTTGCATATTTTAGCTTTACATTTGAAAAAACCCATTCTCTGAGGTAACCAGGTGCATGTCTTGTGTGTTGGCAATTGTGAAGGGGCTACTATGTTGCCAATGTTGATAGCTTTCCTGGCTACAAATTTGCAGCCACTATTAGCCACCTTTTCCAAAGAAGGATCAGTGGCAAGGATAGGAAGACATTCTCTAATGAGGTTGCCAATTTTATTAAATTCTAAGCTATATGGGGTACTAAAAATTAATTTGTCCCTGCAACCTTCTTTTATAGATGAAGCCCTATCGTGCCTTTTATATTCCAATAGCTGACTACGTGGAATTAAACTGACTTGTTCTCTTGTGGACTTTAGTAATTTGGTTGGATAGCCACGTTCTAAGAGCCTCTCCTCCAAGATATCAATTTGTTCGTTATATAAGGTGTCATTGGAACAGATTCTACGTGTTCTGATGTATTGGCCTTTGGGTATTGCCCTTAGAACATGTTTAGGATGGCAAGATTTGTAATTCAAAATGGTATTGCCACTAGTAGGTTTGCGATACAGGTTAGTATCTACAGTTTGTGTAGATGTCTGTGCAGAAAGCTCAATATCCAAAAATCTGATCTGGAGCGGATGTTGTTCAAAAGTGAATTTAAGATTTGCCTCATTGGTATTGATATATTTGATGACATTTTCCACACTGTTATCATCTCCATTCCACACCAGCAGCAGGTCATTGATATAGCGTCCAAAATATTTAATATTGCTCTTGAAAGGGTTGCCACCTCCATAGATGTGGAACAGCTCCCACCATCCCATATAGAGATTGGCATAAGAGGGGGCAAACTTTGCCCCCATAGCCGTTCCACGCCTCTGGAGGTAGCAACACCCCTCAAACAGAAAAAAATTATGTGTTAATAAAAATTCAATGGCCAAAATGAGAAACTGTTTAACCTCCACTGAATAATTGGAATAATTATCCAGAATAAAAGATATCGCTTCTAACCCCTGCTGGTGTGGAATGGAGGTATAAAAAGAAACAACATCTATAGTCACAAATCTGTATGTATCTTCCCATGTGATGTCCTGTACTGTTCTTAGAACCTGAGTGGCATCCCTAATATAGCTCATAAGGCTCACCACTATAGGCTGAAGAAAAGAGTCAACCAATTCGGACAGGGGCTCCAAAAGGGAATCGACCCCTGAAATAATGGGACGACCAGGGGGATTATGAGCATCCTTGTGGAGCTTAGGAAGAAAGTAAAAAAACGGAGTTAACACACAAGGCAGATACCAAACGAGAACACATACCAGAAAATACCTCTAAAAAATGTTGTAAACCTTTCTAAAGTCTCTCTAACACACACTGACAAAGAGGTTTTAAGTCTAGGTCTTGGCTTTTCACCTACATCCCAGTTCAGCCTTTTCGGTACCATACACGATGTTAATTTATTCGTGCGAAAGCTCACACTTAAAAAACACTTTTCAGGCAATAGTGATGATACCGAACAGGCTGTGGATGCTGGTGTTTGTAATGATCAACAAATCAATAAGGATTTGGTTAAGTTTGACGAACAATGTCTAATTTTAGACATGACTACAATTCTCAATGAGGACACTATGCAGTCTGAGGTTCACTTAACCAAACAGAGAAAAAACCCCTAGCAGCGCTCAACAGCAGATTGTAACTAGTTGTTGTTCTTAATTCACAAGTTATACATGTGGACAGTACCTTAATCCTCCGAAATGGCTCTTCAGCTCGTTTTAGCCCGCACTCCAGTCCCGGTGCTCTCCGGTGTATGGAGTTTCAAGCAGATTTCCGGTTACGGTCTGTCTCCTCCCACATGGATCCTCATTCGGATACGTCACAGTAAGGCACTGTGGCTGTGTCAAAGTAGTGTATCGCTGTAGCGTGGCCCGCAAACCGCCAGCAGACCCGCTAGTCTGCAATTTGACATCAATAGAAAAACAAAAAAGGCGAGGCTGGGCAAGCAGAAAAATTATAAAACTTAACGTTTATTGCCAAAAAGGAAAGTAGATAAAATGCAATGGTAGCATGCAGTATGGGTCAGAATGAGCCTGAGCAGCAGCAATCTTACATGTTTCGGCTCCTGCCTTACTCATAGACTGTGCTACTCAAAGCTCACAGGCCCCTTTAAATACAAAATCACTCTGACATCATATGCAGCAATCAATAAGTTAACCCCTACCTCACCATGAAAGAAAAAAAGTATGTAAATTGAAATTGCATCAATAACAAAACATATATTGTAGACAAATTATTATAGCCTAATGAACATTTTATAATACTATGTAACAGTATAAATAACTATTTATAATATAATATATAGTATTAGGTTCCCCACAGTTTGGATGCAAAGTAAATAATACTAATCCTAGGTTGTTACTACAACTCTAATATATCAAAATAGATATGTATGGGTAAACAAATCAGGCTAAAAATAAACAGGCTATTAAGTTCACACTTACTTAAGCAAATACTGACTATCTTGGGAGTAACAAAACATGGGCTATAGTTATAGCCCTAATATAATCAAAATCTACTACCTTAAATAGCAATACCCCTAAAGTCAAAATAAACTATATAGTGTGCTTATGTAAAGCCTAAATATATGTTAATCAAGTATAAGACCCATTTCAAAATACTAAACAAATATTCAACGGATATCTCAGCGCCAACAATTAATTAAATCATTTTGAATGTTAAGTCCCTGTGGCATACGGGTCTTGAGTTTGAAGATCCAAAATGCTTCGCGTGTGCGAAGCATCATGTCCTTGTCACCCCCTCTTTTTGGGGTTCTTACCCACTCAATAACCTGCCATTTAAGTGAATCGACATTACCATTATGACAAAATTTGTAATGCCTGGCTACTTGTGAGTCTGGTTCCTCTGATTTTACATCATTGATGTGTTCTTTAATCCTTTCTCTCACTTCCCTGGTCGTTAGACCCACATATTGTTTCTCACAAGGTTGGCATGTCACCAAATACACAACATAGGTGCTTCGACAGTTTGTACATGCATCCATCATGAAAACTTTCTGTGTATTAACAGACTGAAAAGTTTTTCCAGATAATGTAAATGAACATGCCTTACATCTGGTAGCACCACATTTATAATGCCCTTTGCATTCAAGCCAACTCTGACTTCTATCAATGGATGTTTTAACCTCACTCGGGGCCAGCATGTTGCCTATGGTCACATTCTTCCTAGATACACATTTACATCCTGTCTTGACTATCTCATAGAGATCCTCATCACCTTTTAGAATCGGCAAACAATCATTTATAATTCTAGCAATCTGTTCAAATTGATTGCTGTAATTTGTCACAAAAACAGGATGTTTTTGTATTCCTTGCTTTTTCTTTCTACTCTTACCAGTGTATAGCATAGATTGCCTATCCATATCAGCCACCATATTGTAAGCTTTGGTTATCAAATAATATGGAAAGCCTCTCTTCGAGAATCTATCTATAAATTCTACAGCTGATTTTTGATACTCATCTAATGTAGAACAATTTCGTCTCAGGCGAATAAATTCACCCTTCAAAATACCGAATCTTGTGTGTCTAGGATGCATGCTTTTTGCATGTAAAATGCTATTTCCTGATATAGATTTACGATGTAGTTTGGTTATTACTCTATTGCCAGTGTTTTGTAAAGTTAAATCCAAAAATTCAATACTGTGCTTCTCATAAGTACTAGTAAATTTCAAACCCACATCATTCGCATTTATGTCATCTACAAAATTCTGACCTTCCTGTTCTGTCCCTTCCCAAATAATGAGAAGATCGTCTATGTATCTCTTATACATCACAATCCTTCCCCCATGACGGCAATTCTCTCCATACACATGGGATAGTTCCCACCATCCCATGTATAAATTGGCAAACGCCGGGGCAAAAGTTGCCCCCATAGCTGTTCCTCTCTTTTGGAGATAAAAATTGCCGTCAAAGGAGAAGTAATTGTGTGTAAGTAAGAAATACAAGACTCTGAGGATAAAACCTTTATGTGTGTCAACATATCCAGTATAATTATCCAGAAAAAAAGAAATAGCCATCATACCTTTGTCTAAGGGAATACTGGAATAGAGACTTGTGACGTCGATTGTCATCCAGGAATAACCTGGATCCCAATCAATTTTTTCAAGCATGACTAAAAGATGTTTAGTGTCTTGTAAGAAGGAGGGCAGCATTCTCACTAGGGGTTGAAGTATATTTTCCATCCACCTCCCCACAGGTTCCAATAGTGACCCAATACCAGACACAATTGGACGTCCCTGTACATTATCAAGGGATTTATGTGTCTTGGGGAGGTGGTGGAAAATTGGAATCCTAGGATACTTAACACTAAGATATGCCCTAGTGTCCTCATCAATGATGCCCAAATCACAACCATCATCAAGTATTTGTTCAAGACTCTGTTTGAAAGATAAAGTAGGATCAAAGCTCAATTTGGTGTACACATCAGGGTCATCTAATTGTCTAACTGCTTCCTGAACATAATCTAGTTTGTTAAGGATGACAATATTTCCACCCTTATCGCTTTTGCGAATGACTATGTCCTGTTTAGATTTTAACCTCTGAATGGCTTCTTGCTCCAACCTGGTGAGATTATGATGTTTATTCTCTCTACTGGAAAGTGAGTCTTGTAGTTTAACAAGTTCCGACTCAACCCTTCTATGAAAAGATTCTAAATAGATACCTCTTTTCCTAGTGGGATAAAATTCAGATTTAGGTTTGAATTTAATATTAACCTGTTCCTCTTTACAAGACTCCATTTCCAAGCTCAAGAGTGACAAATAATCAGTAGCTTCATTGAAATAAACATCCACTCTATCAGTTTGTGAATCTAGTTGTTCCTGAGCCACAGTTTCCAAACTTCTATCATCTTGTTTAAAACATTTTTTTAAAGTAAGGTTTCTTATAAACTTATTTAAATCCAAGATTGTATCAAAAAGGTTGAAATCTGTGGATGGAACAAACCCAAGACCATACTTTAATACTCTTTCTTCATCTGCATCAAGCCTGGTATCAGAAAGGTTCAAGATAGTTAAATCTTGTATTTGTTCTTCTGTTGTATCTGTGGTCTCAGCGCATATCTGCTTACTCCTACGTCTGCCCCCCCTCTTGTGTGGCCGCCTCCTCCTCTTGGATTTTGCTGGCCCCCTTGAAAAACCTGCATCTCTTTTGAGGCTTTATTTACATTTGAAATATGAGAGGGAGCTAACTGATATTTATTCACATTGGCTTTTGCTGTTTGAGCCATAGGGAGATCTGTAGATCTCAATATGCCACCTACCGCTCCCATTATATGCTGATTACTCTGAGCAAGACCAAATGTGTTGTTACTATCATTAGACACACTAGCAGCAGTATATGTCCTGGTCTCATGTGTAGCTGTATTAGAACCCTCATATATAGCCATATTTGAGCTCTGTGTCTCAGGGGGTATGGTAGAATAAACATTGGTATTAATGTCTCTCTCTTCTCCCGATTCACCCTCTGTATCTGAAAAAGTCACTCTCCTTCTATTCCTTCTATTCCTTGATCTTGATCTGGATGATCTCCTGTTAGGTTTAATCTGCTTCCAATTATACACAATATTTAATTTGTAATCCAGTGAGTCTCTTTCAAATTTTCCCTGTTTGTTAATATCCACTTCCATTTTAATTGTTGAAATAGATTTATCCAAAATAGCATCTAGCTGTACATAGTCCTTGTGTCCTATGAATTTATTCAGTTCTTTCTGTAATTCTACAATTTCATCTTTCAATTGTGCATGCTGTTTTTCCTTGTACATGATAATGATGCGCATTAGTTTTAGGGAGCAGTCAGACAAAATACCATTCCAAGTATCCATGAAATCATTATCAGCAATATTAACTTGGAAGGTGGGATGTTTTTTTAGCCTCAGACCTCTTGGTATCATATTAAGAGATATGTATTTCTCTAAGAGCTTAATATCCCACCACAATCTGTATTCCTTTACTAGTTTATTCTCCATTATCTGAAAGATATCTCCCACATTCTGCATTCGTAAATTAGTTGAAAATAAGTCCTCAATTGAGGGTCTATGTGCATCATAATCCTGTACTGCACGTAGTGAAAAATAACTAGCTGGTTGCTGCATATTATCCATACTGCAAAAAACTTTCTCATATATTATGGCAAAGATATGACATACCAAGAATCCCACATCAATATAAAGAAAAAACGTTAAGTCAATCTGCTAAGTATACACTACTTCAAAAAAGACACACTTGAGCCACAGTGCAGCTGCAAACGCTAAGGGTACGCAATCAGTTCACTTAACCAAACAGAGAAAAAATATTTAATATTGCTCTTGAAAGGGTTGCCACCTCCATAGATGTGGAACAGCTCCAACCATCCCATATAGAGATTGGCATAAGAGGGGGCAAACTTTGCCCCCATAGCCGTTCCACGCCTCTGGAGGTAGCAACACCCCTCAAACAGAAAAAAATTATGTGTTAATAAAAATTCAATGGCCAAAATGAGAAACTGTTTAACCTCCACTGAATAATTGGAATAATTATCCAGAATAAAAGATATCGCTTCTAACCCCTGCTGGTGTGGAATGGAGGTATAAAAAGAAACAACATCTATAGTCACAAATCTGTATGTATCTTCCCATGTGATGTCCTGTACTGTTCTTAGAACCTGAGTGGCATCCCTAATATAGCTCATAAGGCTCACCACTATAGGCTGAAGAAAAGAGTCAACCAATTCGGACAGGGGCTCCAAAAGGGAATCGACCCCTGAAATAATGGGACGACCAGGGGGATTATGAGCATCCTTGTGGAGCTTAGGAAGAAAGTAAAAAAACGGAGTTAACACACAAGGCAGATACCAAACGAGAACACATACCAGAAAATACCTCTAAAAAATGTTGTAAACCTTTCTAAAGTCTCTCTAACACACACTGACAAAGAGGTTTTAAGTCTAGGTCTTGGCTTTTCACCTACATCCCAGTTCAGCCTTTTCGGTACCATACACGATGTTAATTTATTCGTGCGAAAGCTCACACTTAAAAAACACTTTTCAGGCAATAGTGATGATACCGAACAGGCTGTGGATGCTGGTGTTTGTAATGATCAACAAATCAATAAGGATTTGTTTAAGTTTGACGAACAATGTCTAATTTTAGACATGACTACAATTCTCAATGAGGACACTATGCAGTCTGAGGTTGTTTCTAAGCCGCCTTCTGTTTCTGGCATGAAAAAGAGCGATTTTTACCCTGTACATAGCAGGAGTAAAAATATAGAAGTATTTCAGCGTACAGTTGAGAAAAAACTTGTTACCTTATCTGAGGAGATTCACTCCCACAAAGCCAGAAGGAAGGATCGTTTTAGACACAACCTCACACCGGCACAACGTAAATCCCTTACTGCCTTAGGCAAAAACACTGCCCTGGTCATCAAAGAGTCAGATAAGGGAGGCAATGTAGTGGTGATGGATAGGGAGTATTATATTAGTGAATCATATCGACAACTAAATGATATGGATGTCTATAAAAGAATTACCTTTAATCCCACCACTGCCTATATGCCCCTAGTGGAGGATATCCTTACTTTAGGCTCACACAAGGGTGTTATACCATCCTCCCTGTTAAATTCATTGCTACCCAAAAAAACGTTAACTCAGTTTTTTTACTTTCTTCCTAAGTTCCACAAGGATGCTCATAATCCCCCTGGTCGTCCCATCATTTCAGGGGTCGATTCCCTTTAGGAGCCCCTGTCCGAATTGGTTGACTCTTTTCTTCAGCCTATAGTGATGAGCCTTTTGAGCTATATTAGGGATGCCACTCAGGTTCTAAGAACAATACAGGACATCACATGGGAAGATACATACAGATTTGTGACTATAGATGTTGTTTCTCTTTATACCTCCATTCCACACCAGCAGGGGTTAGAAGTGATATCTTTTATTCTGGATAATTATTCCAATTATTCAGTGGAGGTTAAACAGTTTCTCATTTTGGCCATTGAATTTTTATTAACACATAATTTTTTTCTGTTCGAGGGGTGTTGCTACCTCCAGAGGCGTGGAATGGCTATGGGGGCAAAGTTTGCCCCCTCTTATGCCAATCTCTATATGGGATGGTGGGAGCTGTTTCACGTCTATGGAGGTGGCAACCCTTTCAAGAGCAATATTAAATATTTTGGACGCTATATCGATGACCTGCTGCTGGTGTGGAATGGAGATGATAACAGTGTGGAAAATTTCATCAAATATATCAATACCAATTAGGGAAATCTTAAATTCACTTTTGAACAACATCTGCTCCAGATCAGATTTTTGGATATTGAGCTTTCTGCACAGACATCTACACAAACTGTAGATACTAACCTGTATCGCAAACCTACTAGTGGCAATACCATTTTGAATTACAAATCTTGCCATCCTAAACATGTTCTAAGGGCAATACCCAAAGGCCAATACATCAGAACACGTAGAATCTGTTCCAATGACACCTTATATAACAAACAAATTGATATCTTGGAGGAGAGGCTCTTAGAACGTGGCTATCCAACCAAATTACTAAAGTCCACAAGAGAACAAGTCAGTTTAATTCCACGTAGTCAGCTATTGGAATATAAAAGGCATGATAGGGCTTCATCTATAAAAGAAGGTTGCAGGGACAAATTAATTTTTAGTACCCCATATAGCTTAGAATTTAATAAAATTTGCAACCTCATTAGAGAATGTCTTCCTATCCTTGCCACTGATCCTTCTTTGGAAAAGGTGGCTAATAGTGGCTGCAAATTTGTAGCCAGGAAAGCTATCAACATTGACAACATAGTAGCCCCTTCACAATTGCCAACACACAAGACATGCACCTGGTTACCTCAGAGAATGGGTTTTTTTCAAATGTAAAGCTAAAATATGCAAGACTTGTAACTATGTGGTGGAGGGTGACCATTTTCAGTCCTCAGTTTCCAACATGTCATATAGGATCAGGCACAAATTGAACTGCAAATCTACTTTTGTAGTTTATCTTTTGACCTGCAGGGGGTGCCAGAGCCAATATGTTGGAAAAATGCAGAGGATGCTCAGGGATAGAGCCCTTGAACACATCACGGACATTGACAACCCTGATGTCTTCACAATTGTTGCAAAGCATTTTAAGAGTATGCATGCAGCTGACTCATCCCTTGTGTCATTTCAAGCAATTGATCACATTCCAAAACATACCAGGGGAGGTGATAGGGAATATAAACTGAGCTATAAAGAGGCCCAGTGGATATTCACACTCAATACCAGACACCCCCTTGGTATAAATATGGAAACTGATGTTAGGCGGAGCTTGGCCGTGCTCGAACATGGCCGCATAGCGTTGGAGCTCCGGTGCCGCTCTTCCCTACCAGCCATCCTGAGTGGCAACACCCTACCAGTTCCCGGCTAAAATTGATAAATGGGGTGACCTACTTGTCCGGAGCACTTGGACACAGAGCTACTACGCCTAGCTTACTTGCAAATATTACTCCCGGCTCATAACTACGCCGCCCCTGGTGCACGAGGCGGCCAGCACAGAACCCCTAACCGATAGTGATCCGGAGACAAGGGGATCACTTTAGAGCATTGCAGGACACCTTCTATGACTTGATCTGGAGGGACGGAGAGAAAGCCGACACAGGGGATATGTAGAAAACTCCCGCCCGCCATCTTTAATTTTGGGCCCACCAGACCTGCACCCTCACGCAGCATAACGGAGCAGAAGCAACACTGCGCTAAACAGTAAATGCAGGTCAGTTACACCTACACAGGGAGAAAATAAAACCCTCAGAGCAGCCCTGATTCTAATCACACCCCTGGAGTCGGTATGCACTTACCACACATGAATAAGTGACATAGAAGGGAGGATAATGGTTCGAATATTAATACCCAAATACTAATTGAGAAAGCATGGTGGGTTTGCTGAGGCCCTAACCTACATCACATGTACAGCCTCATACGATCCGGTGGAGGGGAAGCACTAGAAGTGAGAGCGGACTGACATCCAGGAGGGGAGACACCGAACATACATAAGGAGCATACAGAACATCACAGCAGGGGGGGAGGAGGTAAGGCGGTGAGAAGTATAAATAGATCTAAAAGCTGTAAAATATTTAATCTCACTCCAGCTTTGCCAACTCGCCTAAATCACCCATAACACCCTAAAAGGATGGCGTCTAGGAAACCGGCAAAGTCAGATAGGAATGGAAGGTCTGCCTCACAGACGACATCAGTCACGGCCTTTTTCTCTCCCCCAGACCAGGGGAAAACTAGCACCCCCCCATCGCCAAAAGAACACTCAGAAGATATCCCTAACCAAACATCTCCTCATTCTTCAGATCAATCTGTAACACAGCAGCAACTCTCTACGCTGCAAGCTACCATGGATAAACTATCTTCAAAATCTGATATTGCAGACCTCAAATCCTTCATACAGTCTGAGATCTCCACAGTGAAAAAAGAGATTAACACGCTGGGAGCCAGAATTGAAGATCTGGAGTATAGCCAAGAAGTGGTCAACTCCATGTTAAGTAATACTGAATCTGGCCTAGCACAGCAAGCTTCTATAATCAATACTCTACAAGACAAGGTGGAGGACTTGGAAAATAGGAGTAGGAGAAATAATCTTAGAATACGTGGAATTCCAGAAGATATTTCGGCTGAAGATCTCCACTCCTACTTAACCAATTTCTTTAACTTCGTCACCAAGTCCTCCACCTTTACAGAATCAGCTATAGAGAGGGCCCATAGGGCTCTGAGACCTCGCCCAAATTCATCTGCACCTCCTAGGGATGTGATTGTCAGACTACTACATTATAAAGATAAAGAGTCTATTTGGTTTGCGGCAAGAAACATCCACCCTCTATCATTCCAAGACAAGGAATTACAAATCTACCAGGACTTGTGTCCAACAACGATTGAAAAGAGGAAATCCTTAAAGTTTATAACCTCTGTGTTGCAAGAACATAAGATCCGATATTGCTGGGGATTCCCCTTCAGTCTTCTTATACCTCATGGGGGCAAACTACTTATATACAGAGAGTCTTCGGACTTGGACACTCTCTCCAAATCGCTAAGCCTTAAGTTTGCAGCCCCACCCTCATCTACAGATGAAGATGAGAGACCCGGGAGCCCCTCCAAAAACAAATTACCTTCAAAGCTGCGCTCAGGCTGGACATCTGTCCCATCAAAGCATAGGCAAAGAGATTTACCTGTGCGCAAGAACCCTCCACCTTAAACTTTCCTTTCCACTGAGCTTGAGAGATCCGTTGTCCTACATGCAGATAAGTATAAATTTGCCTACCTGATTTATACAACCTGTTTTTCTTACAGGAAATTGTCTTTGTCTGAACTACCCAGGGACGATAAACTACTTTATCATTACACCATCTCTAGATGGCTGCCTTACTTGACGGAACCTTTGTCTAGGTTACGTGACTAATATGTGTATGTGATAATCACCTCTTTAACAACTCAAATTTATTTCTCTTTCCTGTTAGTACTTCTGAGATGTGCCCGATCATCTAATTGTTTTGTGTCCCCCTCTCCTTCACTCATTTTGCTCCAGTTAATGGTACTCACACAATGGGTTATACCAAATTATAACAAAATTAAGACTTGTCTATCCTCCTGCAACTATTTAACTTTCCACCTCTCATATGATAGGTTCCACCTCCATTTAAAACCAAACTTCACAAGGTTTGCTAGATGCATATCCATAAAACACCCATATGCCGGAGGGTACCGGATAAGCCCGCTAAACTATAAAATCCCCTCAGATGATTAGCAAAACATAGATCCGGAAAGAGAAACCATTGAAACCTAAACATCCCCCCATCCTATACCAGGGAAAGCTGAATTATAAATAGTTAGGTCCACCCCCTGATTCTATATGACCAACCACACTATATAACTAAGACCAAGGGGAGGGGGTGGCTACTTTAGCAGGAAGGGGCTGATGGGGAAGAGAGGACATTCCTCTCTGTAATTTGTCGTTGTATCGACAAAATGCTTCTAATATGTTTTGGATTATGTTATTGTAATTGTTATGTATTATTTCATGTTATCTTGTTTTTCTGTTTATTATATGTTTGGGACTGGGCAACCGCACACCATGTTTTAAATACTCCTCCCATTGACTCTTCAATGCATTCCTTGGTAACATCTAAGTCAAACTCTAATAAAATTAGAAAGTTCACGTATGGCTACACAAGCTAGTAAAAGGGATAGTAGAAATATAAATTTTATCACTATAAATACCAAAGGTCTCAACTCCCCTAGGAAAAGAACAACAGCCTTAGCCGACTTTAAGAGACAACAAGGAGATATAATACTTCTCCAAGAAACCCACTTTCTGAAGGGAAAAGAACCCAAAACGTTCCATTATAAATTTGGTAAAAGTTACTATGCATCCCATTCGCAGAAAAAAATCCAAGGAGTTGGTATCCTGATTAAAGACGGAATCCCTTTTCAAGAGCTTTCTGTCAACAGAGATAGGGAGGGCAGATTCATTATTCTAACAGGCCTTCTGTATGGCCTCCCCATCACAATAGTCTCAATATATGCCCCGAACACGAAACAACACTCTTTCCTTATGAAAGTTTCAAATGAAGTATTAGATCTGCAAAAAGGCACGCTACTCATAGGTGGAGATCTCAATCTCCCATTAAATCCTAAGTTGGACAGCTCCACCCAGAATCCCGCCATCTCCAAAACCAATATAAAGAAAACAAACAATACACTAAGACAACTAGGCTGCCTAGATATATGGAGGACTGCACACCCAGACACCATAGACTTCACATTTTATTCCTTCCCCCATAAAACATATAGTAGACTTGACTACATATTTACAGATATAACCAGCATGAGTTTGGTAAAATCCATAGACATCTCCCCGATAACATGGTCAGACCATGCTGGAGTTAGATGCGCTCTGGAATGGCCCTCTAAGCCTATTAAAAACTATACTTGGAAATTAGACGACTGCTTACTAGCAGACCCTGCAGTTAAGTTGAAAATCCAAAATAAGATAGATGACTTTTTCTTACATAACGCATCCACTGACACATCCCCACAAACCAACTGGGAAGCCCATAAATGTACCATTAGAGGGGAAATAATAGCCTGCAAAGCTTACCTTTCTAAACTAAAGAGGGAAGCAACTACTAACCTTATCAAAGAAATATCCCATCTAGAAGGGATCCACAAAACAAATCCTGAGGACGCGCTCACCCTACAAACCCTTCAGACTAAGCGTTTTAATCTAACCTCTATTATTCACAAGGAACAGAACAGAAGAACCTACCTTTTTAAACAACGTTCATATATAGATTTAAATAAATCAGGTCGCACATTAGCCAGATATATTAAAAAACAAACAAAATCCAACTACATCCTTTACATAAAAGATAACAAGGGCAGATCACATAGGTCCACCCAGGCGATTGCGGAAACATTTAGGAAGTACTACCAAAATCTATACAACTTGTCACCCTCCCCGCCGAGAGAGGAATCGAGCACCTTGTCTCGTCAGCAACTCATCTCTGAGTATCTCTCTAAACTAAATTTACGTAAAATAACCCAACTGCAGAGGGAAGCCCTAGATGAGCCTTTCTCAATAGAAGAATTGCAAACAGTCATTAAGAACCTCCCCACTAATAAAGCCCCGGGCCCTGATGGTTACACATACAAATATTTTTCAACATTTGCAGAACAACTATCTATGCATCTACTGCAGTACTTTAATTCCATAGACCCCAACCACCCTTTCTCTGAACGGGCCCTAGAAGCACATATAACCATACTACTTAAACCCCAAAAACCCCCAGAAGAACCCACTAGCTATCGCCCTATCTCTTTGCTAAACACTGATATAAAAATGTATTCGAAACTATTAGCAAATAGAATTAATGCTCTTTTACCTGATCTCATACACCCTGATCAAGTTGGTTTTGTTTTGGGAAGGGAAGCCAAAGATAACACGGTCAGAGCCCTAAACACAATTTTTTACGCCCAAGATCATAAATTACCATTAATAATGCTCTCAATCGATGCAGACAAAGCGTTCGACCGTGTTTCATGGGACTATCTGCACTCTACACTCTTGACCATGGGATTTGGGGAGGGGGTGATACATAGAATACTCTCTCTATATATTAACCCTAGTGCCAAAGTACTAATAAACGGAACCCTGTCAGATTCATTTAAAATATCTAACGGGACACGTCAGGGATGCCCGCTTTCCCCCTTGTTATTTGCCTGTGTAATTGAAACATTAGCAGTTAGGATCAGGTCCCACCCGGATATCAAAGGTGTCACAATAGATAAACAGCAATACACCGTATCTCTATTCGCCGATGACCTTTTATTCACTCTGTCTAACCCTGAATTATCGCTTCCTTTGCTGATTAGGGAATTTCATGATTTCCACGTCGTTTCAAACTTCCTGGTAAATATTAACAAATCAGAAATACTGAATATCACATTTAACCCTTATAAACAAAAGCAATTAGAAAGATTAACTCCATTCAAATGGAACAAGCACCATCTTAAATACTTGGGAATCTATCTAGCCACATCCATAGAGGCAATATTCAAAAGTAATTATGAAAAGATCAAATTTGAGGTGATCAGGGACCTTTCATCATGGAGATCCAAAAAATTGTCTTGGCTGGGCCGCATTAACCTAATAAAGATGAACATTTTTCCCAGAATATTATATATCCTACAGACCTTACCAATCCCCTTACCAGAAAAATACTTGCCTTCCTTACAGCGAGCGCTTAGTGATTTCACATGGCACAAAAAACATCCTAGAATTAATAAGACTATTATGTCTCTGCCTAAATCACAGGGCGGACTGGGGTTGCCCAACCTATCTTACTATAGATATGCAATATTTCTACAAAGAATTGTGGATTGGAATATTCACAAAAGCTACAAAAGATGGGTGGATTTAGAACACGGAATAACTCTATCTCAAAACCTTAGCAGCCCATGCTGGGCATTTAAACCCCCCCAAGCTTTGGCCTCCCGGTCGGGTGTCATCATTACAGAAACTTATAAAGTATGGAATAGCACATTGACCCTGTTTCCGAATCTCTCCTCCAGACCCTCGCCATTAACCTCTCTCAGTAAAAATGGCGAACTTGACCTAGGGCCGAGTATAAACAAACACTCATACCCTTCCCACCTCCACGACTTCCCAGCCTGTTGGGTAGTTCAAAACGAACAGATCAAACCACAGACGGAATTGGTACAACAAGGTTTCTCCTGTTTAGATAACTGTTTCACATACAGACGAGTACACAACTTCCTCACAAATCTGGGAATAATAATACCACTGCACATTAGGTCAAAGATAATCAGCACAACACTTAAGACCTCCATTTCTACGGCTACCACAGAAATTAACCTAAAACTACTCCATAGGTGGTACTACACACCGCAAAAACTACACAGACTATTTTACAAATCTCAAAACAAATGCTGGCGCTGTGGTCATGTTAATAGTGGTATGGCCCACATGTGGTGGTGGTGCACTGCCATTCAAAACCTATGGAGATCTGTCATTTCTGAAATAGAAGACATACTTGAAACACAATTCCCACTAGATCCCTTGCTCTGGTTGTTAAACAAGCCCCCCAAGTTAAAACATAAACCCTCCCTCAAACTACTTTTCATAATGTCAAATAGCATAAAATTTTTGATAGCCAAAAACTGGAGATCAAAAGAACCACCTACTATAGAAATGTGGGTACAAAGAGTATCTGAACTAATCCATCTTGAAGAACTGTATTATTTAAAAACGGACAGAATGGAGGTGTACTCCAAAATCTTATCATTATGGGAAACATACCTCAAAGATAGCTAGACGGGTCCTGTATTTACTCTCAGTCCTGTGAAGAACCGGACTTACCTGTGGGATGGAATCTCCCTTTAGTCAAACAGTTATATAAATAAATGAAAGGAATGACCTCTTGTGCATAACCTCCTTTATAAGTTTTGTCGAGAATCAAATTATAAGGTTAAGTGTGCGTTGTCCCAGTCCAGTTCAATGTTGAGTTAATTAAAACTGAATTAGCTTCATATCTAACATGCTGTGCTTTACTTTAT
This sequence comes from Bombina bombina, assembly GCF_027579735.1. Taxonomy (NCBI): domain Eukaryota; kingdom Metazoa; phylum Chordata; class Amphibia; order Anura; family Bombinatoridae; genus Bombina; species Bombina bombina. The sequence continues at coordinate 261,051,996 of NC_069502.1, forward strand.
ATATATCAACACGGAGCTGCGTCTCCACACCCTGTAACTCTACTTTTATTATCTTTTCAATAAAGTTGATTAAAAAAAAAAAAAAAAAAAAAAAAAAAAATATGGAAACTGATGTTAATCTATTTATTTGATGTCCCTATGCGATATGCTCTGTCTTTTCTAAGTCCTTTCAATTATACTTATTTTCTCAAACAAACTACTTAGTGACTTCCTATGTAAGAAGGAAGCAAAGATATCTCTTTGCATATATCTATTGTGAGTTAATATACTGACCTCTTGCATGTTTATAAATTGTGTATGTATTTTTGTAAATTTTCAAACAGGTAGGGTTAATTTCACATATGTCTGTAATTTGTAGTGATTAATTGCCTTTAAGAGGCGTATCCAGTGCTTGCAACCAACAGCAGTGAACAAGTGTGGAGGCCCCACACGAAACGTTTGCCGTTTCTTGCACCACTGGAATACCGTGCCTGAATCTGTGAGTTGTATCTCACATACTTTGATTTTACTTTTTGCTACTACGAATAAAGATAATTTGAATTACTTTTACAAGGAGTCCCTGTGCTTTCCTGAGGAGGAGTTGCGATAGACTTTCTCTTTTGTTCCTTCCTAGTTGACATAACTGCAGCCATCTCCTGCAGAGAAAAGGAATTAGATGCACTAGAGGTACTTGGCGTCGCTTGTGTGGGCGTTAAAGGTTCTGACACTTGGGGAGAATTGGATGGCATATCCTGATTCTCTTCAGACTGAGAATCATCCTTAGGCACACTTTCTTGACCTAAAATATGGTCTTTACAATGTAAGGCTCTTTCAGTACAAGAGGTACACAATGTTAGTGGGGGCTCCACAATAGCTTCTAAACACATAGAACAATGAGATTCAGATTCCTCAATGTCAGACATGTTGAACAGACTAGTAATAACCACAGAAGTCGTTTAAACACTTTATTTATTGCATAAAATAAACTTTTGAAAAATGTGTACTGCGCCTTTAAGAAAATAAAAAGTGAACAATTTTTCCAAAACTGCTTAAATAACGTTAAATTGTCTCCAAATTTAACTTAAACTCGTTGGTTTATCCAAAAATTACTGCACCCCAGTAGTAAGGGAAGAAATAAGGCTCTAAGTAACTTAGATCAACAAATTGTCAGTTTACACTCAAAAACACCCCCCTGCACCTCTCTACAGCTCTGCTGCGGCGCCTACCTGCCCCCAGGGTACTTCGAAACGACTTGTCAACACTCCGGACCAGAGATACACTGTCCAGGAGCAACCGGAGTTACTTCTTGCTGCTGCCTAGTCAGAAGGAAGTGCACATCTGAGCGCGCGAAAACAAGCCCCGCCCCTTAAGGCCGATACCGGAGTAGGCCCAAACACAACCGCATGGTGAAGCGGTTTTACACACAAGTGAAATGAAAAAACAATATACCCCCAAAACACGTCCCAGTAAGTCATACTGGTTATTGCAAAAATAAAAACTCTATGAATCGTTTTTCTTTGCCTCTCCCATAGTGTCATATAATGCCCTTATAGTGCCAATGCAACAAAAATGAAAAACCAGGGACTCCAGTAACACCCCTCTGTATAACAGGTCTACTGCTTACCCCATTCCCATACAGGGAAATAAATGCCAGCCAGTTCTGATATATCAAGTCTCCTCAGAAATAAAAGACTGCACATACCTTAATGCTGCTTGTAGCATGAAACCGGTCTCCACACTGAAGATGTCTCATGTGTTACCTTCAGAAGCTCTGTGGGAACCAGCGTGGATCTTAGTTACAGCTGCTAAGATCATCAACCTCAGGGCAGAAATCTTCTTCCATAACCCCCTGAGGAAAATAGTACTCACCGGTACCATTTAAAATAAAAAAACTTCTTGATTGAAGAAACTAAAACTAACACCTCATTTTACCTCTTCCTAGTATAACACAGGCAAAGAGAATGACTGGGGGTGGAGGGGAAGGGAGGAGCTATATATACAGCTCTGCTGTGGTGCTCTTTGACACTTCCTGTTAGCAGGAGGATAATATCCCACAAGTAAGGATGAAATCCGTGGACTCGTTGTATATTGTAGAAGAAAAGGGATTGGTGGTTCCACCTGGAGTCAAAACACAAGCTACATGTACATATTGAAAGGAATAAATAATTAAAAGATAATTAAAAAATGATAAAAACTGCATTTAATTTCCTCTGGAAAATAACACTGCACAAAAATGATACTGTCTCTTTAAATTTGTATATTTGCGAAAAAAATACAACTTAACTAAGAAGCTGCGTCCTGATAAACCCCCAGACAGTCTCTACACCTCAGCTATTATGCTGAGGTGCCTACCTTCCATGCTAGACTCAGACAAACTGTAAAACAAACGATCCAGTGTTCAATCCGGAACTGCCCATCAAACGGCTATGCGATCGTAGATTCACTTGCACAATCCCTAGCAGAGCCGCAACTAACAAACTACTCTATTCTGGAACTCACAGGAGGAGTCCGGAAGGTGTGCAAAACAGCCTTGCCGACTCTGAAGGAACCCGCCTCCTTAGTCATTGGCGTTCCCGGCGGCCATTAAAATCATAGAAGTGCTCAACAGAGGGAAAAAACTAAGTGCGCAACAAACACTGCACTAACATACCCAGTCCTTATCCGTGTGTTAACCGGATAAAAAGACAAATGCAGAGCCCTTCAAAACTGATAAATAATAACCCATCCAGTCCTTGTCCGTGTGCTAACCGGATAAAAGGACAAATGCTGAGCCCATCAAAAAATAATGCATAAATAATTAATAAATAAGAGCTCCTCACGTCCCCAGTGCCTGCATAATCTGCCCTTATTTTTTAAAGCTAACCCTAATAGGATTAACTGTTAAAAATAACGTCCCCTGCAGATTTAACTGCTGAAGTGCCATATTTTCCCTGTATAAAGAAAAATAAACTTGGCACTTACCTGAATATGCCTCTGTCCGGCAGAAGGACAGCTCACCTGGTTTGAGAGGGGACCCTCCCTCACATGGACCTGTGGAAAAAAAGGAAAAACTGAATAAACGTACTCAGGTTTTCAAGATAGGGCATCAACAAACTGTTTGAGAGGCACAGTGGGGATTATACCCCACAAGTTTCCAAATGCTTAAAAGCCACCACTGCTCTTCTGAAGAGACTGACATGGACTATGGCTAGACCCCAGAAAAGATCAGAGTACACCTGCTCTGCTTTAAACTAATAAACTCATGATTGAAGAATCTTCTTATAGACACCTAAACTTTACCACCCCCTTGCAACACAGGCAAAGAGAATGACTGGGGTTTGTGGGTAGGGGAGTGGTATTTAACAGCTTTGCTGTGATGCTCTTTGCCTCCTCCTGCTGCCAGGAGTGATATTCCCAACAGTAATTATAATGATGCGTGCACTCACCGTTTCATTAGAAAGAAATAACATGCTTACATTTACGCCTACATAAAAGGTAGTATATCCGCCATACAGATATAGTCAACTTTAAATGATTGTTAAAATCTAAGGAACAATCATTAACACCACCTTAGTAGTTAACACTAGTGAGGCAAATAATTGTAAAAAAATTGCTGCAAAACAGAGTTTAGACCAGAACTGCAAAGTTAAATAAAATAACAAACAGGAACCATTTTGCAAAGCATGCATTTATTCATAGTAAGAATAAAATCTGTTGATCTATACTATAATGGGTTTATCCAGCTGATGCAGTTCCAGACTTTTCCATAATAGTCCTTAAGAAAGTTTAAGAAAATATTTTTAATACGCTAACTGTAGTGAGTGCTGAGTCTCACCAGATAGCAATATACAACAGAGGAACAAAAATATTGGATACTCTTCAATATCCTCTCCCAAATAAGGGCATAACCTTGTATTGCAACATAATAATCATAGTACAATATATGAAAATCCTGTAGCATACTCTCACAATATCATTGCACAGCAATATATAACAGTAGTACTAAATAAGTAAGATACTATAGTATCCTCTCACAATCGTCTAGATTACGAGTTTGCGGTACAGCTATACTGCTGAAAAATTGGCCATTGCGCGTGGAATGGCCGGGAATGCATATTATGCGTTGCAGCGATATAGCTATATCGCAAGCATTTTTGCCTGTAACACAACATCCATTCCGCACTCCAAAAAATTACGTTTGATGGCGGGATTATTACAGATTGTGTGTTACAGCCTATACCGACACAATCCATACCTCCACCTGAGAGCAGTAGTTTCACAAAACTCATAACTAAAATGTTACAAAGTACACTAACACCCATAAACTACATATAAACCCCTAAACCTCTGCCTCCCGCATCACAAACACTATATTAAACTTATTAACCCCTAATCTGCTGCCCACCCACATTGTGACTATTAAATAAACCTATTACTTATTATTATTATTATTATCGGTTATTTGTAGAGCGCCAACAGATTCCGCAGCGCTATAAACAAAGACGGAGTACAACAAAACATTTATAGGGATCAAACAGGTAGAGGGCCCTGCCAAGAGTTGCACTGTTGTAGTGAGCTCTTAAGAAGGTGATCTACAAACAGCTGGACTCTTAGGCTTATATGCTAAGGGGGTTCAGGGGATAGCAATGGAGGAGAGGTACTGGTATAAAGAAAGGTTAGTGTAGGTTGTATGAATCCCTGAACAGTAGAATCTTTAGGGAGCGCTTGAAGCTTTCAAAACTAGGGGAGAGTCTTGTGGAGCTAGGCAGAGAGTTCCACAAGATGGGAGCCAGTCTGAAGAAGTCCTGTAAACAGGAGTGTGAGGAGGTAACAAGAGAGGAGGAGAGTAGGAGGTCATGAGCAGAGCGAAGGGGACGGGAGAGTATCTGGAGACAAGGTCTGAGATATAGGGTGGAGCAGTGCAGCTGAGGGCTTTGTATGTAAGAGTGAGAAATTTGTGTTTAATCCTAGAGGCAAGAAGAAGCCAGTGAAGGGATTGGCAGAGAGGTGCAGCGACGTGTAAGGAAGATGAGTCTGGCAGAGGCATTCATTATGGATTGTAAAGGAGTTAGGTGGCAGCTGGGGAGACCAGAGAGGCAGTAATAGTTGCAGTAATCGAGGCAGGAAAGGATGAGAGAGTGGATTAAAATCTTAGTTGTGTCTTGTGTAAGGACATGTCTAATTTTAGAGATGTTTTTAAGGTGGAAGCATCAGGTTTTAGCCAAGGACAGAATGTGAGGAGTGAAAGAAAGATCTGAGTCAAATGTGACCCCAAGACATCGGGCATGCGGGGTAGGGGTAATGATGGAGTTCTCAACAATTATAGAGAGATTGGGGGTGGAGATTTTGAAGAAGGGGGGAAAATAAGGAGCTCAGTTTTGGAGAGATTTAGCTTGAGGTAGTGAGAGGACATCCAGGAAGAGATGTGAGAAAGACAATCCGACATCGCCGACACTAAATAAACCTATTAACCCCATATCCGTCACTCCCCGACATCGCCGACACTAGATAAACCTATTAACCCCTAATCCGCTTCCAGACACTGATACAAGTTATTAACCCCTAATCCTCTGCCCCCCGACATTGCAGACTTAAACCTATTTACCCCTAAACCACTGGCCCCCCACATCGCCAACACTATAATAAAGTATTAACCCCTAAACCTCCAGCCCCCCACTTCGTAACTACTAAACTAAGCATTTTAACCCCTAAAGTGCCAACCCCCCCACATCGCAAAACACTAAATTAAACTATTAACCCCTAAACCTAGCACCCCGCTAACTTTAAATTAAAATTACAATATAACTATCTTTAAAAAAATAAAAACTTACCTGTGAAATTAAAAAAACTAAGTTTAAACTATAAATTAACCTAACATAACTATTCTAATAAAATTAAAAAAAATACCAATTAAAAACCTAAATTAAAAATTTAAAAAAAAAACTAACACTACGAAAAAAAAATTAAAAAAATCTAACATTACAAAAAATAATAAACACTAAATTACGAAAAATAATAAAATCTAAGATTACCAAAAATAATAAACGAAATGATCAAAAATAAAAAAATTACACCTAATCTAATAGCCCTATAAAAACACCCCCTAACCTACAATAAACTACCAATAGCCCTTTTGTTGGGCAATGCCCTAAGTTACACAGCTCTTTTACCTTAAAAAATTACTAAGTCCCCCCTAAAAGTAAACCCCCCACCCAACCAACCCCCCAAAATAAAAAAAAACTAACTCTAAAAAATCCTAAGCTACCCATTGCCCCTAAAAGGTCATTTGTATGGGCATTGCCCTTAAAAGGGCATTCAGCTATTTTACAAGTGCCTATCCCTAATCTAAAAAAAACAAACAAAAAAACACACACAAAAAAACCTAACACTAACCCTATAAAATTCCTGAAGTCCGGACATCCATCTTCATCCAGGCAGCGAGAAGTCTTCATCCAGGCGGGACACCTTCATCCATCTCGTGGACGTCTTCTATCTTCGAAGCGGAGCTATCCTGGAGCGCAATGACATCTTGTGCGGAGCTTCCTCTTCATACGATCACTGCCGTACATTGAAGTTGAATGCAAGGTACCTGTTTTAAAATGGCGCACCTTGTATTCCTATTGGCTGATTTGATTCTTTAAATTCAAAACAGCCAATAGGATGAAAGCTTCTGAAATCCTATTGGCTGATTTGAACAGGAATAGGATTTCAGAAGCTCTCATTCTATTGTCTGATTTGAACACACAATAGGATTTCAGAAGCTCTCATCCTATTAGCTGATTTGAATTTGAAGAATCAAATCAGCCAATAGGAATGCAAGGTACGCCATTTTGAAACAGGTACCTTGCATTCAACTTCAGTGTACAGCGGTGATCGTATGAAGAGGACGCTCCGCGAAGGATGTCATTGCCCTCCAGGATAGCTCTGCACCGTCGGGATGATGATAGATGATGTCCCCGAGATGGATGAAGGTGTCGTCGCCTGAATGAAGACTTGATGACGCCTGGATGAAGATGGATATTCGGACTTCAGGAACCGTGAGTAGATTTTATGGGGTTAGTGTTAGTTTTTTTTAAATTTCTTTGGGTGGGTTTTTTTTTAGATTAGGGATGGACACTTGTAAAAGAGCTTAATGCCCTTTTAAGGGCAGTTAAATGCCCTTTTAAGGGCAATGCCCATACAAATGTCCCTTTAGGGGCAATGGGTAGCTTAGGATTTTTTAGAGTTAGTTTTTTTTTTCTTTTGGAGGGTTGGTTGGGTGGGAGTTTACTTTTAGGGGGGGACTTAGTAATTGTTTAAGGTAAAAGAGCTGTTTAACTTAGTGCAATGCCCTACAAAAGGCCCTTTTAAGGGCTATTGGTAGTTTATTGTAGGTTAGGGGGTGTTTTTATTTTGGGGGGCTTTTTTATTTGTATAGGTCTATTAGATTAGGTGTAATTGTTTTTATTTTATTTTTTGTAATTTAGTGTTTATTATTTTTTGTAATGTTAGATTTCGTAAAAAAGTTTCGTAGTGTTAGTTTTTTATAAATCTTAAATTTAGGCTTTCAATTGGTTGTTTTTTTTTTAATTTTATTAGAATAGGTATGTTAGGTTAATTTATAGTTTAAACTTAGTTTTTTTTATTTCACAGGTAATTTTTTATTTTTTAAAGATAGTTATATTGTAATTTTAATTTAAAGTTAGGGGGTGTTAGGTTTAGGGGTTAATAGTTGAATTAAGTGTTTTGCGATGTGGGGAGGGTGGCGGTTTAGGGGTTAATAGGTTTAGTTTAGTAGTTACGATGCGGAGGGCTGGAGATTTAGGGGTTAATACTTTATAATAGTGTTGGCGATGTGGGGGGCCAGCGGTTTAGGGGTTAATAGGTTTATTTAGTTGTTGGCAATGTTGGGGGACGGCGGATTAGGGGTTAATAACTTTTATTAGTGTCGGCTATGCCGGGGGCGGTGGATTAGGGGTAATAGGTTTATTTAGGTGTTGGCAATGTTGGGGGACGGCGGATTAGGGGTTAATAACTTTTATTAGTGTCGGCTATGTCGGGGGCGGTGGATTAGGGGTAATTGGTTTATTTCGGTGTTGGCAATGTTGGGGGCGGCGGATTAGGGGTTAATAACTTTTATTAGTGACTGCGATGTCGGGGAGCAGCAGAATAGGGGTTAATAACTTTTATTAGTGTTGGGGGTGGTGGATTAGGGGTGTTTAGACTATGGGTTTATATTAGGGTTCAAACTTAACTTTCTTTTCCCCATAGATATCAATGGGGTTGCGTTACGACGATCTCCATTCCGCAATCGCAGGTGTTAGCTTTTTTCTAACACTTTCTCTCCATTGATGTCTATGGGGGAAAGCGTGCACGAGCATGTAAACTCAGCCCTTGGCTTTTTTGCGGTATGGAGCTTAACGCACCCTAACACACAGCAGAAGGAGGTTTTTCAGTAACTCGTAATGGCAGCGCTATGGAGAGTGCAATAACACAAATTTTTTGGCGTTATTTTCGCACCCTGTTTAGTGCAAAATATAAAATATACTGTAGTATCCTTTCACAATGTAAAAATATAGAATTGCACAGCAATAAATAACAGAAATACAAGAAAAGGAATATTCTGTAGTATCCTTTCACGTTATAAAGTACACCATTGCACAGCAATGTATAACTGTAGTACAATATATGAAACATACTGTAGTATCCTCACACAAGAAAAGGTAAACCATTGCACAGCAATATGTAACAGTACAACAGATATGGAATGTACTGTAGTATCCTCACACAAGAAAAGGTAAACCATTGCACAGCAAATATATAACAGTACAAGAGATGTGGAATGTACTGTAGTATCCTCACACAATGAAAGGTAAACCATTGCACAGCAAATATATAACAGTACAAGAGATATGGAATGTACTGTAGTATCCTCACACAAGAAAAGGTAAACCATTGCACAGCAATATGTAACAGTACAACAGATATGTAATATACTGTAGTATCCTCACACAAGAAAAGGTAAACCATTGCACAGCAATATGTAACAGTACAACAGATATGTAATATACTGTAGTATCCTCACACAATGAAAGGTAAACCATTGCACAGCAATATATAACAGTACAACAGATATGTAATATACTGTAGTATCCTCACACAAGAAAAGGTAAACCATTGCACAGCAATATGTAACAGTACAACAGATATGTAATATACTGTAGTATCCTCACACAATGAAAGGTAAACCATTGCACAGCAATATATAACAGTACAACAGATATGTAATATACTGTAGTATCCTCACACAAGAAAAGGTAAACCATTGCACAGCAATATGTAACAGTACAACAGATATGTAATATACTGTAGTATCCTCACACAATGAAAGGTAAACCATTGCACAGCAATATATAACAGTACAACAGATATGGAATGTACTGTAGTATCCTCACACAATGAAAGGTATGCCATTGCACAGCAATATGTAACAGTGGTACTAGAAATTGAATTTATTGTAGTATCCTCTCACAATGAGAAGTAAACCATTGCACAGCAATATAGAACAGAAGTACAAGATATGTAATATACTGTAAATAATATGTGAAATATATATATATATATATATATATATATATATATATATATATACCTACCTACCTATACTGGTAGGCAAACAGTGTATCCCATGAGAAGCTTGTACATATATATTTATTAACCCCTTAAGGACAGGGCATTTTAGACAAAAACTTCCCAATAAGACCAGAGCATTTTTAGCATTTTGGCCATCACTACATTTAAACAGAAATAGAGCCTTTTTATATTTACTTATCAAAACTATATATTTTTTTTAGTAGACAACCCAAAGTATTGATCTAGGCCTATTTTGGTATATTTCACGCCACCATTTCACCGCCAAATGCGATCAAATAAAAAAAAAAAAATAGCTAAAGGGACACTGAACCCAAATTTTTTCTTTCGTGATTCAGATACAGCATGACATTTTAAGCAACTTTCTAATTTACTCCTATTATCAAATTTTCTTCATTCTCTTGGAATCTTTATTTGAAATGCAAGAATGTAAGTTTAGATCCCGGCCCATTTTTGGTGAACAACCTGGGTTGTCCTTGCTGATTGGTAGATAAATTCATCCACCAATAAAAAAAGTGCTGTCCTGAGTTCTGAACCCAAAAAATAGCTCAGATGCCTTCTTTTTCAAATAAAAATAGCAAGAGAACAAAGAAAAATTGATAATAGGAGTAAATTAGAAAGTTGCTTAAAATCACATGCTCTATCTGAATCACGAAATAAAAAAATGTGGGTTCAATGTCCCTTTAACTTTTTCACAATTTTAGGTTTCTCACTGAAATTATTTACAAACAGCTTGTGCAATCATGGCACAAATGGTAAATGCTTCTCTGGGATCCCCTTTGTTCAGAAATAGCAGACATATATGGCTTTGGCATTGCTTTGCACTTGTATTATGCCCAGCAGTGAAGGGGTTAATTTTAGCTTTAGTGTAGAGATCAGCCTCCCACCTGACACATCCCACCCCCTGATCCCTCCCTGACCCCCCTCAAACAGCTCTATTCCCTCCCCCACCTTACAATTGTGCAACTCTTGGCAGGGCCCTCTACCCATTTGATCCCTATAATTGTTTTGTTGTACTCCCCCTTTGTTTATAGCGCTGCGGAATCTGTTGGCGCTCTACAAATAACCGATAATAATAATAATAATAATAATTGTCACCGCTTTCTTAAAGGGACACTGTACCCAAAAATTTAATTCCGTGATTCAGATTGAGCATGAAATTTCAATCAAATTTCGAATTTACTCCTATGCTCAAATTTTCTTCATTCTCTTGGTATTTTTATTTGAAATGCAAGAATGTAAGTTTAGATGCCGTCCCATTTTTCATGAACAACCTGGGTTGTCCTTGCTGATTGGTGGATAAATTCATCCACCAATAAAAAAGTGCTGTCCAGAGTACTAAAACCAAAATAACGGTTAGATGCCTTCATTTTAGAAAAAAGATAGCAAGAGAACGAAGATAAATTGATAATAGGAGTAAATTAGAAAGTTGATTAAAATTGCATGCTCTTTCAGAATTACAAATGAACAAATTCGGGTTCAGTGTCCCTTTAAGTACTGGCAGAAAGTCTGCCAGTATAAAAATAAATAAGAGCTTTTTTTTTTTTTTTTTTTTTAATAATAATATATATTTTTTAAAAATATATTTGCTGTAGTGTAGGTCCCCCCCTAACTCCCAACCTCCCTGATCCCACCCCCTAACCCCCAACCTCCCTGATCCCACCCAAAAAAGCTCTCTAACCCTCCCCCCTCTACCTAATTGCTGCCATCTTAGGTACTGTCAGCTGTCTGCCAGCACCCAAATTGCAGCAAATTAGGCATTTAAAAATAAAATAAAAATAGCCTTTTTTTCTGTAGTGTAGCTGCCCCCTCAATACAATACCCCCTCCCCTTCCCAGATCGACTTTCCACCCTCCTATTCCCATCGCTAACCAAGATAACCAGGATCCCCCTTTCAGTGTTTTTTTTCACCCGTAATAGGCACGTGCAACTGCCTCCCACCTCTCGCCTCCCTCCAGCGATGGACCGCCCACCCGCCTCCCTCCTTAGCCTCCCACCCACCAACGATTGGCACCACCACCCTCTCTGCATCGACAGCTCTGCAAATCTATTTGCACAATCTCACAATTTTGAGCGAGATCGCGGCAGAGAGAAGACCAGGATCCCCCCTCTCCCCCTCCCTCCCGCTTTCAGTGGGTTTTTTCACCCATAATAGGGTGAGGCTCTAAGGATATTGGAATGTCACAGTTGGAACAGTTACATCATATGGACATATCCGTTAAATATATATTTTTTATTTATTTCACATATTATTCACAATTATTTATTCACTAGGCGATAAGCCTGCCCAGAGGGCACGTCTATTTTTTAAAATCTACAAACCCCAAAGCTAATATTACAAAAATTAAAAAACAAAGCTATCCAAAATAAAAAAATGAAACCTAAACTAATACCCCTATAGAAATAAAAAATCCCCCCAAAATAAAAACACCCCTAATCTATCAATAAACTACCAATAGCCCTTAAAAGGGTCTTTTGTAGGGCATTGCCCTAAAGAAATCAGTTCTTTTACATACAAAATTACAAAGTACCCCCTAACAGTAAAACCCCCACCCAACCCCCCAAAATAAAAAAAACTAAGTCTAAAAAAACCTAAACTACCCATTGCCCCTAAAGGGAAAGGGGCATTTGTATGGGCATTGCCCTTAAAAGGGCATTCAGCTCTTTTACAGCCCAAAAAAACCCTAATCTAAAAAAAAAAAGCCTAAGACTAAGCCCCAAATAGGTACTCATCGTTCCTAAAGTCCGACGGTGAAGTTCTTCTTTTAAACGGGTACCTTGCATTCAATCCTCAGTGTGCAACGGTGATCGTACGGAGAGGATCTCCACGCTGAATGGCTCCACGGTCGCTGGTCTTGTTCATCGATCACCTCCGCTCCGCGTCACCTTGGTCCTGGATGAAGCTAGAAGTCCCCGTGCTGGAAAAAGATGTTGCTGCCTCCAAGAAGACTTTACCGCCGGGAAGAAGACCTTCTCCTTCTGACTTCAGGAACGGTGAGTAACTATTTGGGGGTTAGACTTAGTGGGTTTTTTTATTAGGGTTTTTTTGGGCTGTAAAAGAGCTGATTGCTCTTTTAAGGGCAATGCCCATACAAATGCCCCCATGTATCATGTGACAGCCATCAGCCAATCACAAATGCATATACGTATATGCTGTGAATTCTTTTGTTTAAAATTGCATGCTGTATCTGAATCATGAAGTTAATTTTGACTTGAGTGTCCCTTTAAGGGCTATTGGTAGTTTAGTTTAGATTAGGGGTGTTTTTATTTTGTGGGGGCTTTTTTATTTTCATAGGGATTAGGTTAAAAAATAATATTTTTGATAATTTTGTTAATTTTTTTCTGTAATTTTAGACTTTTAATTTTTTGTAATTTTAGTTCAATGTTTTGTAATTTTAGGTTTTATTTTTAAATTAATGTTATAATTTTTTATTTTAATTGTAACTTAGTTTATGTAATTGGGGTTAATTTAGGTGGTGTTAGGTTACGGGGCTTCGTAATTAGTTATTTGCGTTGAGGGGGTTTGGCGGTTTAGGGGTTAATAGGTTAATTAGGTTTATTGCGATGTGGGGGGTTAGGGGTTAATAGGTTAGTTAGGTTTATTGCGATGTGGGGGTTGGCGGTTTAGGGATTAATAGGTTAATTAGGTTGAGTTGTTTAATTTGCGGATTAGGGGTTAATTACTTTATTATTTTGTGATGTGGGGGTCGGCGGTTTAGTTGTTTGTTAATACTTTGTGTGGGCGTTAGGTTTTTTATTATTTCTTGGGGGCGGTTAAATTTTTTGTTATTTTGTGTGGGCGGTTACGTGTTTTTTCATTATTTTGTGCGGGCGGTTGTGTTTTTTTTTCTTAAGCTTCGTTTGATTATGCTGCATTCAGGTGTATTCCGAAAATTGCAGGGTGGTGAAAGAATCCACCGCTTGAATCCTCGCGCAGCCAACATTCCTTTGAGGATGTGTGCGCAACTGACGACGGACGCGTTACAAAGGCGATTATAGTATAGATTTTCAATTTTATTTTTGTGATTTGTCTTGCACATTTATTGTATTATGTAATATACTGTAGCATCCTCTCACAATCAAAGGTATAGTAATATACAGTAATACATGACAGCAGTACAAATTATGGAACATACTGGAGTAACCTCTCGATTAAGGGCTAGATTATGAGTTGCATGCAAGCGAAAAGGCGTCTATTGCAGGTGTTTGCGGGCATCAGGTTTTTTGATAGCATTACAAATTCCAAGTTGGGACAGCTTCCGGTAGGGGTGGAGTCAGCGTATGTGTGCTGGATTGTAGAGAGCTCAAAACATCTCACCCCTGTTGCTCAAATCCGTAGGCGGTGGAAAGATAACACGTGTGGATGTGGGACCGGAACAGGTCCGAGCACTGGGAAAGCTGTCTAAGCCGAATGGTTCGGTAAGCTGAGCCCCTTCCATCCTGTAACAGAGGATTGTACAGAGGACTGTACCAAGGAAGCCTAGAGTGTCTGTCGACCTACCGCAAGATGTGGGCCTAAGGTGGCGGGTTCGAGGTATAAGTAATACGTGGATATCCACGGCATGGATGTAAAGTAAGAGAAACTATTTACAAGTGTAACAAGGGTGTGTTGGAGGAGAACGGAGCACACCCCTGAATATCTCTGAGGCCGGGTGAGAGCGGAGGCTGTATGGAGAGTATTCTAAATCTCTGCTGATTACTAACAAGAAAAATTCTAAACTGCAAGTATAATAAAAGGAGAAAAAATCTGTTTATTTGATATAAACTGCAAGTATAAAAAAAAGGAGAAAAAAAATCTGTTTATTTGATATAAAACTCAAAGGAAGCCCAAAGTGAAGAGCCTGCTTGATTTATGATCTTTTTGTTTTTTTTCTCATTGTTTGCAGCTCTGGGTTTTTTTTAAGATCATTAGAGCAAGATCCACAGAGCAGGATAACTTTTTTCTTTTTCCGCTGTATTTGTGGGCTTGATTTGTTTAAAAGAACTGAATTGTGGAAGATTGATCTATAAAATAGCTCCTAAGTTGGAGGAAAACAGCTGAGAATTTTGTTTAATTATAAAGTTCCTGGGATAGGACTTTCTGTGTACTGCTGATAATAACTGTGTTCTAACACCTGAGGTGTTGTTTAAAAAGAGCTGAAGTACTGAAGATTGACCTATAAAATATCTCCTAAGTTGGAGGAAAACAGTTTAGAATTTTGTTTAATTATAAAGTTCCTGGGACAGGACTTTCTGTGTACGGTTGGTAATAACTGTTCTACAACACCTGAGTTTTTGTTTAAAAGAGCTGAAGATTGACCTATAAAATATCCCCTAAATTGGAGGAAAACAGTTTAGGATTTTGTTTAATTATAAAGTCCAGGGGACAGGACTTTCTGTGTACTGCTGGAAATAACCGTGTTACAACACCTGAGTTTAAGTTTATAAAGTTACTTTACAAGCACAAGGGTCTAAGAATTGGACTGTATAGCAGTATGTTTCTTTTTTTTCTATTTTTCTGCAAGAACTCATTTTACATTATCTGTACCCAGGCGAATCTAGGGGATTAAATAGAAAATTGTATAATATTGTATATGTGACTGATATTATCTGCTTAATCTGAGAATTGTATATTTTATATGATTAACTGGATGGTAGTTAATTGGTAATACAAGTATAGTCAGATCTTTTTTAGATTTATTGGTCCAAGTAAGATACTTAAAAATGTTTATTGCCCAAGGGAAGTTAAGGTGGAAGAACGTAATTGTTCTATGATTTTTGCTGTATATATGGGTCTTTGGTTATTTAAAAAGAGCTGAAGAATGATATCTCCTAAACTAGAGTAAAACAGCTCAGAGTTTGGATTAATCGCAAAGTTCATGGGATAGGGATTTCTGTATACTAAGGGTTATAGATATACTACAAAGCACCTAATTTTAATTGGGTAAATTTATTTTCCAGAATTGGAGTGGACGATAGTATATTCTTCTGTGTCTTCAGGAGATCTCAGGGAAGAAATGGGGTTAATGGGAAACTCAATAATATGGTATATGTGATTGATATTATTTGCTTGAGCTGAGAACTGTATATTCGATATGATTAATTGAAGGATAGCCAAGTCCCAATACAAGTATAGCTAGATCTCCTTTGCATTAACTGGTCCAAGTAGGATTTTCAAATATAAGGTTTGCTAGATGGTTTCATATTTTTGTGGGTTTTTCTGAATATATTTTCTGGATATAGAATCCTACCAGGAGGGGCAAAGTTTCCCAAACCTCAAAATGCCTATAAATACACCCCTCACCACATCCACAATTCAGTTTTACAAACTTTGCGCTTCTCAGCTTTTTTGAAGCCCGATTCCTCTCAGAGTACAGCAAATGTCAGAGGGACGTGAAGAGAGTATCACCTATTGAATGCAATGATTTTCCTAACGGGGGTCTATTTCATAGGTTCTCTGTTATTTGTTTGTAGAGATTCATCTCCTACCTCCCTTTTCAGATTGACGATATACTCTCATATACCATTACCTCTACTGATAACTGTTTCAGTACTGGTTTGGCTATCTGCTATATGTGGATGGGGGTCTTTTTTGGTAAGTATGTTTTTTATTACTTAAGACACCCCAGCTATGGTCTGGCACTTTATGCATTTATATAAAGTTCTAAATATATGTATTGTACTTATATTTGCCATGAGTCAGGTATTTCCTTGTGCAGACTGTCAGTTTCATATTTGGGAAATAAACATATTAAGAAATATTTTTTTCTTACCTGGGGTTTAGTCTTTTTTTAAATTTGACTACTTTTTTCTTACAAATTGCGGGCAGCATTAGGCCCGCGGGTGCGCCAAATGCTAGACTTTATTGAGTAATTCTTGGCGCGAGAAATTTTTTGGCGTGAAAAGTACGTCCATTGACGCAAGTTCGTAATTTCCGGCGTCGTAGTTGACGCGGAAGCCTTACACGCGGTTGCATCGTTAGTGACGCAAGTGTGTCATTTCCGGATATTGCTGGCGCCAAAAAAAAATTTCACTTACGTTGTGCGTTATACTTGCCGCCAAATTTTTCATTCGTTTAATACTCCATTGCTGTTTGCCTCTTGCCTTTTTCTATGTCAGAGGGCTATGCTGTTTGCCTTTTTCCCCATTCCTGAAACTGTCATATAAGGAAATTGATAATTTTGCTTTATACAGGGAGTGCAGAATTATTAGGCAAATGAGTATTTTGACCACATCATCCTCTTTATGCATGTTGTCTTACTCCAAGCTGTATAGGCTCGAAAGCCTACTACCAATTAAGCATATTAGGTGATGTGCATCTCTGTAATGAGAAGGGGTGTGGTCTAATGACATCAACACCCTATATCAGGTGTGCATAATTATTAGGCAACTTCCTTTCCTTTGGCAAAATGGGTCAAAAGAAGGACTTGACAGGCTCAGAAAAGTCAAAAATAGTGAGATATCTTGCAGAGGGATGCAGCACTCTTAAAATTGCAAAGCTTCTGAAGCGTGATCATCGAACAATCAAGCGTTTCATTCAAAATAGTCAACAGGGTCGCAAGAAGCGTGTGGAAAAACCAAGGCGCAAAATAACTGCCCATGAACTGAGAAAAGTCAAGCGTGCAGCTGCCAAGATGCCACTTGCCACCAGTTTGGCCATATTTCAGAGCTGCAACATCACTGGAGTGCCCAAAAGCACAAGGTGTGCAATACTCAGAGACATGGCCAAGGTAAGAAAGGCTGAAAGACGACCACCACTGAACAAGACACACAAGCTGAAACGTCAAGACTGGGCCAAGAAATATCTCAAGACTGATTTTTCTAAGGTTTTATGGACTGATGAAATGAGAGTGAGTCTTGATGGGCCAGATGGATGGGCCCGTGGCTGGATTGGTAAAGGGCAGAGAGCTCCAGTCCGACTCAGACGCCAGCAAGGTGGAGGTGGAGTACTGGTTTGGGCTGGTATCATCAAAGATGAGCTTGTGGGGCCTTTTCGGGTTGAGGATGGAGTCAAGCTCAACTCCCAGTCCTACTGACAGTTTCTGGAAGACACCTTCTTCAAGCAGTGGTACAGGAAGAAGTCTGCATCCTTCAAGAAAAACATGATTTTCATGCAGGACAATGCTCCATCACACGCGTCCAAGTACTCCACAGCGTGGCTGGCAAGAAAGGGTATAAAAGAAGAAAATCTAATGACATGGCCTCCTTGTTCACCTGATCTGAACCCCATTGAGAACCTGTGGTCCATCATCAAATGTGAGATTTACAAAGAGGGAAAACAGTACACCTCTCTGAACAGTGTCTGGGAGGCTGTGGTTGCTGCTGCACGCAATGTTGATGGTGAACAGATCAAAACACTGACAGAATCCATGGATGGCAGGCTTTTGAGTGTCCTTGCAAAGAAAGGTGGCTATATTGGTCACTGATTTGTTTTTGTTTTGTTTTTGAATGTCAGAAATGTATATTTGTGAATGTTGAGATGTTATATTGGTTTCACTGGTAAAAATAAATAATTGAAATGGGTATATATTTGTTTTTTGTTAAGTTGCCTAATAATTATGCACAGTAATAGTCACCTGCACACACAGATATCCCCCTAAAATAGCTAAAACTAAAAACAAACTAAAAACTACTTCCAAAAATATTCAGCTTTGATATTAATGAGTTTTTTGGGTTCATTGAGAACATGGTTGTTGTTCAATAATAAAATTAATCCTCAAAAATACAACTTGCCTAATAATTCTGCACTCCCTGTATGTTGTTTTTTCTTTTACATTTTGCAAGATGTCTCAATCTGATCCTGCCTCAGAAGTATCTGTTGGAACTTTGCTGCCTGACATCGGTTCTACCAAAGCTAAGTGCATTTGTTGTAAGATTGTGGAAATTATATCTCCAAATGTCATTTGTAATAGTTATCATGATAAACTTTTACATGCAGAGAATGTATCCATCAGTAATAGTACATTGCCAGGTGCAGTTCCTTCAACTTCTAATGTACATGATATACCTATGAATTTTAAAGAATTTGTTACTGATTCTATTCAGAAGGCTTTGTCTGCATTTCCGCCTTCTAATAAACGTGAAAGGTTTTTTAAAACTTCTCATAAAGTTGATGACATTTCAAATGACCGACAACATAATGATTTATCCTCCTCTGATGAGGATCTATCTGATTCAGAAGATCCTTCCTCAGATATTGACACTGACAAATCTACTTATTTGTTTAAAATAGAGTATATTCATTCTTTGTTAAAAGAAGTGTTAATTACTTTGGATATTGAGGAAGCTAGTCCTCTTGACATTAAGACTAGTAAACGTTTAAATGCTGTTTTTAAACCTCCTGTGGTTACTCCAGAGGTTTTTCCTATTCCTAATGCTATTTCTGATATGATTTCTAAGGAATGGAATAAGCCAGGTACTCCTTTTATTCCTTCTTCAAGGTTTAAAAAATTGTATCCTTTACCAGCAATTTCTATAGAGTTTTGGGAAAAGATCCCCAAAGTTGATGGGGCTATTTCTACTCTTGCTAAACGTACCACTATTCCTATGGAAGATAGTACTTCTTTTAATGATCCTTTAGATAGGAAACTTGAATCCTATCTAAGGAAAGCCTTTTTATATTCAGGTCATCTTCTCAGGCCTGCAATTTCTTTGGCTGATGTTGCGGCTGCATCAACATTTTGCTTGGAGAATTTAGCGCAACAAGAATTAGATTCTGACATATCTAGCATTGTTCGCTTACTGCAACATGCTAATCATTTTATTTGTGATGCCATTTTTGATATTATCAAAACTGATGTAAGATCCATGTCTTTAACTATTTTAGCTAGAAGAGCTTTATGGCTTAAATCTTGGAATGCTGATATGACATCTAAGTCTAGATTATTATCTCTTTCTTTCCAAGGTAAACATTTATTTGGTTCTCAGTTGGATTTTATTATTTCAACTGTTACTGGAGGAAAGGGTTTTTTTCTGCCTCAGGATAAAAAACCTAAGGGTAAATCTAAGGTTTATAACCGTTTTCGTTCCTTTCGTCAAAATAAGGAACAAAAATCTAATCCTTCCCCCAAGGTGCAATAACCCTATGCTTAATATATACTTTTTCAAGTAGTTAAATGTTATGAATGTAGATAGTCCTATTTAAACAGCCCTCAATAGAATGTGAGAGTGTTAGATAAATAGGAATAGCAGTTAGTAAACAAGTAATAGTAATATACCTCTTGAGAATCAAATAAGTATTACAGAGATATTTTCTATCAGTGAAATTCCTGGTAAGCTGTACCTTTAAATATGGAAGGAAAAGGTATGCAATTCTATAACTCTCAGGAGTTTTATTCATTAACCCTTTAGAGTCTGGAATGTAGTCTGTATTTACAGGGTTAGTTTTAAGTATTGCATAGCATATGAATTTAGTCAAACTGTTTGTTTTCACAGTATCACAAATATTGTAATGTGAGAGGGAGATAAACTTAAGCTTTATAGTTTGTGATACTTGCGGTTTGAGGTATGAGCAGGCTTGTCCTCAGATGTTGACTGACTCCTGAGAAATAAGAGAGTATCAGGCTTGAAGGAGAGATCCATTCTTAGACCGGTTTGTTTGTAAATGGTGGACAGAGCTTTCACTCTGACTTGCGGCGTCTTGCTAGTTTGGTCGCACCTGGTGCCGGGTTGACGACGTCACGCTCCGATTTCAGTGTGACTGAAGACAGGGCAGCTGCGGTTTTCTCTGCGTGCAGGCAGTCTCAGGTTAGTGAGAGTTCCGGGGGAAGAGGCAAACTGCTGGAATCGGTTTTACAATGTATAACAGTAATTAATCCAAGTTTGTAGTTAGAGGTTCTGAAGTTTGGATAGGAAATTCCTCAATATGAGAGGGTAGGCTGTAATATCAAGTTTAGGAGTAAGGTATCTTCTTGATAGCTAGAGAGCATGAAAGAATAACCAAACTGTTTTCAATAACCAAGCAGTTTGTGTAGTGAGAAGCACCGCCTTAAGTAGAGAGTTGTCTAGGAATGGAGGAACAACTCTTAAAGGGACAGTGTATATGACAGATCCCCCTAATTAGGATACCCCCTTCCACCCCGCTGCTCTCGGTTTATTTGGGTGACGAAGAGGGAAGGAGGGGAGGGGCATGCAGATCAAAAGATCAAAAGAAGGTACCCAGGAATCCTCCTCTGCACCAAAACCTTTCCAGTGGACTAGGTATTCCACTCTTCTCCAGTATTCCACTCTTCTCCATCGTTGACAAGAATCAAGTATCTCTTCAACTTCATACTCGGTTTGATCTGAAACAGTGATTATAGGTGAGTTGGGGTCTCCTAATGGAGGTGATTTATCTCCAAGATATGGTTTTAACAGGGATACATGAAATGATGATTGAATCCTCATATTTTGGGGTAATCGTAAGACAACTGCGTTGGGGTTTATGATTCTAGTTATAGTGTATGGACCAATGAATTGGTTTGCTAATTTCTTACAAGGCACCGTTAATTTGAGATTCCTGGAGGAAAGCCATACACGATACCCTATTTTGTAAGGAGGAGGTGCACATCTTTTTTTATCAAAATATTTCTTTTGAAAGGTTTTTGCTTCCTCTAGATGTCTTCTTAACAAAGTTAATGAACTTTTGATATTGTGGATGTAGTCTGCTGCTACGGGATTGCTGGATATAAAATCTCTTCCTGGTAATGAGTTTGGATGATATCCATATGTTGCATAGAATGGGGAGGTTTTAGTGGAGGAATTTGTGGCATTATTGTATGCGAATTCAGCGAGATATAACCAGTCCGCCCAATCATCCTGTAGATGGGAGACATAACATCTAAGATACTGCTCCAAAGTTTGATTGGTACGTTCAGTTAAGCCATTTGACTGTGGGAGGGAGGCAGTTGAGAGTCTATGAGCGATCTTCAGTAGTCTGCATAGCTCTTTCCATAATCTGGACGTAAATTGAGTTCCGCGATCAGAGACAATTGATGTGGGCAATCCGTGAAGCTTCACTATTTGTCAGAGAAAAACCTTAGCTGTGGTCATGGCATTAGGTACAGATTTTAAGGGTAGAAAATGAGCAAATTTGGTTAGGTGATCCACCACAACAAGAATTGTGGTGTAGTTGTTTGAAGAGGGTAAATCAACTATAAAGTCCATGGCGATCATACTCCAGGGGATTTCAGGTATAGGAAGTGGACACATGAGACCAAAAGGTTTGTGATGGTCCTTTTTGTTTCTTGCGCATATATGACAATTTCTTATGTAATTGATGACATCCTGCTTGAGATGGGGCCACCAGAAAGTTCTGTTGAGGAGATCCATTGTCTTCTCTATTCCAGGGTGTCCACTGAGAGGAGAGTCATGGAAATGTTGAATGATGTCTAATTGTAGGGTTGATGGAACATAAGTCAAACCTTTGTAGTGATACATACCAGAGTTGGTATCCTTTAAGCAAATGGAGGGTATTTCTTCATCTCTTTGTAATGCATCTAATATGTTTGAGAGCAAAGAGGTAGCTGTTGCTATAATTTTATGTGGTGGGACGAGGTTTAGTTTTTCCTGTTCATCGGAGAGGGGTTCAAGTGAACGTGATAGAGCATCAGCCTTTATATTCTTGGAGCCCAGACGATAAGTAATGAGGAATTCAAAACGGTCCAGGAACAATGCCCAACGAACCTGTCTGGAAGACAACGTTTTATATACTTTATTTATATCCAGCAATGTGTAATACAAAAAAAAGAACACACAAGTTCGTCATTTTGCGCCTCGCAGGGCTTCTTATCATGCTTCACATAAAAGAAAATCAGACAAAGCTAGCCGCTTTTTATCTTGTTAACATTTCATAGTCAAACTGCTTTACACACAATGCTGGGTTTTTAAACATAATTCTTAAAAAACCTTTTACATTCAAGTTTACCCTGCTGCACATACCAACAACAAAAACAAGAAGAAAAAAAGAAAGAAGAAAGGAAAGAAAAAAAAAAAAAAAAAAAATTAGAGCTAGTCCCTCTTCCCCTCTCCCCCCGGTCCCCAACACTACACCATCCTCTCTCTTACTTCACCCCACTGATAGGGTATCTTCTCTTCACATATCAAAGTCTGGAAAGCTAATGAATTTCTTAGCGGGGCTATAAATTGTTTTTGTATCTCAATTGGCCATTCTACAATTATTTTAAGCCATTTATTGAAATATTTTCGGAGATTATGCTCCAAGGCTAGTTTTTTGTCGTATATTTCTGCTGCCATTTGTGTCCTTATCAGCTTTGTAAATTCCACCATCTTTGGGGATTTTTTAAGTTTCCATTTTCTTAAAATTAAATTTCGCGCTGCCATAATAGAAGTATTAATTAGTTGTTTATCTCCTGGCCTTATCTGTTTTTGGTATAATAAAAAGACAACCTCTGGATTAAAATCCATCCGTATTTGAATGTATCTATTGAGCCAATAGTTAATTCTTCCCCAGAATTGTCTGATCTTGGGACATGACCAAAAACAATGCAAAAGGTCCGCCCTTTCCGCATTACATTTATAGCATCCCAGACTCAGGCCCTCTGCTGCCCATTTGTTAATTCTGTCTGGAGTAAGATAGTAGTTATTCAGTATTTTCCAATGAGCTTCCCTCCAGCTAACTATTGGGGTGGTCTCTACAACTACTCCTATACTCTTCTTGATGTCCTCCTCTTGTATGTTAGGAAAGTATTTTTTAAATTTATCTCTTATCCCCGTCAAGTAATTGTCCCCCAGTTTTATAAATAGCGCCTCGTACCAGTAGGATATTGCTCTAATCCCCCCCTTATAACGTTTAACACCTGCCTCTATTTCTCGTAGCCTCCATTCCGGATTTGTCTCCGCTATTAATGTTGTAATAAAGCTTCTAGCTTGTAGAAACGCAAAAAAGTTATTTGAAGGGAGCTGAAACTTACCCGCGATCTGGCTAAATAGTTGTATATTGTTTGTACCTTCCATTAACAGCTGCGAAAAATATGTAACTCCCTTGTTTTGCCATTCCCTAAATACTACATTGTGCATGCCTGGTGAAAATGCTGGTGATCCAATTATGGGTAGATATTGTGATATTCTATATTCTATCCCCAATACTTTACAATACTTTTGCCATGCCAAAATTATATTTGAAAATGTCAACAACTGTTTGATATTACCAGGCAATTTTCCATATGAGTGGTGTAGGACGGCTTTCAGATTAAAGGGGGCTATCAACTCCGACTCTATATCATAATATGTAATATATTGCGCCTCCGTTAACCAGTCTATTGCATATTTTACCATGGTGGTCCAATTGTAGTATCTTAAATTTGGTAGAGACATACCACCATATTTTTGGGGTATAGTTAACCTGTCTGTCGCTATTCTGGGTCTCCCTTTTCCCCAAAAGAACTTTGCGCACGCTTTGTTATATCTAAGTAAATCCTGCTTAGGAATAAACAGTGGTAAATTTTGTAATAAGTACATTAAACGCGGAAAAAAGATAGCTTTAATTACCATAACTTTAGCTGAGAGGGAAAGGAAAAGCAATTTCCATCTTTGTAATTCGGTTTCCAACTTTAAAAAAAGCTGCGTATAGTTCAGGGTATACCACATATAAGGGTTGTTTCCTAGATTAATTCCTAGGTATTCTATAGTAATCACTTCTCTAAATGGATGTTTAATATAACTTGTTTTAGTCTTATTTAGCCATAAAATCTCAGATTTCTGGGTGTTGATCTTATACCCCGTAAATTTACTAAAACAGTTTATTATTTCTAGACTTTTTGGGATATCTGTCTTTGAATCGCTTAAGAATAGCATGATGTCATCTGCATAGAGTGATACGACTATTTTTTGTTTACCAAGATTAATCCCCCTTATCTCTTTTCTCAAATATATTGCAAGTGGTTCTAATGAAATATTAAAAAGTATTGGGGATAGCGGGCATCCTTGCCTAGTACCCCTTTGAAGTGTTATATACGGCGTGAGCGCTCCATTTACATAGATTTGTGATCTGGGCATTTTATATATTAATTCAATTATATTGACCATATTGCCAAAGAACCCAAACTGCTTTAGAGAAGTCATCATGTGATCCCAAATTATCGAATCAAATGCCTTCTCTGCGTCTATAGTTACTAGTGCCAAATCTGATTTGCATTTGCTGTCTGTTTTATGTAATTTATTGTAGTAATGATCAATTGTTAATAATACTCTACGAATATTTCTGGCGGCATTTCGCCCTGGCATAAATCCCGTCTGGTCTGGATGGATAATGTCCCCAACTACTTTCTTAAGCCTATCTGCAATAATAGCCATTAGTATCTTATAATCATTATTAAGTAGAGATATGGGTCTGTATGAACCCATATCTTCTTTTGGTTTGCCTTTCTTATGAATCAAGGTCACTATCGAATCCGTAAAGTATGGTGATTGTTTTTGGTTATGCCCAAAATATAGATTAAAAATTTCACACAAAATTCCCGCCAGGTCTGGTTTCAATATCTTATAAAATTCGGCAGATATTCCATCAGGGCCTGGAGCTTTCCCTGATTTCATTGCTTCAATGGCTATATTTACTTCCTCAATGCTTATTTCAGTATTTAATTGAATTGCTTTCTCTCTATCCAGCTTAGGTAAAGTGATTTCTTTCCAGAACTTCTCTTTTGCCTGCACGTCTATTTCCCCTTGTGAGTAAAGTTTTTGATAATATTTATGAAAGGCGTCCCGAATTTCAGTCGCTTTCGTATAAGTGTTATTTTTAACTTTTATCAGAGTACATAGGTTTTTATTTTTCCTAACCTCCCTCATTTTGGCCAGATGTTTGGCTGATATTCCTTGGATACCTTGCCAGTAATTCCTGTTTTTAATATCCTCTAATGCCCATTTATTGTTCAAAAACAGCTCTCTCTCTGCTTTGGCCCTCACATATTTATCCCAGGATACCTTATTGGGGATTAAAATATACTTTCTATATAGGTTTTTAAGTTGGTTCGCTAGTTGTACCTCCCTAGCTATCTGTTTCTTTTTCTTTCTGATCATATACTGTTTAATTTCCCCTCTCAATACGGCTTTACCCGCTTCCCAGAAAATTTCTGGTTTGTGTCTGTATCCTTGATTCAAATCAGCATATTCCTGCCATCTTTGTGTCAGCCAGTTACGAAAGCCTAAGTTATTAACCATATACCCAGGGAATCTGAAAGTGTTTACATTTGTCTGCTCTGATACACGTAATATCAACTTAAGGGATATAATTGCATGATCCGATAGAATAAAGTCTAAAATTTCCGTTTCAATATCAATTTGCAAAATTTTTTCTTCTATTAGAAACATATCAATTCTAGAGAAGTTTTTAAGCGCTTTAGACTCACAGGAATATTCCCTCGTGTCTGGATGTTGGGCTCTCCATATATCCTTGACTCTTAAGGTTTTACAAAATTCTCTGAAAAAACTAGCCTCTCTTTTATATTTACTAGCGCTTTTCTTTTGTCTCCATCTGTCTACTTCTGGGTATAGGGTCATATTGAAATCACCCGCCAGGATTAAATTCTGGTCTAAATAAGGAATTAATTTATCTTTAAGTTTATTCCAGAATTCCTTATCAAAGCTGTTTGGGCCATAAACATTGCAAAATGTCCACCTCTTAGAATCTATTTCTATTTGAGCTATTAAAAATCTGCCTTCAATGTCTCGTTCTGTCTTTATTATATTATAAGTTAACCTGTTATTTATCATTATGGCGACGCAGCCTTTCCTTGTTAGGCAGGGAGTCGCTATTATCTCAGCTACCCACTTGGGCTTAAGTTTAGGAATTTCATTTTCTCTTAAATGGAGTTCTTGTAAAAGAATTATATCAGGGTTACATTTTTTGATAGTCTTTAAAATACCTTTGCGTTTCATTGGGGAGGTTACACCTCCAATATTCCATGAAATGCACTTCAAATTATCTCCCATATCACCTGTATTTTAATTTCTGAGTAGAGAGAGACAGGAGGGAGGGGGGAGAAGAAAAAAGCAAAAAGAGAAAAAGGAAAAGAGAAAAAAAAAGAAAACCCCGCCCAACTTAGTCTAAAATAAAACCCTAACCATACTAATCTTATTATTCTGTTAGCCATCAGTATAATCATTCTTGTCTCATTTAAACCTGTTATGTGTAGCCCAGAGGAGCTAGATAGTTATCTCATTTTTGATACAAAATAGCTTTGCTTCTTCTGGGGAGTTTAACACTACCTGCCCTTCCTTTCCTTCAGCAATTATTTTCGCAGGATATCTTAGATTCGCTTTCATCCCTGCCTTAATCAATCCTGAACAATAAGGGGACATTTCTTTTCTCTTGTTAGATGTATCTACCGAAAAATCCTGGAATACTAATATCTGTTTACCATCTATAATCAATGGGTGACATTTTCTATATTGCCTCATGATTGTTACTTTATCTTGAAAATTAAGGTAGCGAATCGTGATCATTCTAGGTCTATTTTTAGTATCCATACCCGCCCTGTTGGGGCCGGTACGGTGTGCTCTCTCTACTGCTAATTGTCCCCCTTGAGCTGTCATACCTAAGGTGTGAGGCAGTGTCACAGAAGCAAATTGCAAAAGATCACTATACTCAGGTGTTTCAGGTAGGCCTACCACTCTCACGTTGTTTCTTCTTGACCTGTCCTCTAGGTCCTCTACTTTGTTCTGTAAAGTTTTTATAGTGTCTGTAAGTTTCCGTGTGATCTCCTCCTGGTGGATATATGTATCCTCCAGCTCAGAGACCCGCGTCTCTACTTCTGTCAGTCTGTTTGAGAATTGCCTGATCTCAACAGTGAGACCAGACAGTTCCTTTTTAATTACCTCAAATTGTGGGAGTAGTAGATCGACTATTTGGTTGTTCGTAATTTGTGTGTCTACAGCTCTCTCTCCTGTCTGATGTGACTCTGATGCTGTTTCTACCATTACCTCTTGTACTGTTTTATTACATTTTTTGTCTTTCCTTGGTGGCATGGCTGGGGATCTAGGTTTGATATTTGTTACGTATTTTTCCATTAGTTTCTGGGTTCTAAATACACCCAGAACTTCTGTGCAAATTCAGTGGTCGGCTTGAAAGAATCCAAGCGTGTTTATTATTATGACTCCCTATTGGAGAAGGACACAAAAAGGAGAAGAAGAGAGAAGGAGAGGAAGGAAAAAAAAAAAAAAAAAAAAAAAAAAAAAAAGGGTGTGTGAATGTAAAAACAGTGCACACACTCAAATAATATACCAAGTGTAAAAATTCATTAAAAAGTGTCAACCAGTGCTAAGTGCCTCTAAGAGGACTGATTATTTTTTATCTCTTATCCCTAGAACCTCAATACCATCAAAGAAGTCTTGCTTCTTTTAAGTTCAAATATCTATTGGTTAAACCTCTTAATTTCGGTTTCCACTTTCAGTACTTATACTACTTCTTTCTCTTGCTTTTGTTAAGTAGATTACTCAGTCCTATTTTCAAGTGGCTAAGTTTCAAGTCAATATATTCAACAAACAGCTTTTAGGTCCACTACGTTAAGAGACTACATGAACACCTTTAGCTTTTCTATATAGCTACTCTTTCAAACTAAAGACCTTTATTACCTTTATTACTTAATTTATTCTGTAATACCCCTAACTGGACATTTTGAAGTCTAGCAGGCGTAGTTAAAATTTTTTTTTTTTTTTTTGTATTCCCTTTTGTTATTGTAATTTTTGTTTGTTATTGTGCTTATAGTGCATTTGAATTATAAATGCTCACAACTCTATATGTATCACCTGTCACATATGGGTATATGTATTTCAGGGGTTGTAACGGACCGGAAGCACTTTCTGGACCTTTGCCTGCCGTCTTTCACTATTGTGTCACCTTAATATTACAGATCCGTTGTGTATCTAAACATAAGCATAATATCTCCAATACAGTTGTTAGATTTAGCCCCAAAACTGCTTCTTAGGTCAAATTTTAAAGTGATCTTTTCCAGCTTATATATACATTCTATTTCCAAATAATAGGTCACCCAGTCAAACATTCAGCAATACATTAACCAACAATATTCAGCCAGCTCATACCCTGCGCAGTTGTATGTTGCTAGAATGCTGCCTATATAATGTTTTAGGGCTGACTTGCAAGTTCAAAATTAAGAAAAGAACAACTTTAATCATATATACATATTTGCCTGCCGGACAAAAAGAAAATTTGTTACTAATATGTTAGAATGACCTTCTGTTACATATAACCAGCGACTAATGTCCAGCACATGTGCTTGCCTCAGAAAAAAAACCTTAAAAACGAAATACACGTATGCCCGTGTTGTTGTGAGCTTCTGCCAGATATGCTTTATAGGCCTTGAAGTTTTCAGATACTTCTGTAATATACACTCTATGGCCAACCTGTTTTCCACTTATGATTTAAAGATATTGCTTAACGTCACTTGGGGCCACCAATAAACAATTTTCCCTTCTTTTTTGAGATTATTATCCCTTCTTAGAACACATGTCCTCTGGACTTTCTTGTCAGGGCAAGTTTGTTGTGATGGTTCCAAGTTTTTTTTCTCCCACAAGTACCTGGCTACCTCTACTGACCCCGGCAGCAAAAAAGAAATATAGAGTTCTGCGCCGTGCACAGGCTTATACTTGCGTTTATCGATAGTCCTTCGGTAGCTCTCTCTCCAGATTTGGCTGCTTACCGCTGCACCACAGCGCCACACTTGCCTAGGGGGGGGGGCGGCCTGCTCAGGACACCTCCCGAACTTGCCCGCCTCAGTCACCGCAGCGTGTCACTCTTTGCAGCTTTGCCGTGTCTCAGCTTTTCTTCTATTTCACCAGCTACCCGCTGTATATCGGCTCCCAGCTTTGTATCGGCTCTTAAAGCATTCCACTTTAGCCTTGCTGCTTGCAGCGTATCTCCTCTGAGAGACCGTCTCTGCTGGTCTTTGCTGTCAAATAGTATGGCTATTGTCGGTACCACCCGACCATGGTGGTAACTTGGGACCTCCTATCTGCTCCGCCTAGGCTTTCTCTTCCCAGGGCGATCTCTCGTGTCAGACCGCCAACAGAAGCTCAGAGCTGGGGAGATGTAACGTTAGAGCTCGGTACACAGAGCTCAGAGCGTGCGTGTCTTGTCTCACACTCCTCCCACCGGAAGTCCTGGAAGACAACGTTTTATTGTTTCTTAGGTACTGTAAGTTTTTGTGGTCCGTGAAGATATAGAAAGGTTTTGAGGTACCCTCCAGTAGATGTCTCCAGTGTTCCAGAGCACATTTTATTGCAAGTAGTTCCTTATCCCCCACGGAATAGTTCTGCTCAGGTGCCGTTAGTGTCCTGGAGTAGTATGCCACTGGGTGCATGGTAGGATCATCTAGACTTTGTTGTGAGAGTACAGCTCCAATACCAGTGTTGGAAGCATCAACTTCTACAGTGTACTGGTACTCGGGATTAGGCAATTTCAGCACAGGGGCTGTGGAAAAGCTATGCTTTAGGTATTGGAATTCCTGTTGAGCTTCATCATTCCAAATGAATCTTTGTTTGCCAGTTAGTTTGGTTAATGGTTTTACTACCGTGGAGAAATTCTTAATGAA
Organism: Bombina bombina; assembly: GCF_027579735.1. Classification (NCBI taxonomy): domain Eukaryota; kingdom Metazoa; phylum Chordata; class Amphibia; order Anura; family Bombinatoridae; genus Bombina; species Bombina bombina. The sequence continues at coordinate 261,082,106 of NC_069502.1, forward strand.
TCTCCTGTAGAAGTTTGCAAACCCCAGAGATTTCCTTGTTGAAGGTGTGGTCCATTTCAGTATGGCTGATACTTTATCTGGATCCATACTTACACCTTTAGGGGTAACTATGTACCCTAGAAATGTTATTGTATTTACGTGGAAACAACACTTCTCCATCTTGGCATAAAGGTGATGTTCTCTAAGTCGTGCTAGAACCCACCTTACATGTTTCACATGTTCTGTATAATTACGTGAATAAATTAAAATGTTGTCTAAATAAATCACGACACACACATCCATAAGATCTTTAAAAATATTGTTAATAAAAAATTGAAAGGTGGCAAGTGCATTGGTTAAACCAAAAGGCATGACATTGTATTGAAAAAGCCCATAACGGATCCTAAAGGCTTTCTTCCATTCATCCCCACTCTTCATCCTGATAAGGTTGTAAGCACCTTTTAGGTCTAATTTGGTGGAAATGTTGGCTTCACTAAGTCTTTCTAGAAGCTCCGGGATGAGAGGAAGGGGATATCTATTTTTAACAGTTACGGAATTCAATGCCCTATAATCGATGATAGGTCTAAGTGTACCATCCTTGTTAGTGACAAAAAAAATGCCTGCTGCTGATGTACTAGGTGTGATGAACCCTTTTCGAAAATTTTCATCCAAGTATTCTTTTAAATACTTTAACTCTTTGTTTGAAAGGGGAAATATTCTACCAAATGGAATGACTGCACCTGGACGTGTGTCTATGGGGCAATCATATGGCCTGTGTGGCGGCAGATTTTCTGCCTCTTTTAGGTTAAAGACGTCTGAAAATTCTGTATATTCAGTAGGTAAAAGAGGTTCTATATGATTTATTGCTGTGTAAGGAAAACAGGTAGAGGTGCAGTAGGGTGAATCAAATGTGAGGTTGTTAGTGAACCAATCAATTCTAGGATTGTGTTTATGCAACCATGGGTAGCCAAGAATTAGAGGATGTATGGAACCTGGGATAATATCGAAAGTAAGGTATTATTTGTGACCCTTGTTACAGGTAGTAAGCAGAGGAATGGTGTGGTGTGTTATAGGACCTTTAAGAAAATTAGAACCATCAATTACTTTAACATAGACAGGTGTCTTTAAGCACATGTGGTATTTTCTTTTCTTTTACAACTTTTTCATCTATAAACATCCCAAAGGCTCCTGAGTCAATCATAGCCTCGCTCCGGTAGAGGTGTTGGTCCCACTGTAAAGACAGAGATATAGCCAAATAAGTATTTGCAATTGGAATGGTGTTAGAACTAATGTGTAATATCTTACCCTTCTTTTGACGACTTAGTAGGGGGCAAGTGGATACATTATGGTCTTTATTAGCACAGTACATGCACAAGTTAGAAAGATGACGCCTTGATTTTTTTTCTTGGGTTAGAGGACCCTTAAGTGTCCCAATCTCCATGGCGACAGAGGATGTAGTGGGTTTGTCATAATGTGTAGGATAGAACTTTTTGGTGTAGGTGTCAGGATTTTGTTTTTCCAATCTTCGTTCTCTATAGCGGCGGTCCATAGAAATACATATCTTTATTAGTGATTCTAGGGTATCAGGTAACTCCACACCGTTCGTGAATACAACACCACTAATAGTGCACGGTGGTGAGGTAAAACTGCAACTCCTCTGTGTAATATAGAAATACATGAAGTTCACCAGCACTGGCATGATTAAGTGACATATGGTCACGAAACGTTGCTATTTTTAAAGGATCTTCAATAAAAGATGAATATTTTATCCTAACAGTGCTGGTGAACTTCATGTATTTCTATAGGTAACTCCACACGTGAGAGCTCGTCTTTGAGATGTTCGGATAGTCCCAGGCAAAATTGTTTTTTTAGGCTGACTGAATTCCACTGCGAATCTGTAGCCCATAATTGAAATTCGGCGATGTAATCCTCTACGGCCCTTTTTCCTTGTTTTAGGGATCTTAAATTATGCTCGGCGGTGTTCTGCTTGTTGGTATCCTCACAGAGAGTTGACATGGCTGCAAAAAAGTGTTCTAGGGAGTCCAGGATAGGATCTCCAGACTCAAAAAGTCTGTCTGCCCAGGCTCTGGGCTCTCCACTTAGGTAGGAGATTGTGGTACAGACTTTGATACATTCTGTGCAATATGTTTTTGGTTTCATACTGTACAATAAGACACAAGAATTTTTGAATTCACAAAATTTTGAGCGCACCCCTGAAAAGGGTTGTGGAGGGTTAATATGTGGTTCTGGATGATCCGAAGTTTTTTGTGTGAACAGATCATTCAGAAGCCTTTTAAGTGTGTTGTTCTCATTTTGGACTTCAGTTAGTCCTTGTGCAAGTATAACTACCTTCTGATTGAGTGTAGTTATTTTGTTTGCCATTTGTGTAGGATCCATTTTTCCTTTTTTGCGGCTTGATTATTCTGCAATAACCCTATGCTTAATATATACTTTTTCAAGTAGTTAAATGTTATGAATGTAGATAGTCCTATTTAAACAGCCCTCAATAGAATGTGAGAGTGTCAGATAAATAGGAATAGCAGTTAGTAAGCAAGTAATAGTAATATACCTCTTGAGAATCAAATAAGTATTAAAGAGATATTTTCTATCAGTGAAATTCCTGGTAAGCTGTACCTTTAAATATGGAAGGAAAAGGTATGCAATTCTATAAACTCTCAGGAGTTTTATTCATTAACCCTTTAGAGTCTGGAATGTAGTCTGTATTTACAGGGTTAGTTTTAAGTATTGCATAGCATATGAATTTAGTCAAACTGTTTGTTTTCACAGTATCACAAATATCGTAATGTGAGAGGGAGATAAACTTAAGCTTTATAGTTTGTGATACTTGCGGTTTGAAGTATGAGCAGGCTTATCCTCAGATGTTGACTGACTCCGGAGAAATAAGAGAGTATCAGGCTTGAAGGAGAGATCCGTTCTTAGACCGGTTTGTTTGTAAATGGTGGAGAGAGCTTTCACTCTGACTTGCGGCGTCTTGCTAGTTTGGTCGCACCTGGTGCCGGGTTGATGACGTCACGCTCCGATTTCAGTGAGACTGAAGACAGGGCAGCTGCGGTTTTCTCTGCGTGCAGGCAGTCTCAGGTTAGTGAGAGTTCCGGGGGAAGAGGCAAACTGCTGGAATCAGTTTTACAATGTATAACAGTAATTAATCCAAGTTTGTAGTTAGAGGTTCTGAAGTTTGGAAATTCCTCAATATGAGAGGGTATGCTGTAATATCAAGTTTAGGAGTAAGGTATCTTCTTGATAGCTAGAGAGCATGAAAGAATAACCAAACTGTTTGCAATAATCAAGCAGTTTGTGTAGTGAGAAGCACCTCCTTAAGTAGGGAGTTGTCTAGGAATGGAGGAACAACTCTTAAAGGGACAGTGTATATGACACAAGGAATCTGTTTCCAATTGTAAGCCTTCCTCAAATTGGAATAAATCCAAGCCTTTTAAAAAACCAAAGTCAGCCCCTAAATCCGCATGAAGTAGCGGCCCTCATTCCAGCTCAGTTGGTAGGGGGCAGATTAAGGTTTTTCAAGGATTTTTGGATAAATTCTGTCAAAAATCAATGGATTCAAAGCATTGTCTCTCAAGGGTATCGAATAGGATTCAGAGTAAGACCTCCTGTGAGAAGATTTTTTCTCTCACGTATCCCAGCAAATCCAGTAAAAGCTCAGGCTTTCCTGAAGTGTGTTTCAGACCTGAAGTCTTCAGGGGTAATCATGCCGGTTCCTTTTCAGGAGCAAGGTCTGGGGTTTTATTCAAATCTATTCATTGTCCCAAAGAAGAAAAATTTATTCAGACCAGTTCTGGATCTGAAAATTTTGAATCGTTATGTAAGAGTACCAACTTTCAAGATGGTGACTATAAGGACTATTCTGCCTTTTGTTAAGCAAGGACATTATATGTCTACAATAGACTTGCAGGATGCATACCTTCATATTCCGATTCATCCAGAACATTATCAGTTCCTGAGATTCTCTTTTCTAGACAAGCATTACCAATTTGCTGATCTTCCATTTGGCCTAGCAACAGCTTCAAGAATCTTTTCAAAGGTTCTAGGTGCCCTACTCTCTGTAATCAGAGAGCAGGGTATTGCGGTGTTTCCTTATTTGGACGATATCTTGGTACTAGCTCAGTCTTTACATTCTGCAGAATCTCACATGAATCAGCTAGTGTTGTTTCTTCAAAAACATGGTTGGAGGATCAATTTACCAAAAAGTTTCTTGATTCCTCAGACAAGGGTCACCTTTTTAGGTTTCCAGATAGATTCAGTGTTCATGACTCTGTCTCTAACAGACAAGAGACGTTTGAAATTGGTTGCAGCCTGTCAGCACCTTCAGTCTCAGTCATTCCCTTCAGTGGCTATGTGCATGGAAGTTTTAGGCATCATGACTGCAGCATCAGACGCGATTCCTTTTGCTCGTTTTCACATGAGACCTCTCCAGCTTTGTATGCTGAATCAATGGTGCAGGGATTATACAAAGATATCACAGTTAATATCCTTAAATCCCAATGTTCGACACTCTCTGACATGGTGGTTAAATCACCAGCGTTTAGATCAAGGGGCTTCCTTTGTTCGGCCAACCTGGACTGTGATCACTACAGACGCAAGTCTTTCAGGTTGGGGAGCTGTTTGGGGATCTCTGACAGCACAAGGGGTTTGGAAATCTCAAGAGGCGAGATTACCAATCAATATTTTAGAACTCCGTGCAATTCTCAGAGCTCTTCAGTTTTGGCCTCTGTTGAAGAGAGAACCATTCATTTGCTTTCAGACAGACAATATCACAACTGTGGCATATGTCAATCATCAGGGTGGGACTCACAGTCCCCAAGCTATGAAAGAAGTATCTCGGATACTTGCTTGGGCGGAATCCAGCTCCTGTCTAATCTCTGCGGTGCATATCCCAGGTGTAGACAATTGGGAGGCGGATTATCTCAGCCGTCAGACTTTACATCCAGGGGAGTGGTTTCTCCATCCAGATGTGTTTTCTCAGATTGTTCAGATGTGGGGTCTTTCAGAGATAGATCTCATGGCCTCTCATCTAAACAAGAAACTTCCCAGATACCTGTCTAGGTCCATGGATGTTCAGGCGGAAGCAGTGGATGCGCTGAAACTTCCTTGGTGTTATCATCCTGCTTATATTTTCCTGCCTCTAGTTCTTCCAAGAGTGATATCTAAAATCATCATGGAACAATCGTTTGTGTTGCTGGTGGCTCCAGCATGGCCACACAGGTTTTGGTATGCGGATCTTGTTCGGATGTCCAGTTGCCAACCTTGGCCACTTCCGTTAAGGCCGGACCTACTGTCTCAAAGTCCGTTTTTTCATCAGGATCTCAAATCATTAAATATGAAGCTATATAAATTGAACGCTTAGTACTAAGTCATAGAGGTTTTTCTGACTCAGTGATTAACCCCTTAACGACACGCGTCGTACAGGGTACGTCTTGCACAAACTGGTCTTTAAAGACCAGCGACGTACCCTGTACGACGTTGGGGTTGAAAGCGGCTGGAAGCGATCCTGATCGCTTCCAGCCGCTTTCCGGTTATTGCAGTGATGCCTCGATATCGAGGCATCACTGCAATAAAATTTTTCCCCATCCGATGCCACGAGTGGCTCTCTCTGCACCGGACATCGATGGCCTCAATCGTTGGTGGGTGGGAGCCGACGTGGGAGGCGGGTGGGCGGCCATCGATGTATTGCTGAGTGAAGAGGTGGGCAGGATCGCTGGGGGGCACGCACGGATGCGCGCGTGCATGGGGGAGGCGGGCGGGCGCGTGCACGGGGAGGGAGCGGGTGGGAACCATTATACTATGGAACAGAGTTTGTTTAAATTTAGAGGGAGAAAGGGGGGAGTAAAAACTTTAACCAAAATAATCTAAGTGATCTGGGAGGGGGTGGGGGTTTAGTCTTGGGGGGGGGGGGAAGCTACACTACAGAAAAGTGGGGGAAAAAATAAAAAAATACATATTTTTTTGTAAACTGGGTTTTAGCTGTCAGTACCCAAGATGGCTCCCAATAATGTAGAGGGGGAGGGTTACAGAGCTGTTTGGGGGGGGGGGGGGATCAGGGAGGTTTGGGGCTAAGGGGGATCCTACACAGCAGCATATGTAAATATGCTAAAAAAAAATAAAAAAAAATGAAAGATACCTTTTATTTTAGTACTGGCAGACTTTCTGTCAGTACTTAAGATGGCTGGGACAATTGTGGGGTGGGGGAGGGAAGAGAGCTGTTTGGGAGGGATCAGGGGGTCTGATGTGTTAGGTGGGAGGCTGATCTCTACACTAAAGCTAAAATTAACCCTGCAAGCTCCCTACAAGCTCCCTAATTAACCCTTTCACTGCTAGACATAATACACGTGTGATGTGCAGCGCCATTTAGCAGCCTTCTAATTGTAATTCATATATGTCTGCTATTTCTGAACAAAGGGGATCCCAGAGAAGCATTTACAACCATTTGTGCCATAATTGCACAAGCTGTTTGTAAATAATTTCAGAGAGAAACCTAAAATTGCGAAAAAAATTACGTTTTTTTTTTAATTTGATCGCATTTGGCGGTGAAATGGTGGCATTAAAATATACCAAAATGGGCCTAGATCAATAATTTGGGTTGTCTACTACACTACACTAAAGCTAAAATTAACTCTACAAGCTCCCTACATGCTCCCTAATTAACCCCTTCACTGCTGGGCATAAAACCCTTTTTGTGCGCAGTGGCATTTAGCAGCCTTCTAATTACAAAAAAGCAACGCCAAAGCCATATATGTCTGCTATTTCTGAACAAAGGGGATCCCAGAGAAGCATTTACAACCATTTATGCCATAATTGCACAAGTTGTTTGTAAATAATTTCTGTGAGAAACCTAAAGTTTGTGAAACAAATTGTGAAAAAGTGAACATTTTTTTTTATTTGATCGCATTTGGTGGTGAAATGGTGGCATGAAATATACCAAAATGGGCCTAGATCGATACTTTGGAATGTCTTCTAAAACAAAATATATACATGTCAAGGGATATTCAGGTATTCCTGACAGATATTAGGGTTCCAATGTAAATAGCGCTGATTTTGAAAAAAAGTGGTTTTGAAATAGCAAAGTGCTACTTGTATTTATTGCCCTATAACTTACAAAAAAAGCAAAGAACATGTTAACATTGGGTATTTCTAAACTCAGGACAAAATTTAGAAACTATTTAGCATGTTTGTTTTTCGGTGGTTGTAGATGTGTAACAGATTTTGGGGGTCAAAGTTAGAAAAAGTGTGTTTTTTTCCATTTTTTCCTCATATTTTATAATATTTTTAATAGTAAATTATAAGATATGATGAAAATAATGGTATCTTTAGAAAGTCCATTTAGTGGCGAGAAAAACGGTATATAATATGTGTGGGTACAGTAAATGAGTAAGAGGAAAATTACAGCTAAACACAAACACCGCAGAAATAGAAAAATAGCCCTGGTCCTTAAAGGACCAGTCAACACCTTAGATTTGCATAATCAACAAATGCAAGATAACAAGACAATGCAATAGCACTTAGTCTGAACTTCAAATGAGTAGTATTTTTATAACAAATTTGAAAGTTATATTTCCACTCCCCTTGTACCATGTGATAGCAATCAGCCAATCACAAATGCATATATGTATAGTCTGTGAATTCTTGCACATGCTCAGTAGGATCTGGTGACTCAAAAATTGTAAATATAAAAGACTGTGCACATTTTTTTTAATGGAAGTAAATAGGAAAGTTGTTTAAAATTAAACTGTATCTGAATCTGAATCATGAAAATTTGATTTAACCTGAGTGTCCCTTTAAGGGAAAGAAATTGAAAAATGGCCTTGTCCTTAAGGGGTTAATACTATGTTACAAGCTTGTAAATCTGTTTCTAGAAAGATTTATTATCGAGTTTGGAAGGCCTACATTTCATGGTGTTCTTTTCATAAATTCTCTTGGCATTCTTTTAGAATTCCTAGAATTTTACAGTTTCTTCAGGATGGTTTGGATAAGGGTTTGTCTGCAAGTTCCTTGAAGGGACAACTCTCTGCTCTTTCAGTTTTATTTCACAGAAAGATTGCTAAACTTCCTGATATTCACTGTTTTGTACAGGCTTTAGTTTGTATTAAGCCCATCATTAAATCAATTTCTCCTCCTTGGAGTCTTAATTTGGTTTTGAAAGCGTTACAGGCTCCTCCGTTTGAGCCTATGCATTCTTTGGACATTAAACTACTTTCTTGGAGGGGAGGCGGAGTCAGCTCTGCAGATGGACGGTCGCATATTACAGCAGCTCCGGCTGTATTCTATATAAAATACATTTCTAGCGATCGTCCAAACTTATTTCTACAGATATTTTGGAAGCTCAGAGAGCACGTTTGTTCCCGGTCAACTACCCTTGCAAAGAGCAACCCCACTTGGACAGATTCTCACTACTCTGGTACGGGTAATGCCGACAACAGGTTTTTGAGCAGCCATCTTGCGGCCTAGGCATCACATACAGCGGGAAGTGAGGCAGACCAGAAGCTACTATTTTACTCCCTAACTGAGAGCCTAACACCCTGCCTACTTATGGAGACGGCAGAGTGTATTTTGGAGCAGATGCATAGCCTGATAGACGGGTTCAGAGAGGTGTTTGACCACTTACTTCCCATGCCGCCTCAACAGACCGCAACAGAGGTTGTAGCGCGCGCTGCCCACTTCCCTACTCCCATAACTGCTCCGAATAATGTGGGCGCCCTGAGGTCCCAGCGCCCACCATTAGTTTGTCACCAGATGCGGAGCGCTTTGGAAATAAAGCAGATTGCGGAGATGACCCGCGAGATTGAGGCGGGCACTCTGGACAAACCTTGGGGAGCAGTTCGCTCAAAGACCAACATACCCTACATCGCTGTAACGGATCACAGTATCCTGGTGAGAAGTCAAGCATCTTGCGCTATGGCCTACAGTGACTCTTGTGTCCAGCCATGTGAGGATTGGTTTAGTGGGGCAACATCTTTATATGCCTCAACAGCGGGTGTGGGTTGCCTTGAGAGCAAGAGTGTAAATTTATCACGCCTGGCAGAAGGGTTCCTCATCTCACAGGTTTGTCTAAAAAGAGGTATAGGTTAAACACCTCAGAGTTCTTACCCTGCCCGGTGTTTTAGACTGGTCTCTAGTGAACCACAGGACATTTAATTTGGAATAGGTGTGAACTCAACAATACTACCGAGGACACCCCCTAGGATAATTCCTGGCTAATTTTGTGCTAAACTTTGACTCTGATAGAAACCCACCTCTGGATATGAACATGTCACTTTATTTAAGGTTAAGTGGGTATTTCCAGTTATATTGCTCACAGCAAAGGCTGGTTTGCAATACATAATATAATTTATGCCGCATCCTTTCACAGCAATCCAAGGAGCCCACTACTACTACCTTGCTCTCTGTTTTAGATTGACCTTTGCAATGTATTGGCTGTACACTTGTTTACCATTTAATATTCTTACTTTAATGTTCCCAATGTCTGCAATTGCTTAACCTTAACATTAATGTTCTCTGAATTTCTAACGCTCCAGACCAAGTGTAGGTTATACATATACTTTGCAATTCTTAGGTTGTTGGAACTGTTTGTATGTGTACCCTGTTAGTTCCATTGTCTATCTTAGTCACTGTTCCAGAGACTCTTTTTATTATAGTTGGAGCCAACATGTAGAAAGTTTTGGTATATTGTATCTCCTGTACTAATTTGATGCATCTGTACCATGTTTAACTGCGATATCCTGCATTTTTAGCACCAAGGGGTATTAGGATACTGTACACCCCTACAAATCAGATCTACCATCCCATACATATCTTATCTTATTTGGGCACAGCATTTATGTTCACCTAGTGTTCTAGGGTTATAGCACAGTTCCTAGTTATGTGTTTACTCTAATACACTTAGTTCATAGGTGCTAAGCACTTGTTTGTAAGTTAATATCTATATGTACCTATAGATACTCCCGGTAGCACCCTAATTTAAAATTTTCAACTACTTTGAAGCACCTCTAGTCTTTGAGTCAGCTGTTTGGCAGTAATATTGGAGCCTTTCCTCTGCAAAAGTATATGTTGAACATAGGAATGCTTCAAGTCCGTGACGCAGTATCTCATAAACTTTGACTGCTGTGTATCTGCTTAAAAATATTCTTATAACCCCTGTTTACTGGTCTTGTATGGTGACGCTGCCAGCGGCCGAGGTGGTGAGCCATGCGTAACATGATTAATCACATTTCAATATAAGGGGTTATTTTCAATCCTCACATGCCACTAACTGTACTGGGTTATCTATGTCTATTTGTTTTTTTTTCTCCTTACTGCAACATAATCTCTAAAGCCATATAAATAGAAGTTAAGAATTTGTGCTATAGTTTAATCTCTTGAGCCTGCTGGGGCTGTGATGTGATTTACGGCTCTGTTACATAGCAGTAGTGGATAGGTTTCAAGTGCTGGCTGGACCTGCTCTGTTACTCTTATCTTCCTATCCATGGTATACCACATAAATCGCATAAACCTTATTTCACTTACCACCTCCTCCCCCCCCCCCCCTTGTAATATACCTCCTAATGTTGGAGGGCCAACTATATGGCTTATCTTGCCTATGCCATACTCTAGCAAAGCGACCATTCAACTTGCTAATTTTAGTTCACAACATTTCCCTTATCTACTTTAATAATTTACATAATTTATGAGTAGTCCTGAGGATTCATTATTATTCCCAGTTAATACCCCTCCTGTCCTATGTTGTATAAATATTCGGGACCTCAGGAACAAAACTGTTGTTAAATTTAAAAAATTTGAGGTTTATTAATGAGATCCAAAAGTGGTCTCCTTAGTTACAATTTCCTTCTTTCACTCCATTACTACCTGTTACTTTTGTTGGTCCAAGAGTAAACTATTGCGTCATATAGAAGGTTCATGAAAGATTAGCATCCTATCTGTATAATGTTTGCAAGCTATGTAATTTGTTGGCTATACGTTTTTTTCATGTCTATTTTATTACTCCTGTAACATTGAAGCCTTATCTCATGTGACATAAGAATTTGTTATTATGATCTATGTATGCCTTTAACTAGACCTCAATAAAAATTATATTTAAAATTAAAAAAAAAAAAAAATACTTTCTTGGAAAGTGTTGTTCCTTTTGGCCATCTCTTCTGCTAGAAGAGTTTCTGAGTTATCTGCTCTTTCTTGTGAATCTCCTTTTTTGATTTTTCATCAGGATAAGGCGGTTTTGCGGACTTCATTTAAATTTTTACCTAAAGTTGTGAATTCTAACAACATTAGTAGAGAAATTGTTGTCCCTTCCTTGTGTCCTAATCCTAAAAATTCTTTGGAAAGATCCTTACATTCTTTGGATGTGGTGAGAGCTTTGAAATATTATGTTGAAGCTACTAAAGATTTCAGGAAGACTTCTAGTCTATTTGTTATATTTTCTGGTCCTAAGAAAGGTCAGAAGGCCTCTGCTATTTCCTTGGCTTCTTGGTTAAAGCTTTTGATTCATCAAGCTTATTTGGAATCGGGTCAGGCCCCGCCTCAGAGAATTACAGCTCATTCTACTAGATCAGTCTAAACTTCGTGGGCTTTTAAGAATGAAGCTTCAGTTGATCAGATTTGCAAAGCAGCAACTTGGTCCTCTTTGCATACATTTACTAAATTCTACCATTTTGATGTATTTGCTTCTTCAGAAGCAGTCTTTGGTAGAAAAGTTCTTCAGGCAGCTGTTTCAGTTTGATTCTTCTGCTGATGTTTTAAGTTTTTCTTTTCATCATGAGAATAACTTTTATTTTGGGTTGTGGATTATTTTTTCAGCGGAAAATGGCTGTTATTTATTTTTATCCCTCCCTCCCTTGTGACTCTTGAGTGGAGTTCCACATCTTGGGTATTGATATCCCATACGTCACTAGCTCATGGACTCTTGCCAATTACATGAAAGAAAACATAATTTATGTAAGATTTTACCTGATAAATTAATTTCTTTCATATTGGCAAGAGTCCATGAGGCCCGCCCTTTTTATGGTGGTTATGATTTTTATGTATAAAGCACAATTATTTCTAAATTCCTTTGTTGATGCTTTTTACTCCTTTCTTTATCACCCCACTTCTTGGCTATTCGTTAAACTGAATTGTGGGTGTGGTGAGGGGTGTATTTAAAGGCATTTTGAGGTTTGGGAAACTTTGCCCCTCCTGGTAGGATTGTATATCCCATAAGTCACTAGCTCATGGACTCTTGCCAATATGAAAGAAATGAATTTATCAGGTAAATTCTTACATAAATTATGTTATTTCTTTTTGGCTTTAAAAAAGTATTGGTGTATCTGGAGGATGGGGAGAGGGGGGGAGGAAAGGAGGGAGATATATTTTTTTTATTTTGTTTTCTTTCTTTGCTCCTCTCTCCTTTTAATAAACGGTTTCTGGTTTTGTAATGACAGATAAATTAAAATGAATCTCTTGGAATGTAGGAAGTATATCTTCCCCGGCCAAGAGAAAATGTAGTGCAGCAATTGGGGAAATATAGCCCAGATGTGGCCCTAATTCAAGAAACCCATCTTAAACCTCAGGAAGCGGCTAAATTAAAATGTAAATAGCTGGGAGAAGTAATAGTTACCCCATTTTGAGGGGAAGAAGAGAGGAACAGCTATTTTGTTAAACAATCGACTAACATATAAAATTAATTTTCAAGAAAATGATATAGAAGGTAGATTCCAGATAATTGAGCTTCAAATCCATAATTATCAAGTGGTAATATGTAATATTTATGGCCCGAATCGAATGAATAAAGGGTTCTGGGACAAACTGAGTAGTAAACTTTTTAATTATACTAAGAAAAATAGAGTGATTACGGGAGATTTCAACATGACAATATCCCCCTCTTTAGATAGATTGAGCCCTACTCAAATCATACGGAAAATAAGAGAGGCTAGAGTTTTACAAAAATGTTGCCATAGATTGCTTTTGAAGGATATCTGGTGGATTCAACATCCAAATGACAAAGAGTATACCTCTGAATCTAAAACATTTAAAACATTTTTTTAGATTAGATATGTTCATGATCTCTAGTAATCTAGTGGGAACAGAGATCAGTACAGACATAAAGGGAATTATATCAGACCATGCAATTATATCTTTGGAAGGAAACTTTAGTACTAACCAGGTTAGGAATAATTCTAGTTCCCCCCCCCCCAAATATCTCTTACATAATGTACAATTAAAAAATTGGTTACAAGGAAAATGGCGAGAGTTTTATGAATCAAATAAATCATTTATACACAAACCGGAAATTCTGTGGGAAATGGCTAAATCAGTGTTAAGAGGGGAAATCAAAGCTTTTTTTATGTAAGTGGAAAAAGAAAAGGGTATATAAAGAGGAACAACTTTCAAATTGGGTCAAAAACACTTTCAAAGCCTATATTAATAACTCAACACAGCAATTGTGGGGAAAATATGTAGAAGGATGGAAAGTGCAGGATATCTATTTAAAGCAGAATATGGCTAGAGAAGAGGTGAAATTGAAAGCATTTTTTGCAGGTCAAAATGGAATTTCAGCAAAATATTTGGCCAATTATCTAAAAATAGAAGTAAAAAAAATATGATTGTAGCAATTAGAAGTGATAAGGGAAGAGTGTACAATAATAAAGATATTAGACAAGCTTTCTTTGAATGTTATCAAAAAGTATATGCTAAAGGTCAAGTCAATGAGGAAAACAAAAAAGAGTTTTGGCATAAATTAAAGCTCCCGAGAGTATCTAAGAAGGAGTTGAAAGCCCTAAATAAACCAATAAAAATAGAAGCATTAATAGCAGCAATTAAGAGGGCAAAGGCAAATAAGATTCCTGGTCCGGACCATCTCACGGCTAAATTTTATAAAGTGTTAAAAGATCAGATAACTCCAATATTGCTCCAATTATTTAATGAATATTATGTGGCTAATAATTTGAAGTCTCCTTATTTTTCAGCTGCAAATATCACTGTAATACATAAATACATAAAGATCCAGAAGATTGCGCCTCATACAGACCCATATCATTATTAAATCAAGATTATAAGTTATTATCCTCTATCATAGCTGATAGACTCAAAAAATGTTTAGAGCAACTTATACATAGAGATCAGGTGGAATTTATGTCAGACCGTAGCCCGATCAAAAATTTGAGAAAGTCATGTTAGTATTAGATTATTATGCAAGTGAAGTTAGAGTTAAAAAAAAGGAGCAAAGTGATCTTGCCTTACCGACTATTGACACAGAGAAAGTGTTTGATTATGTTTCATGAGATAACTTGCTTACCACATTGAAAGACTTTGGCTTAATCAGACATTTTTATAATTATATCAGCATGATATAATTTATTCAGCATAATCAGCATTTATTCGAATCCAACATCCTATATTTTAGTTAATGGCGAAAGTTCTGATAAAATTACATTGGGTAGGGGCACCAGACATGGATGCCCACTCTCGCAACTTCTTTTTAATTTGGCCCTTGAACCTTTAGTAATTTTGTAATTTTGTTACGTGATAATTTAGAAGGGATACAACTAGGGGAAAGGAATGTAGTGTTGTCTATATATGCAGATGATATTTTATTATATTTAAGTAATACAAAACAGAGTATTCTACAACTGGTACAACTTATTGAATTGTATAGCTCCTTTTCTAGATATAAAGTCAATACTGGAAAATCTTATCTGAATTATTATGGATCTGTAAATCAACTGAAGTAGTACTGAAACAACACCCTTTTAGGGAGGTTTCGTATATAAATTATCTTGGAATAAAATTAAGTAAAAACCCTAAATGTTGGTATGATTTGAATGTGCATAATTTCCTTATGGAGTGTAGGAATAACATAGAGAAGTGGATGTTTCTACCAATATCTCTTACAGCACAAGTTATGCTGATCAAAACTATACTCTTCCCGAAACTTTTATATATATTACAGAATGTACCTATTCTACTGACTAATAAGGATATACTGGCTTAATATAAAATATGTTCTAACTTTTTATGGTCAAAGAAAAAACCAAGGCTTACTATCCAGAAATTAACACTCCCTCAAAAGATAGGGGGGCTTGCTCTCCCAAATGTAAAATTTTAAAATTGGTCTAAATTATCTAAATTTGCTGTAGATTGGCTAACAGAAAAAGATGATGTCACTTTTATAGATATAGAATCCAAGTTAGTCCAACCATTTACGTTGAAGGCTTTATTGCATTACCCAAGTAATAAACTACCTAGTAATATAATTCAATTGCAGACGTTTAGATGGATTATTTGTGCATGGCAAAAACTTTGCAAAGAAATTCAGACAGTTTATAGGAAATTGGAGTTCTTACCTCTAGTGGGTAATCCAGAATTTGGCCCTGGGTTGAGTAGTGGAATTTTAAAAAATTTGGGATCATAAAGGTCTTAAAGGGGTCCATCAACTATGTAAAAAATAGTTCTAGAATTATGAAACTATATACGGAAATAATGGAAGAATTTGACTTGACAAAAACAAATTGTTTTTTTTTTTTTTTTTTTAAATATTTTTATTGAAAAATGTACAGGCTTTATGTAGTTTACATTTTTGTAGCTATAGAACAGTCTTTTGTACATTTCCATCGTGAATACAATATCTTTAACAGACAAAGAAAGAAAATTGGTCAACGATTTTAACATCAATATAATATCGAGAGAAAGTGTCTAACAATACATCCATCATAGTTAGATGGCTTTTTTGTCGCCGTTGGAAACTGTGAAACTAAAGGAACAGCGTTAAGTGTGACAGAGGGGTGGTCTTGGAATTTTTGAGAGAGATAAGATTCCCATAAAGGTTTGATGTAAAAAATAAATCTCTACGTTTGTTTTTGATATAGGCATACTCTTCCAAACTTAAAACCCCATTGCATTGATTTATCCATTGCACGATGTTAGGAACCAGGGATGACTTCCATTTCTTTGCTATTAATGCTTTTGCGCCATTGATTAGGATATGTAGTAGTCTAGTGTGGCTAGAATTTAATTTCTTAGGAGTAAGATAAAATAGCCAAATAAGTGGGTCATCCCTTACCAGGGGCCGAAGAGTGTGCAGGACTCTTCAAAAATTAGTAGCCAGAAAGGTAAGATCATGGGGCATTGCCACCAGATATGTGCCATTGTCCCTTTATGGGAAAGGCATCGCCAGCACTTATCACTATTCTGTTTAAACAATTTCTGACGTCTTACGTGTGTGAGGTACCACCTGTGTAGAATCTTATAATTAATCTCTACAAATCTGCTGGAAATGGAGGTTTTGGTTATATTGATCAATATCCTTTTTAAGTCTATTGGGTGGATGGAGATGCCTAATTCCTGTTCCCATCTCTCAATGTAATAAGGAGTTAGCCCTTGTGTTTGTGACTGCATAATATTATATGTGAGAGAAAGGGAGTGTTTTGTTGGAGTCTGCTTACTGCAAAGAGACTCAAACTGAGTAAGAGGTCTTATCATATTTCTCTTATCTAGGTGATTAGTAATGTAGGAATGGCACTGTCGTAATTTAAACCAGTCTTGTAGGCACGATAAACCCTTCTCTATTAGTTCATCAGTTGTGTACCAGCGTTGTTCATTGCCTAGTTGTAATGCCATTAGTGATCTATGTAATTTTTTTAACTACCTGTCCTATATTACCCAAATCCGGTAAAAACTCCAGGTTGTCTGTGAGAGGGGTTAAAGGTGAGGGTCTGCTGGAAAGAAAAGTGTGAGCAGTCAATAGTTTATCCCAGGTTATGTATGTTTCTTGAGTTAGCAAGGGAAGGTAGAAAGCGTTTGTTTAGTGAGTTTAGGTCCCCAACAGAGGACACCTAGATGAGATGCACCAGCAATGTCGTGTTCAAGCTTAACCCACGTCTTATGATCGAAATTGGAAAACCAGTCTAATATTCTTTGGAGAAAGGTTGCTTGTCTATATTTAATCAAGTTCGGGACCCCCATACCCCCTTGGAGCGTGGCAGACACATTATGTGCTTATTAATTCTAGCAGGTTTTTTATTCCAAATATATTCAAAGAGTTGGTTTTGTAAAGTTTTGAGGAATGTGGGCGGAAGGCGAATTGGAAGTGTTTGTAGAAGATATAGAATTTTTGGGAGAATGTTCATCTTAAAAGCATTAATTCTTCTGAGCCATGATATTTTGTGGGAGCGCCAGGATGACATTTCCATAATTAGCGTTTTATGTAAATTTTATAGTTAGTTTCAAAAAGGTCTTTCAAAGCTGGGGTTAAATATATTCCTAAATATTTAATTGTTTTAGATTGCCATTTGAATGGGCATGTACTTCTTATTATTTGCATATCGGCTGGGGGGAGGGTTATATTTAATATTTCCGATTTGGAGTCGTTTATAAAAAAGTTGGAGACATTGTGAAATTCCTCGAATGTGTGTAGGAGTATGGGGATGGATTAAACTGGATTAGTTAGAAAAAAAGAGAATGTCATCCACGTATAGCATTATTTTATGCAAGAGTTTTCAATATTTAATCCTTCAAAAGAATGAAGGGATCGGATTTGTATGGCTAGGGCCTCGACAAGACATGCAAAAAGTAGGGGAGAGAACGGGCATCCCTGTCGCCTACCGTTTGTTATTAAAAATGGTTGAGATAAGGTGCCGTTTACTCTACCTTAGCAAAAGGATTAATATAAAGTACCGCTTTGAGAAAGTGTCAACAGACTCGGTCAAAGGCCTTTTCCGCGTCCGTTGACACTATGACCAATGGGACATTCCTTGTGGATGCATAATCTATGAGATGGAGAGCTCTGAGCGTATTATCTCTTGCTTCCCTGGAGGGTATAAACCCCACTTGGTCTTTTTTCAATATTGATGGGTAGAATTAGGTTGAGTCTTTCGGCTATAAGTTTAGCATAAATTTTTACATCCAAATTTAATAGGGATATGGGTCTATAATGTTCAACTTTGTCTGGACTTTTCCCGGGTTTGGATATAATGGAGATATGGGCTTCAAGAGCTTGGGGTAGAAATGGGTTGTTTTCAGATAATGAGTTGTATAGAGGTAGAGGGTGAGGTATTAAATAGTCTTTGAATTTTTTATAATAATAATTTGTGAACCCATCTAGGCCTGGGGCTTTTCCAGAAGGGATATTTTTTTCACCCCTTCAATTTCTTTTTTGCTAAAGGGTTCATTTAATGAGGTAGCTTGATCTTTTGTGATTTGAGGGAATTTTTTATTTATCTAGCTACTGTTAATTTGCTGTAGTCTATTTGCATCTACCTTGGTCCCTGATGCTGTATCGATATTTGATAGATTATATAAGGATTCATAGTAAACCCTGAAAGATTCTGCAATTTGCTCAGTTGAGAATTGTCTATGGTTAAGATTATTTTTTATATCTAGTATATAGGATTTATTAGTTTTACATTTCAGTTTTCGCGCAAAGATTCTACTGCATTTATTATCACCGTCGTAATAAATTTGTTGCAGTTTGAGGGCCTGTTTCTTATTCTCAAACAACATATAAGCTTTATCTTGTGTCCTAAGGTTGTCTAATTCTACCTTTATAGTATCATTGGTGGGGTTTAGACATTGAACTACCTCTAGTTTCTGTATATTTTCTAATATTGTTTGGAGCTTCATTTTATTTATTTTGGTCTGGTGGGCTTTTATACTTATTAGTTCACCTCGCATGACTCCTTTATGTGCTTTCCAAAGGATTCTATGGTCCTGCACAGTGCCTGTGTTAAGTTCAGAGTACTCTATTAGCGAGTTTTCAATTTTGGTGTAGTAAGGGGGGTCTTCTAGTAGGTCGCCATCTAGTTTCCACTGGGAAGATGTAAGTGGTACATTTGGCCACGCTAGGGTGCATTTTATCATGGAATGGTCAGAGCAGACTCTGGGCAGTATGTATATATTTTTCACGGTTGTAAGGCTTGTGACGTCCATCATGGCGTAGTCAATACGTGAATGGCTATTGTGTGGTGAAGAATAGAAGGTGTAAGATCTGACATCTGGGTGTGTGATTCCCCAGACATCTTGTAGTACTAGGTCTTTAAAACAGGTTTTGACTTTGGAATTAATGTGGGAACTACCGCTCAAAGTGTCTAATGTTGGGTTAAGAGCTATATTGAAATTTCCGCATGTTATAAGAGAACCTCTACTTTCTTCTAGAAGTATATTTGTGAGTTTTAAAAAAAATTATCTTGGGAGGTATTTGGGGCATAGATGTTAACTAGAGTGACTATGCTATTATATAAATTACCTAAAAGGATTAGGTAGCGTCCTTATCTTTAATTTTTTTGGATAATGTAAATGGAATATTTTTCCTTATTAGGATTCCCACTCCATTTTTCTTTACCTTATTGGATGCGAAGTAAGAGTCCCCGAACTTAAAATGTAATGTTTTGGGTTCTTTCCCTTGTACAAAATGGGTCTCCTGTAGAAACACTTTATCCCCTGATTGGTATTTGAGGCCTCTTAAGACAATACTGCGTTTGTTAGGGCTATTCAGTCCTTTAGTGTTAATTGTAAGAAGAGTTAAATTTGGTGTATGTGCTGTATGCATCTCGTAAGTGATAGAGTGGTTTTAAGCATAAAAAATTAATAGATAAGAAATATTAGTAGGCTGCTTAAGGTAGGATGTGTTTCCGGTGTATTGCGACAGTAAAAAATGCAAGACCATGTTCATGGTGCACTTTAGGATGTGTAGAAAGTGAGTTATGGATAATGTTGACCATTTCCTATTCATAACATTAAAAACATAAAAATAACAATAATAATAATAAGACATAATAAACTCAACAATAATAACAATTGAAAAGAGAAAAATCTCTATACAAGAAAGAGGGATGCATGGCGGTCAATCATCCCCACCCAATTAGAGCAAATTGGAAGGGGGTAGTATTATATAACTATAAAGACTATCTCTTGTGGGAGAATACTGTAAGCAGACAAATTAGAATCATCTATTAAAAGTGTTTTCAGACAACCAAACAGCATAACATTAAATTTGTTTTAACAAAGGACTATACTAAGGTTATGCCTTCACGTAACATAGGGTTATAGTTAGTTTTCACAGGAAACCAGGAGTAACATGGGACAATTTCGTAATTCTGATAACAGGAGAAAAAAAATTATGCATAGGAAGCATTGCATTAAAACTATCTGAAGGGGGTGGAGCCTGGATGAGCATGGTGGCAGACATGTAAAGTGTGAGCTCCTGCTGTAGTTTCAAGAGAAAGTGGGATTATAATTCTCAAAAGCTTGCAGGTCTGTTATAGGACATTAAATACACTTTACAATAGCAGACAGCAACCAAAAATGTGATCAGAAAACTGCAGATAAAGGAATTCAAGCTGGAAAAAGATTTTACAAGCTGCAGGGAAACAAGAAAAAGGAGCTACTCAGAAATGGAGACAGAAAAATCATCTCAGCATCAACAATAACCTGATACATCTCCACTAGAAGTCTGGTAAGCCTATAAACAATATACATGCTTAAGGATGATGAGAATATAACAGTTATAAAACTTTATATAGCCATGTGGGAATAAACTAAGATGGCCACCAGACAGGACTCCTAGCTAGCTGCTGAATATCACACAATGCCTAACAATCTATTTTAAACAGTGCAAAGGGAAATAAATACACAAATAAACCAGGTTGGTTTTAGCACTACATATAGTGATACTTAAGACTGAGGGAAATAAATATTAAGATAAAGCAAGTGTGGAGAAGTCAGTTCATAATCTTAACACAGCAGAGAAATGAAACAGTGACAGTTTGCACTTCTCCCTCATAACTTTTCCCAAGCTACAATATAAGCTAAAGGCAACAGAGATTACAACTGGTCTATGTATAAACTTTTTTAAATAAAGGAGGGAAAAAAAAAAAAGCTGCAGCATTTAAATTTTAATGAAGATACAGTTTGAGATAACAGCTGCATTTGCCCTCATTAACTAAAGACTTTAAAGGCTGCTTTCTGCATTGTTTGAACTCTGATGACTCTGCATTAACATACAAAAGCAAAGGCAGCACAGTTACTCTAGCACTAGCAATATTCATTGCAACATGGCAACTAAAAGACAAAATAAATTAACTACACCATGTAAATCTGCTGCAGCAAATCTTTTCTTCAAATCATCTAAAAGTGATAAAATAAAGGAAATGGAACCTAACACACAAGATGAGGAGTTAGAACATGAATTGGAACCTCAGCAACATGATTGTGACATTCCTGCTACTAAAGGGGACTTAAGGCACCTAGTCTCCAAAAAAGATATCAATGCAAACTTTAATAAGATGTGGGAAAAAATGGATTCATTTCAAAACACAATAATAAGCAGTCTTGCAGAAATTAAACAAGATATATTGGAGCTTGGAACAAGAGTGGAAACACTAGAAGAAAAGGATGAATCCATAGAAGAAGATATCACTAACATTACACATCAACTGACAGATCAACAACAGGATATAGAAGATATTCTTGAAAAGATGGAAGACTTAGAAAATAGAAGCAGGAGGTGCAACATACGCCTAAAGGGTGTTCCAGAATCAATAACTGCAACAGAACTAAATGAGTATTTAAAACATCTATTTCAAGCCATCACAGGGACATCTGAAGACGGAAAATTTCAAATGGAAAGAGCTCATAGAGCTCTTAGAGCAAAACCAAAGGAGGGGGAACCTCCAAGAGATATAATATCTAAATTATCCCACTTTCAAGAAAAGGAGGAGATAATGGCGGCAGCTAGGAAGAATCCGACTTTTAAATTCAAAGGATCTGTAATACAATTCTACCAAGACTTATGTCTCAGAACTTTACAGAAACGCTCAGCACTACGTCCCCTAACACAATTGCTACGGAAGAATCAAATAGCGTATCGATGGGGATTCCCCTTCGCACTTCATATATTCCAGGATGGTAAAACAACCACAGTGAAAGTCAAAGAGGATATCTTAGAGGCCTGCCAACTTCTCAAATTAGAATGTCCAGAAATGCGGGAAAGTCAGCCAGACACCAGAAGAAGACCACGCGGACAACAACAAAGCATCTCTCAAACAGAGAAGTGGTCTAAAGTTCCAAAGAAGAAACAAAGACCCTGAATCATGGAGTAGACAGTGACCGAGGCTGGGATTTTTTTTTTCTTTGCCTTCTTTTGGTGCATCCTTAGAAGAGCGCTACTGCCTGATCTCTTGGACTATACCCTACATGTGTCCCTCATAATATTGGCAGAGGATACTGGATACAGATGAGTATATAAATGTCAATCTACAAAACTAACTTTGCTTGGGATATATTGATGGACATAAAGATGTAAAATTTATGTTATATATAATCATTGGTTACTTGTGATGGAGGATAAGCAGATTAAGTCCAACATTCACATAAGATCTGGGCAATATCTTTGCCGTATGCCACTACAACCCGCTCCTTAGACCATATATATAATTCCCACTTTCAATAAATTCAATAAATTTAAGTTGTTAGTAACTCTATATATTAAGAAACTACTATCCCGACATTATGGTTAGAACTATGCAAATATGCTACAGGGAAAAACAATGTTATAAGATTCAAATGTTTATTGTTGTTTGTTTTTTGTTTATTTCAATTTATTTTATGTACCGTCGAGCAGGTGAGACGAAAGTTTCTCCATCAGGAAAAGTTATACAGGAGAGCAGAGGATTTCATAACATTGCAAGTGAAGATATTGGTCAGCTACAGGTAGAGAAGGGGAGGGGAACTGACTCATGACTCCCAAGATAAGAATAATCTCACATAATGTAAGGGGGTTAAATACGGATAATAAAAGAAAAACAGCAATTACACAGTATCACAACCTAAATGCTAATATTATATTCTTGCAAGAAACCCATTTTACAAATAATCAAATACCCAAATATTGGAGTAGATATTTCACGCAACAATACCACTCCACAACTGACAAAAAAAAGAGAGGAGTGTCAATACTTATACATGATGCACTTAACTTTATCAAAGAAGAAGTGCTGACAGATAAAGAGGGCAGGTATCTTATAGTGAGAGGACGTATGCTAGACACCTCGCTTACACTTTGCAATATATACGCACCCAATGAACAACAGCACAACTTTTTTCACCACTTATCACACCTACTGACACAATGGTCACAATCAAAAATCATATTAGCCGGAGACTTTAATATTAATCTGAAAACACACAAAGTAGATACGCCCCACAAACTCACTAATAAACAAACCAGACATAATTCCATCTCTAAAAATATTAAGAATATCTTAGAATCTCATAATGTGATAGATACCTGGGTAACGTTATATGGGCAGACGAATGACCATACTTACTACTCCCCAGCACACAAAATTTATACCAAATTAGATTATATATTTATTAGTCAGATTCTACTCCCCAGTTTACACAGCTCCACAATTCATGCATGTGTCTGGTCAGACCATTCTATTATCCAGATACAATTAGAGGGACTGGTCAATGTGGACAGACAAAGGTCATGGACTTATGATCCAAATTTATTGAAAAAACCTGAATTATATGACAAAATTATGCATAACTTGACAGAATACTGGAAGATAAACACAACCCCAGAAACCACCCCAACAATCACGTGGGCTGCTCACAAACCATTCATAAGAGGTTTATTGATAAAGGAAAAAGCTCTATACACAAAAAAAGTTAAGGCTCACATAGAGATACTCCAACAGGAAATAGAAACGCTTGAAATCCAACATAGAAGCACACTAACCTCAGATATTTTCAATAAACTTACACATAAGCGACAAACACTAGCTAAGATTTTAAATGAGAACTCCCTCAGAGCTATGCATAAGTTGAAGGCACATTACTTTATATATGCTAATAAGCCAGATAGATTTCTAGCTCACAAACTAAGGGAAAGGACGAAAAATCTAACTATACAACAACTACAAAAAGAAGACGGGACGCTAATATATCACCCTCAAGACATAACGGACTGCTTTGCACAATATTATGAATCTCTTTATGACGGGAAAAAAGTTCAACATACTACTCAGACAAAAACGCTTAGACACCATTTTCTGCAAAAGGCTAAACTCCCGAAACTTAATGCTACAGACATGGAAGCCTTAAACACAGAAATAACAATAAACGAAATTGCCCTAGCAATAAAAGATCTTAAAATAGGCAAGGCGGCGGGTCCTGACGGGTTCTCAGGTGAATATTATAAAGTATTTAAAAAATGTCTGGTCCCCCACTTGCACAAATTCTGCAATGACATCATGCAGGGTACCCGTATCCCACAGGACATATTGCAGGCCAAAATAGTGGTTATACCCAAACCAGGAAGGAATCCCAAAAAATACCAAAACTATAGGCCGATCTCATTGATTAACCAAGATTTAAAAATTTTTACAAAAATTTTAGCAAATAGACTCAAATTATATCTACCCTCATTGATACATCCCGACCAGGTAGGATTCATAAAAGAAAGGGAAGCCCCAGATAATGTGAGACGAACGGTGTCTCTGGTGGAGTACTTGGTGGGGACAAAAACGCCTTCTCTGCTCCTATCTCTGGACGCAGAGAAGGCGTTTGATAGGGTCGACTGGGAATATATGTTTGAGACACTAACATTCATGGGTTTCAAAGGATAATTCATGACGGCTATCAAAAACCTGTATTCAGACCCAACAGCAACTATCAGAGCAACGGGCCATCAGTCTAGGCCAATTAAAATATTAAATGGGACACGTCAGGGCTGCCCGCTATCTCCTCTATTATTTGCACTAAGCATAGAACCTTTAGCGGCCTACATCAGGGGAGCAAAAGACATTACCGGAGTAAAAATTAACAAAGAAGAATATAAACTCACCTTATTTGCGGATGACATTTTGCTTACATTGACGAAACCTTTAAGATCACTTCCTCATCTATATCAAGTCATTGATGAATTTTCAAAAATCTCAGGCTTCAAAATAAATTCAGATAAGTGTGAGGCTATACCACTGACACTACCACTACATACTCGTAAGTTGATAGAAGCGAATTTTGACTTTAAGTGGGCTAAAAAATATATCAAATACTTGGGAGTTAACATAACAAACACACTAGAGGGACTCTATAAGGCAAACTATACTGAGATCTTTAAGACCGTAAGAAGGGATTTGGGTAGATGGAGGAGGGGGTGTTTCTCCTGGTATGGCAGATTATCGATTATAAAGATGAATATTCTACCGAGAATATTATATCTCTTCAGAGCATTACCAATCAAAGTACCGCAAAGAGAGCTAGCAGATCTCCAGATGGACCTAATTAGGTTCCTACGAGGACCCAAAACAGCTAGAATAGCCTCCCAACTATTAAAACAACACAAACAGTTGGGGGGAGTGGGGGTGCCCAATTTGCTAGACTACTATCAGGCAGCTAGGTTATCACAAATTACGCTGATAAGCAAAAACTGTCGAGAAATAACTTGGACTAGACTAGAGGCAGACTTAGCTGGGGTGAATGATCCAGCCACGATTGTTTGGAATACCTCAAACACTACAAACAAAACACTATACAAACTCAAGGTGACAGAGGAGTCCAAGCATATGTGGAAATACCTCACATCTTCTCTAGGCCTCATACCCAAGGGTACTAAGATAATACCTCTGGGTGCTATACTTCCTGCAGAATTTCAAACACTAATATGTAAGTGGGAAAATAAGGGCCTCTACAGAGTTGCAGACTTTTTAGATAAAGGTAAAATGCTCACATACACCCAACTGAAAGATAAACTTCAGCCGGACACCTTACATTGGTTCCTATATCTTCAGATATCCACCACAATATACAAATACAGACAAAACAAACCATTAAACCCATACACTACAACAGAATGCATTATTGCAACCCCAGGTAGAAATAAAAAACTAATATCACAACTGTACTTGGCAATACAAGATGCAAAAAAAGGCTCCAAATTGCCGCTTCATGAGAATTGGGAAAGAGACTTAGGTGAAACATATGATGATGACAGATGGACACAAATACTTTCTAGGATTAGCAAGGGGCTGATATGCGCAGACCTTATCGAAAATTCTATTAAAACATCTTACAGGTGGTATCTTACACCCATAAGAACTGCACATTATACATTGCAGAAAAGTAGACTCTGTTACAGAGGCTGTGCAGAAATTGGAAATTATATGCATATGTGGTGGGAATGTGGGGAGATTAAACAAATTTGGAACAAACTTTCTAAATTGATAAGTATCCTATTAGATAAATCTATGACGCTAACGGCGGCGCAGGCCCTCTTGCATGTTTCAGATGAATCCTTAAACTTAGCTACCAATATATTCATAAATATACTTTGTACAACCACAAGGATATGTATAGCCAAACACTGGAGAACAGGTTCACCAACGTGGTCAGAAGTGATTAACAGGTTAGATAATATATATGCTATGTCAGAATCTGCCTCTTGGTTGCAGGATACAACAACACATTTCCAAAAGATTTGGGTCCACTGGATCATGAACAGAGATAGAAGTGAGATAAGGGAAATTTAAGTCTTTCAAGAGTTATAACACGATAGGGGATCTCTCCTAAACTTATTACCACTAAGTCTTTTATGGGGAACTTATATACATCTTAGATACAATTTGATGGTTCTCTCTCTGCTCGACGGGAAAGGTTATACAGTTATGAGTTTATTGTTTTACAGTTTCAAAAGTTTATGTTTAATGTTTATAATTATTAAAATAAAAGGAAAACACATTAGAAAAGGGAGGGGAAGGAAGACTATAGATAATTTCGTTCCTACTTCAGGAAAATAAGCAGGACCTCATATATTTCCTATGCCTGAAGGCAACTTCAGTAGGTGGGAGCTTTTCCTAGGACTCTATGGACTTTCAGAGATTTCAGTAATGATGGAGATACATTGGGAAAGCCGGATGGATATACTAATTGCTGAAAGAAGTTGTTTCATCCTCCAACTCATTTTCATGTTGTTTGAGACAGATATATGGAATTATAAAACTTTATCGAACAGAATAAGAGGTCCTGAGACTGTAACAATGAATATAAATATGTTTATCTGAACTAGGGGCATGATGTATTAGATATGTCTCTTGTCTTCCTTTTTGACAATAAAGATTATTTCAACTAAAACTATCTGAAATAGATTTCAAGATTGTTCACTCCTCAAAGTAGAAGTCTATAATCAATTGACTGTTCAAAATGTTAAAGGAGGAGCAAATTATCAGGGTAGATAACAGTGCCTCACCACAATCTTGATAGAAGAAGATCAAGTTATCTGGTCCTCATGGCTCAGTGATGGAGAGGGAGTTGTTCTTTCTTTGCGTTTCCCATATTGAACTTTGTACCATCTGGGGTTGTGTTCTCTATGCTTTGCTTGTTCATCATTATTAATCTGTGGGTGTTTAGTATAAGGTCCTATTTGGGTTACTTCAAGTTCGAGTCCCAGGTTTTTCATAACGGCATCTAGATCTTGTTGGCCTTTTTAGGTGTGCGTAATGCCATCTTTGGAGACTATCAGGCTGAAGGGGAAGCCCCATCTATATTTAATGTGTTTATCTTGTAAGGCTTTAGTGAGGAATCTAATCTCTCGCCGTCTTTGAATTGTGATGGGACAGAGGTCTGTATTGATTTGTATATTATGATCCAGATATTGAATTTGAGGAGTTTGGCGTGCCTTGAGTCAAATTTCTTCTTTATCCTTATATTTTAAGACACAGATTATGACAGCTCTAGGTGGACAATTGGGGGATGCTGCTCTGTTGGCTCTATGAGCTCTTTCCAGCTCTATGGGAAGAGCTTGGAATAAGCCTTGTAAGTAGTTGTGTAGATCAGGGGGCTGCACGGTCTCCGGTATTCCCCTGAACCGTAGATTGTTTCTACGGCTCCTATTTTCAAGGTCTTTGACCTTATCTCGAAGGGCATCTGTTCTGGAATCTGGTATTGTGGCTTGTGTGCCAATATTGCTGATCATTTCATTTAATGTATCTTGTGTATCTTCAACATCCTCTATTCTATGACCAATGTCAGTAATTTCTTTTCGGATGGATGATAGCTCCAATTTTATGAGATATTTCAAGGAATCAAAGTCAGCTTTGCTAGGAAGATTGGCAATGTCCGTTTTCAATTGTTCAGTGTAGTCTACAGTTATGGTAGCGGATGAAATATTAGTCTCTAAGGCACTATTTCTCGGAGCTGGCAAGTCCGTCATATTTCCAAGGAAAGACTCCTGAGGTTGGAAAAAAGCACTGACTGAGACAGGCGGATTAGGTTGGGTTTTAGGCCTTTGTTCACTTTTGTTTTCCCGCCATGGTGTTAAATCTGGTATGATATAGGTATGATATATAGGTATATATAGGCCACACTGTAGATAATGTAGAGCTTTTAGGATTCCCCTGTCGCCACAAGGTCAGTTATCAAGCAATAAGAAGTACCAGATAAATTAAAACTATTAAAGCTTGCCACACTACACCTAAAGATTATGGTTTGTTAAGTGAGGGCCACCAGTGATCTTTAAAGGAAAGAAGGGTTGCAAATTATCTAGCTCATGTTGTATTTAATAGGTTATGGTGCATTTTAATAAGATGTCACCCACATATTCAAGTGCCTGTTACATTTAGAGCCAGTAGAATATTACTGATGTTTTCGCATAAAGTCCCTTTAAAGGTGTTTCCTGTTTATAGTTTGCTGCTATGCCTCTTATCAGTTTTAACTTGCACTGTAGGTCATATTAGCATATAGCTGTTTTCCCTTCTCTTTCCACCCTTGGTGTTCATATGGATTGCTGTAGTTACTGTGATGCCAAAGAATTTTAAAAAACAGCACCTGTGAAGCACATAGGCATCGCTGCGTGTGAAAATAAATGGCGGATGTATGGGCTCAGTGCAACCTCTCTATTTTAGCACTCATTTGTGCTGTTCCGGATGAGTTTTACTCACAGTTATGGCGGTTTTCAGATCGTGGGAGGTGTCTGGCCATCTGGGGCCTAAGGTGCAAAGTATGGCTAGTAGATTGGGTGCCACAAAGAAGACAGGCCGGCCTGGCGGTGCGCACCTTGTAGCGTGGGCCTATCTGGCGAAAATAAGGTAGGTAAAAGGAAAAAAAAAAACAGCTCCACCGGTTTAGGGCATATTCCGTTGTCGGAAGGAGGTAAAATGATGAGGTTCCCCCCCAGTTTATGTAGGTCAGGTAGAGGAAAATCGACCGCACTTGCACAGAGCTCTCTCACTCAGCGGCCATCTTCTTTCACGGCCAAGCTCCGCCTCCGCCAAAAACTATTTTTTACGCATATTTACAAGCAAGACATTTTAGTACAAGTTTGGGTAAAGATTCTGTAAACTTTTGGTCTCTAGGGAAATCAGATGCAGTAATTAAAATATATGCGAATGGGAAGTATTCGATAAAATTTTTATATAAGACACTGATAGAGCATCAGGGAAATATTTATAGCAAGAAAATGTAGCAAAAATGGGATAACAAGGTGCCAGGGGTTTCCAGAGAACAGTTGACAGATAGTTTTTGGTTGGTGGAGAAAACCTGGATATCCTCCTCTTGGAGGAAATCACATTTTAAAATGATGAATATGTTATATATCACCCCATCTAAATTAAGTAGATGGTATAGTAAGAAAGATGTCTGTTCAAAATGTGGGGCAGAGCAAGCGGACTTAATACATTGTTTGTAGCAGTGCCCGAAGATCTTTCAATTTTGGAATAAGGTCAACTTCTGGCTAAATCATTTTTTCTCAAATAATATAAAATTAACACTAGAGGATACTTTATTTCTAAAAAGGTTCCGATAATCGACAGAATTATAGATTAAGAAATACTACGATTTTAGTAAGTAGAAATCTAATCCTAAAGAATTGCAAAAATAAGCAGGGACCTATCTTTAGTATTTTCACAAAAACAATGCAGCATCAGATAGTGTTAGAGCAATATGCCGTCAAATATTATAATGAAAAACAAGTTGAGCGTTTTTTTTATAAATGGCTGTGTGATCATGTCCTATACACAAGAGCTGTAAATGCAAATAGTATCACCCTTTAGGGATTCCGAAACTATGTATTATAATATTGATAGAGGTAGATTTCCAGTGCAATGGGCACGGGCAAATAGGTAGGATCTCTCCTTCTTTATCCCCCCCTTTTTTTTTTCTCTCTTATTTTTTCTCCTTCTCGCCCCTCCCTCCCCCCCTCGGGATGTACATAAACAGAATACTAGTGGATACTTGAATTAAAGTTGTTGAAAATGTTTTGAGTATGTATAACATAATTGTTATAATTGTATTTGAACATAAAAGGAATTTATAGTTGATAAGGGCATAGGACTCTTATGTGATAACACAAGATGGATGCTAGCAAGAAATGACAATAAGGTACTTTTCTAAATTATTGATGAAATAAATGAAGATTGTAAGCCCAAAGTGATGTTTAGAGACTCTCTTCATTATGAAGGAGTTATGAAAAGCTAAGACTATGAGTTAAGTTTGGTGAGTAAAAGTTGTTTTGATTTTCAGCCGAGTTTATTTTATGTTGTTAGACTGAAACTATGTACCTACAAGATGTAGAAACATGTATACTTTTTGCCTTTTTGTTTGGTGCACTATAAAGGTATTAACAATGTGAATGTATATTTGGATTTACTTAAATAAAACTTTAAAA
Organism: Bombina bombina; assembly: GCF_027579735.1. Taxonomy (NCBI): domain Eukaryota; kingdom Metazoa; phylum Chordata; class Amphibia; order Anura; family Bombinatoridae; genus Bombina; species Bombina bombina. Next base: position 261,112,737 of record NC_069502.1, read on the forward strand.
AACAAAACAAACAAAAAACAAGTTCCAAGTTAACACGAATGCTTGAGCACAATTTAAATTAACGCACGTTGGGTTAGCGCGACCTTAAAGCTCTGGTTAACTGTTTTGCAAAAAAAAAAATATATTACAAAACACTTCAAAAGTAGACTTACACTATAATAACACCATCTAATAAAAAATATTAAAAAAATATTGCACAAAAAAGTTATAAAGGCTCAAAGATAGGAGGTCTCAGGCGTATGGCTTTAACATTGAGATACATACATATACATGTGTAAAGATGTATATGCATGTATATATATATATATATATATATATATATATATAAATAAATAAATAAATAAATAAATAAAAAACAAACACACACACGCACCGGCCACTTTATTAGGTACACCTGTTCAATTGCTTGGTAACACAAATTGCTAATCAGTCAAACACATGGCAGCAACTCAATTCATTTAGGCATCTAGACGTGGTGAAGACTTTTTGCTGAAGTTCAAACCGAGCATCAGAATGGGGAAGAAAGGGGATCTAAGTGACTTTGAACGTGGCATGGTTATTGGTGCCAGACGGGCTGGTCTGAGTATTTCAAAAACTTCTGATCTACTGGGATTTTCACGCACAACCATATCTAGGGTTTACAGAGAATGGTCCGAAAAAGAGAAAATATCCAGTGAGCGGCAGTTGTGTGGACGAAAATGCCTTGTTGAGGCCAGAGGAGAATGGGCAGACTGGTTTGAGATGATAGAAAGGCAACAGTAAGTCAAATAACCACTCGTTACAACCAAGATATGCAGAATACCATCTCTGAACACACAACACGTCGAACCTTGAAGCAGATGGGCTACAGCAGCAGAAGACCACACCAGGTACCACTCCTGTCAGCTAAGGAACAGGAAACTGAGGCACAATTCGCACAGGCTCATCAAAATTGGATTTTAGGGGGCGTGCGGAGTGACAATATTATCTATAACAATGTAAAAAATATGTAAGTATGTAACTTTTACAGGAATAAACAACAAATTAACAGCCAATGACCAACTTTGTTAATATAAAGTGTCCATCAAGTTCCACCATGGCAGCTCTTCTTAAGACAATTGATCCACTTCCACTCTGAAATATATAAACAATCAGAAGGTGCCTCCTTGTGCAACACTGTGATGTACATCTCCAATCTATTCCAATTGGTGTATAAACAATCTCACAAAACCAGCAGCACTCAATTGTGCTATTGGGTGCAGACTGGGATCTCACAGTGTCCCAGCTCACTGTCTCCGGATCAGGGTACACACCCACAGCAACTTCTAACTTTAGATCCACAGGAATTAGGCGTCTGAGGAAACAGCTCTCGTAGCTGAGAAATGCATTATGGATCTGCTTTACATCAGAGGGGGGAGGCTGCTGTACCCTCTGATTGTTTTTAAATATTGTACACTTTTAATAAAATTTTTAATTGGAAGCACCACTGATTCCTGTGGATCTAAATTTGTAGTTTCTGTGGGTGTGTACCCTGATCCAGGGGGCAGTGAGCTGGGACAATGTGAGATCCCAATCTGCGCCCCGATAGCACAACTGGGTGCTGCTGGTTTTATGAGTTTAATTGTTTATACACCAATTGGAATAGATTGGAGTTGTACATCCCAGTTTTGCACTAGGAGGCGCCTTCTGTTGGTTTATATATTTTCTGTGGAGAACACTGCTTAATGTATATTTGTATATATGAAATAGCTGTTTCTGCTATCTAAAACCACAACCCAATACAATGGGCTGATCTTGTAGAGAGTCAGAAAGCATACCTCATTATCTTATCTGTCTAATTATTTACATAAAGTCCTCCTTTTCTTTTGTATTATTGTTTACTCAAAGGCCAATACTTAGAGAGAACAATCGAAAACGAACCAATTTTGTACCTCTCTGTCACAGCCCCCCACTGTGAGCATTATTTTATCTAAACCTTGTTAAATGTTTTTTTGTAACCAGAAATGTAAAGTATAGGTGGAGATACAATTAGCAAAATCAGCATTTCAAATGAAAAAAAAGCAAAAGATCTATTTGTAAAATAAAATCATGCACTCCAGTAGGTAAAATGGATAACTGGGAAAACATTAAAGGGAAGAAAATATTACAGTACACTGTTCCTTTAATTGTGACCCCTTTTTCGGTATTCTATGTCTGAAAATTGTAGATTTTCTAGTCCTGATAAATGAAAAAGCACATGGCAGGCTTTATAAGCCAAACCTTGCCACATATATATCCATAATTTGCTGTTTGTTTTTTTATCATATCTACTGAAGCCAAAAAAAAAATAGATTTTGTTAACACAGGGGCAGTGGCAAACGCCTATCATCTTCAGATCAAATTTCAGATTGGCTTCTCCAAATAAAAGAAGTGGTGGGTGAGCTTGACCTTTTAAAAATATTTGCAGCAAGCAAGGTGTACTCTGTCAATGTTAATGTTTTGGAAAACTGCAGAAAATGTTGTAATTAAAAGGTGCTTACTGTCTATAAAAGGGATATAAAAGTGCAACCAAGAAATGGTCTTACGCAGGGCAGAACTAGCATTGGTGCAGCAATTGCAGAGGCAACAGGTCCCAAGTGCTAGGGGGGGCCACTGCATATAGTCTATGTGGTCATTATATGTGCATAGATACTCATCATTATAATGTGCAGCATGCTCATAGTGTATAGATACATTATTATACAGAGTAAACAAACTAATCATGTTTGTGGTTAAACACAGTACTTAAAGTGAAGGTCAATTTTCATGTGAAAGTGCCCAGTTTTTTTTAAAAAACTATTAAAAACAAGGGCACTTTCATTCATGAAAATTGACATTTCAGTCGTTTTTTTTAAAATATACTTACCTTTTCTTCTTGAAGCCATTCCAGTGCTTCACCAGCCCGTTGCAAGCCTCTCTATACGTCAGCAATGACGATTCCGACATCCTCCAATCACGGCTCCCCCCCCCCGGGGTAATCATTGCCTGAGGCAACGCCGTGATTGGAGGAAGCCGGTTTCGTCATTGCTGGGTAAGTAAACCAGGAAGAAGCAGGCGGGGCATCATTTCAGAACGGCGATCCGGAGTTTCAGAAGAACAAGGTAAGTATTTTTAAAATACGGTGCTATGTCAATTTTCATGAATGAAAGTGCCCTTGTTTTTAATAGTTTTTCACATGAAAATTGACCTTCACTTTAAAACAAATAGCATGAGAATATTGTATATCCAATTTGCATATCCTACCCAGAGCTCTGGTGCATTGTTATGGGAAAATTCTGGGGAAAAGCAAGTGGGGATAATTGTCTAGATGTGCTAATTGTCTATACATTAATTCTATGGATGTTACCTTAGAGGATTTTAATTGCACGCTTTTATCTCCACCATAACTTAAATAAATATATATGTTTTTATATTCAAAATCATTATACAGAGAAGCAAGTATATTTTTACTATTGCTAAATTATTACTACTGAGTTACCTTTGTAGAATAGGTCCGCTACTGGTCTCACATGTTAGAGCATTATATTATTGCACTATTGCTTATATGTAAAGGGTCTAAATGCATAGTTAAAAGAACATAAAACAAGTTGGAATAGAGACAAAATATAATATGTAGTTTAATTACTAAATATAATATGTAGTTTAATTACTTTACCTGCAAATTTATACTGCAGTGCCTAGACTTTCTTTTAAGTTTCCGAATTGTACAGCTCTAACTCCCACCACACATTTCCTTCTATGGCTGTATCCATATCTACCATTGCTTTGGTAGAAAGCAGAAGTACACAATGATTATCTCTGCTGGAGCATGCCTAGAAACAAATAAGATGCTGTGAAATACAATGCCTGTGTTTCTGATGCTAAACACTGATAAGAGGGGTGGATCAGTCGAATCCAGACAGCATAGCTATGTAAGTAATTTTGCTTATTTTTGAAAATTATTTTAAAATACTTGCCAGCAATTTTTAAACAATGTTTTTATGCAAACTATTTGTACTTAATTAGCCCTTTTATGATATGCACAGATCTCAACATGTTTTATGGCACTTTAAAATCTGCATCAGAGCAACAATGCATTACTATTTACTAAGACCTAGTTAATCTCTAGTGAGCCAACAACAAGAGGCATGTCTGTAGCCACCAATCACAAACTAGCTACAGTAGCATATATAGACAGGCTTTTCCACAATGCAAGTCAAGAAAATTAATATAATTTGATAATAGATGTAAATTAAAGTCTCTTAAATTTGTATTCGCCATGAATTAACGTCCCTTTAAACACATTTGATAAACACACTTTCTCTGAGTGGCAGTAACATCTGTTGAAGAGCACTACACAAGCAGGGTTAGACCATTTCTAGCAATGAGATAACCACAGTTCAAAATACAAAGCAAAAAGCGGCCAATTGCCACCGAATGTTATATAAAGTGCGATTGTGTTCACATTGTTTTAGATAAAGCACAGCACTTAATTAAAAATAAATATTTGACGAACTGCGACATTTTAAACAGCGAGAAAGGAAATTCAAAAGTATGATTGATCCAGAATGAGCCTTTAGATAAATATATATTATATCAAACCCTCCGGCCGAGTAGCAGACGGGGATTGTGAAGTCGCATTCTTATTGATACAGATCCAGTGCCCGAGGCAGGCAGAAGCAGGGAGGTGTCCGCGCCACGTACTTGCTCCCTGTACCTTCATGTCCCCGGTGCCTCGGGCTGTCGCTGGGCTTCGTCCCCGCCAGATGTCGCTCTGCCACAGCTTGTCCCCGTCCCCTGTAGGTGTCGCTGTGTCCCGGTCCCCGGCTCTCGGGCGGTGATGGCGGCCTCCCAGGCTGCGGTTGTTCCCGGGGTCCAGGGTGAAGACTCCTCAGATAGCGAACCAGAACCCGAAGCGCAGAAACTCCGCCGCAAAGTGTCAACATCCGGACAAATTCGGAGGAAGGTAAGAGATGGCCCTGGGGAGAGGAGAGCTGAGCGCAGAGTGAGAGCATCTGTGTTACACGGGGAGGGAGGCCGGGAGAAGAGCCATACAGGGCGGGGAGAAAACACACACAGCATGCAGAGTGGGCAGCCAGAAATAGGCCGGGGGGATTGCAACCCGAGGCTACTCAGTGAGCGACAGGCCGGAGAGACAGGACAAGAGTCATGGGACCCGGCGGCTGAGGAAGCGATACCCAATCGGGCTGTGACTTATAGAAATAGACCTGAGCAATCCCTAGAAAGCTGAATGACACTCAGAGAAGTTTGACAACATAAGGGTGTCAGAGTGAGAAGTGTGTGAGGCAGTGATAGTTATTTATAAAGAAATGACAGCACAGAATGACAGACTGGGATAGAGGTGAGAAAGACAGCATAGTAGCACCCAGCCATAGAGGTGGCATAGTGCAGACGGGCACTTAGCCATAGAGGTGTGAGCGAACGAATATAGAGTGCCACTTGATCATCTGAGGGGAATAGCAATTAGAAATAATCTATACAACTGTTGAATGAGAGAGCACATTGACACTCAGCCATAGATAGTGTGAGAGAATAGCAGTAAGCCATACAGCTGTTTGATAGAGAGAGAGAGAGAGAGAGAGCACATTGGCACTAAGCCAGAGATAATGTGAAATACTAGCATTAAGCCCTACAGTGTGTGAGAGAGCACAGAGTGGCACTAGATACTGTGAGTATAGTGTAGCAGTAAACTATACAGTTGTTCGAGAGAGAGCAAGCAGTGGCACACAGTTATAGATAATGGGAGAGGGCAGCAGTAAGCCATACAGCTGGGAGGGAGAGAGAAAGAGAGTAGCAGTAAGCCTTATAGCTGTTTGAGAGAGATAGAGAGCACAGTGGCACTCAGCCATAGATAATGTGAGAGTAGCAGAAAGCCATAGAGTCATGTGAGAGAGCACAGTGCACTCAGCCATAGATAATTCAGTAATCCTTATGTGTGAGTGAGCACAGTGCACTCAGCCATAGATCATGTGAGCATAGCTGTAAACCATAGAGTCATGTGAGAGAGCACAGTGCACTCAGCCATAGATAATTTGAGAGAATAGCAGTAAACTATAGAGGTGTGTGAGAGAGCACAGTGCACTCAGCCATAGATACTGTGAGAGAGTAGCAGTAAACCATAGAGGTGTGTGAGAAAGAACAAATTGGCTTTCAGCTATAGATAATCTGAGTAGGTGTAAGCCATAGGTGTGTAAGCGAGGACAAAGTGGCACTCAGCCATAGATAATGTGAGTAGGGGTAAGCCATAGAGGTGTGTGAGCGAGGACAGAGTGGCACTCAGCCATAGATTATGTGAGTAGGTGTAAGCCATAGAGGTGTGTGAGCGAGGACAGAGTGGCACTCAGCCATAGATAATGTGAGTAGGTCTAGGCCATAGAGGTGTGTGAGCGAGGACAGAGTGGCACTCAGCCATAGATAATGTGAGTAGGTCTAATCCATAGAGGTGTGTGAGCGAGGACAGAGTGGCACTCAGCCATAGATAATGTGAGTAGGTCTAATCCATAGAGGTGTGTGAGCGAGGACAGAGTGGCACTCAGCCATAGATTATGTGAGTAGGTGTAAGCCATAGAGGTGTGTGAGCGAGGACAGAGTGGCACTCAGCCATAGATAATGTGAGTAGGTCTAATCCATAGAGGTGTGTGAGCAAGGACAGAGTGGCACTCAGCCATAGATAATGTGAGTAGGGGTAATCCATAGAGGTGTGTGAGCGAGGACAGAGTGGCACTCAGCCATAGATAATGTGAGTAGGGGTAATCCATAGAGGTGTGTGAGCAAGGACAGAGTGGCACTCAGCCATAGATAATGTGAGTAGGTGTAAGCCATAGAGGTGTGTGAGCGAGGACAGAGTGGCACTCAGCCATAGATTATGTGAGTAGGTGTAAGCCATAGAGGTGTGTGAGCGAGGACAGAGTGGCACTCAGCCATAGATAATGTGAGTAGGTCTAGGCCATAGAGGTGTGTGAGCGAGGACAGAGTGGCACTGAGCCATAGATTATGTGAGTAGGTCTAATCCATAGAGTTGTGTGAGCGAGGACAGAGTGGCACTCAGCCATAGATTATGTGAGTAGGTGTAAGCCATAGAGGTGTGTGAGTGAGGACAGAGTGGCACTCAGCTGTAGATGATGTGAAAGTAGAGATTAGCAGTAAACCATTGAGAAAGAGAGCACAGTGCTTCTTAGCACTAAATATCTGGACTATATGATGTATTTCTATAGGACAATAAGATGAAAGACACACAGGGTGACACTCTGCCATAGGGGTATGAGTTAAAGCACAGTGACAGCCGTATAGATCTCAGAGTGACAGTACAGCTATATACAGATATTGGAAAAAGCATCTATCTCATAATGAGTGTTGCATTAAAGTGACACTTGCGTGGCCGTTTGAAGGAGATCTGAGTAGCACTTATACAAAAATCGATATGAAATTTACAGGGATGAGACTTGGCCAGTGTGTTTGAGTGTTTTTAGAGAGCATTAAGCTATACAGCAACTAAATTCTGTGATGGAGAAAACACAGGCTAAGCTACTGAGTGTGAGAGGAGTGAAAAAGACTTCACACAATCAAATTAATGGTTTTATCTGAAAGAAACAGTAGAGTCTGATTCAGCCAGAGTGACAGATGCTAGAAAGAACACTTGTTGATATTCAGCCAGAGAACGGTGAGAGAAGATGCTGGGGTTAGGACATGAAAGATTATAAATGCTTAAACTGCCCTTTTTAAAATAAAATTCTGACTGGCTCCTAAACATTTAGCCTGGAGATTTTGTTTTAAACAGTTTTGTCTACTTACTCTATTTGTATATTTTTGCTCACAAATGTCACATTTACATGTATATACTATAGTTATTCTCATTTCAGATATGTTTATACAGTCACAGTCCATACAGGAAAAACAAGGATCAAGTGAAACATTCCAACAATGTTTAATCAGTAGATGTCTAACATTTTGTGCAACAGCTACTTGTAATTATCAGGGCAAGCCAATTTCTCAGCATACTGATAGAACTCCATCAGGGTGCCTTAAACCAGGAGTGATCCACCTTGGCTCTCCAAAGGTTTTGGAACTACATTTCCCATGATACTCATACACTTGAAGCTGGCTGAGCATCATGGGAAATGGAGAGCCAAGGTTGATGACCCCTGCCTTAAACTATGGGTGCAGGGAATATTTTACTTGGTTCTCTCACTCTGCATCTCCTTTGTGGTGCGCGTTGACATTTCTTCACATATGTTTAAAGGGATGTTGCACTGCAAAAAGGACATTTCCTAATTTGTTAGATAGAGCATGTCATTTGTGCAGTACATACCATGGAACTCTATGCATTTAGCCCCCCACAAAAGGGTTAAACATGTAGAAAAAGTCCTTCTCAGGACTAGCAGTTCTCTGTGGCTCGGGAGAGTGACTCCAATTGGCAGCAGCAGTCATGTAATGCCAGTCACCAGCTATGTTCATCTCGGGAGCTGCAGTGTTTGTAGCGCTCAGCAAGGACTTTACCTATGTGTTTAAACCATAAGGTGTTACATGGCAAGTAGTGCACAAATGACATGCTTTAACAAATTAGAACATGCCATTTTTACACTACAATGTACCTTTAGAATTTAAACAGATGTGACAACGTTTTTGAGAAGATGTGCACAAATTCTCTTGCAGTCAGTTTAGTTATTGCCTAGGAGCAACCTGCAGGTCATGTGCTAACAAAATATTTTTTCATACCAACTTGGGCACATGTGCTAAGGTTTGCCACTCCTGGTTTAAAACAATAATTTCTCAGATTTATCTGTTCTAAATTAATATTGAATGTTTGCAGAACATTGGTGCATTGGTTGTGAATGAAAGCTCAATTTAAACATTTAACAGGAAATCAAACAAATTTTAAATTACAAAAGTAAAATCTGTTGTTAAAGGGACAGCAACTGATAAAAAAAAAATACAGTGCAATTAAAACATTGCAGCAGACTAGATTTATAGATTGACTTTAGAGCATAGAAGATTATCCAAGAGATCCTTTGGTGTCCTTTGAAGATCCACCTCATTACATGCATAGTAGTGCTAGACAAGCTGTCTCAAACGATCCATAGGCTCAATAGCAGAGCTTTAGGAGTACTTTGATAGGAGTCTTTGTGGTGGACAGTTCATAACTTGACTGGCTTTACTGCTAGAAGGTTAGTCGCCAGTTTTTTTTTTTAAAGGACACTAGAGGAGGGGGAGCAAAGTTACCCTTTTTCTAAGTGGATTGGAAATTCTTTTTTTTTTTTTTTAAAGGGACAGTGTACGGTAAACTTTGGTTTCCAATATACCAGCTGCAGAGTTTAAAATGTATGGGAACATTTTACTTTAGTTTTATTTTTGTACATTAAATAGCTGTTTATCCATATTGAAATCACAACCCAATAAATTGTTTGTTCAAAGTTTTTCTATAATCGTTACATAAGTTCTGACATTTATAGGTGAGGATACAACTGGCAAAATCAACTATTTCAAATTTAATACATTCCAGCAGGTAAAAAAGATCATTGGGAACACATTAAAGGAGCGAAAAAAATTACAGTACACTGTTCCTTTAAACTTAACCCTCCTTTTATTATCAATTTATTACAAGTGATTGACATATTTTGCGACGTTTAATGCGTTTTTCTTAAATGTAATGTTACAAACATGATTTGCACTAATGGAGGTACATTACAATTCTAGGTACAAAAAAGAGAGAGAAGTTTGACAGTACCCAGCACTCACAAAACACTATATAGTAACAATATGCATTGAAAACCGGATTGTATAGATTATATATCTACTATTATTTCAGCATACTATATTATGAAGGGGTTGATATTTGCTTAAACTAACACCGTTGCCACTATTTCCATTACTATACCCTGCTGTTTATGACAGCGTTTCTCTTTGGTGTTTTAACTCATTAAAGAATCTTTGGCACCACAATCCGGTTTTCAATGCATATTGTTACTATATAGTGTTTTGTGAGTGCTGGGTACTGTCAAACTTCTCTCTCTTTTTTTGTACCTATATATCTATCAGACAGTCAGCACCCCCCTTCTCCTACATTTCACCAGTGATACTAACTGGTATATAATGAATACTGAATAGATTATATATCTACTATTATTTCAGCATACTATATTATGAAGGGGTTGATATTTGCTTAAACTAACACCGTTGCCACACTATTTCCATTACTATACCCTGCTGTTTATGACAGCGTTTCTCTTTGGTGTTTTAACTCATTAAAGAATCTTTGGCGTCACAATCCGGTTTTCAATGCATATTGTTACTATATAGTGTTTTGTGAGTGCTGGGTACTGTCAAACTTCTCTCTCTTTTTTGTACCTATATATCTGAGAAAAACGTTATAATTGGAAAACCAAAGCGCCAAAAGAGGCCGGGTCTGAACAATGGGATTAAATCAATAATAATCTAGATTCCTCAATATAGATTAAAAAGTAAAAATTACACTTTATTACAAGCATGGATCCATGTTACAAATACATAAAAACAGTTAGCATATATAAAAACAATATAAAATTCCTATGGAATTCACGACCGCAATACTCTTATAGGTGACTAATAAGGACCTATATGTACTGGTGTCCCAGTTTCTAATCTCCTCGTCTGGGTATCAACAGAAATCAGCAACAGTCAGTAGGAATGAGGCGCTGATAGAGGTATCTATCGACAAATGTGTAAAAATAATAATAATAGAAAATCGTGTAGATCAATTTGCACTGATTTCCCAGTAGCAATTCTAAGAGGTCTGTCTATCCTTAATAATAGGTGAAGATGTAAAAAATAAACTAGCGTATTAATAAGTATTTAGAGGTCCCAGAGTGAAAATGAAAGAAATACCTCAATTGAATAATGTGGGCGGTGCTTGTGTGGAAACAACTCGGATTTAAGTGCTAAACTTTAAAATGAACACCTTTCTAGTGATGAGATTCTTTACTTAAGATAACTATAAAACTTCCTATGATAACACAGTTGACAAAACAAAAATACAAATAAATAATTGTGGAATTGTTCCGGTGTGCTTCTTGATTAAGCTAACTTCAGTCACAAAATATACCACTTTTGCAATTTTTCCACTACTGTATTCACCTTGTTAAAGGGACAGTATACTATAAAATTGTTTTTCCCTTAATGTGTTTCCAATTACTTTTTATACCAGCTGCAGAGTATAAAATGTATGAGATATGCTTTTTAAGGTTTATTTGTGTATATGAAATAGCTGATTTTGTGTTTTGAAGCCACAACCTAATAAAATGGGTGGAGCTTGTAGGTATAATCAGATCTCATTACTTTATCACATTGTGTACATATACATGCGTCTTTATCTTATATCTGTCCATAAACCAAAGACCAATACTTGGAGAGAACAATAGAAAATCAACATTTTATTACCTTATCTCTTCTATACCCCACTGGGAGTATAATTTCTTCTGCTGGCTGTGTTTACACAGTTTATCTATAGCTTGGACCTAAGGCCAGAAACTTTCAGAATAGGTGGGGATACCACAGGCTAAATCAACTATTTCAAATGCCAATATAAGGGTAATGGAAATACTTGTAAACAATTTAATACACTCCAGCAGGTAAAGTGGATCATTGGGAACAAATTAAAGGGGAGACAATTTTTGAGTAAACTGTCCCTTTAAACAACGCCAAGTTAAAAAATAAAACAAAAAGATCAAAAGTCAAAGTTTTCCAAAAAACAGTGTCAAACTCCAAAATGTGATGTTAAATCCAACCAATCAAAACATCATAATGATAAAAAACAGTGGCCACTGTGTGATACAAAATAAACACGCTGAAAAGGCTTTAGTGATAAATCCTATGAAGAAAAATCCTATGAAGAAAAAATGCCTGCTATCATGGCAGGACCGATATGAGAATCAAGGTCTCCTCAGACGCCCGACACGTCCCAAATAATACCTAAAAGTGAAGAAACAAACATACAATAGTGCAGAGCGTAATATTCAAGTACAGTGTATAGAAGTAGACTCACCAGTCGACGCGTTTCGGTCTATATTAGACCTTTTTCAAGACTCTTGAAAAAGGTCTAATATAGACCGAAACGCGTCGATAATAATTCCACAATTATTTATTTGTATTTTTGTTTTGTCAAACTGGGACACCAGTACATATAGGTCCTTATTAGTCACCTATAAGAGTATTGCGGTCGTGAATTCCATAGGAATTTTATATTGTTTTTATATATGCTAACTGTTTTTATGTATTTTTAACATGGATCCATGCTTGTTATAAAGTGTAATTTTTACTTTTTAATCTATATTGAGGAATCTAGATTATTATTGATTTAATCCCATTGTTCAGACCCGGCCTCTTTTGGCGCTTTGGTTTTCCAATTATAACGTTTTTCTTAAATATTTGTTGACTACTAGGAGTCAATCTCCAGAGCTAGGGTCTTTTGAGGCAGGCGCTTAGTGTACCCCCCCCCATTGTAACTTGTACCTATATATCTATCAGAGAGTCAGCACCCCCCTTCTCCTACATTTCACCAGTGATACTAACTGGAATATAATGAATACTGAATAGATTATATATCTACTATTATTTCAGCATACTATATTATGAAGGGGTTGATATTTGCTTAAACTAACACCGTTGCCACTATTTCCATTACAATTCTACACTAACCAGTTGTGGCTGGAGAAATCCAGACACTAGGGCTACACATTCTGGGAAATTCAATAATAGGTGCACTAACAATCTAAATGTAAGATTTGAAACTTTTATGTGCAAACACATTTCAAAAGGAACAATTATTGTCAAGTTTGAATGTTGCGTAAAACAGATACTATTGTCCTCTGTTCACTTTCCCTTCCTTGGTCCTCTCTGCGTCACAAGTCACTCTGGTTGTGAGTGAGAAGAGCAGCAGATTTAAGCTGAAGGTGGATGGGTACATATTTTTGAGGTCTCTGTTTGTTTCAAATCCAAACAAACTGAAAACAAGGGAAGGGTGCACAGGAATATGTAACCACCCTAGACATATACAAAACACGGAAGGGAACTGCACTCTCATACAGGACCGGGTACACATCCCATGACCCTGCAACATGCTCAGCCCTGGGTGCCACTGGCACTCACAGGAAGCTGTGCTGTCCCCAGAGCCACAAGCAGTTAACCCCAGACAGGTCTGGGTGCAAGAACCATAGGGAAAATTACAAAACAAATTAATACAACACACAGAGAAAACCCAGCACTCACTTACAAGCTCTCAGCTAAGATTTAAAAGCAAAAATGGAAAGGTTAGTCACCGCATCTGGCCAAATGGGACAAGCTCAGGTACCACGTCAAGGTCCTCTCCAATACCTGAGACCCTAAAACAGCCACACAATGCAAGCTTTCAAATCCAAACAAACTGAAAACAAGGGAAGGGTGCACAGGAATATGTAACCACCCTAGACATATACAAAACACGGAAGGGAACTGCACTCTCATACCGGACCGGGTACACATCTCATGACCCTGCAACATGCTCAGCCCTGGGTGCCACTGGCACTCACAGGAAGCTGTGCTGTCCCCAGAGCCACAAGCAGTTAACCCCAGACAGGTCTGGGTGCAAGAACCATAGGGAAAATTACAAAACAAATTAATACAACACACAGAGAAAACCCAGCACTCACTTACAAGCTCTCAGCTAAGATTTAAAAGCAAAAATGGAAAGGTTAGTCACCGCATCTGGCCAAATGGGACAAGCTCAGGTACCACGTCAAGGTCCTCTCCAATACCTGAGACCCTAAAACAGCCACACAATGCAAGCTTTCAAATCCAAACAAACTGAAAACAAGGGAAGGGTGCACAGGAATATGTAACCACCCTAGACATATACAAAACACGGAAGGGAACTGCACTCTCATACCGGACCGGGTACACATCCCATGACCCTGCAACATGCTCAGCCCTGGGTGCCACTGGCACTCACAGGAAGCTGTGCTGTCCCCAGAGCCACAAGCAGTTAACCCCAGACAGGTCTGGGTGCAAGAACCATAGGGAAAATTACAAAACAAATTAATACAACACACAGAGAAAACCCAGCACTCACTTACAAGCTCTCAGCTAAGATTTAAAAGCAAAAATGGAAAGGTTAGTCACTGCATCTGGCCAAATGGGACAAGCTCAGGTACCACGTCAAGGTCCTCTCCAATACCTGAGACCCTAAAACAGCCACACAATGCAAGCTTTCAAATCCAAACAAACTGAAAACAAGGGAAGGGTGCACAGGAATATGTAACCACCCTAGACATATACAAAACACGGAAGGGAACTGCACTCTCATACCGGACCGGGTACACATCCCATGACCCTGCAACATGCTCAGCCCTGGGTGCCACTGGCACTCACAGGAAGCTGTGCTGTCCCCAGAGCCACAAGCAGTTAACCCCAGACAGGTCTGGGTGCAAGAACCATAGGGAAAATTACAAAACAAATTAATACAACACACAGAGAAAACCCAGTACTCACTTACAAGCTCTCAGCTAAGATTTAAAAGCAAAAATGGAAAGGTTAGTCACCGCATCTGGCCAAATGGGACAAGCTCAGGTACCACGTCAAGGTCCTCTCCAATACCTGAGACCCTAAAACAGCCACACAATGCAAGCTTTCAAATCCAAACAAACTGAAAACAAGGGAAGGATGCACAGGAATATGAAACCACCCTAGACATATACAAAACTTGTTTTCAGTTTGTTTGGATTTGAAAGCTTGCATTGTGTGGCTGTTTTAGGGTCTCAGGTATTGGAGAGGACCTTGACGTGGTACCTGAGCTTGTCCCATTTGGCCAGATGCGGTGACTAACCTTTCCATTTTTGCTTTTAAATCTTAGCTGAGAGCTTGTAAGTGAGTGCTGGGTTTTCTCTGTGTGATATATATATATATATATATATATATATATATATATCAAAAAATTATTTCATTGGTGGTATTACCCAGCTTAATCTTATGGCTTGTTACTATGTGGTCTTGTCCCCTCAATCAATGGTGGGGTAGATGCTAAATGTAATTGTGTACCCTCATTTATTGAGAAGTAGAGCTCATTGCATTGATTCCTGCATGGCTAGAGCAATAATAGGAGAGGCAGTTTTACTGATATGTGGCACTGCTAGAGCAATTTTAGAAGGCCTTGTTAGCTCTATAAAATTCTTCTATCTGGCTATCATCAAAATAAGGGATAGCCAACTTCTGGGCCACAGGTCAATATATTTTAAGCTTTAATGGCTGTATATTAATTTATAATATTTAAACACACAAATATAATACTTCCTAAAAATGTTCAGTGGCACTTGGGGATTTAGGTAGGGTTACAGGGTACCCTAATCTTCTGTTTTCTCCTTAAGAAGGCTCTTTTTATTTTTGGCCACGCAAAGCACACATTTTTATTTATATAGTTTCCTGGGACCACAAAAACTATGGCAGACATTCTTATTTCTCATTTCTCCATGGGCCGCAAATACTAGAGCAGAGGACCACAAGAGGCCCTTGAGCCGCCAGTTGGCCATCCTTAATCAAAATCATGATACAGAGAACAGCATGTATAGTATTACTATTGCTTAAGGGGACAGTCAACACCATATAATCTATATATATATATATATATATATATATATATATACAAAACACGGAAGGGAACTGCACTCTCATACCGGACCGGGTACACATCCAATGACCCTGCAACATGCTCAGCCCTGGGTGCCACTGGCACTCACAGGAAGCTGTGCTGTCCCCAGAGCCACAAGCAGTTAACCCCAGACAGGTCTGGGTGCAAGAACCATAGGGAAAATTACAAAACAAATTAATACAACACACAGAGAAAACCCAGCACTCACTTACAAGCTCTCAGCTAAGATTTAAAAGCAAAAATGGAAAGGTTAGTCACCGCATCTGGCCAAATGGGACAAGCTCAGGTACCACGTCAAGGTCCTCTCCAATACCTGAGACCCTAAAACAGCCACACAATGCAAGCTTTCAAATCCAAACAAACTGAAAACAAGGGAAGGGTGCACAGGAATATGTAACCACCCTAGACATATACAAAACACGGAAGGGAACTGCACTCTCATACCGGACCGGGTACACATCCCATGACCCTGCAACATGCTCAGCCCTGGGTGCCACTGGCACTCACAGGAAGCTGTGCTGTCCCCAGAGCCACAAGCAGTTAACCCCAGACAGGTCTGGGTGCAAGAACCATAGGGAAAATTACAAAACAAATTAATACAACACACAGAGAAAACCCAACACTCACTTACAAGCTCTCAGCTAAGATTTAAAAGCAAAAATGGAAAGGTTAGTCACCGCATCTGGCCAAATGGGACAAGCTCAGGTACCACGTCAAGGTCCTCTCCAATACCTGAGACCCTAAAACAGCCACACAATGCAAGCTTTCAAATCCAAACAAACTGAAAACAAGGGAAGGGTGCACAGGAATATGTAACCACCCTAGACATATACAAAACACGGAAGGGAACTGCACTCTCATACCGGACCGGGTACACATCCCATGACCCTGCAACATGCTCAGCCCTGGGTGCCACTGGCACTCACAGGAAGCTGTGCTGTCCCCAGAGCCACAAGCAGTTAACCCCAGACAGGTCTGGGTGCAAGAACCATAGGGAAAATTACAAAACAAATTAATACAACACACAGAGAAAACCCAGCACTCACTTACAAGCTCTCAGCTAAGATTTAAAAGCAAAAATGGAAAGGTTAGTCACCGCATCTGGCCAAATGGGACAAGCTCAGGTACCACGTCAAGGTCCTCTCCAATACCTGAGACCCTAAAACAGCCACACAATGCAAGCTTTCAAATCCAAACAAACTGAAAACAAGGGAAGGGTGCACAGGAATTGTAACCACCCTAGACATATACAAAACACGGAAGGGAACTGCACTCTCATACCGGACCGGGTACACATCTCATGACCCTGCAACATGCTCAGCCCTGGGTGCCACTGGCACTCACAGGAAGCTGTGCTGTCCCCAGAGCCACAAGCAGTTAACCCCAGACAGGTCTGGGTGCAAGAACCATAGGGAAAATTACAAAACAAATTAATACAACACACAGAGAAAACCCAGCACTCACTTACAAGCTCTCAGCTAAGATTTAAAAGCAAAAATGGAAAGGTTAGTCACCGCATCTGGCCAAATGGGACAAGCTCAGGTACCACGTCAAGGTCCTCTCCAATACCTGAGACCCTAAAACAGCCACACAATGCAAGCTTTCAAATCCAAACAATCTGAAAACAAGGGAAGGGTGCACAGGAATATGTAACCACCCTAGACATATACAAAACACGGAAGGGAACTGCACTCTCATACCGGACCGGGTACACATCCCATGACCCTGCAACATGCTCAGCCCTGGGTGCCACTGGCACTCACAGGAAGCTGTGCTGTCCCCAGAGCCACAAGCAGTTAACCCCAGACAGGTCTGGGTGCAAGAACCATAGGGAAAATTACAAAACAAATTAATACAACACACAGAGAAAACCCAGCACTCACTTACAAGCTCTCAGCTAAGATTTAAAAGCAAAAATGGAAAGGTTAGTCACCGCATCTGGCCAAATGGGACAAGCTCAGGTACCACGTCAAGGTCCTCTCCAATACCTGAGACCCTAAAACAGCCACACAATGCAAGCTTTCAAATCCAAACAAACTGAAAACAAGTTTTGTATATGTCTAGGGTGGTTTCATATTCCTGTGCATCCTTCCCTTGTTTTCAGTTTGTTTGGATTTGAAAGCTTGCATTGTGTGGCTGTTTTAGGGTCTCAGGTATTGGAGAGGACCTTGACGTGGTACCTGAGCTTGTCCCATTTGGCCAGATGCGGTAACTAACCTTTCCATTTTTGCTTTTAAATCTTAGCTGAGAGCTTGTAAGTGAGTGCTGGGTTTTCTCTGTGTGATATATATATATATATATATATATATATATATATATATATCAAAAAATTATTTCATTGGTGGTATTACCCAGCTTAATCTTATGACTTGTTACTATGAGGTCTTGTCCCCTCAATCAATGGTGGGTAGATGCTAAATGTAATTGTGTACCCTCATTTATTGAGAAGTAGAGCTCATTGCATTGATTCCTGCATGGCTAGAGCAATAATAGGAGAGGCAGTTTTACTGATATGTGGCACTGCTAGAGCAATTTTAGAAGGCCTTGTTAGCTCTATAAAATTCTTCTATCTGGCTATCTTCAAAATAAGGGATAGCCAACTTCTGGGCCACAGGTCAATATATTTTAAGCTTTAATGGCTGTATATTAATTTATAATATTTAAACACACAAATATAATACTTCCTAAAAATGTTCAGTGGCACTTGGGGATTTAGGTAGGGTTACAGGGTACCCTAATCTTCTGTTTTCTCCTTAAGAAGGCTCTTTTTATTTTTGGCCACGCAAAGCACACATTTTTATTTATATATTTTCCTGGGACCACAAAAACTATGGCAGACATTCTTATTTCTCATTTCTCCATGGGCCGCAAATACTAGAGCAGAGGACCACAAGAGGCCCTTGAGCCGCCAGTTGGCCATCCTTAATCAAAATCATGATACAGAGAACAGCATGTATAGTATTACTATTGCTTAAGGGGACAGTCAACACCATAATTTTTGTTGTCTAAAAAGATAGATAATCCCTTTATTACCCATTCCCCAGTTTTGCATAACTAACACGGTTATAAAAATACACTTTTTATCTCTGTGATTGCCTTGTATCTAAGCCTCTGCAAACTGCTCCCTTATTTTAGTTTATTTGACAGACTTGCATTTTACCCAATCAGTGATGACTCCTAGGTAACTACATGTGCGTGAGCACAATGTAATCTATATGACACACATGAACTAATGCCCTCTAGTGGTGAACAACTGTCAAAATAAGAGGCGGCCTTCAAGTTCTAAGAAATTGGCATATGAGCCTACCTAAGTTTAGCTTTCAACTATGAATACCAAGAGAACAAAGCAAAATTGGTGATAAAAGTGAATGGAAAGTTGTTTAAAATGACATGCCCTATCTGAATCACAAAAGTTTATTTTGGACTTGACTGTCCCTTTAATATTGAGTTACATTTGAGCCGGAAAAAAAAAATGCACCAGGGCGCTCTGTTAAATAACTCCACTTCTGGTTTGTACTCTGAGTTTGCTTGCTCTGTCCAAAGCTGTCCGTGCACTATTCATGTGTGCACCACTCCTCAGGTAGTAGCAACAAGTTTATACTGTTAATGGTTGTATTGACTAATAAAGGGCCAGATTACAAGTGGAGCGGTATTTAACGCTGCCGCTCGCACGCTATCTCCGCTAGAAGTAAGATTTTAACGCGCATCAGGCAGTGCTTGTATTACAGTTTGAAAATAAAAATTTTTTGCTCACATGCTAACCGGATGCACGCAAAAAAACAAAGTTAGAATGTCACCCCATTGAATGAATATTCCCCCTTAGAAGTCAATGGAGCAAAAAAAAAAAAAAAACACCCTACTCGCGGGCAAACCTGAACCCAAAATGAAAATATGAATATTTCACATTTCAATGTTCTTCACATAGCAGAATGTTTTATTTATTTATAAATACAGATTTCTACATATATTTGATAGTATTTTGGTACAATATATATCTATACCTATCTACAGTGTGTATATATATATATATATATATATATATATATATATATATAGCATAGATTCAACAAGGTATTGGAAACATTCATCAGACATTTTGGTCCATATTGACATGATAGCATCACGCAGTTGCTGCAGATTAGTCGACTGCACATCCATGATGCGAATCTCCCATTCCACACATCCCAAAGGTGCTATATTGGATTGAGATCTGGTGACTGTGGAGGCCATTGGAGTACAGTGAACTCATTGTCATGTTCAAGAAACCAGTTTGAGATAATTTGAGCTTTGTGACATGGCGCATTATCCTGCTGGAAGTAGCCATCAGAAGATGGGTACACTGTAGTCATAAAGGGATGGACATGGTCAGCAACAATACTCAGGTAGGCCGTGGCGTTTAAACTATGCTCAATTGGTATTAAGGGACCCAAAGTGTGCCAAGAAAATATCCCCCAACCCACACCATAATACCACCCCCCCTGCCTTAACCGTTGATACAAGGCAGGATGGATCCATGCTTTCATGTTGTTTATGCCAAATTCTGACCCTACCATCTGAATACTGCAGCTGAAATCGAGTCTTATTAGGCCAGGCAACGTTTTTCCAGTCTTCTATTGTCTAAATTTGGTGAGCCTGTGTGAATTGTAGCCTTAGTTTCCTGATCTTAGCTGACAGGAGTGGCAACCGGTGTGTTCTTCTGCTGCTGTAGCCCATCTGCTTCAAAGTTCCACGTGTTGTGCATTCAGAGATGGTATTCTGCATACCTTGGTTGTAACGAGTGGTTATTTCAGTTACTGTTGCCTTTCTATCATCTTGAACCAGTTTGCCCATTCTCCTCCGACATCAACAAGGCATTTTCGTCCATACAACTGTTGCTCACTGGATATTTTCTCTTTTTTGGACCATTCTCTGTAAACCCCAGAGATGGTTGTGTGTGAAAATCCCAGTAGATCAGCAGTTTTTTTAAATACTCAGACCAGCCCGTCTGGCACCAACAACCATGCCATTTTCAAAGTCACTTAAATCCCCTTTCTTCCCCATTTTAATGCTCGGTTTGAACTTCAGCAAGTCGTCTTCAGTACGTCTAGATGCCTAAATGCATTGAGTTGCTGCCATGTGATTGGCTGATTAGCAATTTGTGTTACCGAGCAATTGAACAGGTGTACCTAATAAAGTGGCCAGTGAGTGAATATGTCTATATATGTATATGTCTTTAAATACATATATACACATATACATATATTTAAATACAACAACATTTAAAATTATGGGGAGACGAAAAGTGAGTTTAAAATCCTCCACTAAATACAAAATGTAGAAAAAAAATAACTCATTGTGTTACCCATTTACAAATTTAGACAAGTCAGAAGACTTGCTTTTCCCACAAAAACTCTCTGAATACATTGTTTCCAATGCAGCAAAGGATTATGGGTAAGATATGCAAATGAGGTTCACAATGACTCACTTTTTTACTTTTAACCTGCTTTTTAAGGCAGACTTTCCTTTACGCCATAGCATTGCCGCATTACACAGCTTCTAAGCTTAGCTAGGGGTAGTACAGTGATTCAGACCAATCCCAGGACAGCTGTTTCGTGTTTTTTGCCCTCTGGATGGACCATGTGTGATAGGAATTTGGCCATTACTGGTATAGAGTCTAACATTTTAAGCAAGTTTCCAGTTTACTTCCATTATAAATTTAGCTTAGTTTTCTTGGTATCTCTTGTTTAAAGGACCAATAAATACAGTAGAACTGCATAATAAACAAATACATAATAAAAGGACAATGAAGTGTCCTTTGAAGGGTAATTCTAGTGACCTCAGGAGAGTGCACGTGTCTTTAGCCATCTGACAGAAGCTTTTCAAACAGTGTTTATAGCAATGTTATACAGTTGCAAATGCTGCTGCCATAGAATGCTCCTCTCAGCCACCCTAGTTTTACTTTTCAACAAAGGATACAAAGAGAACAAAGCACATTTGATAATATAAGTAAGTTGGAATGTTATTTACTCTGAATCTTAAAAGTTTAACTTTGACTTTACTGTCTCTTTAGGGCAATCGGTTGTAGGTAATTTTGCATATTTAGCATTAGACTTAAAGTGAATGTCAATCTTGATGCTAAAGTGCCTGGTTTTTTAAAAATTCGATTAAAAACAGGGGCACTTTAATTCATCAAAATTTAATCAAAAAACTTACCTTTTAATCTTCACAGCAGCTCCAGCTTCCTCAGGTTGTTGCAAGCCATTTCTGATGTCAGAAATGATGGATAGGTCATCCTCCAATCACGACTTCCCCCCGGGGGAATCAGTGTCTGATTCAACGCCGTGATTGGAGGAAGCCGGATTCCTCATTTTAGACCCAGGAAGAGGCTTTGTGACGGGCAGAGGAAGCTGGAGCGGCTGTCAAGATTAAAAGGTAAGTTGTTGTTGTTTTTTTCAACAGGAGTGAAATGTAAATTTTGATGAATTAAAGTGCCCCTGTTTTTATCGAATTTTTAAAAACCGGGCACTTTAGCATCAAAATTGACATTCACTTTAAGGAACAATAAACTTGATTTTTTCTAAACACCATATAAATGAATGTCTCCTTATAATGCTGTACTATTCTCCAAAGAAAAGTCTGCCAGTCGGATGGCATAATGAAGTAGCTGGGTGGGGGTAGTTTAATACTTTTCAATTATAAATGTTACATAAGACATCCAAAAATTAATATTATAGATTGTATTAATGATAATTTGTGCAACAAATATTGGAAACAATGTAATATTTAGCTAATTTAAAATAATGGTCAGTAAAATAAGCTGGGTGTGTGCCCTTTAAATAGGCCCTGTGACAACACTGCACTGCCCTTTACTATGTAAACACCTACCCCTGATTTCTCTAATTTTCACTGATGCTCTTATGCCCTCTACACGAAGTTGCACTACCTGCTCTATTGCTCCTGGCAGATATATATATATATATATATATATTTCACAAACAGTCTTGTCTGGCTTCTGACACTTTTGTGACTGGCACTTTATTTTTTTCTAGTTCCTATATTTGAAACAAATTTATTAACCCTTTACCTAACCAATGAAAATGAAATAACTGTATTGGAGAAAAGTTTTGTTTTGCAGTCTGGTAACATTAGCCACCCTGAAATGCTATTTGTTTAACCTCCCCAAGTGGGTTAAACACAAATTTAAAGTAGGAAATGTCAGCCACAGAGCACTGCTGGTCCTGAGCAGAAAATAATCACAGCATTGGTACCTGCACAGTTGGGTCATGTGACTACCGCTGCTGGTTTTTGCTCTGGACCAGCTGTTTGGGGGTGTTAAACAGAAAGAGTTGCAGGACTGCTAGTTTTAAAATGACATGCTCTAATATAAATAGTTGTGTACTTTTGAAGAAGGAAAAAATAAATAAGAAATAAATAAATAAATATATATATATATATATATATATATATATATATATTTCCTTCTTAATATGAGGATAGTGCACGGCTTCATTCCTTAATTGTGGGAAATACTGAACCTGACCACCTGAGGAGGCAGAGACACCTCAGCCAAAGGCTTAAATACCTCGCCAACTTCCCTCATCCCACAGTCATTCTTTGCCTTTCATCACAGGAGGTGTCAGAAGATACGGAGTAGTTCCTTATGTAGGGTATCTACCCTTCGGAATGGGACTGGAGTTTTAAGTAGTCTTGTCAGCCTCTCAGTGAGAGCATTGACAAATGTTAGAGTCTGGAGATGCAGGGAGAGTCTTTCTGCGAACCCATCCAGACTCATATTAACAGCTCCTTAAGCAATCAGTGTTGACGAGTTTCACTGCCTGCTTTTTTCACTCAAGTTCATGTCAGGAGCGATGCTACAAGACTGTCAAACTTGAGAGGCTGTGTTGCTGTTCCACGGCATACATTCCGATAAGATTGTTTCATTTTATACACATATGATAACGCAAGAAGACAGGGTCACAGTGTGGCACCTTTTATCTGTATGGAATCAAGGGTTAATATCTCCGAAATGGGATTATTGAACAGGGGGGAATAATCACATAATGTAAATATGGTGTTTATGCTGCAAAATGTGTGAGATGAGGCTCAGGCAGATGTTGGAACGTACAGGTTTTACTTTCATTTTGATTTAGCTGAGCAGCCTGTTAGGCTTGGTGCGCTTTTAGCTGCAGCAGGGGCGGTCCTGCGTGGCGCACCATGTGACCGGGTGTGGTCACACTGATCTTCTCTTCTTCCTGACCGTGCGGTTTATCAGAGACGAAGCGGTTTCTCTGTTGGGCCTGGGTCATAGGAGGTGGTGAGTGCCCCAGCCATTGGGGGTATAAAGGTGCCATTTTTCCTTTTCTATTGTCCAATTTATAAGCACAAGCTATATAGGACTTTGATACGTTAGAGGGTACTCCCTCTTTACCGAAATCCAATGCCTGTCTATATTGTGAGGAGGCCACGGTATACCCGCCTGCTCAATTATGTTCCACATGCCTTGATAAAGTAATTATATCAAAGAAAGCTAATATGTTTAGTACTACTGAGCCATCCACCTCTGAGGAGTCTCCGACCCGTGAGGTGCGCACCCTACAGTCATTAATAACACACATGCAGCTTCCTGGAGCACTCCTATTCCTCCATCTGGAGGGGCCCTTTTACCGACAGACTTACGCTTTCTGCTAAAGGAAGTGTTGGCTACTTTGGTGGTTCCAGAACCTAAATTACCTGAGGATTCTTGTATTCCGAAATTAGATAAGGTCTACGAGGACAGGGTTGTACCACAGACTTTCCCGGTTCCCATTAAGATGGCGAACATTATTAAAATTGAATGGGAAAGACTTGGCTCTTCTTTTTCCCCTTCTTCTTGTAAGAAATTATTCCCGGTTCCGGACTCTCAATTAGAGTTGTGGGGTTCCTCCTCCTTATCTGAGTTGATTGAGGTGGAGGGTGCCCTCAACGAGATCCAGGAAAGAATTAAGGCCTTAAGGGTAGCTAATTCTTTTATTTGTGACGCAAATATGCAGATTATTCGCCTTAATGCCAAGGCTTCAGGTTTTTCCGTCCTAGCCTGTAGGGAGTCTCATCTTCCCAGGGGCAGATTCCTCTTATCAAATCTGTCTTCAAGGCCAGAAAAGAGAGAGGCCTTTCTAGGGTGCGTGAGGGATTTCTCCTCCCTGGGGGTCATTGCACCGGTACCGCCAGCAGCGAGAGGTCTGGGTTACTACTCAAACCTCTTTGTGGTCCCAAAGAAGGAGGGTACTTTTCGCCTGATTCTGGACCTAAAGTGTTTAAACAAATTCCTATATGTCCCCTCGTTCAAGATGGAGACAATAAGGTCCATTCTGCCCTTAGTTCAGGAATGACAGTTCATGACAACGATAAACCTGAAGGATGCATACCTTCACGTCCCTATACACAAGGAACACGTCAAGTTCCTAAGATTTGCATTCCTGGACCAGCACTTCCAGGTTATTGCACTTCCGTTTGGTCTAGCTACTGCCCCAAGAGTCTTTACGAAGGTTCTGGGGGCTCTGCTTGCAGTGGCCAGAACCAGAGGTATAGCAGTGGCGTGCCTTACTTAGACAATATTCTGGTTCAAGCAGCATCCTGTCATCTGGCAGAGGACCACTCTAGACAACCTGTCTGTCCAGATCACATCCTTCTTGAGACCATCCTGGGAGATTGTGACTACGGATGCAAGTCTCTCAGGATGGGGAGCTGTTTGGGGTGCCAGGAAGGCACAGGGCCTTTGGACTCTAGAGGAATCTCTCCTCCCAATCAACATTTTGAAACTTCAAGTGTTCTTCGAAGCTCTGAAAGCTTGGCCTCTTTTGGGTTCGTCTTAGTTTATCAGATTCCAATCAGACAACATAACCTCAGTGGCTTATAGCAACCATCAGGGGGGAATGAGGAGCTCCCAAGCAATCAGGGAAGTATCTCAAATTCTGGAATGGGTGAAGGCCCACAACTGCTTGCTGTCAGCGATCCACATTCCGCGTGTGGACAACTGGGAAGCGGATTTTCTCAGCAGACAATCCTTTCATCCGGGGGAATGGTCTCTCCATCCTGAGGTGTTTGCGGAGATTTGCAACAGATGGGGGATGCTGGAGATAGATTTCATGGCGTCCCTGCTCAATTCCAAGCTACCCAGATATGGGTCGCTGTCCAGGGATCCTCAGACGGAGCTAATAGATGCATTAGCAGTGCCTTGGAGGTTCAGTCTGATCTACATTTTTCCGCCGTTACCACTTCTCCCGCATCAAACAGGAGCAAGCATCAGTGATTCCAATTGCTCCATCGTGGCTGCGGACGATGTGGTTCGCGGATCTGGTGGGGATGTCCTCATCTCCTCCATTAAGGTTACATTGTTGCAAGGATCTGCTGGTACAAGGTCCTTTTGCTCATTAAAATCTAGATTCTCTGAGGCTGACTGCGTGGAGATTGAACGCTTAGTCCTAGCCAAGAGGCCCCACAGAGAAACTGCTTCGTCTCTGATAAACCGCACGGTCGGGAAAAGAGGAAATCAGTGTGACTACACCTGGTCACGTAGTGCGCCATGAAGGACCGCCCCTGCTACAGGTAAAAGCGTGCCAAACCTAACAGGCTGCACAGCTAACCAAACGAAAGTAAAACCTGTACGTTCCAACATCTGCCTGAGCCTCATCTCACACATGTCGCAGCATAAAACATAATAAAGTGACTTATGCAATAAATCCCCCCTGTTCAATAATCCCCTTCCGGAGATATTGACCCTTGATTACATACAGATAAAAGGAGTCACACTGTGACCCTATCTTCTTGCGTTATCATATGTGTATAAAAAAAATGAAACGATCTTAAAGGAATCTCTGCCGTTTTTAGGATAGAGTTATTGATACTCTCATTCAAGCTCGTAAGCCGATTACTCGACGCATCTATCATAAGGTGTGGAGGACCTACTTATTCTGGTGTGTAGATTCGCTTGGCATAAGGTCAGGGTTTCCAGAATTCTTTCTTTTCTCCAGGATGGTCTGGAGAAGGGCCTTTCTGCTAGCTCCCTTTAAAGGGACATTAAACCCCAAATTTTTCTTTCATGATTCAGATAGAGAATACAATTTTTAAAAAGTTTCCAATTTACTTCTATTATCAAAAATGTTTCCTTCTCATGTTGTTCTTTGTTAAAGGATTACTTTCTGTTATAATTTTTAAGCCAAACAACTAACATATTAAAGTTAATAAACATTAATTAAAACCTACTGACCTATATTTTCTCCAAAACGAAGTTTCATAATGTTATAAAAGTTATATCTTTTATTCCCCGATGATGTCACGTTATCCTGCCCACTATTTTCAGCACTGCGTGTTCAAAATACTTAAACCAATGAAATTGTGTTTAAAGCGCCATTTTGAAACCTAGGTATTGTAAACGGATTGGTACAGAGCAAAGGATACCCACGGAGTGGGTTTGGAAAACAATTAAATTTGCAGACAAGATTTCTGATATACGGTAGAGATATGTTAATAAAATGCTATTGATAAAAAGCGTATTTGGGGTAGTTAGTTAGTAACAGGCATACAAAATATTTACTTACAGTGGCCCTTTAAAGAGATACCTAGGTAGGTAGCATGCACATGCCTGAAGCACTACAGGACAGGAAATTGTTCTGCCATCTAGTGCTACTGCTAATGATAACATTGTTGCAAAACTGCTGCTATATAATGCTGCAGACACATGATAATAGAAGTCAATTAGAAAGTTGTTTAAAATGTTATGCTCTATCTAAATCATGAAAGAAAAAAATTGGGGTTTACGTCCCGAGTAAGGGACAGATTTTGTCCCTATCTGTTTTACTGCACAAGAGGCTCGCTGAACTTCCAGATGTTCAGTCCTTTGTTCAGGCTCTGACTAGAATCAGGCCTGTGTTTAGATCTAGCGCTCCTCCTTGGAGTTGAAATCTGGTTCTTAAGGTTTTGCAGAAGGCTCCGTTTAAGCCTATGCATGTAGTTGACATTAAATTACTGTCATTGAAGTTTCTTTTCCTACTGGCTATTGCGTCGGCGGGCAGAGTATTTGAGATGGCTGCCTTGCAATGTGAGCCCCCTTACCTAGTATTCCATGCTGATAAGGCTGTTCTTCGTACTGGGTTGGGTTTTCTTCCTACGGTTGTTTCAGATCGTAACATCAATCAGGAGATTGTGGTTCCTTCCTTGTGTCCTAATCCTTCTCCTTCGAAGGAACGGTTACTTCATAATTTGGATGTGGTTCGGGCCTTGAAGTTCTATCTTCAGGCTATGAAGGAGTTTAGACAGACTTCTTTGTTTGTTGTCTATTCTGGGAAGTGTAAGGGGCAGAAAGCCTCGTCCACTTCCTTGTCTTTTTTGGTTGAGGACCATTATTCGCTTAGCTTATGAGACAGCAGGACATAAGCCTCCTCAGAGGATTAAGGCTTATTCAACTAGAGCTGTAGCTTCCTCTTGGGCCTTCAAGAACGAGGCATCTATAGATCAGATTTGTAGGGCGGCTACCTGGTCCTTCTTACATACCTTTTTCAAAATTTTACAAGTTTGACGTTTTTGCTTTGGCTGAAACTTCTTTTGGGAGGAAGGTTTTGCAGGCTGTGGTGCCCTCAGAATAGAGTCCGCCTCTCTCTTTTTTTTTTCCCTCCCTCTTCATTAAGTGTCCTCTAGAGCTTGGGTATATGTTTCCCACAAGTAAGGGATGAAGCCGTGGACTCTCCTCATATTAAGAAGGAAAACAAATTATGCTTACCAGATAATTTCCTTTCCTTCTGTATGAGGAGAGTTCACGGCCCCCGCCCATAGTCTCCGTTGTGTGAACTAAAATTTTTGTTTTGATCTTCTGGCACCATTTATACCCTGATATTTCTCCTACTGTTCCTTGTTCCCTCAGCAGAATGACTGGGGGATGAGGGAAGGGGGGAGGTATTTAAGCCTTTGGCTGGGGTGTCTTTGCCTCCTCCTGGTGGCCAGGTTCATTATTTCCCACAAGTAAAGAATGAAGCCGTGGACTCTTCTCATACAGAAGCAAAGGAAATTATCTGGTAAGCATAATTTATGTTTTTTCCATATAAGTGTCAACATAAGCAAACGAAGAAAAAAGGAGCACCGGATCTGTTAAAAGCGTACTTTTATTTTTCATTCATTAAAAACTGGAAACTTTCAGCATACAGTTAGAATGGAAAGGAATCCCTCCTAGCTAGACTAAATATCGTCTGGCGCGTTTCGGCTTTCGCCGTACTCTAAGCCCAATAGGCTGGCTGCCACACACACACCCATGGACTGACCAATAGTGGTCCCAACCGGCTCCGAGACGAGGTTGCGTCACACGCTGAAGTGAGGTGAGAGACGACATACCGTGTCAAGGGAGATCTCGGTACTAACAAGACGGGGATTCAGAATGATCTGGCCACTATACAGCACCGGAGGGTACGATTGTTTCACACTTATTCATACATAGTGTGCAGATTGTGAACGCCTGTACAAGAGACTGTATATATGACGACAGTGCATTGCAAATTATGGATCACAGTGCTATCTGATCGGGTCATGTAATTATGGTTACAACAGTCTTAAAGGTATATTTGCAAACACGAAATGTGAAATTGTGATTTAGTGGGACCCATCGGTTATGGCTACAAATTGGTTGGCAATGTGTATTACACAATATATTTATGCTTCTTAGATTGCGTAGCTGGAGATTAGTTAACACACAGAGTTCTCAAAACATAGAGTTCCTTGAATAATATCCGGGAAAATTTATGTGCGAGTTAAATCTGTTGATTGGAACCCGGTTTATCCTGAATTTGAGTGGAAACTATGTATAACTGTTGAATCTATCTCTGACTACCCATCACAAGTTACATTGGATAAGGGGGTGTGTGTGTATATCCTGTGGAATTTACCAGGGAACAGTAATTTGGATTATTGCTGTTGAATTATGGATTGACTGGTTATTTAACCCTGTATTCCTACATCCATTTTGACTTTTTATGTTTTTCCATACCCTTGTAATGAACTATAATTTGTATTGTATGTGGTTATATGCTTTGATGTCAGAATATGCTAAACTTCTTCCCTAAGTGCAGTTATAGCGGATCAAAAACATAAACTATTGTCTTTAGGCAGACAGCAACATTAATATATTGTATTTCTATTTTTTTCTGATGTGAAAAACTGCTGATGGGATTGATTTGTTTACGTTATTTGTTTAAAACATGGGCCTGGGAAATGTTCTGTGGGATTTGCATCTCCTCAGAGTATTTTCTGTCACAGAGAGCGAAGAAATACAGAAACTAGAGAGAGACAGGCAAGCAAAAAACAGGAGATCATACCTGAGAGGAAAAAATAGGGAATCACAGAGAACAGAATTACAAATAGAAACAAACTATTTTTGTGTTTGTAAGTAGTAGTAGTAAGGGGAGTTCCAAATGGGGTTTTACAGAATCTCTGTTCATTATTTTAATAATGTCAACCCTCAAATACTCCAGCAGTCCTGAATTTGCCAGGCAGTTTTTTTTCAAAAATTATTATATACAGTGTTCTACTCAGTGTAATAGAATGATAGAGGAAAGGAAGAGGTTTAAAGGGACATTGTACACTAGATTTTTCTTTGCATAAATGTTTTGTAGATGATCAATTTATATAGCCTATCTGGTAGTTTTTTTATAACAATATATTGTTTTCTTATTTTTTAAGAACATTGTGCCGATTTTCAGACTCCTAACCAAGCCCCGCAGTACCAGATGTATACACGCGTTTACAAACTCCTGCAGGCTCAAGTTTATGTTATCAGTATTTTCATATGCAGGGGAGGGGGGGAGTCTTCTTTTTTTTTTTACCCAGCCCCTTTCTGTTGGTGTCCCAGACTACGTCATCAACAATGCTAAACTGGGAGCTTCTAAGTAAGTTTTTAAAAGGTTTTATAATGGATTTTTAGATCAGTATGTGGGCATATTCTTCTTTATAGTAGTGTCTATTCATTGCAGTTATTTGAAAATTGGAGTATACTGTCCCTTTAAGAGGTTGGTGTCCTCAGCAGTACTGCTATCTACATATGATGAGTAATTTTCAGGTCCAAGATTTGCCTTGGTAACTATTAAAAGGTGCATCTTGATTTTAGGTTTTGGATAAGACTATCAGTAAAGTGTGCTTAGTAATACTATTGACTCTAGGTATGTTTATTTTTTAAAATGCTGTCCAAAATACAGAAGTGTTAAATCTACAACAGACGTGTCCACCCTAAGAAACGGAGACCATTATCTCTAGCACTTTCTCTGTGGTCTTCCCTTTGTACAAACTGACTATTGAATGTGTCCTGAGATAAACTTTACAGCGATATATATATATATATATATATATATATATATATATAATAGGATAAGACTTTTATGCCCCTATAACAAGGCTTGCCATATTTGTCACTACTCTAGAAAGCAGCAAATTTAGGAGACAGCAATTTTTTCCAAAGTCACATGAGATATATATATATATATATATATGTGTGTGTGTGTGTGTATAACACACATACACAAATATATACACACTCACACAAATACATCAATATTGTAAAGCCAGTGAATGCTACCAACACAAAATACACAAACAAATCCAGTGCACCAGCCCTAAGAGGACTTTTCAATAATGCTATTTGAAGGTACATATTAGTCAAAGAGAAAATGCTGTAATGTGTTAGAACATTTTATTATTGCAATATTGCTTGTGTTTAAAGGGCCATTATAGTAATAAAATGACATGCTCTAATGCGTTAGAACATGTCATTATAAGACTATTGACCCTAGACAATTTTTATTTCTTTTCAAAATGGCTTTATTCAAAGACTTAAAGGGATACTGAACCCAAATTTTTTCTTTCATGATTCAGATAGAGCACACAATTTTAAGCAACTTTCTAATTTACTTCTATTATCAAATTTTCTTCGTTCTCTTGATATCTTTATTTGAAAAAGAAGGCATCTAAGCTAAGGAGCCAGCAAATGTTTGGTTCAGAACCATGGACAGCATTTGTTTATTGGTGTTTATTGGTGCTGTCCAATCAGCAAGGACAACCAAGGTTGTTCACCAAAAATGGGCCGGCATCTTAACTTAAATTCTTGCTTTTCAAATAAACATACCAAGAGAATGAAGAAAATTTGATAATAGGAGTAAATTAGAAAGTTGCTTAAAATTGCATGCTCTATCTGAATCATGAAAGAAAAAAATTTGGGTTCAGTGCCCCTTTAAGATCGTACAAAACAATAAACTCTAGAGAAATTTTTATATTATGTTTAAAAAATATATTAAAGTAAGCCAGCTACACATTTATAACTCAAGAAAACCTACATATCTATGTATAGGTGGAAGTGTTAATTAAAATCTTAAATACTGTATGTGTTTATAGAGTACACTGTATTATGGATGTTACTTTACTTGTACCCATAGTAAATGATCTTACACAGAAAAGAAACTGTTTCACAAACAAGATCAGGTGCTTCATAACTGTTTTCTTTGCCTGATGTAGGCTATTGTGAAGGAAGGTCATCTGCAGAAGCAGACCAGCTCCTTTCAGAGATGGAGGAGACGCTACTTCAAACTGCGTGGGAGGACGCTCTATTACGCCAAAACAGCCAAGGTCAGACTGTCATGCATTAAGCTTTACATATGACTGTAGTGAACAAACTGCTTAAAAACGTATAAGAAGGAATTCTGTAATACATATGTGTCTGGTTTTATAGCTTAAAGTGAAGATAAACTTTGGTGAATGAAAGCCCGTTTTTTAAAAATACTATTAAAAACAGGGGCACTTTCATTCATCAAAGTTTACAAAGCGGCCGTTTTGTTAAAAAAATTACTTTTTTTTCTTTTTACAGCTAGAGCAGCTTCCCCCACATAGAGATCTTCTATTCACACGTCAGCAATGACTAATCCGGCTTCCTCCAATCACAGCATGGCCTCAGGCAATGACTACCCTGGGGGAAAGCTGTGATTGGAGTAAGCAGGATTAGTCATTGCTGATGTGTGAATAGAAGATCTCTATGTGGGGGAAGCTGCTCTGGCTGTAAAAAGAAAAAAAGGTAATTTTTTAAACAAAACGGCTGCTTTGTAAACTTTGATGAATGAAAGTGCCCCTGTTTTTAATAGTATTTTTAAAAAACGGGCTTTCATTCACCAAAGTTTACCTTCACTTTAATGTTGGCTAGGTCTTATTGTGGGTTATTATTATTTAACATAATACTGTATTAGCCAGGAGATTAGTTACACAGTGTTTTATGTCATCTAAAGGGATATGAAACCTATTTTTTTTTATTTCATGCATGCAATTTTAAACTACTTTCTAATTTTACTTCTATTATCATTTTTTTTTCTTCGTTGTCTTGGTACAGGAGCTGGCCAATTTCTGGGGCACTATATGGCAGCAGTTTTGCAAGAATGTTATCCATTTGCAAGAGCACTAGGATGGCAGCTCTATTTCCTGCCATGTAGTGATCCAGAAGCCTACCTAGGTATCTCTTCAACACAGAATATCATGGGAACAAAGCACTTTTGATAATAGAAGTAAATTTAAAAAAAAATAAAAAATAGTATGCTCTGTCTGAATCACAAAAGATATTTTTTGGGTTTCATATCCCTGTTTTGTTTGTTTTTTAAGTGAAAATGAAAACCATGATGGCTGATTCAATATTATTTGAATTTGTTTTTTTTCTTTTCACTTTACGAATAATAACAAATTATGAGTGCAATTGTAATTTATATAAATATATCTTTCTTCTGTTATGTGTGATCAGTCCACGGGTCATCATTACTTCTGGGATATAACTCCTCCCCAACAGGAAATGCAAGAGGATTCACCCAGCAGAGCTGCATATAGCTCCTCCCCCCTACGTCAGTCCCAGTCATTCTCTTGCACCCAACGACTAGATAGGATGTGTGAGAGGACTATGGTGATTATACTTAGTTTTTATGACTTCAATCAAAAGTTTGTTATTTTAAAATAGCACCGGAGCGTGTTATTACTTCTCTGGCAGAGTTTGAGGAAGAATCTGACAGAGATTTTTTACTATGATTTTAACCGGAGTCGTTAAGATCATATTGCTGTTCTCGACCATCTGAGGGAGGTAAAGGCTTCAGATCAGGGGACAGCGGGCAGATGAATCTGCATTGAGGTATGTGGCAGTTTTTATTTTCTGAATGGAATTGATGAGAAAAGCCTGCCATACCGTTAAAATGACATGTATGTATACACTTCAGTATTCTGGGGATGGTATTTCACCGGAAATACTGTGTTAAAGGTCACTAATCCTTTTAATAACTATTCTCATGTTAAACGTTTTTGCTGGAATGTAGAATCGTTTACATTGCTGAGGTACTGTGTGAATAAATATTTGGGCATTATTTTCCACTTGGCAGTTTTTTGCTTTAATTGTGACAGTTTCGTTTCTCTTCACTGCTGTGTGGGAGAGGGAGGGGCCGTTTTTGGCGCTCTTTGCTACGCATCAAAAATTCCAGTCAGCTACTTTTATATTTCCTGCATGATCCGGTTCATCTCTGACAGATCTCAGGGGTCTTCAAACTTCTTTGAAGGGAGGTAAATTCTCTCAGCAGAGCTGTGAGAATTCTTATAGTGACTGTGAATAAAAAACGTTGTTTTGTTTTCTTATGTACAAATTTAATTAGTGTTGTTTTTTACTAATGGGAACAAACCTTTGCTAAAAGTTGTGTTGTTTTAAAGTTTGATGCTATAACTGTTTTTCAGTTCATTATTTCAACTGTCATTTAATCGTTAGTACCTCTTTGAGGCACAGTGTGTTTTTTTGCTAAAAAAGATTATAACCAAGTTGTAAGTTTTTTTGCTAGTGTGTTAAACATGTCTGACTCAGAGGAAGATATCTGTGTCATTTGTTCCAATGCCAAAGTGGAGCCCAATAGAAATTTATGTACTAACTGTATTGATGCTACTTTAAATAAAAGTCAATCTGTACAATGTGAACAAATTTCACCAAACAGCGAGGGGAGAGTTATGCCGACTAACTCGCCTCACGCGACAGTACCTGCATCTCCCGCCCGGGAGGTGCGTGATATTTTGGCGCCTAGTACATCTGGGCGGCCATTACAGATAACATTACAAGATATGGCTACTGTTATGACTGAAGTTTTGTCTAAATTACCAGAACTAAGAGGCAAGCGTGATCACTCTGGGGTGAGAACAGAGTGCGCTGACAATGCTAGGGCCATGTCTGATACTGCGTCACAGCTCGCAGAGCATGAGGACGGAGAGCTTCATTCTGTGGGTGACGGTTCTGATCCAAACAGATTGGACTCAGATATTTCAAATTTTAAATTTAAATTGGAGAACCTCCGTGTACTACTAGGGGAGGTCTTAGCAGCTCTCAACGATTGTAACACCGTTGCAATACCAGAGAAACTGTGTAGGTTGGATAAATACTTTGCGGTACCGGCGAGTACTGACGTTTTTCCTATACCTAAGAGACTAACTGAAATTGTTACTAAGGAGTGGGATAGACCCGGTGTGCCGTTCTCACCCCCTCCAATATTTAGAAAGATGTTTCCAATAGACGCCACCACTCGGGACTTATGGCAAACGGTCCCCAAGGTGGAGGGAGCAGTTTCTACTTTAGCTAAGCGTACCACTATCCCGGTGGAGGATAGCTGTGCTTTCTCAGATCCAATGGATAAAAAATTAGAGGGTTACCTTAAGAAAATGTTTGTTCAACAAGGTTTTATATTACAACCCCTTGCATGTATCGCGCCGATTACGGCTGCGGCAGCATTTTGGATTGAGTCGCTTGAAGAGAACCTTAGTTCCTCTACGCTAGACGACATTACGGACAGGCTTAGAGTCCTTAAACTAGCTAATTCTTTCATTTCGGAGGCCGTAGTACATTTAACCAAACTTACGGCTAAGAACTCAGGATTCGCCATACAGGCACGCAGGGCACTGTGGCTAAAATCCTGGTCAGCTGATGTTACTTCTAAGTCCAAATTACTTAATATACCTTTCAAGGGGCAGTCCTTATTCGGGCCCGGTTTGAAAGAAATTATCGCTGACATTACGGGAGGTAAGGGCCACGCCCTACCTCAAGACAAGGCCAAAGCTAAGGCTAGACAGTCTAATTTTCGTCCCTTTCGGAATTTCAAAACAGGAGCAGCATCAACCTCCACTGCACCAAAACAGGAAGGAGCTGTTGCTCGTTACAGGCAAGGCTGGAAGCCTAACCAGTCCTGGAACAAAAGCAAGCAGGCCAGGAAACCTGCTGCTGCCCCAAAGACAGCATGAACCGAGAGCCCCCGATCCGGGACCGGATCTAGTAGGGGGCAGACTCTCTCTCTTCGCCCAGGCCTGGGCAAGAGATGTTCAGGATCCCTGGGCACTAGAGATCATATCTCAGGGATACCTTCTAGACTTCAAATTATCTCCCCCAAGAGGGAGATTTCATCTGTCAAGGTTGTCAACAAACCAGATAAAGAAAGAAGCGTTTCTACGCTGCGTACAAGATCTGTTAACAATGGGAGTGATCCATCCGGTTCCGTGGTCGGAACAAGGACAAGGGTTCTACTCAAACCTGTTTGTGGTTCCCAAAAAAGAGGGAACTTTCAGGCCAATCTTAGATTTAAAGACTCTAAACAAATTCCTAAGAGTTCCATCGTTCAAAATGGAAACTATTCGGACAATCTTACCCATGATCCAAGAGGGTCAGTACATGACCACAGTGGATTTAAAGGATGCTTACCTTCACATACCGATCCACAAAGATCATCACCGGTATCTAAGGTTTGCCTTCTTAGACAGGCACTACCAGTTTGTAGCTCTTCCATTCGGATTGGCTACGGCTCCAAGAATCTTCACAAAGGTTCTGGGTGCCCTTCTAGCGGTACTAAGACCGCGAGGGATTTCGGTAGCTCCGTACCTAGACGACATTCTAATACAAGCTTCAAGCTTTCAAACTGCCAAGTCTCATACAGAGTTAGTTCTGGCATTTCTAAGGTCGCATGGATGGAAAGTGAACGAAAAGAAGAGTTCTCTCTTTCCTCTCACAAGAGTTCCATTCTTGGGGACTCTTATAGATTCTGTAGAGATGAAGATTTACCTGACAGAAGACAGGTTAACAAAACTTCAAAATGCATGCCGCGTCCTTCATTCCATTCAACACCCGTCAGTAGCTCAATGCATGGAGGTGATCGGCTTAATGGTAGCGGCAATGGACATAGTACCTTTTGCACGCCTACACCTCAGACCGCTGCAATTATGCATGCTAAGTCAGTGGAATGGGGATTACTCAGATTTGTCCCCTACTCTGAATCTGAATCAAGAGACCAGAAATTCTCTTCTATGGTGGCTTTATCGGCCACACCTGTCCAGGGGGATGCCATTCAGCAGGCCAGACTGGACAATTGTAACAACAGACGCCAGCCTACTAGGTTGGGGCGCTGTCTGGAATTCTCTGAAGGCTCAGGGACTATGGAATCAGGAGGAGAGTCTCCTTCCAATAAACATTCTGGAATTGAGAGCAGTTCTCAATGCCCTTCTGGCTTGGCCCCAGTTAATAACTCGGGGGTTCATCAGGTTTCAGTCGGACAACATCACGACTGTAGCTTACATCAACCATCAGGGAGGGACAAGAAGCTCCCTAGCAATGATGGAAGTATCAAAGATAATTCGCTGGGCAGAGTCTCACTCTTGCCACCTGTCAGCAATCCACATCCCGGGAGTGGAGAACTGGGAGGCGGATTTCTTGAGTCGCCAGACTCTTCATCCGGGGGAGTGGGAACTTCATCCGGAGGTCTTTGCCCAAATACTTCGACGTTGGGGCAAACCAGAGTTAGATCTCATGGCGTCTCGCCAGAACGCCAAACTTCCTCGCTACGGGTCCAGATCCAGGGATCCGGGAGCAGTTCTGATAGATGCTTTGACAGCACCTTGGAACTTCAGGATGGCTTATGTGTTTCCACCCTTCCCGCTGCTTCCTCGATTGATTGCCAAAATCAAACAGGAGAGAGCATCAGTAATTCTAATAGCACCTGCTTGGCCACGCAGGACTTGGTATGCAGATCTAGTGGACATGTCATCCTGTCCGCCTTGGTCTCTACCTCTAAGACAGGACCTTCTGATACAGGGTCCATTCAAACATCAAAATCTAACTTCTCTGAAGCTGACTGCTTGGAAATTGAACGCTTGATTTTATCAAAACGTGGTTTTTCTGAGTCGGTTATTGATACCCTGATTCAGGCTAGGAAGCCTGTTACCAGAAGGATTTACCATAAAATATGGCGGAAATACCTATACTGGTGCGAATCCAAAGGTTACTCCTGGAGTAAGGTTAGGATCGCTAGGATATTGTCTTTTCTACAAGAAGGTTTAGAAAAGGGTTTATCAGCTAGTTCATTAAAGGGACAGATTTCAGCTCTGTCCATCTTGTTACACAGACGTCTGTCAGAAAATCCAGACGTCCAGTCCTTTTGTCAGGCTTTAGCTAGGATCAAGCCTGTGTTTAAAGCTGTTGCTCCACCATGGAGTTTAAACTTAGTTCTTAACGTTTTACAGGGTGTTCCGTTTGAACCCCTTCATTCCATTGATATAAAAATGTTATCTTGGAAAGTTCTGTTTTTAATGGCTATTTCCTCGGCTCGAAGAGTCTCTGAGTTATCAGCCTTACATTGTGATTCCCCTTATCTGATTTTTCACTCAGACAAGGTAGTTCTGCGTACTAAACCTGGGTTCTTACCTAAGGTAGTCACTAACAGGAACATCAATCAAGAGATTGTTGTCCCATCCTTGTGTCCAAATCCTTCTTCAAAGAAGGAACGTCTTTTACACAATCTGGATGTAGTTCGTGCCCTCAAGTTCTACTTGCAGGCAACTAAAGATTTTCGCCAAACTTCTTCCTTGTTTGTCGTTTACTCTGGACAGAGGAGAGGTCAAAAAGCTTCTGCTACCTCTCTCTCTTTTTGGCTTCGTAGCATAATACGTTTAGCCTATGAGACTGCTGGACAGCAGCCTCCTGAAAGAATTACAGCTCACTCCACTAGAGCTGTGGCTTCCACTTGGGCCTTTAAGAATGAGGCCTCTGTTGAACAGATTTGCAAGGCTGCAACTTGGTCTTCGCTTCATACTTTTTCCAAATTTTACAAATTTGACACTTTTGCTTCTTCGGAGGCTATTTTTGGGAGAAAGGTTCTTCAGGCAGTGGTTCCTTCTGTATAATGAGCCTGCCTATCCCTCCCGTCATCCGTGTACTTTTGCTTTGGTATTGGTATCCCAGAAGTAATGATGACCCGTGGACTGATCACACATAACAGAAGAAAACATAATTTATGCTTACCTGATAAATTCCTTTCTTCTGTTGTGTGATCAGTCCACGGCCCGCCCTGTTTTAAGGCAGGTAAATATCTTTTAAATTATACTCCAGTCACCACTTCACCCTTGGTTACTCCTTTCTCGTTGATTCTTGGTCGAATGACTGGGACTGACGTAGGGGGGAGGAGCTATATGCAGCTCTGCTGGGTGAATCCTCTTGCATTTCCTGTTGGGGAGGAGTTATATCCCAGAAGTAATGATGACCCGTGGACTGATCACACAACAGAAGAAAGGAATTTATCAGGTAAGCATAAATTATGTTTTTTATTTTATTATTAAAATGTTGGTTGTGTGCATTTTCTCTTGTAAGGTGTATCCAGTCTACGGATCATCCATTACTTGTGGGATATTCTCACTCCCAACAGGAAGTTGCAAGAGGACACCCACAGCAGAGCTGTTATATAGCTCCTCCCCTAACTGCCATACCCAGTCATTCTCTTGCAACTCTCAACACGCATGGAGGTAGTAAGAGAGAGTGGTAAAAAATAGTTAGTTTATTTTCTTCAATCAAAAGTTTGTTATTTTAAATGGTACCGGAGTTGTACTGTTTTATCTCAGGCAGAAGTAGAAGAAGAATCTGCCTGAGTTTTCTATGATCTTAGCAGGTTGTAACTAAGATCCATTGCTGTTCTCACATATGTCTGAGGAGTGAGGTAACTTCAGCGGGAGAATGGCGTGCAGTTTATTCTGATAATGAGGTATGTGCAGTTATAATTTTTGCTAGGATTGGAAATGCTAGAAAATGCTGCTGTTACCAAATTAATGTAAGTTAAGCCTGAATACAGTGATTTAATAACGACTGGTATCATGCTTACTCTCAGGGGTATTACCCTTATATAAATACAATATAAAACGTTTGCTGGCATGTTTAATCGTTTTTATATGTGTGTCTGGTGATAAAAATTATTGGGGCCTAATTTTTTCCACATGGCTGGCTTTATTTTGGCCTAGTAACAGTTTCCTGAGGCTTTCCACTGTTATAGTATGAGTGGGAGGGGCCTATTTTAGCGCTTTTTTGCGCAGTTAAAATTACAGACTGAGACATCCAGTTTTCCTCAGAAGTCCCCTGAATGCTGCAGGACATCTCAAAAGGGCCTAAAGTCGTTTATTGGGGAAGGTAGGAGCCACAGCAGAGCTGTGGCAGTTGATTGTGACTGTTTAAAAACGTCTATGTCATTTTTTTTATCCGTTTTTTGAACTAAGGGGTTAATCATCCATTTGCAAATGGGTGCAATACTCTGTTAGCCTATTATACACACTGTAAAAATTTCGTTTGTGTAACTGCCTTTTTTCACTGTTTTTCAAATTCTGACAAAATTTGTTTCTCTTAAAGGCACAGTACCGTTTTTTATATTTGCTTGTTAACTTGATTTAAAGTGTCTGACAAACATGTCTGACATAGAGGAAACTCCTTGTTCATTATGTTTAAAAGCCATGGTGGAACCCCCTCTTAGAATGTGTACCAAATGTACTGATTTCACTTTAAGCAATAAAGATCATATTCTGTCTTTTAAAAATTTATCACCAGAGGATTCTCACGAGGGGGAAGTTATGCCGACTAACTCTCCCCACGTGTTAGATCCTTTGACTCCCGCTCAAGGGACTCGTGCTCAAATGGCGCCAAGTACATCTAGGGCGCCCATAGCGATTACTTTACAAGACATGGCGGCAGTCATGGATAATACACTGTCAGCGGTATTAGCCAGACTACCTGAATTTAGAGGTAAGCGAGATAGCTCTGGGGTTAGACGAGATACAGAGCATACTGACGCTTTAAGAACCATGTCTGATACTGCCTCACAATATGCAGAAGCTGAGGAAGGAGCGCTTCAGTCTGTGGGCGATATTTCTGACTCAGGAAAGATACCTGATTCTGATATTTCTACATTTAAATTTAAGCTTGAACACCTCCGCGTATTGCTCAGGGAGGTTTTAGCTGCTCTGAATGACTGTGACACAATTGCAGTGCCAGAGAAATTGTGTAGACTGGATAAATACTTTGCAGTGCCGGTGTGTACTGATGTTTTTCCAATACCTAAAAGGTTTACAGAAATTATTACTAAGGAATGGGATAGGCCAGGTGTGCCATTCTCTCCACCTCCTATTTTTAGAAAAATGTTTCCTATAGACGCCACCACACGGGACTTATGGCAGACAGTCCCTAAGGTGGAGGGAGCAGTTTCTACTCTTGCAAAGCGTACTACTATCCCTGTCGAGGACAGTTGTGCTTTTTCAGATCCAATGGATAAAAAATTAGAAGGTTACCTTAAGAAAATGTTTATTCAACAAGGTTTTATCCTACAGCCCCTTGCATGCATTGCTCCTGTCACTGCTGCTGCGGCGTTCTGGTTTGAGTATCTGGAAGAGGCTTTACAGGTAGCGACTCCATTGGATGACATACTTGGCAAACTTAGAGCACTTAAGCTAGCCAATTCTTTTGTTTCTGATGCCATTGTTCATTTGACTAAACTAACTGCTAAAAATTCTGGTTTTGCTATACAGGCGCGTTGGGCGCTGTGACTTAAATCATGGTCAGCTGACGTGACTTCAAAATCTAAGCTGCTTAACATTCCCTTCAATGGGCAGACCCTATTTGGGCCTGGTTTGAAGGAGATTATTGCTGATATCACTGGAGGAAAAGGTCATGCCCTTCCTCAGGACAGGTCCAAATCAAGGGCCAAACAGTCTAATTTTCATACCTTTCGAAGCTTCAAGGCAAGTACGGCATCAACTTCCTCTAATGCAAAACAAGAGGGAACTTTTGCTCAGTCCAAGCCGGTCTGGAGGCCAAACCAGACCTGGAACAAAGGTAAGCAGGCCAAAAAGCCTGCTGCTGCCTCTAAGACAGCATGAAGGAACGGCCCCCTATCCAGTAACGGATCTTGTAGGGGGCAGACTCTCACTCTTCTCTCAGGCGTGGGCAAGAGATGTTCAGGATCCCTGGGCGTTGGAAATTATTTCCCAGGGATATCTTCTGGACTTCAAGGCTTCCCCCCCCAAAAGGGAGATTTCACCTTTCACAATTATCTGCAAACCAGATAAAGAGAGAGGCATTCTTACACTGTGTACAAGACCTCCTAGTTATGGGAGTGATCCATCCAGTTCCAAAGGAGGAACAGGGACAGGGTTTGTACTCAAATCTGTTTGTGGTTCCCAAAAAAGAGGGAACCTTCAGACCAATTTTGGATCTTAAGATCTTAAACAAATTCCTCAGAGTTCCATCATTCAAGATGAAAACTATTCGTACAATCCTACCTATGATCCAGGAGGGTTAATATATGACTACAGTGGATCTAAAGGATGCTTATCTTCACATTCCGATACACAAAGATCATCA
This sequence comes from Bombina bombina, assembly GCF_027579735.1. Classification (NCBI taxonomy): domain Eukaryota; kingdom Metazoa; phylum Chordata; class Amphibia; order Anura; family Bombinatoridae; genus Bombina; species Bombina bombina. The sequence goes on from NC_069502.1 coordinate 261,155,072, forward strand.
TCGGTTTCTCAGGTTTGCCTTTCTGGACAGGCATTACCAGTTCGTAGCTCTTCCTTTTGGATTAGCTACAGCCCCAAGAATCTTCACGAAGGTTCTAGGGTCGCTTCTGGCGGTCCTAAGGCCGCGGGGTATATCAGTGGCCCCTTATTTAGACGACATCCTGATACAGGCGTCAAACTTCCAAATTGCCAAGTCTCATACGGACATAGTACTGGCATTTCTGAGGTCGCATGGGTGGAAAGTGAACGAGTAAAAGAGTTCTCTATCCCCACTCACGAGAGTTTCCTTCCTAGGGACTTTGATAGATTCTATAGAAATGAAGATTTACCTGACGGAGTCCAGGTTATCAAAGCTTCTAAATTCCTGCCGGGTTCTTCATTCCATTCCGCGCCCTTCGGTGGCTCAGTGCATGGAAGTAATCGGCTTAATGGTAGCGGCAATGGACATAGTGCCGTTTGCACGCTTACATCTCAGACCGCTGCAACTATGCATGCTCAGTCAGTGGAACGGGGATTACACAGATTTGTCCCCTCAACTAAATCTGGATGAAGAGACCAGGGATTCTCTTCTCTGGTGGCTATCTCGGGTCCATCTGCCCAAAGGTATGACCTTTCGCAGGCCAGATTGCACAATTGTAACAACAGATGCCAGCCTTCTAGGTTGGGGTGCAGTCTGGAACTCAGGAGGAGACACTTCTTCCAATAAATATTCTGGAACTGAGAGCGATATTTAATGCTCTTCAGGCTTGGCCTCAGTTAGCAACTCTGAGGTACATCAGATTTCAGTCGGACAACGTCACAACTGTGGCTTACATCAATCATCAAGGGGGAACAAGAAGTTCCTTAGCGATGTTAGAAGTCTCAAGGATAATTCATTGGGCAGAGATTCACTCTTGCCACCTATCAGCTATCCATATCCCAGGTGTAGAGAACTGGGAGGCGGATTCTCTAAGTCGACAGACTTTTCATCCGTGGGAGTGGGAACTCCATCCGGAGGTGTTTGCACAATTGATTCATCGTTGGGGCAAACCAGAACTGGATCTCATGGCGTCTCGACAGAACGCCAAGCTTCCTTGTTACGGATCCAGGTCCAGGGATCCCAAGGCGACGCTGATAGATGCTCTAGCAACGCCCTGGTCCTTCAACCTGGCTTATGTGTTTCCACCGTTTCCTCTGCTCCCTCGACTGATTGCCAAGATCAAGCAGGAGAGAGCATCAGTGATTTTAATAGTGCCTGCGTGGCCACGCAGGACCTGGTATGCAGATCTAGTGGACATGTCATCCTTTCCACCATGGACTCTGCCTCTGAAACAGGACCTTCTTCTTCAGGGTCCTTTCCACCATCCAAATCTAATTTCTCTGAGACTGACTGCATGGAGATTGAACGCTTGATTTTATCAAAGCGTGGCTTCTCCGAGTCAGTTATTGATACCTTAATACAGGCACGAAAGCCTGTCACCAGGAAAATTTATCATAAGATATGGCGTAAATATCTTTATTGGTGTGAATCCAAGGGTTACTCATGGAGTAAAGTCAGGATTCCCAGGATATTATCTTTTCTCCAAGAAGGTTTGGAAAAAGGATTGTCAGCTAGCTCCTTAAAGAGACAGATTTCTGCCCTGTCTATTCTTTTGCACAAGCGTCTGGCATATGTTCCAGACGTTCAGGCTTTTTGTCAGGCTTTAGTTAGAATCAAGCCTGTGTTTAAACCGGTTGCTCTGCCATGGAGCTTAAACTTGGTTCTTAAGGTTCTTCAAGGAGTTCCTTTTGAACCTCTTCATTCCATAGATATCAAACTTTTATCTTGGAAGTTTCTTTTTTTGGTAGCTATTTCCTCGGCTCGTAGAGTCTCCGAGTTATCTGCCTTACAATGTGATTACCATTCGGATAAGGTAGTCCTGCGTACCAAACCTGGGTTTTTACCTAAGGTGGTATCTAACAAGAATATCAATCAAGAGATTGTTGTTCCATCCTTGTGTCCTAATCCTTCTTCAAAGAAGGAACGTCTATTACACAATCTGGGTGTGGTTCGTGCTTTGAAGTTTTACTTACAAGCTACTAAAGATTTTCGGCAAACATCTGCTTTGTTTGTTGTCTATTCTGGACAGAGGAGAGGTCAAATGGCTTCGGCAACCTCTCTTTCTTTTTGGCTAAGAAGTATAATCCGCTTAGCCTATGAGACTGCTGGACAGCAGCCTCCTGAAAGGATTACAGCTCATTCTACTAGAGCTGTGGCTTCCACTTGGGCCTTTAAAAATGAGGCTTCTGTTGAACAGATTTGCAAGGCGGCGACTTGGTCTTCGCTTCATACTTTTTTAAAATTCTACAAATTTGATACTTTTGCTTCTTCGGAGGCTATTTTTGGGAGAAAGGTTTTACAGGCAGTGGTACCTTCCATTTAAGTACCTGCCTTGTCCCTCCCTTCATCCGTGTACTTTAGCTTTGGTATTGGTATCCCACAAGTAATGGATGATCCGTGGACTGGATACACCTTACAAGAGAAAACACAATTTATGCTTACCTGATAAATGTATTTCTCTTGTGGTGTATCCAGTCCACGGCCCACCCTGTCATTTTAAGGCAGGTCATTTTTTTCATTTAAACTACAGTCACCACTGCACCCTATGGTTTCTCTGCGTGTTTTCGGTCGAATGACTGGATATGGCAGTTAGGGGAGGAGCTATATAACAGCTCGGGTGTGGGTGTCCTCTTGCAACTTCCTGTTGGGAATGAGAATATCCCACAAGTAATGGATGATCCGTGGACTGGATACACCACAAGAGAAATACATTTATCAGGTAAGCATAAATTGTGTTTTTCATAGTTTAAACAGGGGTTGGAAATTAATATAAAAAATGGGCGGCAACAGGAATCTTAAAGGACCAGTAAATACAGTAGATTTGCATAATCAACAAATGCATGATTAAATGACAATGCAATAGCACTTACTCTGCACTTCAAATTAGTAGATATCTTTTCAGAAAAATGTCAAAGTTATGTCTATTTCCACTCCTGTACCATGTGACAGCCATCAGCCACATGCATATACGTATATATTCTTGCACATGCTCAGTAGGAGCTGGTAACTCAAAAAGTATAAATATAAAACTACTGTGCACATTTTGTTAATAAAAGTAAATTGGAAAGTTGTTTAAAATTGCTTCTCTATCTGGATCATGAAAGTTTAATTTTGACTTGAGTTTCCTTTTAAATAGACACATATATATATAAAATTATATATATATGCACAATACTTCAAAAGCTTTAGGACCCAGAAGTCAAATTTTAGGAACCTTGACTCCCTAACTTCTGGTTTAAAATTGTAATTTGAGCTATGTTTTGAACTTTTTTAGTAAGCAAGGAGATAATTATTTGAGTCAAGAATGTGTGAAAACCCGGATATGTTGTATAAACAGGCTACAATTGGTTAGACTGTTGAATTAGATAAATCCAGAGATAACGAGAAAACCTGAGGAAGATTGTTCTCTGAATGATTGGAATACTTACTGTTGATAAAGGTTCCTAATGCAAAGTATGGGTGTTTGTAGTGTATAAAACATATTTAAAAATAATGTCAAATGAAAACCTGGTTTCTGATGGATTTGCCTCTAATTTGAAGACCTTGCAAAAAACCTATGTAAATCACTTTGCTTGTGACTTTTATAAAATAACTACAAAGCACTAGTCTAAACTTTTGTTACAGTGAAATATTACAATTGATTTTAATACAATGAACACAAATGCTTAAAATTATTTGAGCACTTGGTTAAAAAACTATTTAGAATGTGTCACCACTATCTAATGGTTTAACAGTATGTGAGTGTATGAGAGAACAACACACAACCTCTGCTCTATCTGTTACTGAAGGAACTTCCTATTTCAAATGAAAAGATGAGGTAACTTAAAATCTAGCCCTTTGCCAGTATAATGAAGGACAAAAATGTGCATGAAAAATCCAGTAGTCACCACACAAAGAATTTTTTTGACTTTAGCTGTTTAGGCATATTATTTAACAGTTATTTTTCTACATAAATGTCTAATGTAATCCTTGTATATATTATAGGTAAAGTCAGATATTGGGTAATCCCAGGTAAAACGGACATTACCCAAGCGGCTGTGGGTAAAGCCTGATGTATGATCATAAATCCGCCTCAGAGTGCAGAGTCACTGCATCAAACATTTATTTACTACCTTTTTTGCCTCCGCGTGGGGGGTTCAAGGGGAACAAACCCCTCTTTGTAAACCTCATTAACCAAGATTCCCTTGGGGTGGATGCCAGAGGATTGGCGGGGCTCTTTCCTTGAACCCCCCAGGCGAAGGCAAAAGGAATAGTGTAGATGGGGAAATTACAGTACATCTTTACCCACAGCTGCTTGGGTAATGTCCTAGAATTACCCGGATTTCTTACTTTACCCGTAACATATACAATAGTAGGAGACTGACATCTTACTTGTTCTTGGAGGTATTTTAAAAAGGATTTGTCTAAAAATTGTAAGTGTCATATTACCCATATGCTGAGTCATTTGAAAGTGTTGCAGCATATCTGTAAAAAGCTGACTAGAAAATATTACATGAATATCTATGTATAAAGGAAAGATATTTTACCTCAATATTGTGATCTAACACTTATATTTCTCTGTTGGAATTATCTAAAACCACTTTTTACCTTAAAACCCGGGTGTCTCGCTGAGGGGCGTATACTGCATTTTAATATGGGAAGGACATGCATACATAAAATCATACAAAATTAATAATTGAATCATTCACTCAAAATTTCAAAAATACACGGGGAAAAAGAGTATTGTTAAGGTGCATCAAAAATCGTAACAAAATTGTTCACAAAAAATTGTATTTCTTTTTTATGACACGATGAGTCCACGGATCATCATAATTACTAATGGTATATTCATCTCCTGGTCAGCAGGAGGAGGCAAAGAGCACCACAGCAGAGCTGTTAAATAGCTCCTCCCTTCCCTCCCACCCCAGTCATTCTCTTTGCCTACGTTAGTGATAGGAAGAGGTAAAGTGAGGTGTTAGAAAAGATTCTTCAATCAAGAGTTTATTATTTTTAAAGTAGTGCCAGAGTGTGCTGCTTTGTTCTAGGGTGTAGCCGTAGTCCATATCAGTCTCTACAGTAGAGCTTTTGGTGGCTTTAGAGCAATGGGAACTGGTGGGACATAATTCTCACTGTGCCTCCCATACTGATGCTGCCCTGACTAAGAAAACCTGAAGCATTTTACTCAGGACTTTCATTTTCTTTGCAGGTCCATGGGAGGGAGAGGACCTCTTAAACCTGGAACTGCCTTACTGCCAGGCAGAACATGAGGTAAGTGCTAACCTTTTTTCTGGGGGTAGAGATCTCAGAGAAAGTTTGGGCACTTTCTTAAATTTACATTTGAAAAAAACCTCATTTAACTTGGCTTCAGACTCCCCTAGTTTTAGCAGGGGATATTTAGGCAGTTAGGACGCAGGCACTGGCTTGTCTTTCTTTCCCCTGGCTAATAATAAAGGAAAAACTGCCTGGGTGAAAGAGTCAGTAATTCTGCTTACATTTATATTTGTGTTTACTCATGGACCCCTAATACTCTGTTGGGCAAAATAGACCGGACACTAAAGGACTGTGCAACTTAGTCACATGTTGCTGGTCAGTCTGTCTGCTTGATCCCGGAGATGAAAATGGCGACCGGGAGATTACATGTTTGCCTTTTATTCATTTAGGCTACCAGTGTAGGTACTGTGTGTGCGACGTTACCGTGATAAGCAGCGGTGTCGCATCCTTTAACTTAAGTCTGAAGTTTTAGCCTTTTACTCCCGGCGCCTTTACTCAGAACAATGGCGACCGGGAGGTAAATTGGATGACGCACGAGGGGCGGATTTGTTAGACGGCGCCAAGGCTTTCTCTCCTCCCTCCTGACAATTGGATTTGTGCTAGGAGTGGAGGATGGCGCCATGCAGAGAGAGACTCTTCCTTCTTGTCACTTCCGGTTATCGGAAGATGCAGTGATAATTTTGGTCTAAATGATTGCGCTTCAGTCAGCTTTCGTGTAGGCAGGTTGTCTGACGTTTCAGCTGGGTCAAACTGAGGGTATAGATGGAAAGTTCTTCATACATCTTTACTGTTTGACTTAATAATAATAAAGATGCGTTTCTTTTTAACATTTAAAGGGACAGTACCACTTGCCATATGCTGATTTTATTTGCAATTGGTTAAGTTCCTTTTATTTCATTATTCTGCTATATGTGAGGCAGGGTGATTAAACAAGTGTGCATTCATTTTTCTACTCACATGCAGTGCCCTGCGGTTCCTTGCTATTTACCATCTGGAATTGCGGCACAAGACATTGTTTCCTTAATGTCATGACGATGTTTATGGACAGCAATGTTGACATGCTAATTTGCTTGTTTCTGCGCACAGAAATAAGAAAATACTTTTAAAATTTAAAGAGACAGTAACGTTTTTTTATCTTTTAATTTTTATTAAAAGAATTTTATTTGTTTATTTGTTTAATTCATCCTTTGTGATAGGATGGAACAAGAGCACACAAAAAATAGTTACTTTTTAAATTTTGAATCAAACAGGAGAGGACTTCGGTGATCCTCTTAGCACCGACTTTGCCTTGTAGGATTTCGTATGCAGATCTGGTTTACATGTCATCTCTGCCACCTTGGAGGCTTCCGTTGATTCAAGGGCCCCTTCTTCACCCAAATCTGATTTATCTGAAAATGTGCTTGGAGATTGAACACTTATTATTATCCAAGTGGGGTTTTTCTGACTCGGTCATTGTGACCATGATTCAGACTCAAAAGCCTGTTACTAGTCAAATTTATCATAAGATATGGCGTAAATATCTCTATTGGTGTGAATCCATGGACTACTCATGGAGTAGATAGGATTCCTAGTATTTTGTCTTTTCTCCAAGAGGGTTTGAAGGAAGGTTTATCGTCAAGTTCCCTAAGGGGTAAAAATTCTCTTTTTTGTTACACAAACGTCTGGTTGATGTTCCAGATGTACAATCATTTTGTCAGGCCTTGGTCAGGATCAGGCCTGTGTTCATACCAGTTACTCCTCCATGGAGTCTAAATTTAGTTTACAGAGTTCTTCAAGGGTCTTCGTTTGAGCCTTTTCTTTCCTTTAGATATTGAGTTGTTATCTTGGACAGTTTTATTTCTTGTTGCTATTTCTTCTGTTCGGAGAGTGTCAGAGCTCTTGGCTTTTCAGTATGAGTCTCCTTATCTTATTTCCATTCAGATAAGGTAGTTTATGTACTAAATTAGGATTTCTTCCTAAGGTTGTTTCTGATTGGAACATTAATCAGGAGATTGTTGTTCTTTTCTTGTGTCCTTATCCTTTTTCTCAGAAGGAAGGACTTCTGTTCAATTTGGACGTGGTCCGTGCTTTAAAATTTTCTTTACAGGCGACTAAGGACTTTAGTCAGTCTTCTTCTTTTTTTGTGGTTTTTCTCAGGAAAATGTAAGGGACAGAAAGCTACGGCTACTTCTCTTTCTTTTTGGCTGAAGAGTATAATACGTTTTGCATGTGAGACTGCTGGACAGTGGCCTCCCGAGAGAGTTACTGCTCATTCCACGAGGGCTGTTGTTTCCTCATGGGCGTTCAAAAATGAAGCTTCTGTGGAACAGATTTGTAAGGCTGCAACTTGGTCCTCTCTTCACACTTTTTCAAAGTTCTACAAATTTGACACTTTTGCCTCGGCTGAGGCAGCTTTTGGGAGAAAGGTTCTTCAAGCAGTGGTGCCTTCCCTTTAGGTTCCCTGTCTTGTCCATCCCGTATCATCTGTGTACTCCTAGCTTGGGTATTGAATCCCATTAGTAATTATGATGATCCGAGGACTCATCGTGTTATAAAAAAGAAAAGAAAATTTATGCTTACCTGATAAATTTGTTTCTTTTTTGACACGATGAGTCTAACTTTGGTCGAATGACTGGAGTGGGAGGGAAGGGAGGAGCTATTTAACAGCTCTGCTGTGGTGCTCTTTGCCTCCTCCTTCTGACCAGGAGGTGAATATCCCAATAGTAATTATGATGATCCGTGGACTCATCGTGTCAAAAAATAAATAAATTCATCAGGTAAGCATAAATTTTTAAAAAAACATAAAATTTATATATAAATTACACAGGAATAAATTGTATTAAAAATCGTAATGGGGTACATTAGATGTGCTAAACGCATATAGAAATTTGTTCTTATAAGTACAAAACACAAAGTGCAATTGTTTTTTTAGTGCAAAATGGGCACTCCATGGGCATGTATGACATTGTCTCTCAAATCCCAGCGTAATTATCTAAGCGTTTCCACCTTACAGATCTCACTGTTTCTTTCATATAGGTGGCGAGAGTCCACTATTTGTTACATATGGGATATATATTCCTACCAGGAGGAGGCAAAGTTTCCCAAACCTCAAAGCCTATAAATACCCCACCCACAGACCTCACTCATATCTCAGTTTAAACGTTGCCTTCTTTTGGAGGTGGTTAAAGTACGATGTGCTTCAGTGTATATTGAAGTCCATTTCTTTCCCTCAGAGTACAGTGTTTGTTTAAAACCTTCTATGGGCTATCTGTAAATCGGTCGCAGGGATTTATCTCCTTCTTCCCTTTATGGTTCAACATACTCCTATACTTTTTCCTCTGCTGATACGTTTTCAGCACTGGTTTGGCCTGTCTGCATTAGTGGACAAATATCTCTCTAAATTCAGGTAAGTATATTGATTATTTTCTAAAGGCACTCATAGCTAATTGGGAACTTTTTATTTTAAAAGGTTTCTTGCATAATTATACTTATATTTTGCAGCCCAGGGACATTTATAACTTTGCTTTATTTTAGATATGTTTGAGGATGGATAGTATATCCTCTGCTATGTGCTATGTATTTACTTACCTTTAGCCAGTTTGTTTAAAATTGACAAGCTGCCGCATATCGTTTCTCTTAAGCCCGCCCCTTATGACTTATTTCCAAATTTCCAAAAAATAATAGTTTTTCTCTGCCATAATGGAACAACCTACTTCTGTCCCTGAAATTACCATAGGACCTGAGTCTGTTGAACACCTTTCTCCTAAAGCTAAGTGTATCTTTTGCAAAACTTCTGAAGTGCCATCTTCAGCAAATTTATATGACTCATGTATATTGTTTTTAGCATGACCTACTGATGTTCCTATGGTTTCAAATGCTCCTTCTGTTTCAAATGCTCCTTCTGTTTCAATTTCACAGATGGATGTAGATGGCGTACCTCCAGCAATGAAGACATTTATTGCTGCTTCAATTGAGAAGGCCCTGACTGAATTTCCGCCTTCAAATAAGCGTAAGAGATCAGCACATGTTTTACCTTCATCTAGTAAAATCTGTACTGATCAGACTAATACTGACGTATCTTCTCATGATGATAATTCCTCTGATACTGAGGCTCCTTCATCTGATACAGAACCAGATAAATCTTCTTTTCTATTTAAAATTGAGCACATTCGTTCTCTTTTTAAAGAGGTTTTAGTCACTTTAGGTATTGAAGAAGTTAAACCTTCTGAGGATGTTAATTGTAACAAGTTAAACTCTTTTTTTAAGTCTAACATTGTTATTCCAGAGATATTTCCTGTTCCTAATGCAGTCTCTAATATTATCTCTAAAGAATGGTCTAAACCTGGTACTTCTTTTAATCTTTCTTCTTCGTTTAAAAAATTGTATCCTTTATCTGTTGCTAATCTAGAACTATGGAAAACTATCCCTAAGGTAGATGAGGCTATTTCTTCTCTAGCTAAACGTGCTACAATTCCGTTAGAAGATATTACTTCTTTCAGAGATCCTTTAGATAGGAAACTTGAATCTTTTTTGAGAAGGGCTTATTTATATACTGGCTATGTTCTTAGGCCAGCCATATCTATTGCTGATGTAGCAGCCGCTTCTATTTTTTGGCTTTCGAATCTTGCTCAGAAATTTTCTTCAGACCCTGAATGCTGTAATTTGATAGATTAACTACAAGAAGCAAACCTTTTTATATGTGATGCAGTTTTTGACATTGACAAGATTTACATTAAAACTATGTCTTTATCTTACTATTTCTACTCCTACCCAAACTGCACAACAGTAATGCTAGGGACCTGTTGATCCTCATGCTAAACAGTGCTAAAACCCTAATCCCAAGACACTGGAAATCTTCCAATACCCCGACTGAGAAAGAGTGGGAGGACCAGGTAGAGAGTTTCCTACAACTTGAAAGGTACCACCACCTCCAATCAGGCTCATTAGTTACACACAAACTTAAACTATCTTTATGGAACCAGCACAAAGAGCGACACAAACTTAGAACCCACTAACATCCACTATACCAAACATCAGGCTTTGCCCTTAGACACCATCTTAGCCAGTTGCCAGTACCCTTTTGAGGATACCGCTATTTAATATATGTTGTAACTTATGTAATATCCCAGAAACTGTAATATAAAAGCATGGGTCATACAGGCCTCTGCACTGAACCTATGTACTGAACTTGTTGCACTTTTATGTATGATGTATGGACCTTTAATCCAAAAGCACTTTTACTGCTGTACCTCATTGTTACGCTACGGAAATATTCTTATCTACGTTTTGTAAAATCTGTTATTTTTAAAAAAATAAAAACTTATTTAACCCTTTGAGTGCTAAGCACTTTCCCACCTGGGTGCTAAAATTTTTGAATGTTTTTTTTTTTTTTTTTTATTTTTTGAACAATTTTTTTTAAACTTTTCTTTTATTTTTTTCAGACCCCCAATACTTACACTGTTGGAAAGGTTAGGCGATTACCTTTCCAATGGTGGGTCTTGGGGGTCTATAGCTGCTTAGACACCTGAGATACAGGGTTCTAAGCAGCATGCCCCCTGTTTCTATACTTAACATTGTTAAGTATAAATAAAGTTGCGCAATGACGTCATCACGTTATTGTGCGTGACGTCACCACGCAAAACGAGTAGGAGCGGGTGGGAGCCCCCAGATCTCCCTCAAGGTGGGAGAGTGCTAGTGACGGCTCTGAGCCGTCATTAGCACCAGAGTGGGAAACTCTGTGACGGTTTAGAGCTGTCATTAGCACTCAAAGGGTTAAAAAAAAAAAAAAAAACTATGTCTTTAGCTGCTCTTTCTAGAAGAGCTTTATGGCTGAAAACTTGGAATGCTGATATGGTTTCCAAGATGAGATTACTATCCCTTTCTTTCCAAGGTAAGAATGTATTTGGTTCCCAATTGGATTCTATCATTTCTTCCATTACTGGAGGTAAATCATTTTTTTTGCCTCAAGATTATAGATCTAAATGGAAGTTTAAGGCTCCAAATTGTTTTTGTTCTTTTCGTAACAAAGATTAGAAGCCTTCCCCCTCTCCAAAAGCCCCTGGCTCTAAATGGAGACCTTCCAATTGGATTACATCTAAACAAATCAAGAAACCTAATCCTGTCCAAAAAACAGCATGAAGGTGCGGCCCCCAATCCAGTTCTTCAGGTAGGGGGCAGATTAAAACTTTTTCAAGAAATTTGGTCAGAATCTGTCCAAAATCTGTGGATTCAGAGTATAATCTCTCAGGGATATCAAATTGGTTTCAAAATCAAACCCCAAGAGGACGGTTTTTATTTAACTTATGTTCCAAAACATCCAGTAAAAGCTCAGGCTTTTCTAACATGTGTCTCACATCTGGAATTGATAGGAGTGTGTAATGCTCGTGGGATATTCCACTATCAGACCAAACTTGGCCAGTAGTCTTCTTATCCCAGCGTCAAGTGTAATGATAGGAAATATCCCAGAGCAGAGAGAGAGAGAGTTTGTAAAATGAGGTAAGCAGTACTCATAGCAGGCAGGGCAGTACTCAGTGGCAACAGGAAGGTAATCCAGCAGTATGGCAGTTCAGGGGTAAACCAATAGAAGTACCAGGAACAGGCATGAGTCAGCAACAAAAGGATATCCAGCAGTTTAACAGTTCAGGAATAAACCAATAGAATTGTCAGACAGGCAGAGTTCATCAACAGTTAAGCAATGCAGAGGTTAAGGCAAGCAGAGTAGTCAAAACAGGCAGAGTTCATCAACGGTAAAGCAATCCAACAATTCAGGTGTTAAGGCAAGCAGCATAATCAAACAGGCAGAGTTCATCAACAGTTAAGTAATCCAGCAATGCAGAGTTTAAGGCAAGCAGTGTAGTCAAACAGGCAGAGTTCACAACAGTTAAGCAGTCCAGCAATTCAGGGGTTAAGGCAGAGTAGTCAAAACAGGCATAGTTTAGCAACAGTGAATCAATACATCAATTCAGCATACAGATATACAGCACCCAGGAGCAAAGGAAGTAACACCTATACTTTGGCACAGTTGAGAGAGACTGAGGCCTTTACATAGGGAAGACAGGGCAGGCAGTGATGACGTCATCACCATGCTGCAGTTACACTGCCGTATCCCTAGCAACAGGAAGAGTGCCTGTGTCCATGGCAATGGCCACAACAGAGCAGAGGAGCAGCGTGACAGAGCCCCCTTCTCAAAGACTACCTCCGGGACCCTACATAGGCTTGGTGGGATGTGCAGCATGAAATCTGGAGACCAAAGATGGAGCATGCACATCACGGTCAGGAACCCAGGAACGATCTGCCACGGAGTAGCCCTTCTAGTGTACGAGGTACTGTAGTTGCCTGTGTCTGTATCTGGAGTCCAGATCTTAGCAACTTCATACTCAGGGTCACCATGAATCAGGAGCAGGGGAGGAGGTGGTTGGAGCTGAGTATATCTATTCTTGATGTAAGGCTTGAGTAACGAGATTTGGAAGACTGGGTGTATGTGCAGGGTTCTGGACAAGGCCACTTTGTAGGCAACAGGACACAGTCTTTTAAGGACCTTGTTGGGGCTGATAAACATAGGCCCTTATTTGTGACTGGGTTGACGTAGACTACTATGTCAAGTAGAGACCCAAATGCGGTCACCTACCGAAAAGGCACGAACAGAAGTTCTATGATGATCAGCAAACCTCTTGTATCTGGAGACAGCTTAATGTAACTGAGAGTAAATACGTTGCCAATGAGTAGTGAGGTTAGTAACGTGTCAGTCTGCAGCAGGAACCCCTGTGGACAGAGCAGAAAGAGAAAAGACACGAGGTTGGTAACCTGCTGCGGCTTGAAATGGAGAACATTGTAGAGAAGAGTTCCAATGAGTGTTCTTTGCCAGCTCAGCTAGGGGCAACAACAGTTGGTATGGAGAGAATTAACAAAAGTTCTGAGATAGGCTTAGAGATCTTGATTCACTCTCTGTCAGCCCATTAGTCTGAGGATGGTAGCCGGACGATAAGGAAACGGTGGTTGCAATCAACTTGCAAAAGGCTCTCCAAAAGGAAGAGATGAATTGTGGACCTCTGTCGGAAACAATATTCACGGGAATGCCATGAAGTCGTACCACATGTAACAGAAAAAGAGATGATAATTCTTGGGCAGATGGCAGTTTCTTTAAAGGGACAGTCTGCACCAGAATTTTTATTATTTTAAAAGATAGATAATCCCTTTATTACCCATTCCTCAGTTTTGCATAACCAATACAGTTATATTAATATACTTTTAACCTCTGTGATTTTCTTGTATCTAAGCCTCTGCAAATTGCCCCTTTATTTCAGTTCTTTTGACAGACTTGCAGTTTAGCCAATCAGTGCCTGCTCCCAGATAACTTCACGTGCACGAGCACAGTGTTATCTATGAAATACATGAACTAACACCCTCTAGTGGTAAAAAACTGTTAAAATGCATTCTGAAAAGAGGTGTCCTTCAAGGTCTAAGAAATTAGCATATGAACCTCCTAGGTTAAGCTTTCAACTAAGAATACCAAGAGAACAAAGCAGAATTGGTGATAAAAGTAAATTGGAAAATTGTTTAAAATGACATGCTCTATCTGAATCATGAACGTTTATTTTGGCATAGACTGTCCCTTTAAGGGTACAAAATGAGCCAGTCTGGAAAATTGATCTACCATAACCCAGATAACCGTATGATGGTCAGAAGGAGGGAGGTCCACAATAAAATCCATTGTTATGTGTGTCCAAGGTTGTTTGGGAATGGACAACGGTTGGAGTAAGCCAGGAGGCAAGGAGTCTTATTGGCAGCACAAGTTGTGCAGGCTTTCACATAATCCTGAGCGTCTGTCTTCATGGTAGGCCATCATACATGCTTGGAAAGAAGCTTAAAAGTTCTTGTTAAACCAGTATGTCCTGAAAGTTTACTATCATGAGCCCAGGATAGCACAGGGGTGCGTAGGTTCAGAGGTAAAAAGAAGATATCGGGAGCCGTGGGGGCTTCAGGAGGCTTTCTAGACTGGGCACATTGCAGTCTTTGAAGAAGAGAGATGTTAAGTTGAGCAACCACACAGGAGGGAGGTATGATGTGTTCAATAGGAGCGTCAGAGGAATCACTTGACTGAGGAAACTGACGGGAAAGGGCGTCAGCCTTTTTATTCTTGGTCCCAGGAAGATAAGAGACCACAAAGTTAAAACGGGAAAAGAACAAGGCCCACCTGGCCTGTCGAGGATTGAGGCTATGAGCAGTCTCAAGGTACATCAGATTCTTGTGGTCAGTGAGAATCTGAATGGGATTGGCGGTATTCAATGATGCCATTTAGTCAGAGCCATCTTAATGGCTAAGAGTTCACGATTACCCACGTCATAGTTCTTCTCTGCAGGAGTAAACCGCTTGGAGAAAAAGGCTACAGGGTGCAACTTGGAGGATAAAGGATCCCTTTGGATTAGGACTGCTCCAGCTCCAATCTCGGAGGCGTCAACCTCTAAAGTGAACTGCAGGTCAGGATCAGGATGGCGGAACACAGGAGCAGAACAAAAGGCCTTTTTCAGGTGAGAGAAGGCATCCACTGCTTTGGGAGGCCAGTTTTTGCAGTCTCTGTTCCGTTTAGTGGTCCCGAATACAGAAGATAATGCAGAAGTGAAGGCATCAGCATTTTCAGGATTTGAGCACTCTGTTCCAGAAGAGGAGAGGCCCAGGCTAGAGCCTTGTCTTTCAGTAAGGAAATAATAAAAGTGACCTTTGACTGATGAGACTGGAAGGTGTGGGGGTAATTGCGAAAGTGCAGCCTGCACTGATTCAGGAAACCCCTACAGTCGGTAGTACCATCATACTTGTCAGGCAATGGTATCTAGGGTATACTTCCAGAAGCCGAGGAAGGAGCTGTGGCACTAGCAGCAGGTACTGGCTGTGTAACAACAGGAGCAGCGTTCAGGAGGTGTTCAGATCTGGGGTCTTCCACAAATAGATCTTATGGCCTCTCGTCTGAGCAAGAAACTTCCAAGATAGCTTGCAAGGTCAAGGGATCCTCAAGCAGTAATGACGGATGCTCTAGCAGTCCCTTGGTCATTCCAATATGCCTATATATTTCCTCCTCTAGTTCTACTACCCAGAGTGATTTCAAAGATCAAGATGGAACAATCATCTGTACTTCTGATAGCCCCTGCGTGGCCTCTCAGGATCTGGTATGCAAATATAGTTCGGATGTCCAGCTACCCGCCATGGCATCTTCCTCTAAGACCAGACCTTCTGTCTCAAGGTCCCTTCTTTCATCCATATTTAAAATCTCTAAACTTAATGGCGTGGAGATTGAATGCCTAGTTCTCAGTCACAGAGGTTTTTCAGACTCTGTAATTAATACTATGATACAAGCAAGAAAACCTGTTTCCAGGACATTTTATTATAAAGTTTGGAAAACTTATATCTCCTGGTGTTCCACTCATATATTTTTTTTTTGGCATACATTTAGAATTCCTAGAATTCTTCAGTTTCTCCAAGATGGTCTTCCAGACATTCATTGTTTTGTTCAGGCCTTATCTAGAATAAAACCTGTAATTAAATCTATCTCTCCTCCATGGAGTCTCAATCTAGTATTACCGTCTTTAGAGGCTCCTCCTTTTGAGCCTATGCATTATTTAGACATTAAACTACTTTCTTGGAAAGTTCTGTTTCTTTTAGCTATCTTTTCTGCTAGAAGAGTTTCAGAATTATCTGCCCTTTCTTGTGAAACACCTTACTAGATTTTTCATCAAGACAAAGCAGTTTTGCAAACTACTTTAAAATTCTTGCCAAAGATTGTTAATTATAATAACATTAACAGGGAAATTGTTGTTCCCTCTTTGTGTCCTAATCCTAACAACGATGCAGAAAAATCTTTACATTCTTTGGATGTTGTCAGAGCGTTGAAATATTATGCTACTGGTTCACGGAAAGGTCAGAAAACTTCTGCTATTTCTTTAGCCTCTTGGTTATAACTTCTGATTTATAAAGCGTATTTGGAAGTGGGTCAGTCTCTGCCTCAGAGAATTACTGCTCATTCTACAAGATCAGTTGCCACATCTTGGGCTTTCTAGAATGAGGCTTCAGTTGATCAAATCTGCAAAGCAGCCACTTGGTCTTCTTTGCATACTTTTACCAAATGTTATCATTTTGATGTTTTTGTCTCCTCAGAAGTTCTTCAGGCAGTGGTCACTCGTTGATTCTGTTGCCTATAAAAATTCCTTTAGGTTTTTTAGTTATCAAAAGACTTCATTTTGGATATTATTTTCATCGAAAAAAGCTGTTTATATTTTATCCCTCCCTTTTTATTTTGTTACTCGTGGTCTTCCATATCTTGGGTATTATATCCCATATGTAACAAATCATGGACTCTCACCACTTCTATGAAAGAAAACATAATTTATGTAAGAATTTACCTGATAAATTAATTTCTTTCATGGGGGTGAGAGTCCACGAGGTCCTCTCCCTATTATGGGTTGTTTTTAACATAGCACATCTTTTTACCTGTTCCTTTTTTATGGCTTTTTCATACTCCTTATTTTACACCTCACTTCTTGGCTATACGTTAAACTGAGATATGAGGGAGGTGGGTGGGGTATTTATAGGCTTTGAGGTTTGGGAAACTTTGCCTCTTCCTGGAAGGAATGTATATCCCATATGTAACAAATCATGGACTCTCGCCACCTTGAAAGAAATTAATATAACAGGTAAGTTCTTACATAAATTATGTTTTTTTATTTTATCAAAATACTCAAAACACTAATTACTCTGAAAGGAAAACCTATGCGTATGAAAATAAGTGAATTTAAGGCACAGTGCACTGAAAACAGCGTATTTTAATTTGTATTAGTTGTAATATTAAAGTTTAAACATACTTCATGTTCTCTCTGCGTACTTAGTCCTTTACATAGCAGAGAACTCTCATTATTTCTATGGGAGACAGTTTGCCACTCTATGGGACATCCCATTTTCTTTGATAGTTGCACCAAGACTGTCCCTGCAAGGCTAAATGTGGTTATGTTTTTATTGGCAAACTTTTGATCGTCAGACCCTTACTGCTCTGTGAATTGTTATCCTTTATCTGTGCTTACTTTTCTCTTATGCTGAGGAGGGAAATAATATGAAAGTGCCTTCACATCAGATGCAGGCTCCCTTGCAAGTCTTAGAACTAGCATGCTGATTGGCTACTTAAAGTAATGGTAAATTCTAGCGTTTTTGAAGCGCTAGGATTTACCAGTGCTTCAAATAAATGGGACTTTCAGAACGCTATTTTGTCAGTGAGGTGTTGTAAGCCAATAGCGTTTTAGCTATACAGCATAATGCAAACTGGGCTGCACAGGTATTGGTTAAGAGGTGGAAACCACCACCTAATTGAAAAAATAGTGTTCTGCTGCGGGAGGCCTGAGGCGCACAGCGCTGCATACGCTGCAATCAAATAAAGGAACTTTTAGCATGAAGTATTTAATACTTCATGACTGAAAGTCCCCTTTATTTGTAGCACTGGTTAATCCTAGCATTTCAAAAACACTAGGATTTACCATCACTTTAAAATTAATTTATAATGGGACGTGGCTACTGAGGAAATGTTGAGGTAAAATATCTTCCTTTTTTACAAAGAGATGTGCATGTGATATTTTCTAGTCAGCTTTTTAAAGATATGCTGCAGCATCCCTTTTCAAGTGCTTCAGCGTATGGTCTACATGTCTCTTTAAGCTCCTTTGGTTATATAAAATTTAGGCAAAATTCACCTTCTGATTCATCCTGAGCATCAGTTTTGGATTACAAATTACAAATATGATAGTTTGAGTGCCAATTCATTTTTATTCCAAAGTAAAATACCTTATTTATTTTGCCTGCTTTAGTTGTAAAATGCCTCTGAAAAGTGTGCTTGTTCTAAAGAGGCTGAAGTACCTTCATCTTACTTAAAGGCACATGAAAGTCAAAATTAAACTTTAATCATGATTGAGATAGAGCGTTTAGTTTTAAGAGACTTTTCAATTTACTTCAGTTACCAAATGTACTTTGTTATTTTGCCAACCTTTGTTGAAAAGCATACCTTGGTAGACTCAGGAGCAGCAATGGTTTTCAGATGTGATTGATAGCTACACATACGCCTTTTGTCATTGGCACCCCAGATATGTTCAGCTAGCTCCCAGTAGTGCATTGCTGCTATCTAGCTGACTTTGGGGTATATTTATTATAGTGCGAATGGACATGAAACGATTTAACGTATCATGTCCGCTGTACATCAATAAACATAGCATACGCTGTCGGCAATTTCCAATCAATGTTCCAATCAGCCAATAGAATGCCAGCTCAATCCTATTGGCTGATTGCATCAGCCAATAGGATTTTTTTCTACCTTAATTCCGATTGGCTGATAGAATTCTATCAGCCAATCGGAATTGCAGGGACGCCATCTTGGATGACGTCACTTAAAGGTACCTTCATTCTTCAGTCACTGTGGAAAGAGGAGGATACTCCGCGTCAGTTGTCTTGAAGATGGACCCGCTCCGCGCCGGATGGATGAAGATAGAAGATGCCGGCTGGATGAAGACTTCTGCTTGTCTGGAGGACCACTTCTGTCGGATTCATTGAGGACTTCGGCCCGGTTGGATGAAGACTTCCCGGTAAGGTGATCTTCAAGGGGTTAGTGCTAGGTTTTTTTAAGGGGGTATTGGGTGGGTTTTAGAGTAGGGTTGATTGTGTGGGTGGTGGGTTTTAATGTTGGGGGGGGGGATTTGTAATTTTTTTTTTACAGGTAAAAGAGCTGATTACTTTGGGGCAATGCCCCGCATAAGGCCCTTTTAAGGGCTATTTGTAATGTAGTGTAGGGTAGGGCTTTTTTTATTTTGGGGGGCTTTTTTATTTTGTTAGGGGGATTAGATTAGGTGTAATTAGTTTAAAAATCTTGTAATTTGTTTATTATTTTCTGTAATTTAGTGTTTGTTTTTTTGTACTTTAGCTAATTTTATTTAATTGTATTTAATGTAGGGAATTAATTTAATTATAGTGTAGTGTTAGGTGTAATTGTAACTTAGGTTAGGTTTTATTTTACAGGTACTTTTGTATTTATTTTAGCTAGGTAGTTTATTAAATAGTTTATAACTATTTAGTAACTATTCTACCTAGTTAAACTAAATACAAACTTGCCTGTAAAATAAAAATAAACCCTAAACTAGATACAATGTGACTATTAGTTATATTGTAGCTAGCTTAGGGTTTATTTTATAGGTAAGTATTTAGTTTTACATAGGAATAATTTAGTTAATTATAGTAATTTTATTTAAATTATATTTAAATTAGGGGGTGTTAGGGTTAGACTTAAATTTAGGGGTTAATAACTTTAGTATAGTGGCGGCGACGTTCGGGGCGGCAGATTAGGGGTTAATAAATGTAGGTAGGTGTCAGCGATGTTAGGGACTGCAGATTAGGGGTCAATAATATTTAACTAATGTTTGTAAGGCGGGAGTGCAGCGGTTTAGTGGCGGCGATGTCCGGTTCAGCATATTAGGGGTTAAAAATGTTATTTTATTGTTTGCGATGTGGGAGGGCCTCGGTTTAGGGGTTAATAGGTAGTTTATGGGTGTTAGTGTACTTTTTAGCACTTTAGCACTACGGCGTTGTACCATAAAACTCTTAACTACTGACTTTAAAATGCGGTACCAGTCTTGACTGGAGAGGGTGTACTGCTCACTTTTTGGCAGACTTGTAATACCGGCACTATGCAAGTCTCATTGAAAAAAGAGGATAACAATTTACATAAGTGGATACACCTGTACCTTCAAGACTCGTAATACCAGCAAGCGTTAAAAAGCAGCGTTGGGACCGGCCAACGCTGCTTTTTAAGCCTAACGCACAACTCATAATCTAGCCGTGTGTGTTTAACCCCTCTATGCAATGCTCTGCTGATGAGCCAATGACAAGAGGCATATGTGTTTAGTCGCCAATCAGCAGCTAGGTTCCAGTAGTCCCTTGCTAATCCTAAACCTACCTAGGTATGCTTTTTCAATAAAGGATACAAAGAGAATAACTAAAACTTAAAAGTAAACTGAAAGTTTAAAATTTTTAAATTACATGAACTATATAAATAATGAATTTCAGTTTCACTTTCAATTCTCTTTAAAGGGACCGTCTACTCCAGTATTTTTATTGTTTAAAAATATAGATAATCCCTTTATAACCCATTCCCCAGTTTTGCAAAACCAACAAGGTTATATTAATCTTGTCTCTGCAGACTGCCCCTTATTTTAGTTCTTTTGATAGACTTGCATTTTAGCCAATCAGTGCTGACTCCTAGGTAACTCCACGTGCATGAGTACAATGTTATTAATCTTGTCTCTGCAGACTGCCCCTTATTTTAGTTCTTTTGACAGACTTGCATTTTAGCCAATCAGTGCTGACTCCTAGGTAACTCCACGTGCGTGAGCACAATGTTATCTATATAACACACATGATCTAGCGCCCTCTAGCTGTGAAAAACTGTAAAAATGCCCTGAGATAAGAAGTGGCCTTTAAGGGCTTAGAAATTAACACATGAGCCTACCTAGGTTTAGCTTTCAAGAAAGAATATCAAGGGAACAAAGCAAATTTGATGATAAAAGTAAATTGGAAACTTGTTTAAAATTACATGCCCTATCTGAATCATGAAAGTTTAATTTTGACTAGACTTTCCCTTTAATTGGTCACAGTAAATTTGAACATAAAAATTGATTCCACCAGGCAGGCTTCCTAGGGGGTGTATCCCTAAACTGCTGTTGACTTGCATAACATTTTAAATTGTGCAAACAAAATGAAAGAGTTAAATTGTTTTAAAGGTGTTTTTTATTCCTTTTCTGTAATGCAGTGCTTAAAGTAACAGTAAAAAGATTTTACAATACACTGTCCCTTTAATTGCTTAAATACAAGTTTGATATCCCTTCAATTTAAAGAGTTTAAAAACATAAGGTCTGTATTTCTAGTTTATATTTTATAATGTTTTTGTCACTAGCTGCCACAAGTGAGTGTTAGCAGGTATATGCAAAGTATCTGTGTCGTATCAAGAAACGATTAACTAGATATTTAACATTCATTGCTTTAGATTATGGCCCAGACTTTTTTATTATTTCACTGCACGCCTTGCATGGACAAGTATATTTTAGATAGAAAATTCTGTTTTGGAGTGAGTAACTTTTAATGTATTTCTGAAATAGGAAATATTACAGTGGGAGTAACATATGAAAATGTATAGGCAGTCATTCAACATCCTTTATGCAGTTTATTAATTATATGGTTTGAAAAGAAAATGTTTACAAAAATCATGTAAACTAGACAAGCAGCTGTGGGATCCCATTTCAAATGGGCTAGTCTCTCTCTCCCACCCCCTACTTGTTGGTATTTCTGCTGCTGCCAATTGTTTTCATAGCTTTTCTATAGTTAATACTGCAGTATTTACATTTTTAAGTATAGGTGGCAGGTTTAACTGGTAAACGCAACTACAGGTGGCCCTCGGTTTAGAATGGTTCAATTTGCGCCGTTTCAGAATAACAACCTTTTTTTTCAGTCATGTGACTGCTATTGAAAAGCAGTGCATTGATTAAAATAGTCAGTAGGTGGAACTGTCCCCTTGTGTTGCAGCAAAGATATGCAAGCCAAGCACACAAGCAGGCTTAAATGAATCAGTGTAGCTAGCTAGACCTGAGCTATGGAGCAGCTTTCAAAGGAACAAGATCTTCCTGTCTATAAATCAGTCCAGATTAGAATGCATAGAAAGAACTGTTTGCAAAAAAAAGCAAGTCTATTGTGTGATTATTTTATTAGGTTTATAATGCTGTTTAGCAAATGTTTTTGTTCATTTAACTTAGTTTAATTATATTCTGTGTTGTGTGATTAATTAATTAGGTTTATAATGCTGTTTAGCATTTAAAGTCTTCATTTCAAAGCTTTAAATAAGGTATAGGTGTTACTTATGACAATTTTAAGAGGGGGCCTGGAACCTAACTTCCTCACTTCCCATTGACTTACATTATAAACTGGGTTTCAATTTACATCGGTTTCGATTTACAACCATTCCTTCTGGAACCTAACCCCGGTGTAAACTGAGGGCTACCTGTATTTCAAATGACAAAATAAAGATAAATGAGCTATTTATAAACACTTTAATACACTCCATCAGGTAAAACAGGTCAGTGGAAATAGGGATTCAATTTTAGTGCAATGAATGATTCTTTAACCCTTTATGAGTTATTTAGTTTTCCTTAAAAAAACGCATCACACCTGTACTGCAGAACATAAGAAAAATGTAAGGGATTGTCAATTAGTAGCAGTGGTAAATACATATGTAAAGCTGTGATCCCTCTTACTGCTTCATGTGATCCCACATAGCAGGAGCTCTAGTGTTTATGGGTTGTTACCCTTTGGCTTTTCCCTACTTTCTGTGTTGATTATGCTATGAACTACTCTTGCTAACTCCTCTGATCAGTTATGTAGTGCTTGGCACAAAATACTGGGTGCAGATAGTGCAGTCTGGCATGTGTTGCGTGTAGCTATCAATCTGTTGCCTGCTTAAATCCATCGCCGAGCCAGTGACCTTAAATGAATTTATTAGTGCAGTAATAAAATGCTGTAACTTATTAGACCAGTTGTTTATTGTTCCAACAATATTCTTTGATCACATTTATGTGTTTTACAATGACATCTCCTATTCAGTCACAAAACAATGCTAAGCCTATGTAAAATACATTGTAAAGTAATACAAAGATACATGGCAGAAGAAATCACTTATTTTGTCAGCTTAAAGCCCTAAATATCATGTATGAGATTTATAGGTGCCTGTAAACTGCATGCTGTGCACAATCTCCAATAATTTGTGTATGTATTTTAAATTGCATAAATACATTTTGTAATATTGTTTCCATTTTATTTGTATAAACATCATTGTGTATCATAAAATAGCGGATTTAGCATTTGCTGGTCTCTGTTTCCAGCTCTTTGTAAGCATTATTCTTTGTAATTATATTCTTTCTTCCATTTGAAAGAATGCAGTATTAAACTATGTGCACATTACCTTGAAATGCCTTTATAAGGATGGAGTCAGCACTTCTGTTAGTTCTCTAAAAGATTTTTTCTTTTTCAAGATACGATGAGTCCACGGATTTCATCCTTACTTGTGGGATTACGCCTCCTGGTCAGCAGGAGGAGGCAAAGAGCACCACAGCAGAGCTGTATAAATAGCTCCTCCCTTCCCTCCCAACCCAGTCATTCTCTTTGCCTGTGTTAATTAGATAGAGTCGTCTCTTCACGTCTTTGATACTTTTGCCTCCACTGAGGCTGTTTTTGGGAAGCTTGTTTTTCAAGCTGCGGTGCCTTCGTTTAGGTTCCCTGTCTTGTCCCTCCCATTTCATCCGTGTACTATAGCTTTGGTATTGTATCCCACAAGTAAGGATGAAATCTGTGGACTCATCGTATCTTGAATAAGAAAAGGAAATTTATGCTTACCTGATAATTTGTTTCTTTTTTGATACGATGAGTCCACGGCCCACCCTGTTTTATAAGACAGGTTGTTATTTTTTTTTATTAAACTTCAGACACCTCTGCACCTTGGTTTTTCCTTTCTCTTCCTAACTTCGGTTGAATGACTGGGTTGGGAGGGAAGGGAGGAACTATTTATACAGCTCTGCTGTGGTGCTCTTTGCCTCCTCCTGCTGACCAGGAGGCGTAATCCCACAAGTAAGGATGAAATCCGTGGACTCATCGTATCGAAAAAGAAACAAATTTATCAGGTAAGCATAAATTTCCTTTTTTACTACTTATTTTTAAATAGAATGGTTCATCACTGCTAAAATGTTTCCCTTTTTAACTCTGCTTTCTGACAACTTTCTATGGTGCTTTGCTTGATGTTTTTAAAGAAGTCTGAAAAACCAGTCTTGTATCTAATAATTTCTCAGTTGGTCTCTCTCTGAGCATGGATTTACTGTGCTAGAAGGGTATCAACTTATTTTATAAAAACTTTCCAAATTACTTCCATTATCAAATTGTGCACATTCTGTTTTATATTCACACTTTCCAAGGCACTAGCAACTACTGAGTATGTGCAAGAGCTCACAGTGTATACATATATTCATCTGTAATTGGTGCATGGCTGTCACATGATACAGGGGGCGGCAAACTGAAGGCAGTTTTAAAATTTGTCAGAAAAAATGTACTGCTTATTTACAATTCAGTAAGTGCTACTGCATTGTATCTTTATTATGCACTTGTTTAAAGAGACAGTCTAGTCCAAAATAAACTTTCATGATTCAGATAGAGAATGTAATTTTAAATAATTTTCCCGTTTACTTTTATCACCAATTTTGCTTTGTTCTCTTGGTATTCTTAGTTGAAAGCTAAACCTAAGAGGTTCATATGCTAATTTCTAAGCCCTTGAAGGCCACCTCTTCTCTCCAGGCATATTGACAGTTTTTCACCACTAGAGGGTGTTAGTTCATGTGTTTCATATAGATAACACTGTGCTCACGCATGTGGCGTTCCAGTGAGCCAGCTCTGATTGGCTAAAATGGATGTCTGTCAAAAGAACTGAAATAAGGGGGCAGTTTGCAGAGGCTTAGATACAGGTAATCACAGAGGTAAAAAAGTGTATTTATATAACTGTGTTGGTTGTGCAAAACTAGGGAAGGGGTAATAAAGGGATTATCTATCTTTTTAAACAATACAAATTCTCATGTAGACTGTCCCTTTAAGTAATTCTACTTTGTTTAATAGCCCTTTAAACTTTAAACTACAGGCTGTGGAACTCACTTATAGCTGTCTGATTCATATGCCTTGTGGCCCTTAGCATGGCTCATACAAATGAGTGAGAACAGACCCTCCAAAAGAAAAATAGCACAAATATAAATGTATTTTACCCAATAGCATTTATGTTATGCAAAAGCTTAACTGCTTTTTTGCTAATTAAAGTAAGAATAAAAAAATATATAAGTATCATAGGAGTCTCACTAAATACTGATATTTCTCTTACTATAGAAACCATCCAGGTTGTCAAAACATATCCTTTGTAATAACCGACAAAGGGCTTAGTAAGGTTTGTTTCTCTTGCAAGGTGTATCCAGTCCACGGATTCATCCTTACTTGTGGGATATTCTCATTCCCTACAGGAAGTGGCAAAGAGAACACACAGCAGAGCTGTCCATATAGCTCCCCCTCTGGCTCCGCCCGCCAGTCATTCTCTTTGCCGCTCTAACAAGTAGCATCTCCACGGGAGGGTAAAGTGAATGTAGTGTTAGATTTCTAGTTTTTATATCTTCAATCAAAAGTTTGTTATTTTTAAATAGTGCCGGTTTTTACTATTTACTCTCTAGCAGAAAGTGATGAAGAATTCTGCTGAGAGGAAAATTATTTTAGCATGTTGTAACTAAAATCCACTGCTGTTCCCACATAGGACTGAGGAGTACCAGAAAACTTCAGTTGGGGGGGAACAGTTTGCAGGCTTAACTGCTATAAGGTATATTCAGTCATCTTTTTCTAGTCAAGACTTAGTAATGCTAGAAGACTGACAAGAATCCCCATGTGGGGAAGGTAAGTCATATTCTGAGACTCAGTATAGAAGGAAGGCTTAATTAACAGGGCTCAATGACTGGTGGACACTGTTAAAGGGCAATCGATTATTTATAGTGAAAAGATAATCATTATACAAGTTTTTATCACTTTTGGAGTGTTATTTGGGGTTTTATTCCACATGGCAGAATTTTAGACACCTATTTAGGGTTTTGAAGGCCCCACAACTCTGGAGTGGAGAGGGAGGGGGCCTAAATTTCACGCCTCAGTTGCGCAGTTCATATTGCAGACAGCTTCATGCAGCTTCATGTGGAGGGTCCTAAGACTACTTGAGGACTTCATAGAGGCTTATTTCTCATCAAACTAATCCCCAGGGGCAAGGTAGGGCCACAGCAGATTGCTGTGGCATGGTGCTGTAGTTTGCTAACCGGTTGTCAGCTTTAGGTTGCTCCGGTTCGGGCATTAAGGGGTTAATTGACTTGATATTTGCTGTGCAATCATTCCAAAGCATTAAGATCGTGTGGTAAAAATTTCAGAAAGATTGGGTCATTTTTGAAGATTTAGTAAAAAAAAGTGCGCGCTTTTATTATTAAAATTCACAGTACCGTTTTTTCTCAATTTGTATTTTTCAGTCTTTGAGTGTTGTCTAAGTCTGTTTAACATGTCTGAGCCTACAAATAGACGTTGCTCTATGTGTTTAGTAGCCATGGTGGAACCCCCTTTACATTTGTGTTTTAAGTGTGCTAATGTATCTATGCATTTTAAAGATAATGTTGTTTCACTTAAAAATGTAGCCCAAGATGATTCTTTAACAGAAGGTAACAAGGATAGCCCACCTTCCTCTCCCCATGTGTCGACACCAGTTACGCCCGCGCAAGCGATGCCTAGTACTTCTAGCGCATTGGTCCCTATTACATTACAACAATTAGCAGCAGTCATGGATAATTCCCTTGCGGCATTTTTATCCAAACTGCCAGTTTTTCCTAAAAAGCGTGATAGCTCAGTTTTAAGAACAGAGTATGAGCAATCAGAAGCTTTGGAAGGTTTATCTGTGGTACCCTCACAACACTCTGAAGTGACGGTGAGGGACGTGCTGTCCGAGGGAGAAATTTCTGATACAGGAAAGGTTTCTCAGTGGGCAGAATCAGATTCCTTAGCGTTTAAATTTAAGCTGGAACACCTCCGCGTACTGCTTAAGGAGGTATTAGCTACGCTGGATGATTGCGACCCCATGGTGGTCCCAGAGAAATTGTGTAAAATGGACAAATTCCTAGAAGTCCCTGTATACACTGATGCGTTTCCGATCCCGAAGAGGGTGGCGGATATTGTGGATAGGGAGTGGGAGAGGCCAAGTGTACCCTTTGTTCCCCCCCTATCTTTAAGAAAATGTTCCCTAAAACTGATCCCAGGCAGGACGCATGGCAGACGATCCCTAAGGTAGAGGGGGCAATTTCAACACTTGCCAAGCGCACAACCATACCAATTGAAGACAGTTGTGCTTTCAAAGATCCTATGGATAAAAAATTAGAAGGTTTACTAAAGAAAATATTTGTTCAACAAGGTTTCCTTCTCCAACCTATTGCCTGCATTATTCCTGTGACTACTGCAGCGGCTTTCTGGTTTGAGGTGCTGGAGGAGTCGCTCCAGACGTAGACCGCATATGACGAAATTATGGATAGAATTAAGGCTCTAAAGCTGGCTAATTATTTTATAACAGATGCCGCTTTGCAATTAGCTATGTTAGCGGCGAAAAATTCTGGTTTTGCCATCATGGCTCGCAGAGCGCTCTGGCTTAAATCATGGTTGGCCGATGTGTCGTCTAAAACTAAGTTACTGAATATCCCTTTCAAGGGAAAGACCCTTTTCGGGCCCGAGTTGAAAGAGATTATTTCGGATATCACTGGGGGAAAGGGCCATGCCCTCCCGCAAGATAGGCCTTTTAAGGCTAAAAACAAGGCTAATTTTCGTTCCTTTCGCAACTTCAGGAGCGGTTCTGCTTCATCCTCTGCGACCACAAAGCAAGAGGGTAACTCTCCACAGCCCAAGGCAACCTGGAAGCCTTTGCAGGGCTGGAACAAGGGTAAACAGGCCAAGAAGCCTGCAGCTGCTACTAAGACAGCATGAAGGGGTAGCCCCCGATCCGGGACCGGATCTGGTAGGGGGCAGACTCTCTCTCTTTGCTCAGGCTTGGGCAAGAGATGTTCCCGATCCCTGGGCATTAGAGATAGTTGCTCAGGGATATCTTCTAGAATTCAAGGACTTTCCTCCAAGGGGAAGGTTCCACTTTTCTCGTCTGTCTACAGACCAGACAAAGAAAGAGGCGTTCTTACGCTGTGTAGAAGATCTAATCAAGATGGGAGTGATATGTCCAGTTCCAATTACAGAACAAGGACTGGGTTTTTACTCAAACCTGTTTGTGGTTCCCAAAAAGCAAGCATTACCGTGGCCACAAAGGTGCTAGGGTCCCTTCTAGCGGTACTAAGACCGCGGGGCATTGCTGTAGCACCCTATCTGGATGACATCTTAATACAGGCGTAGTCTTTTCCCAGAGCCAAGGCTCATACAGATATTGTTCTGGCCTTCCTAAGGTCTCACGGGTGGCAGGTGAACACCGAAAAAAGTTCTCTGTCCCAGCTCACAAGGGTTCCCTTCCTGGGAACATTAATAGACTCGGTAGAAATGAAAATATTTCTGATGGAGGTCAGAAGGTTAAAGCTTCTAAGCACTTGCCGAGCTCTTCATTCCATTCCTCGGCCATCTGTAGCTCAGTGCATGGAGGTAATCGGATTAATGGTTGCAGCAATGGACGTAGTTCCTTTTGCTCTAATTCATCTCAGGCCACTGCAATTATGCATGCTCAAACAGTGGAATGGGGATTATGCAGATTTGTCTCCTCAAATCCAACTGGACCAGAAAACCAGAGATTCTCTTCTCTGGTGGTTGTCTCAGGATCACCTGTCTCAGGGAATGTGCTTCCGCAGACTGGAGGGATCATCGTAACGACCAACGCCAGTCTGTTAGGCTGGGGCGCGGTCTGGGGCTCCCTGAAAGCTCAGGGCCTATGGTCTCGGGAAGAGTCTCTTCTCCCGATAAACATTTTGGAGCTGAGAGCGATATTCAATACGCTCCAGGCTTGGCCTCAGCTAGCGGCGGCCAAGTTCATCAGATTTCAGTCGGGACAACATCACGACTGTAGCATACATCAATCATCAGGGAGGAACAAAGAGTTCCTTAGCGATGAAGGAAGTAACCAAAATAATCAGGTGGGCGGAGGATCACTCTTGCCACCTATCTGCAATTCACATCCCAGGAGTAGACAACTGGGAAGCGGATTTCCTAAGTCGTCAGCTGACTCAGCTTTGGGGCATTCCAGAGTTGGATCTGATGGCGTCCCGTCAGAACACCAAACTTCCTCTTTACGGATCCAGGTCCAGGGACCCCAAGGCGGCGTTGATAGATGCTCTAGTAGCGCCTTGGTCCTTCAATCTGGCCTATGTCTTTCCACCGTTTCCCCTTCTCCCTCGGCTGATAGCCAAAATCAAGCAGGAGAAGGCCTCGGTAATTCTGATAGCGCCTGCGTGGCCACGCAGGACTTGGTATGCAGACCTAGTGGACATGTCATCTGTTCCACCATGGACACTGCCAATGAGGCAGGATCTTCTAATAGAGGGTCCATTCAAGCATCCAAATCTAGTTTCTCTGCAGCTGACTGCTTGGAGATTGAACGCTTAATTCTATCCAAGCGTGGGTTCTCTGAATCAGTCATAGATACTCTGATTCAGGCTAGAAAACACCAGGAAAATTTACCATAAGATATGGCGGAAATATCTTTGCTGGTGTGAATCCAAGGGTTACTCGTGGAGTAAAATTAGGATTCCAAGGATATTGTCTTTTCTCCAAGAAGGATTGGAGAAAGGTTTATCAGCTAGTTCCTTAAAGGGGCAGATATCCGCTCTGTCTATCCTTTTACACAAGCGTCTGGCAGAAGTACCAGATGTTCAGGCGTTTGCACAGGCGTTAGTTAGAATCAAGCCTGTCTATAAACCTGTGGCTCCTCCATGGAGTCTAAATTTAGTTCTTTCAGTTCTTCAAGGGGTTCCGTTTGAACCTTTACATTCCATAGATATTAAGTTATTATCTTGGAAAGTTTTGTTTTTGGTAGCTATATCTTCTGCTCGAAGAGTTTCTGAATTGTCTGCTCTGCAGTGTAATTCACCCTATCTGGTGTTCCATGCAGATAAGGTAGTTTTACGTACCAAACCTAGTTTTCTTCCTAAAGTTGTTTCTAATAAGAACATTAACCAGGAAATTATTGTTCCTTCCCTGTGTCTTAATCCAGCTTCTAAGAAGGAACGGCTTTTACACAATCTTGATGTGGTTCGTGCTTTGAAATTCTATTTACAAGCAACTAAGGATTTCAGACAAACATCATCTTTGTTTGTTGTTTATTCTGGTAAGAGGAGAGGTCAGAAAGCGACTGCTACCTCTTTCCTTCTGGTTGAAAAGCATCATCCGATTGGCTTATGAGACTGCTGGGCAGCAGCCTCCTGAACAAATTACAGCTCATTCCACCAGAGCTATGGCTTCCACTTGGGCCTTCAAGAATGAGGCTTCTGTTGAACTGATTTGTAAGGCAGCGACTTGGTCTTCACTGCATACTTTTGCCAAATTTTACAAATTCGATACTTTTGCTTCTTCGGAGGCTATTTTTGGGAGAAAGGTTTTGCAAGCAGTGGTGCCTTCCGTTTAGGTTACCTGTCTTGTTCCCTCCCTTCATCCGTGTCCTAAAGCTTTGGTATTGGTATCCCACAAGTAAGGATGAATCCGTGGACTGGATACACCTTGCAAGAGAAAACAGAATTTATGCTTACCTGATAAATTACTTTCTCTTGCGGTGTATCCAGTCCACGGCCCGCCCTGGCAATTAAGTCAGGTTAAAAAATTATTGTTTAAACTACAGTCACCACTGCACCCTAATGGTTTCTCCTTTTTCTCCTAACCGTCAGTCGAATGACTGGGGGGCGGAGCCAGAGGGGGAGCTATATGGACAGCTCTGCTGTGTGTTCTCTTTGCCACTTCCTGTAGGGAATGAGAATATCCCACAAGTAATGATGAATCCATGGACTGGATACACTGCAAGAGCAAGTAATTTATCAGGTAAGCATAAATTCTGTTTTGTCTGTGAAAGGAAATAAACTCAATACGAATACAAAAACTGTTTAAACTGTTCAGTACAAGCACTATTTGACTGTTGTTTGTTTGCTTCAGTGTTTTCATGTTTGTTGTTAATATTACCCTGCATATTTAACAAAAACAGCGCTACCAAAGAAATTGTTATATCTACTTTGTTTAAACAGTTGTATTTATGTTGAGGCAATTGCCCTCCACCAAAGTTTACGTCTTAACGTTTTCATCTGTTTGCTTTCTACAGTCCATCATATTTGAGGAAGTGGATATAACGGACGCTAGTGTCGCAGAATCTAGTACCAAGAACCTCAATAATAGCTTTACTGTAAGTTGAGAAAACTGTGTGAGAGAAAAAAGGTGTCTTCTGTATCATGGGTCTGCAGCACAAGTTGGGATACAAAATTAATGTCAGGAATATTTGAAATAAAGTGTGATTGTGGCCCCTTGGCTGCTTAGGAGCACCAATATCTACTGCTTGATATGCTTGTCTACTAGTAGTATAAGCTGGTAGAGTATGCTCGTATAATGCGTTCATTATTGTTCTTGCTGGTATGTCAGGCTAAATTCTCATGGATATTTGATTGTAGAACTCGTGGAAGCCTTTAATATCCTGCTTCATGGTACCATATAAGTCTGGCTTGGACTTAAAGGGATACTGAACGCAATTTTATTGTTTCATGATTCAGCTAGAGCATTCAATTTTAAGCGACTTTCTAATTTACTCCTATTATCAATTTTTCTTCGTTCTTTTGGTATCTTTATTTGAATGTAAGCTTACGAGTCAGTCCATCTTTGGTTCAGCACCTGGGTAGCACTTGCTCATTGGTGGCTACATTTAGGGTTCTGAACCAAAAATGGGCCGGCTGCTTAGCTTAGATTTCTGCTTTTTCAAAGAAAGATAGCATGAGAACAAAGAAAAATTGATAATAGGACTAAATTAGAAAGTTGATTAAAATTGCATGCTCTATCTGAATCATGAGAGAGAAAAACATTGGGTTTAGTATCCCTTTTAAGCCTCTGTGCGCCTTTTAGTCATGTCCGGTCTTCAATCACATTTTATTTAAAAGCAGTTTTTTTAAAAACTTTCAAGGTTTATAGTAACACGAAAAACAGAAAAAAAGAACATTCGGAAGCATGTTTCTTTATATCAACTATAACATTATGAATGTAGATCTAGGATCACAAATTGGTATACAATTAATCAGATTAATTAAGCTCAACTGGAGCTTTTTTGTAAGTTTTTTAAGATTTGTATAGGTTGAACTCGAACTTCTTCTCAACCTCATTTACTATGTTACTATGTAAAACTATGTTTTATTAATTTGCAAGATGATTTAAAATGTGTTAAACAATGTAGCATTGCAGGGAATAAGGCCAGTGTAACGCTTAGTTGTATAGGAAGAGGTATTTGCTGCAGAAACACTAAGGTTCTTTTGCCACTTTACCGATTAATAGTTAGGCCTCATCTATTGTGTGTAGTTCAATTCTAGCCACATATTCAGAAGGATATAAATAAATTGGAACATGTTCAGAGGAGGGTTACTAAATGTTACATGGTTTAAAAGAAGGAAAATGGGTTTATTAAAACTGTGGCTGTGAGTAATATTGACATAAAAAGAGTAATTCCAGAACAAAGGGCCATGATCTCAAGTTGAAGGTTCAGGTGTAACTTGTGGAAGCATTTCTTCACAGATAGAATGGTTGATTCATGGAATGAACTTCCATTAAAGGTTGTAAGGACAAACACTGTGGATGATAAGAATGCCTGGACTAAGCATAAGGCTATCGTACAAACTACAAAACCTTACACTTTTAGGAAGTTTTGGGCTGACTATGGTTATTATCTGCTGTCAAGTCTGTGTTTTCTATATGCACTCTGGCATCAGCAGTGGAGAGGGGGTCTCTTTTCTATGGGAGTAGAAAACCAAAAACGCTTTTCCCTTGAAACTAAGCAGCTCATTCCGCCATAAAAAATATTTTGCAAGTATGAAGCAGCTGTTTAGTATTGGTAGCTCCTTTGATTTAATATTAAGTTGTCATCCTTTGGCTTATCTATTTTGTTTCAATGAAAAACCTAACCCATGGTTATGATAGTTGAATTTGGCAAGTATCTTGATGTCTGGAAATACATGATATTGGTTAAGGTTGGACTTTTACCTTATTTAATCTTTATCTACAAAATAATTAGTATATAGATGTAGAGAATTTATCTTATTTAACCTCTACTATATTGTGATTACAGCAGATAAACACTTTTTATAGCACACACATTCTTGTATAGTCTGAAGTTTTGTTTTTTTTTCCCGATTGTTCGATTGCCTTCTTGTCACTTTACAAGGAAGTGGTTTTAAAGCTTGCTGTAAAACTCCTTCAGGATTAATTTTAGACTTGCAGAATATTATACTGTAAAGCACATGATTAACAGAGCAATATTCCTCGGGTCTTTAGCAAGATTTAGGTTAATAGTCTGTAGGACAAAGGTGTAGTAACAGCTGAAGGGGTTCTGGGTAGTGATAGCAATGATATATTACATTGTCTTAAGTTTTATTTTCTGTATGATTTCTGGATTCTATGTTAAATCCTTTTTGTGTTTTATAAGCCCTTGGTGCTATATTCCTCATGGTTCAGGACTATCTGTCTTTGTAACATATTTTAAGGGGCATTAAAGTTTGTTTTCTTTTATTGTAGTTAAGGGAAATTGTTTTAGAAGAGTTTTTTTTAAATTTATTTATCTTATCTCCTTTACTTTGCTCAGTTAGGGACACATATAAATTAGCTTTTGCACTGATCAATCAACATTTGTAGATAGAGCACACAGTTTTAAACAACTTAATAATTTACTTCTGTTATCAAATGTGCTTTGTTCTTTTGGTATCCTTAGTTGAAGTACCTGCAGTGCATCATTGAGAGCAAGCTGAACACATCAGGTGAGCCAATTAATAGAGGTATATATGTGCAGCCACCAATCAGCAGCTAGCTCTCAGTAGTATATTGCTACTCATGAGAATACCTAGGTATCCTTTTCAACAAATTATACCAAATTAGATACTAGAAGTACGTTTTAAAAGTTGTATAAAATGATGTGCTCTGATCTCTGCAGAATGTGCACTACTAGCCTGTTTGGTGGCAGTGGGGAAAAACAAAGTTTCTGTATGCAAATTACAGAAGTAGGCAAAAAAAGGATGGCTACATGTATTTTTTATTTTTTTTATTTTCTCTTCTTTCTTTTCTTTTTTTTCTTCTATGATGAAACCAAAATGTAATTTCCTACCCTTTCCTACCAGAGCTCCCAGGACATCACATATACATTTCCTCTGGCTACCTGTTCTATCAGCCTTTTTGTGTCACCTTTCTCTGATCAGCATAGTTTACGGACAAGCCCTTGTTTGTGTTTCCAATGCCACCATGCACACTAGGGTCCTGCCCTAAGCAAACAACACCTGCCAATCAGATTGTACTACACACACCTCCACCCTCCCCTCTTTCACACATCTGATTTTCCTTTTCTGCTCTTCACCTTTTTCCCCCTTCTCTGACACCTGTTTGACCACCTCCCTCTCATGCCTGTAGGTATTCACCCCCTTCCGCAAACTGATCCTCAGCGCTGACAACAGAAAGGATATGGAGGAATGGATGGCAGCACTTAAATCTGTACAGAACCAAGAGCTCTTTGAGGTAATCACATTTTGCTGCCCAATGAGTGACAGGCAGCAAGTCCAGCCCAAATAGACCTGTAGCAATAGAAGAATGTTGGAATTTGCTCCCAGGATACAATTATATAAGTGGATTAAGTTGCTTAGGTTATTCACCCGAGAGACTTCTAGTAGGCTGTAACTTGTAATTCCACTGACAATACCAAGAAGAGTTGCTTGCTGTTTCTTTATCTGCAGATACTTTTCTGGTATTTTGTTTTTAACTTACTATTTGGTTGTGAAGTATTTCAGTTTTGCTGCTTAATCAGTTTGAAAGCAAAAGACAAACCTGCATGTAATGAGCTGTCTGTAGCTAAATGTGCTAGTTAGCGTTGTTACTTTCTAATACTACACATGGTGCCTGGGGTTTGTAGTCTGATGTAACCGGCTGACTATTAGCAGGCTTGCTTGTGCATCTGTATTACCTGCTGAATTATATAGACACATCTTTACCTGCTTTACAGTCTGCCCAGTACAGCATGGACCACTTTTCAGGAATGCACAACTGGTACGCTTGTTCACACGCTCGACCCACTTACTGTAATGTTTGCCGGGATGCCCTATCTGGAGTGACCTCGCATGGCCTTTCTTGTGAAGGTAAGATGGGGTTCCCCCTCCCACAGATAAATATGACTCTGTTCATTCTTTGTTAGATAAAGTGAGATTATTATCACTAAACCAAGTTTGCTTTTTCCTTAAAGGGACAGTCTACACCAGAATCTGTATTGTTTAAAAAGATAAGTAATCCCTTTATTGCCCATTCCCCAGTTTTGTATAACCAACACTGTTAGATTAATATACTTTTTACCTCTGTACTTACCTTGTATCTAAGCCTCTGCACACTGTCCCCTAATCTAAGTTCTTTTGACAGACTTGCATTTTAGCCATCCAATGTCCTCTCACAAGTAACTCCACGGGCGTGAGCACAATGTTATCTATATGGCACACGTGAACTAACCCCCTCTAGCTGTGAAAACCTGTCAAATGCATTGAAATAAGAGGCGGTCTTCAAGGGCTTAGAAATTATCATATGAGCCTACCTATTTTTAGATTTCAACTAATAATTCTATATTTACATTTCCTGTTGGGCACAGTACGTACAGTATGCTTTTTAGTGCAGTCTAGTTAGCCTGACTGTATAATATCATACGAGTTACCTTTGGTGTCCATTTGAGCACAGAGACTAGAAAACTACAAATAGACGAGGCTATACACATCAGAGATTATTTCCCTAAAAAAAAAAAAGTATTGTAAAACATATGGCCTTTTTTAATGCTTCACCAGTGCTGGTTGATGTCCTTTTCAGTATGATAAGGTATTCTTCATTACCATGCTGACTAATGAGAAGGGAGAACTGACCGGTAAGCACAATAAATAGTGTGTTGGATTTGCTGTAGAACCATAAACCAGTTTTAATATTATATATAATCATTGTTCTCCATAAATAAAATGTTGCTCGCTGGGTGGGGCAGTGTAAAACGTTTTATAACATTATCTGCTGTTTATAAATGTTACTTAAGCTATCCAAAGCATTAATTCATGGCATAATTTAGCACAAATTGATTTCATGATAATTTGTGCAACAAACGTGCTATTCCTATTAAATAGGTCCAGGGCACTGTGAAAAAATATGCATTTATAATGTGTTCTAAATAAGTCCCTAATAATAAAATTATTTGATTGCATTAAAATTGTATTTATTTATATATATATATATATATATAAATATATATATATATATATATATATATATATATATATATATTAGAAAATGAATTAATCTGCAGGTAGTAAGTCAATACCTGCAGTACATTTTATACCTATGGTGCAAAGCTCTCTTAAAACCGTAAAGGGACACAGAACACTTTGAGACTGTAATGTAATTAAAAATGTTTACTAATGAATAAAGAAAAATGCATCATGCATCCATTGTTTATATTGCCCACCCTTTTTTAATGTATATTTTTATTAAATATATTGCCCACCTTATTATGTTTAAATGGACATGAAACCCATTTTTTTCTATCATGATGCAGATAGAGCATACAATTTTAAGCACATTTGCTTCTTTCTCTTGCCATCCTTTATTGAAGGAGCAGCAATGCACTTCTGGGAGCTAGCTGAACACATCAGCAAGCCAATGAAAAGATGCATATATATGCATCTACCAATCAGCAGCTAGCCCCCAGCTCCTGAGTCTAACTAGGTATGATTTATAACAAAGGATACCAAGAGAACTAAGCAAATTGGGTAATAGAAATAAATTGTAAATTTATTTAAAATGGTAAGCTTTATCTGAATCACAAAGGCAAAATGTGGGTTTCATATTCCTTTAAAGGGACAGTATACTTTAAAATGTTTATTGTTTAAAAAGATAGATAATACCATTCACCAGTTTTGTACATCCAACATGTTATATTAAAGGGACATTCCAGTCAAAATTTAAATGCACATCCAACATGTTATATTAAAGGGACATTCCAGTCAAAATTTAAATGCACATAGATTAATTACATCTTTGAATAGAAACATATTTGCAATATACATGTATTAGCAAAAATGCTTCTAGTAAAAGTTATCACTGTTTTAGTGTTACCATTTTTGACTGCGCGTGCAAGTGAAACATAGCTAGATATTGTCACTGCCCCCACATTTTAAATAATGCAGCTGCTCAGATCATCACTGGGGCTTGTTTCATGACAGCAATTAACAAATTGAGTCATTACCAGATGGTACAAGCACCTTAGGCTCTCTGAGCAATTGCTGTGTTTAAAATGCTGGTGCACTGGTCATACTTAAAGGACCATGATACCCAAATGTTGAAACACTTGAAAGTGATGCAGCATAGCTGTAAAAAGCTGACTAGAAAATATCACCTGAACATCTCTATGTAAAAAAGAAAGATATTTTACCTCAAAAGTTCCTCTGTAGCCACATCCCATTGTAAAGGACTTCTAAGCAGCAAATCAGTATGTCTGTCTCGGGACAGCCGAAGGATTGAGCCTCGTGCACTCTCATGTTATTTCCCTATTCAGTCTAAGGAAGTTTACTATGAAATCTCATGAGAGTTAAATCAAATCTCATGAGATCACAGTAAAAGATTTCATGACCTCAGCACTGCTGATGCTGATTGGCTGCTGTTCATTTCTTCATTTCTTTTTTTCTTTTTTTTACCTGCAGCTGGGCTGCAGCTGAGTATAACTTTTTACACAGAACTTACTCTGCTGAGCTGAGGAAATTGTGAGGTAAAATATCTTCCTTTTTTACATAGAGATGCTCAGGTGATATTTTCCTGTCAGCTTTTTACAGTTATACTGCATCCGTTTCAAGTGATTTAGCATATGAGTATTATGTCCCTTTAAACACACTTTTGAAACAGCTATAGCTTTTAGTAGAAACATTTTTGCTAATCCATGTATATTACAAAATTGCTTCTGTTCAATACCGAAATGCACCCATGTGGTTTCCAATTTTGGCTGGAATATCTCTTGCCTCTGTAGACAGCCCCCTTATCTCAGGGCTATTTACAGACTTGCATTTTAGCCAATTAGTGCTGGTTCCTGCATAACTCCATGGGAATGAACGCATGTGATAAGAGGCTGTCTGCAGTGGCTTAGAAACAAGCAGAAATGTAAAAGTTTAAAGTTGTTATAAAGTGTATTAATATAACAATTAATGTTGGTTGTGCAAAGCTGAGGAATTGGTAGTAAATGTGTTATCTATCTTTTTATATAATAACAATTTTGGTGTAGCCTGTCCCTTTAACTTTTAAAAATTGTGGGTTTTTAATGCTGGGAATTAGAAGTGTCCAAGCCTGTTGTATATCTGTGGCTAGATAGCCATAGTAGAAACAAATGCTAGGCTGTTACAATAACTCTGCTCTGTTGGCTGCATTATGTTGCTATGAGAAACTCTTCTTTTGAAAGATATTTGAGAAGGTGAGCTTGTCACACAGTGACTTGTACAAGGTCAGAATATTCCTGCTTTACAGATTATTAAGTGCAACTCATTTACACAAGAATTATCTACTATAGTTACTGCTTCTAAACAAATGATCCCTTATTTCAGAAATGTGTCACATAAATTGATCATACATTTTAGTAAAATCTTATGTTTACAGATTTTGTGTCTATGTATGTATCTGTATCCTATATATATATATATATATATATATATATATATATATATATAATCTGATGTTTTTTTCTCCCAACTTGACATTGCTATGGTCCTGTGGGCTGGAACCACCTTTTATGTACATAGTCAGACTATGTGCACAGAACTCAAAGCCGGAAGCACACAAAGTACCAGATTGTATGCATAGTGCAGAGAGTCAGGATATATATACACAGTGCAGATATACAAACTGCTTACACTGAGCCAAGTTATACAATCCCTTCTGTATGCAAAATATGTATCAAGTTGTTGGCTCAGTGCACCAATTTAGACAACTTATGCTGTGTGCAGTGCATAAAAACATGCAATATTTAAAGTGTTAGTTTGTGCACAGAGTGCAAGAACCATGCAGTCAGTCAGTGCACTGACTTATGCAATAGAGAATGAGCTGTCCCTTGTTTGCAGCAATGCATGCACATGTCTGATTTAGCAACATTTAAATGTATGCATTTTTTTCATGCAGTTTGCAAGTTTAAATCTCACAAACGATGTGCAGTGCGGGCCACCAATAACTGCAAATGGACAACTTTGGCATCTATTGGGAAGGACATTATAGAGGATGAGGATGGGGTGAGTAATAGATGCTTTCTTTTTCTTTTCTTTTTTTTCCAGAACACTTATCTTATAGTTTATAATTTCCCTGCAGGTTTCAATGCCTCACCAGTGGCTGGAGGGTAATCTTCCTGTAAGTGCTAAATGCACTGTGTGCGAGAAGACGTGTGGCAGTGTGCTTCGCCTGCAAGACTGGCAATGTCTATGGTGCAAAGCTACGGTAAGATTGAATAATCAAACTGCATATCCTTATAGTCAACACCTAATTTTTTGTGTGTGTCTTTGTTGCATCTAAAAGAGGGCACTAAGTTTTTATGGTGGTAAGGTTCGCCACTGTCCAACGGTAATGCAGTTGGAAACTGCAATGAGTCAGTCAGGCCTTAAAGCAGTGTTTCCCAACTCCAGTCCTCAGGGCGAACTGATTTTCTTTCATGTAAGTGGCAAGAGTCCATGAGCTAGTGACGTATGGGGATATACATTCCTACCAGGAGGGAGCAAAGTTTCCCAAACCTCAAATGCCTATAAATACATCTCCCACCTCACTCATACCTTAGTTTTACAAACTTTGCCTCCCTGTGGAGGTGGTGAAGCAAGTTGTGCTTGATTTTCTTCTGTGATAGGCGCTTCTAAGCATTTTGAAGCCCAAATTCCTCTCAAAGTACAGTGTTTGTCAGAGGGATGTGAATGGAGTATTGCCTGATGATACCATGTTTTCACCTATGGGAAATCTATTCTAAGGCTCTCTGTAAATCGGTCGCAGGGATTCATCTGCTGCCTCCCTTTACAGATCGACATTATACTCTACCATTACCTCTGCTGATATGTTTCAGTACTGGTATCATTTTTTTCAAGACACTCTCAGCTATGTTTGGCACTTTATATTATAAAGTTTTGAATGTATATTGTATATATTTGCCATGAGTCAGGTCTGTGTATTTCCCTTTGCAGTTTAACAGTTTCAGCATGGAAATTATTTTTATGGGAGATTGTAGGTATTTTTTTCATACCTAGGGTTCCAGTTAGTTGTAACTTGGAGTCTGTTTTTCAAAATTTCCGTGGGCTAACTAGGCTTGCGATGAAGAAAAATGCTACTTTTTATTGCGTAATTTTTGGCACTAAATTTTTTGCCGTGAAGTTGCGCCTGTTATTTCACGAGTCGCGTCATTTCATTTTATTAGCTTGGCGCCAAAAGTATTTTCCTCTGCATTTGCGTAATCTTTGTTTGCGTCATTCTTGGTGCCAACATTTGTTATATTAAGTCTCTCTCTTTTTTGATGTTTGCTTTTGATTTTACTTTTGTATAAGAATTTTATCGTAAGCATTTTTTTTCATATTCCTGAAACTGTTATTTTGAGGAAATTGGATATTTTGTTTTAATGTTATTTTTCTTTTACATTTTGCAAGATGTCTCAAACAGATCCTGCCTCTGATGTTACTTTAGGAACTAATTTGCCTGAACACAATTTTACCAAAGCTTATTGTGTTATTGTAAATAAGCTGATTTTATTTCTTCAGCTCAATTATGTGGCACTTGTTTATTACATGTTGATAATGTTTCTATGAGTACAAATACATCTACTGTTATTTTTTTTCTCAGTTTTTCCTATTCCAGATGCTATCAGTAATATGATTGTTTAAGAATGGTCTTAACCTGGTATCTTTTACTGCGAGTGTAATGTAGCGAAACGCGCAAGAAGACGCGTTGGTGTGCAGCTCCTGACCTGTGGGATCCCCTCACTCGATTATGCATTGCTGACCAGGTATAAGGTAGAGTGAGCCGTTCTGCTGATTAAATCTTAACCAAGGAGAGGTAACACACTTGCCAAGTGAGACCGGATCAAACGGCATTGTGACTCACGGAGAACTGTTTGCTAAACCCTCCCCTGCTAACGCTTATCTGGATACCTATACCTGGTGCTTGCATTCTACTTGTCATCTTTGAATCTTTGAACGTTTGTCATGCTGGCTATCTGTGCATTTTTATAAGCTGCTTGCTTTGCCCATTAAGCTTAACACTGTCATGGAAGATTGTTATTGAACAGTTTGATCACAGCTTATTGCTTGCGTGCTTGCTTTTTGGCTTGAAAAATCTGTGCTTTACTGAACTGAACACATTCCTCTAATTAACTGTAAAAGCATTTCCACTATATCACTAGCCGGCTAGCAATGTTCTTTTTGTGTGATGGGCCATGTGTCTTGTGTGTTTGTCCTGTCTGTCCATATGCATATATATATATTTATTTATGTAGTTGTATACATACATGTAGAGTTTTAGATTTTTATGATCACATTAAACTTAATATTTTTTGCATATTACCCGAGTTGTCTCTATATATATCACTATAGATAGTAAGTGTGCTTTACCTCTGGTCTTTTGGATATACCTTATTTTGAGTCATCCACTTTCCTGTTGCAATTATTGTACCCAGAATGCACCTCTTATATACAATACTAACAAGATTGTTTGAATAATTATATCTATTTGATTAGAGTTGAGCTAGCCTCTTGGCTTTTTTTTTGTTATCTTTTACTTATGGCTAGTTTAGAGTTTTGAGAATGTACTATTATTTCAATGGAAGATAGTACTTCTTTTCAGGATCCTTTAAGGAAACCTGTATCTTTCCTTAAAAGAGCCTATGTTCTTACTTGTTTTATTCTTAGACTGGCTATTTCTATGGCTGAGGCTGCTGCTGCTTCAACTTTCTAGTTGGACAGTTTAGCTCAGCAGTTATTAGATCCTGAAGTATATAACATTGTTCTTTTATTTCAACATACAATCTTTTTATTTATGTTGCTATATTTGATGTTATTTAAATTTAATGTCAAATCTATATTTTTAGCTATTCTGACTTTTATAGCTTTATCGCTTAAATCTTGAAATATTGACATTGTGTCCTAATCTGAATGATTATTTCTAACTTTTCAGGGAAATAATTTGTTTGGTTCCTCTATAACTAGGGGTAAGGGAGTTTTTTTGGCCCCAGTCAAGAAATTTAAGGGTAAATTTAAAGCTCTCAATTGTTTTTGTTCCTTTTGTCTGTATAGAGAACTGAAAACCTCTCATTCCCCTAATGCCTCTGGCTCTATTTAGAAACCATCTTCAAATTGAAATATGTCCAAGCCTTATAAAGATTAAAATCCTGCTCCTAAATCTGCATGAAGGTACGGCCCTCAATCCAGTTCTTCTGGTGAGGGGCAGATTAAGTTATTTCAAGACATTTGAACAGTTTCAGTCCAAAATTAATAGAATATTGTTTCTCAAGGGTTTTTAATAGGTTTTTTTAGAATAAGACTTTCCATGGGAAGATTCTTTTTTACTCATGATTCAACAAACCATGTGAAGACTCAGGCTTTTCTGAAGTGTGTTTCAGACCTAGAGTTTTCAGGGGTGTTTGTACCAGTTCCTTAGCAGGAACAGGGATTGAGTTTCGATTCAAATCTATTCATAGTCCCAGAGAAAGATTATTTTTTCAGACCAATCCTGGTTCTGAAAATGTTAATTGTTTTATAAGAGTCCCCAACTTTTTAGATGGTGATTATAAGGACTATTCTGCTTTTTGTTCAGTAAGGTCATTTTATGTCCACAATAGACTTACAGGACACTTATCTACACATTGTTATTCATCCAGACCACTATAGTTTTCTGAGATTCTCTTTTTTAGACAAACATTACCAATTTGTCGCTCTTCCTTTTAGTCTAGTAACTTCACCAAGAATTTTCTCAACGGTTCTCTGTGCTCTTCTTTCTATAATCAGAGAGCAAGGTATTGTGGTATTTGGATGATATCTTGTTACTAGCTCAATCTTTTCATTTAGCAGAATCTCATACGGAACAACTAAATGTTGTTTCTTCTAGACATGGTTGGAGGATCAATTTACCAAAGAGTTTCTTTATTCTTTAGACATAGGTTACATTTTTAGGTTTCCAGATAGTTTCAGTGTCCATGATTTTTTATCTTACAGACAAGAGACGAATGAAGTTGGTCTTAGCTTGTCTAAACCTTCAGTCTCTATCATTCTCTTCAGTGGCTATGTGCATGGAAGTTTTAGGTCTCATGGTTGCAGCATCGGACGCAATCTCCTTTGCTCATTTTCATATGAGACCTCTACAGCTTTGTATGATACACCTGTGGTGCAGGGATTATACTCAGCTATCACAGTTCATATACTTAAATCCCAACACTTAACTCTCTCAGTTTTTGGTGTTTAAACCATCACCTTATTGTTCAAGGGGCCTCCTTTGTTTGTCCTTCCTGGACTGTGATCTCAACAGATGCAAGTCTAATAGGTTAGGGGGGGGTCTGAGGATCTCTGTCAGCTCAAGGGGTTTGGAATACTCAAGAGACCAATAATTACCAATAACTATTTTAGAACTCCATGCTATTTTTAGAGCTCTTCAGGCTTGTTCTCTATTGAAGAGAGAACTTTACATTCATTTTCAGACAATATCACAACAGTGGCATATGTCAATCATCAATGGGGGACTCACAGTCCTTTAGTAATGAAAGAAGTATCTCTGATATTTTCTTGGGCGGAATCCAACTCTTGTCAAGACTCTGCGATTTATATCTCAGGTGTAAACATTTGGGAAGTGGATTATCTCAGCTATCATTCTGTACATCCAGGGAAGTGGTCTCCTTTTCCAGATGTATTTGTTTCAACTTGTATAGATGTGAGGTCTTCTAGAAATAGATCTGTTGGCCTCTCTTCTGAACTAGAGACTTCAGATACCTTTCCAGGTCCAGTGATCCTCAGGCAGAAATGATGGATGCTCTAGCAGTTCCTTGGTTTTACCAATCTGCTTACATTTTTCCGCTTCTGGTTCTTCTTCCAAGGGTGATCTCTAAGATCATATTGGAACAATTTTATGTGTTTCTGATAGCACCAGCATGGCCTCTCTGGTTTTGGTATGCGGACCTTGTCTGAATGTTCAGTTGTCAGCCTTGGTCATTTTTTATAAGACCAGACCTTCTGTCTCTAGGCCCATTTTTCCATCAGGATTTCAAATCTTTTAATTTGAAGGCATAGAAATTAAATGCTTAGTTCTTAAGTCATAGAGGTTTCTCTGATTCAGTAATTATTTCTATGATACAGGCTCGTAAGTCTGTTTCAAAGAAGATTTATCATAGGGTTTGGTATACCTATATTTCATGGTGTTCCACTCATGATTATTCTTGGCATTCTTTTGAATTCCTAGGATTTTACAGTTTCTTTAGGATAGTTTGGATAAAGGTTTTGTCTGCAAATACTTTGAAGGACAAATCTATGCTCTTTCTGTCTTATTTCATAAAAAGAATGCTAAGATTTCTGATATTCACTGTTTTGTTCAGATTTCGATTTGTATCAAGCCTGTTATTAAATCAATTTCTCCTTCTTGGAGTCTCAATTATTTGGATTTTAAGATTTTGCAGGCTCTTCTTTTGAGCCTATGCATTCTTTGG
This sequence comes from Bombina bombina, assembly GCF_027579735.1. NCBI lineage: Eukaryota > Metazoa > Chordata > Amphibia > Anura > Bombinatoridae > Bombina > Bombina bombina. The sequence continues at coordinate 261,199,932 of NC_069502.1, forward strand.
ATTTGTATCTACTTTCTTAGGAAGTGTTATTTCTTTGGCTATCTCTTCTGCTAGAAGAGTTTTCTGAATTGTCTGCTCTATTTCTTATCTGATTTTCCTTCAAGATAAGCTGTTTTGCGGACTTTGTTTTTATTTTTTTTTTCTTTAAGTTGTGATTTCTAACAACATCTATAGGGAGATTTTTGTTTCTTCCTTGTGTCCTAATCCTAAGAATACTTCTTATAGGTATTTTCATTCTTTGGAAGTGGTAAGAGCTTTGAAATGTTATGTTGAGGCTACTATAGATTTCAGAAAGACTTCTAGTCTATTTGTTATTTTTTCTGGTTCCAGAAAAGGTCAAAAATCCTTTGCCATTTCTTTGACATCTTGGTTGAAGTTTAGATTCACAAGGCTTATTTGAAGGCGGGGCAGTCTCCGCTTCAGCGTATTACAGCTCATTCTACTAGATCAGTCGCCATATCTTGGGTTTTCAAGAATGAAGCTTCAGTTGATTAAATTTGCAAAGCAGTAACTTGGTCTTCTTTGCACTTATTTACTTTATTTTACCATTTTTATGTGTTTTCAGGAAGCTGTCTCAGTTTGATTCTAGTGCCTATGATTTAAATTTTTTGGAATTTTTTTTAAGAAAACAATTATTTTTGGGGATTTTATTTTTAAGCGGAAATAGCTGTTTTTATTGTATCCCTCCCTCTCTAGTGACTCGTGGACTTCCACATCTTGGGTATTATATCCCATACGTCACTAGCTCATGGACTCTTGCCACTTACATGAAAGAAAACATAAAAACTTACCTGAAAAATTCATTTATTTCATATTGGCAAGAGTCCATGAGACCCACCCTATTTTTTGTGCTTATGATTTTTTAGTATAAAGCACATTATTTTTCCAGTTCCTCTTTTTAATGCTTTTTACTCCTTGTTTTTTTACACCTCACTTCTTGGCTATACGTTAAACTAAGGTATGAGTGAGGTGGGAGGTGTATTTATAGGCATTTGAGGTTTGGGAAACTTTGCCCCCTCCTGGTAGGAATGTATATCCCCATACGTCACTAGCTCATGGACTCTTGCCACTATGAAAGAAATTAATTTATCAGGTAAGTTTTTACATAAATTATGTTATTTCACCTGTGCTCTAGTTAGGATACAATGATTATGTGGCTGTTAAGGGTCCTGAGGACTGGGTTTGGGAAACACTGCCTTAAATGGACACTACGCAGCTTGTAAATTCAAGTGTGTTAATACATTTTTTATTTTTTGTTTGCCTCACCACAGGGTTGTAAAATCATAGCTTGATCAATTGCGCCGCTCACCTTAATCATCACCTGTGCTGGCTAAAACTTCTGGCTACTTTATCCAGCTCAGAAACATGCTACATTAAGATGAATGGTGCAGTTGATAGGTTTGTGATTTGACAACATTTCTGTGCTGCAGCTTAAAAAAAATAAAAGTAAGCTCCAGACAGGTGGTCTATGAAGATTAAACGTAAATTTAGATATTCACGTTTGAATAACTGTATCATTTAAGTCCACATCTTATAATGTCAGCATGCAAGGTAGTATATTATATCGGTCTTTGTAAAATAGGAACATGCTTGTTTTCCCACCTAAAGAAACTGGAAGATATTCTGATACATGACCACATTGGTCAAAGAGGTGTGCATGTGGGCAGAGGGGTGCGATTTAAAAAATATATTTTTATTCAATTAATTTTATTATTATTATTTCCGTTAAAATAATGACCATTAAGTTTAAAAGTATGTTAAAGGGACATTAAACATGTTGAGATTGTGAAATAAAATGTTATGTGTAGTAAAAAATAAAATACAGTATAGTTTCATTATTTATTTTGACCCCTTTTCCATTATTCAATTCTGAAATTGTGTTTTGCAATTCCTGTGCGAACTCCAGATTTTATAAACCTGCTATATTATTCACAGCCATTGTTTTTTCCACTGTAGTAATTCATTCTAATATTACAGAACCGTGCAAAAGTTTTTTAGGCAGGTGGGAAAAAATGCTGTAAAGTAAGAATGCTTTAAAAAATAAAAATGTTAATAAGTTTATTTTTTACCAATTAACAAAATGCAAAGTGAGTGAACAATATTTGGTGTGACCACCCTTTGCATTCAAAACATCAAGTTTTCTAGGTACACTTGCACACAGTTTTTTAAGGAACTCGGCGGGTAGGTTGTTCCAAACATCTTGGCAGACTAACCACAGTTGTTATTTAGATTTAGGAAGCCTCAGTTCTGTCTCTTTATGTAATCCCAGACAAACTCAATTATACTGAGATCAGGGCTCTGTGGGGGCTATACCATCACTTACAGGTCTCCTTTTTCTTCTTTACGCTGAAGATAGTTCTTAATGACTTTGGCTGTATGTTTGGGGTGGTTGTCATGCTGCAGAATACATTTGGGTCCAGTCAGATGCATACCTCTTGGTATTACATAATGGATAAGTATCTGCCTGTATGCCACAACATTAAATCTGACCAAATCCATTTGCAGAAACTTGTAAGGAACCTCCTCCTTGCTTTACTGTTTCCTGCAGATGCTGATTCTTATACTGTTCACCAGCCATTTGGCAAACAAACTGCTTTCTGCTACAGCCAAAAATGTAAAATGTTGGCTCATCAATCCAGAGCACTTGCTGCCATGTTCCTGTTCCTGTGTTTTTGTGCATAGTTCAGTCAATTGGCCTTGTTTCCGCGTCGGAAGTATGGCTTTTTGGCCACAAGTCTTCCTTGAAGACCACTTCTGACCAGACTTCTCTGACAGTAGATGTACCAGGGCCCCACTGGTTTCTGCCAATTCTGAGCTGATGACCCTTCTGGACATCTTCCGATTGTGAACGACAGTAAGCATGATGTATCTTTCATTTGCTGCTCTAGGTCTCCTTGGTCAAGCACTGCATTTACGGTCCTCAGCTTTTGCCCGTTTCTTTGAGCTTCTTCAGAAGAGCTTGGACAGCACATCTGCAAACCCCTGCCTTGAAATGTCTGCTTGGGAGAGACCTTGCTAATGCAGCATAAATACCATGTGTCTTATTGCTTTGCTCAGTGTTGCCATGTTGTTTGACCACATTAAACTGACTTCAGCAACCTCACCTTGTTAGCAGAGTTTGACTTTTCCTCACCCAGTTTTATTCCTACACATCTGTTTCTGTCAATGATTGTGTTTCAACCTACATATTAAAGGGACAGTACACTGTAAAATTGTTTTTATATTAATGTATTTTCATTGACTTTTTATACCAGCTGCAGAGTATAAAATGTATAAGAAATTGCATTTTCAGATTTATTTCTGTATATGAAGTAGCTGGTTTTGTGCTTTTAAACCACAGGCTATTACAATGGGTTGAGCTTCAGGTAATATCAGATCTCATCATGTTATTACTTTGTGTACACACACTTGCTTCGTTATCTCATATTTGTCTGGAAAACTAAAGCTCAATACATAGGGGGATATTTATCAAAGCGTCAACTATTTTGCATTCGCGCACCAAGTACGGAGCGATGAGCATCGGACTGTTGTTAACTAACAGTCATTGATGACGCTGCTATTCGTGTTTTCCTAACTTTACTTACACCATTTCACTAAACGCTGCCACTATACTAAAATGTTTAACCCCTATCCTGCCACCACCGCAACCTAAATAAAGATATTAACCCCTATCCCACCGATACCCGACACCGCTGCAACCTAAATAAAGTTATTAACCCCTATCCTGCTGCTTCCCAACACCGCCGCAACCGAAATGAAGTTATTAACCCCTATCCCGCCACTACCCGACACCGCCGCCACTAAATAAACATATTAACCCCTAAACCTCTGGCCTCCCACATCACCACCACTAACTAAAACTATTAACCCCTAAACCGTCAGCCCCCCACATCACCAAAAACTAAATTAAGTTATTAACCCCTAAACCTAACAACCCCTTAACTTTAAATTTAAATTACAACATCCCTATCTTAATATAAATTAAAACTTACCTATAGAATTAAAATAAACTAATTTTAAACTATTAATTAACCTACCCTAACTATTATACTACAATTAAATTAAACAACCAATTAAATAAACTAAATTACATATTAAAAACACCTAACCCTACTAAAATTATTTAAATATACAATAAAACCTTATTAAAAGTACTTAATTACAAAAAAAACTGTTACAAAAAAACAAACTCTAAATTACGAAAAATAACAAACCGAATGATCAAAAATAAAATAAATTACACCTAATCTAATAGCCCTTTCAAAATAAAAAACCCCCCTAAAATAAAAAAACCCCTAGCCAACAAAAAAATACAGATGGCCCTTAATGGGCCTTTTGTGGGGCATGTCCCCAAAGATATCAGCTCTTTTACCTGTAAAACAAAATACAAACAACCTCCCAACAGTAAAACCCACCACCCAACCAACCCCCCCAAATAAAAACCCTAACTCTAACAAAAACCTAAGCTACCCATTGCCCTGAATGTATGGGTATTGCCCTTAAAAGGTCATTTAGCTCTTAACCCTTAAAAAAACTAACACTAACCCCCGACGATCCACTTACAGTTCTTGAAGTCCCGCTTGAAGGATCCATCCAGCCGGCGAAGTCATAATCCATGTGGCAAGAAGTCTTCATCCAGGCGGCCTCTTCTATCTTCATCCAGCCGGTGCGGAGCGGGTCCATCCTGAAGCCATCCGACGTGGTGCTCCTCTTCTTACGGTCGCCGCCATAAACTGAATCTTTAATTCAAGGGACGCGATTCAAGATGGCGTCCTTTGCATTCCTATTGGCTGATTTGAGTGTTAAATTCAAATCAGCCAATAGGAGGCGAGCTTCTGAAATCCTATTGACTGTTCAAATCAGCCAATAGGATGAGAGCTATTGAAATTCTGTTGTCTCATTTGAACATGGATGATGACTTCGCCTGCTGAATGGATCCTTCAAGCGGGACTGTAAGTGGATCGTCTGGGGTTAATGTTAGTGTTTTTTTTTTAGGTTTTTTTGGGTGGGTTTTATTTTTAGTTTAGGGTCTGTGCAATGTAAAAGAGCTAAATGCCCTTTTAAGGGCAATGCCCATACCAATGCCATTATTAATTTAGTACTTTTAATAAGGTTTAATTGTATATTTCAATAATTTTAGTAGGGTTAGGTTTTTTTAATATGTCATTTAGTTTATTTAATTGGTAGTTTAATTTAATTTTAGTATAATAGTTAGGGTAGGTTCATTAACAATTTAAAATTAGTTTATTTTAATTCTACAGGTAAGTTTTAATTTATATTAAGATAGGGATGTTGTAATTTAAAGTTAATGTCAGGGTTTTTTCCTTGATCTGTTTGCCATGTGCTGCTGGCAGCCATTTTACTCACCTCTCTTGTTGACCCTGGTGCATACCGTGTGATGCTGCTCATTTCCTGCACTTCCTTTTATGGCCAGACTGGTGTCATCCGTGTGAGACAGGATGCAGTCTCAGAATTGTGATGTCATCACTTATTATTTAAAGGGCCTCTGTTCAGTATGCTTTGCCCTTGCGTTTTCTCAGACCTGTTTGTGAGAGCTCCTGTGTATTACCTGGCTGTCTGACGTCCCTCCTGGTTCCTGATCCCTGGCTTGTTCCTGACTCTGCTGTTCTCCTTATTCCTGATTCCGGCTCGTCTGACTATTCCCTTTGGCTCCTGACTCGGCTCGTCTGACTACCAGTTCTGGTTTTGATTCCTGGCTTGTTATTTGACTTGTGGACTTTTTATTATTTTTTGCTATTAAGAAAGGTGTGATTATTTTTGCACTTCTTGTCTCAGTCTGATTCCTGGCACCCTGACAGTTAAGGGGTTGTTAGGTTTAGGGGTTAATAGGTTAATTTAGTTTTTGGCGATGTGGGGGGCTGGCGGTTTAGGGGTTAATAGGTTTAGTTAGTGGTGGTGATGTGGGAGGCCAGAGGTTTAGGGGTTAATACGTTTATTTAGTGGCAGCGGTGTCGGGGAGCGGCGGAATAGGGGTTAATACATTTTATTTAGGTTGCGGCTGTGTCGGGGGCAGCAGATTAGGGGTGTTTAGACTCAGGTTTTATGTTAGGGTGTTAGGTGTAAACTTAACTTGTTTTCTACCATAGAAATCAATGGGGTATATTTCATTCTCTTGCAGCATCGAACATAAGCTTTCGGTGCTTTCAGACTCCCATTGATTTCTATGGCATCTGCGATCTCAATGGTGGCGGATTGAAAACCAGGTACGATGCGTCTGAATAGCCGCAAGTGTACCTGTTAACTATTTTATAAATTGGAAAAAGTGTCAAATATAGGCAAATGTGTATTCAAAACATCTGTAATGATGTAAGCATCGATCTGCGTCGGATTATGATCGCGGGATCGTATGTTATGTCACAAATTTGAGGCTTTGATAACTAGGTCGGATCAGTCTCGCAACAATTACGATGTGGAATTCCGGCGAATTTTCGGTTGACACTTTGATAAATATCCCCCATAGGGAGAACAATGGAAAATTATCATTTTATTACTTAACTATCCTGCACCCCACTGTGAGTTTCATTTCTTCTCCTGGCTGTGTTTACTGTTCAATAGCTGAGACTCCAGTATCAAAACTTTCAGTATAGGTTGGGAAATCACAAGCTAAATCAGCTATTTCAAAGGCCAAAATAGGGGTAAAGGATCTATTTGTAAACAATTAAATACACTCCAGCAGGTAAAATGAATCATTGGGAACAATTTAAATAGGAGACCATTTTTGGGTGAACTGTCCCTTTAAATTAATGATCATTAGCACCTGTTTGCTATAATTTCTTATTCATGCACCTGACTATATGCCTACAAAATCCCTGACTTTGCACAGTGTACCTAGAAGAATTGATCCTGTTTTAAAAGCAAAGGGTGGTCACACCAAATATTGATTTTATTTAGATTTTTCTTCTGTTCACACACTTTTCATTTTGTTTTTCACACCTGCCTTAAACTTTTGCAGAATTCTGTACATTTATAATGTCCTCAGCAGATAAGATAATAGTTTTACTTAAAGAGACAATCTACTCCAAAATTGTTATTTTTTAAAAAGTTAGATAACGCCTTTACTACCCATTCCCTATCTTTGCACAGCCAACATTGTTAGATTAATATACTTTATAACCATTAAACCTCTAAATTTCCGCCTGTTTCTAAGCCACTATAGGCCACCTCTCATCTTAGTGCATTTTATTAACTTTTCACAGCTAGACGGTGCTAGTTATAGATGACATTGTTCTAACTCCTGTTAAGTTATTCATAATTTAGCACTAATTAGTTTAAATGCAAGTCTAAATAGCACTGAGATAAAGAGGCAGTCAAAAAAAAATCTACGTTACAACTAGGGTTTCCTTCCAGCTGGTATTTTACTGACATGGCCACTATTTTTAAGGTTCAGATCAAAGTTAAAAAAATAACTAAATAGAACTAAAGATGCTATAATAGTGACACTTCAGCTAAGAGTCTTACGCCTAGATTTAGAGTTTTGTCGGTAAAAAGCTGCGGCTCTAACGCTCCTTTTTTTTCCAGCGCACCCTTAAGCCAACGCTGGTATTATGAGTTTTCTGAATGGCTGCGTTAGCCTCAGAAAAGTGAGCGTTGAGCCAAATTTAGCTCCACTTCAACCCTCAATACCAGTGCTGCTTACGGTAGCGGTAAGCTGGAAAAATGTGCTCGTGCACGATTTTCCATAGGAAACAACGGGGCTTAGCTGGCTGAAAAAAAACAAAAAAGCAGCGTTCAGCTCCTAACGCAGCCCCATTGTTTCCTATGGGGAAACACTTTCTAAGTCTACACCTAACACCCTAACATGAACCCCGAGTCTAAACACCCCTAACCTTACACTTATTAACCCCTAATCTGCCGCCCCCGCTATCGCTGACACCTGCATTTTATTATTAACCCCTAATCTGCAGCTCCGGACGCCGCCTCCACCTACATTATCCCATTGAACCCCTAATCTGCTGTCCCTAACATTGCCGACACCTACATTATATTTATTAACCCCTAATCTCCCCCCCCCCAATGTCGCCGCCACCTACCTATACTTATTTACCCCTAATCTGCCGACCGGACATCGCCGCCACTATAATAAATATATTAACCCCTAAACCGCCGCACTCCCTCCTTGCAAACACTATAATAAATTTTATTAACCCCTAATCTGCCCTCCCTAACATCACTGCCACCTACCTACAATTATTAGGTAATTGTAGGTAGTCGCCGCTACTATAATAAAGTTATTAACCCCTAAACCTAAGTCTAACCCTAACACCCCCCCTAAGTTAAATATAATTTAAATAAATCTAAATAAATTTACTATAATTAAATAAATTATTCCTATTTAAAACTAAATACTTACCTATAAAATAAACCCTAATATAGCTACAATATAACTAATAGATACATTGTAGCTATTTTAGGATTTATATTTATTTTACAGACAACTTTGTATTTATTTTAACTAGGTACAATAGCTATTAAATAGTTAATAACTATTTAATAGCTACCTAGTTAAAATAAGTACAAAATTACCTGTAAAATAAATCCTAACCTAAGTTACAATTACACCTAACACTACACTATCAATAAATTAATTAAATAAATTACCTACAATTATCTAAACTAAAATACAATTAAATAAACTAAACTATAGTACAAAAAAAACAAACACTAAATTACAAAAAAAAAAATATTACAAGAATTTTAATCTAATTACACCTAATCTAAGCCCCCTAATAAAATAAAAAAGCCCCCCCAAAATAATAAAATTCCCTACCCTATACTAAATTACAAAAGTAATCAGCTCTTTTACCAGCCCTTAAAAGGGCTTTTTGCAGGGCATTGCCCCAAAGTAATCAGCTCTTTTACCTGTAAAAAAAAAAAAGACCCCCCCAACATTACAACCCACCACCCACACACCCCTACTCAAAAACCCACCCGATCCCCCCTTAAATAAACCTAACACTACCCCATTGAAGATCACCCTACCTTGAGCCATCTTCGCCCAACCGGGCCGAACTCTTCATCCGATGCGGGCACAAGTGGTCCTCCAGCCGGGCAGAAGTCTTCATCCGATCGGGGCAGAAGAGGTCCTCCATCCAGCAGAAGTCTTCATCCAAGCAGAATCTTCTATCTTCATCCTTCCGGCGATGAGCGGTTCTATCTTGAAGACCTCCGGCGCGGAACATCCAGCTCTACCGACGACTACCCGACGAATGACTGGTCTTTTAAATGACGTCATCCAAGATGGCGTCCCTCAAATTCCGATTGGCTGATAGGATTCTATCAGCCAATCGGAATTAAGGTAGGAAAAATCCGATTGGCTGATGTAATCAGCCAATCGGATTGAAGTTCAATCCGATTGGCTGATTGGATCAGCCAATAGAATTGACCTCACATTCTATTGGCTGATCCAATCAGCCAATCAGATTGAACTTCAATCCGATTGGCTGATTAAATCAACCAATCGGAATTTTCCTACCTTAATTCCGATTGGCTGATAGAATCCTATCAGCCAATCAGAATTCGATGGACGTCATCTTGGATGACGTCATTTAAAGGACCAGTTATTCGTCGGGTAGTCGTCGGTAGAGCTGGATGTTCCGCACCGGAGGTCTTCAAGATGGAGCCGCTCATCGCCGGAAGGATGAAGATAGAAGATTCCGCTTGGATGAAGACTTCTGCTGGATGGAGGACCTCTTCTGCCCCGATCGGATGAAGACTTCTGCCCGGCTGGAAGACCACTTGTGCCCGCATCGGATGAAGAGTTCGGCCCGGTTGGGCGAAGATGGCTCAAGGTAGGGTGATCTTCAATGGGGTAGTGTTAGGTTTATTTAAGGGGGGATCGGGTGGGTTTTAGAGTAGGGGTGTGTGGGTGGTGGGTTGTAATGTTGGGGGGGTCTTGTATTTTTTTTTACAGGTTAAAGAGCTGATTACTTTGGGGCAATACCCCGCAAAAAGCCCTGTTAAGGTCTGGTGAAAGAGCTGATTACTTTTGTAATTTAGTATAGGGTAGGGAATTTTATTTTGGGGGGCTTTCTTATTTTATTAGGGGGCTTAGATTAGGTGTAATTAGTTTAAAATTTTTGTAATATTTTTTTATTTTTTGTGATTTAGTGTTTGTTTTTGTACTATAGTTTAGTTTATTTAATTGTATTTTAGTTTAGATAATTGTAGGTAATTTATTTAATTAATTTATTGATAGTGTAGTTAGGTGTAATTGTAACTTAGGTTAGGATTTATTTTACAGGTAATTTTGTACTTATTTTAACTAGGTAGCTATTAAATAGCTATTTAATAGCTATTGTACCTAGTTAAAATAAATACAAAGTTGCCTGTAAAATAAATATAAATCCTTAAATAGCTACAATGTAATTATTAGTTATATTGTAGCTATATTAGGGTTTATTTTATAGGTAAGTATTTAGTTTTAAATAGGATTAATTTATTTAATTATAGTAATTTTAGTTTGTTTTATTTAAATTATATTTAAGTTAGGGGTGGTAGGTTAGGGTTAGACTTAGGTTTAGGGGTTAATAACTTTATTATAGTAGCGGCGACGTTGGGGGCGGGAGATTAGGGGTTAATAATTGTAGGTAGGTGGCGGCGATCTTAGGGAGGGCAGATTAGGGGTTATTAAAATTTATTATAGTGTTTGCGAGGTGGGAGTGCGGCGGATTAGGGGTTAATACATTTATTATAGTGGCGGCGATGTCCGGTCGGCAGATTAGGGGTTAATAAGTGTAGGTAGGTGGCGGCGACGTTGGGGGGCAGATTAGGGGTTAATAAATATAATATAGGTGTCGGCGATGTTAGGGGCAGCAGATTAGGGGTTCATAGCTATAATGTAGGTGGCAGCAGTGTCCGGTCGGCAGATTAGGGGTTAAAAAAAATTATTATAGTGTTTGCGATGTGGGGGGGCCTCGGTTTAGGGGTTCATAGGTAGTTTATGGGTGTTAGTGTACTTTGTAGCACTGTAGTTAAGAGCTTTATGTTCCGGCGTTAGCCCATAAAACTCTTAACTACTGACTTTTTTATGCGGTAGGAGACTTGGAGGTAGAGGCTGTACCGCTCACTTCTTCCAAGACTCGTAATACCCGCGTTAGGCAAATCCCATAGAAAAGATAGGATACGCAATTGACGTAAGGGGATTTGCGGTAGCCAAAAGTCACAGAAGAAAAGTGAGCGGTACACCTGTACCTACCAAACTCTAAATACCAGCGGGCGTTAAAAAGCAGCGTTAAGACCCCTTAACGCTGCTTTTTTAAAGCTAACGCAGAACTCTAAATCTAGGTGTTAGAATCTAATTATAAACCATTGATCAGCCGTATCAGCTTTATTTTCTAGTACTGTAATGCTAATGAGCATGGCCAGTAATTTTTCAAAAATATGGGTACTAAAATATTACATATATTTAAACAACTAATACAATTTAAAAAGAAAAATATATATACTGTATATATATTCATATATATATATATATATATATATATATATATATATATATATATATATCTAACGAAAGAGTTTATATTCTGCGCCTTTCTTCTGCGGTGTAATAAGTTGTGGGGCAAAGACAACCCCTCTATCTAAGGACTTACTTCAAAAAACCTCAATCCGTATGAGGTAAGTAGTCACCAGAGTATAGATGTTATTCCAGGATCAGTACAGGTTGTCGTCCGTAAGCTGATTCACTGATGTAGATGAAACAATGTATCCAATGTGCTGTAAAACAGGGTTGAGTGCAGAGTCCTCGCCACCCAGTAAGATCTCTGAGGAGATATGTGAAAAAGGAGACAGACAAGAGGGCCAAACAATAGTGAAGTACGCCTTTATTAAATAAAACATACACACATAAAAGCCTCAGATGTCAGCCCACTCACACAAGGTGACCTCAATCGATATGAGGTAAGTATAAGCCCAGTTAAAAGACATCAAATGGCGAATCAAATTAATGCACCAGCCCGGTAAATAATATTCACTCAGACAGTACCGTACTGCGTCCCTGACTCGTTTCGAAGTTGCCTTCTTCCTCAGAGGGATAGAAGTATGGAGATACTTACACATACAACTGGAGAGTGATTTAAAACCCGCGGCGTGTGACCACGAACGAGATTGCCGTTCTCTGATTGGTTACACTATCTTGCGGTTCATTGGATTAACCTTCCGTTGCGTGATTGGTCTAAACCGGGTCATGTGACCGTGTCATGAGACCCGATTGTCTGTATTATTCAGACCTTTAAGGTGGACCAATACCGCATCGTAAGGAACATAGCACAATTGGATAGTAATACATATATAGGTAAAAAATGCTTAAATAGATGAAGTGACCACTCTATACCATATAATAAAAAAGGAATAATACCTAAAAAAAATTAAAGATAATATCGATATATACAATGTTAATATACATATCAACGGAAAAATTGAGAATATAAGTATAAATATAGCTAGTATCATACATGATCATAAAAAGAGAATATATTAATAAATAAATAAAACTAAAAGCTATAAAAACATAAATCTTTGTATTAAAAATATATATATATATATATATATATATATCGGACTATATATATATATAAATTAATTTAAAAAAAAATGTATTATTATATATTTGAAAATACGGTAAAAGATTGGAAGCCAATAGTTAATAATGAATACTCAATCTAAAATATAATTATCATTACTACATAGGGAACAAAATATAAAAAGTTAAAAACCAGTATATATCAATTATATACGAGAGAAATCTCAATGTATCCTTCCTGGTAAAATATTTTATAAATAAATAAATTTTACTTCATTTTTTAAAAAAGGTCTTGCTGCACTGAAGTGATTTGTTTATGGCTTGTAGGGATTTGCATAGGGATAAAGAGATTTAATACCTGGTTACAAGTTTTATTGTTGTGTGTAGCTAGACCTGAAATATCATACTACGCGTCCATGCTTCCCCTCCCTAACAGACTCATATTTACATACAAATAGCAAAATCGCTATAAAAAGAAACCAGGAAAAATGATTGTGCTAAGCATTGCATCTCATTGTGTCGTCTTTATAAAATGTGTGTGAGTGAATGAATTGAATTCCATTGTTCTTAAGTCAGAAATGGGAACTTTGAGTGAAAGATTTTGATTATTTAGATTGAACCATGTTCAATGTTATACAATTCTCTTTGTCAGTTATAAATGTATATAAGAATGGATTTGTTCTTGCTACCGTGATGTCTGAGATCTAAATGCACCATGTTGTCAAAAACAGTAGAAAGTGCTTTCTTTGCATATATTTATTTTGGCTCCAGTCATGCTTCTGCTGCATGATGTGCCACAGTGGGAACTTGCTTCTAGGAAGTTGAAAATTGCATTACTAAGGGAATTTGTAGGGACTGACTCCCAAAGGTCCTGATGATCCAAAACTCACTGTAAAAGTTTGGTGATATAAACGTATTTGCTTTTGTGTTGCGATAAACATTCATAATGATTAAAGGTGTTTGTAACTGAGTGAAGATTTTTCTCAAAAAGTCGCCTTTGCCATGTATTGCGAGTGTTTATTTCTTGTATTGTAATTTTCATAGTTTGACATACTCTGCGCTTGTTGCTTTGTGTAACATAAGAAATAATGCAAAAATATGTAGTGTAATAATTAATATAAATATATTTTACCCTATGTATTTTTGCATTACTGAGTTTCTCTTAAGTATTTATCTAATATATATAGATATGCTTAATAATACAAAACTACTTAGCAAAAAACTTTTTTTTTACACTATGTAATATTATATTACTATGCATATAGATATATTTATATAGAAAGAGAAGCAGTCTGCAAAAAAACAACAGCTCAGTGGCTCGGTTACCACCTGAGTAGCTTCTTTTAGCCCAATTGTGTTTTTCACAGAAAAAAACTTTTCCAAAGTATATCAGACTGATCTCACCTAACAAGGTCAGTCCAGCACCAAAATACCAGGCAATTCTCCTCTGAACAAGGGAAACAGCAACCCCAGACCATCGTTTCAGCCTCCTTAGGGCCTCATCAGTGGTGGGGTGCAGCCATATCCCTCTAAGCACATTGGGCAAGGAGTCCAAGTCTGGTTTCCCCCATCTGATGTCATTTCCCTTGTTCAGAGGAGTATTGCCTGGTATTTCGAGGCTGGACTGACCTTACTTGGCGGGATCAGACTGATATATTTCAGGAAAATTTTCCTTTGTGAAAAGCAGAACTGGGCTAAAAGAGGCTGCTTCTAGGTGGTGACTCACCATAGAACAAGCTATTGAGCTGCTGTTCGTTCCTGGTAGAGCGCTTCTCTCTTTGTATGCATTTGAATAATAACCCTGGGGAGGTCTTGGGAGATGGGGGAAACCAGGCGCAGACCCCTTGCCCAGTGTGTGTTTAGAGGAATATGGCTGCATTTCACTGACGATGCCCACAAGATGCCAAAACGATTGTCCTTGTTAGGCGAGATCAGCCTGATATACTTTAGGAAATTTCTCCTCTGTGAAAAGAGTCGGGTCACAGGAGGTTTCTAAACAGAATTTAAACGTTTATTAGTTTTAGTATCAAGATGACTAGTTTCCACAATATCCAAAGTAATCAACACCTCTTTTAACAAGGAACGAATATACTCCATCTTAAAGAGATAAGAAGATTTATCAGTGTCAATTTCTGAGGTAGGATCTTCTGAATCAGATAGATCCTCATCAGAGGAGGATAATTCAGTATGTTGTCGGTCATTTGAAATTTTATCAACTCTATGTGAAGTTTTAAAAGACCTTTTACATTTATTAGAAGGCGGAATAGCAGACAAAGCCTTAGATCTAAGGCATCAGCAATAAAATCTTTTATATTCACAGGGATATAATGTACATTAGATGTTGAAGGAACAACAGACATTGTACTAGTACTGACGGATACATTCTCTGCATGTAAAAGCTTATCATGACAACTATTACATACCACAGCTGGAGATATAATCTCTGCTAACTTACAACAGATACACTTATCTTTGGTAGAACTGTTATCAGGCAGCAGGAATCAAACAGTGGTTTCTAAGACAGGATCAGATTGAGACATCTTGCAAATATAAGAGAAAAAACAACATATAAAGCAAAATTATCAATTTCCTTATATGATAGTTTCAGGAATGGGAACAAAATGCAAACAGCATAGCCCTCTGAGCATAGAAAAAGGCAAGGAGCATATAGGAAGTGGGGTTTAAATAAATAATTTATTTGGCACCAAGTATGAAGCACAACGCAAAATTATTTTTTTTGGCGCTAACAACATCCGGAAATGACGCAACTCGCGTCATAGCAGACGCAACCTTGTGCAAGGAAACCTGGCATCAACTAAGATGCCGGAAATTACGAATTTACGACACTGAACGTACCTTCCCGTCAAAAAAATTCTCGCGCCAAGAATGACGCAATAAATATCAGCATTTTGCGACCTCACAAACCTAATTTTGCCCACGAAAATTAATGAAAAAGCAGTCAATTTGAAGAAAAGACTATACCCCAGGTAAGAAAAAATAACTTCCTAAATATATTTTCCCAATTTTGAAACTGCTAGTCTGCAAAAGGAAATATACATAAACCTGACTCATGGCAAATATAAGTACGCACAACGCAAAATTATTTTTTTTGGCGCTAACAACATCCGGAAATGACGCAACTCGCGTCATGGCAGACGCAACCTTGTGCAAGGAAACCTGGCATCAACTAAGATGCCGGAAATTACGAATTTACGTCACTGAACGTACCTTCCCGTCAAAAAAATTCTTGCGCCAAGAATGACGCAATAAATATCAGCATTTTGCAACCTCACAAACCTAATTTTGCCCACGAAAATTAATGAAAAAGCAGTCAATTTGAAGAAAAGACTATACCCCAGGTAAGAAAAAATAACTTCCTAAATATATTTTCCCAATTTTGAAACTGCTAGTCTGCAAAAGGAAATATACATAAACCTGACTCATGGCAAATATAAGTACGCACAACGCAAAATTATTTTTTTGGGCGCTAACAACATCCGGAAATGACGCAACTCGCGTCATGGCAGACGCAACCTTGTGCAAGGAAACCTGGCATCAACTAAGATGCCGGAAATTACGAATTTACGTCACTGAACGTACCTTCCCGTCAAAAAATTCTCGCGCCAAGAATGACGCAATAAATATCAGCATTTTGCAACCTCACAAACCTAATTTTGCCCAAGAAAATTAATGAAAAAGCAGTCAATTTGAAGAAAAGACTATACCCCAGGTAAGAAAAAATAACTTCTTAAATATATTTTCCCAATTTTGAAACTGATAGTCTGCAAAAGGAAATATACATAAACCTGACTCATGGCAAATATAAGTACAATACATATATTTAGAAATTTAAATACATAAAATGCCAAACCATAGCTGAGAGTGTCTTAAGTAATAAAAACATACTTACCGAAAGACACCCATCCACATATAGCAGATAGCCAAACCAGTACTGAAACAGTAACAGTAGAGGTAATGGAATATGAGAGTACAGTATATTGTCGATCTGAAAAAGGAGGTAGGAGATGAATCTCTACGACCGATAACAGAGAACCTTTGACAAGATTTCCTGTGAAGAAAACCATAAAATCAATAGGCGATACTCTCTTCACATCCCTCTGACATTCACTGTACGCTGAGAGGAATCAGGATTTAAAATGCTGAGAAGCGCATATCACAGAAAAAAAATCAAGCACAAACTTACTTCACTACCTCCATAGGGAGGCAAAGTTTGTAAAACTGAATTGTGGGTGTAATGAAGGGTGTATTTATAGGCATTTTGAGGTTTGGGAAACTTTGCCCCTCCTGGAAGGATTGTATATCCCATACGTCACTAGCTCATAGACTCTTGCCAATTACATGAAAGAAATGCAAATAATATTGTGTAATTAGTGGCCAGGGTTTTTTGTAACCTGCATGCATGTGTTAAGGCTAAGCCTAGAATGTTAATTTGTTTTGTCTTTAGCATCATATTCAATCTTGCTGCCTAAAACATGTGCTGCTAGGCTAGTGCTAACAAAATATATATGCATTGTTTTTTGTTGTTGTTTTTTTTAATGCAAGAAGTTTGTTTTTAATCTTAAGGTTAGTTTAAAAAGAGATCCTTGGCCTGGCAAGAGGGCATCAATGTAAGTGGTTCTCCTAGGAGATTTGGGGCAAATTGCATGACTCTGATGCTTAGCTTTGCCAGTACATGCCCTGTATTATATGTAAGTAAGACATGCCCACATATGATGGCACATTAGCTCATTAAATTTACACTAATAGGTACAGCAAATAAAGCACCAATTTGACAATAACCTACAAAGCTTTATTGCATACTAAACCTGTTCACCTCTTAAAATAATATACACACAGTCACACACATATACATATATATTTATTTATGTACCCATATATAAATGCCCCACCTCTGCTCTGACTATGTGATTAAACTCCTTACAACTCCTTTTTCCCATATTCAAGGCTGGATTTATAGAGCTGGCACGCACCTCTAGGCAAATGTATACTAGACATTTCTACTTATTGGTTAGTGATATCACCACTCTGCTTAATAAAGTAAAACGTATTTCTCTGTATTTTTTTTACTGTGCTGTACAGTAGATCCCATAATGCATTGCAATGTGAAGTATCTTGTAAAAATAGTTTTTTATACTTTGACAGAATAGCATTCATAGGCAGTTGTTTTCTTAAAAAGCTCCAACACTGCCTATATTTAGTGATCACCATATTTTGTCTATTTCTAAAGTAGATACTAGGGCATAATATCACTATGCCAGCATTATGGTGCAAAGTACTATGATGATGTTTGGTTGCTGAAACACATAAACCCATTTTTATTCTTTTTTGATTCAGATAGAGCATGTCATTTTAAGCAACTTTCTAATTTACTCCTATTATCATTTTTCTTCATTCTCATGGTATCTTTATTTGAAAAAGTAGGGATGTAAGCTTAGGAGCAGGCCAATTTTTGGGTAGCGCTTGCTGATTGGTGGCTACATTTAGACAGTGCCTCACCATCCACTGACCTCCCCGCAAGTCACTGCTACTAAGGTACCTTTGGAGATCCCAAAAAATCTTTGCACCAGGGCCCTCTGAGTACGTCTGCTACTGTGAACAAAGTTATTTTTTCTGTATCCTGTGAGAAAAAGGGAGTTTCAGTTTTCTAAATACACTGTACAATAAAGCCGAGTTTTTAAAGCTTTATCAAAATATATATTTTTAGCTTTTGCATAGGTGGTTTAGCTAAATGTTTATTAATACATAACTCCTTTTTATTTTATCAAGTATTATTATTGCTAGAAATAGTAACAGCAATTAACGCATGTGGTCACAGAGATTAAACAATATATTGACTAATTTATATTAATAATATTTACTAATTTTACTACTTTTGCTTACAATACTAAAGGGACAGTAAACACTTTAATTACAAGACATTTCTGTTGTGTTTCTATAGAATAACATATCAGCCAAGTCTTAACATTTTTAAAACAAATTAAGATCCTTCAATTATTTATTGCAATTTTTTTTCAATAGCCAAACTCCCCCAACCATTTGCCTTATTTGGAGGAGACAATCTGGGCTTTAGTCCTCAGACAAAAAGGCTAGTCACAGTCATAAAGGGGAATAGTTTTGCAGTTGTTATCTGATAAAGCCTATTAAAGGGACAGTCTAGGCTAAAATAAACTTTAGTGATTCAGATAGGGCATGTAATTTTAAACAATTTTCCAATTTACTTTTATCACCAATTTTGCTTTGTTCTCTTGGTATTCTTAGTTGAAAGCTTAACCTAGGAGGTTCATATGCTAATTTCTTAGACCTTGAAGGCCACCTCTTTTCAGAATGCATTTTAACAGGTTTTCACCACTAGAGGGTGTTAGTTCACGTATTTCATATAGATAACACTGTGCTCGTGCACGTGAAGTTATCTGGGAGCAGGCACTGATTGGCTAAACTGCAAGTCTATCAAAAGAACTGAAACAAAGGGGCAGTTTGCAGAGGCTTAGATACAAGATAATCACAGAAGTTAAAAGTATATTATTATAACTGTGTTGGTTATGCAAAACTGGGGAATGGGTAATAAAGGGATTATCTATCTTTTAAAACAATAAAAATTCTGGTGTAGACTGTCCCTTTAAGGACAGACATATTGCAGAGTTAGCCTTGAGCAGTCAGCAGGGTGCAGTTTAAGTTCTGGGAATTAGAAAATGCTCCGTTCTAAATTACATAAAAAGAGGCAAAATAAATAATGAAAATATAATGCAAATTAGTTTCATTACACATAACTAAACATTTTATGTACAAATATCAAGGTGTTTACTAGCTAGGGAACGTGTTCGCTTATCTTTGCATTTAATTATCGTACATGGAAATTCTAGCACAGCACCACTCCAGCAGGGCCTGTCAGTCATCCTGAACCAAGGAGTTTGGGTTGATTTATGCACAGATACTGATAAAAAAATCCAGTGTAAAACCTTTTAAAAACTTACTTAGAAGCTCCCAGTTTAACACTGTTAAAGGGATAGTACACCCAAAAATTTTGTTGGCATTGTTTAAAACATCATATTCAGATATTAAATTACACAAATAACACCTATTAGCCATTATTTAGCATTTACATACAATTTGCAAAACAAAATATAAATGCTGGCAAACCCTTCTTTTGGATTATTATGCAGTCAAATTGCTGATTTCTACCTAGGTAGAACTAATATGGCGTTGCGCATGCCCATTTAAAGTAACTTCTTCCAACGCATGCGCATATGCTACTTGTCTTCAGCTTCAGCCGCGCGCGTCATGAACTCCTCGCCAGATGCGTGATGTAGTAGTGGGCATGGCGCACCAGAACGATGGAGTAAGTTATTGGCAGCTCAGTTAGGAGGTACATAATGTATGCGCTTGCGATATTGTAGGTATGCATATTCACTGTGCATTACGCATACGAGCGCACACAAGTTAAAATGACGAAATTGAGTACAGTAGCTCATTGAAATATTCAAATTACATGATCTGTGCTGCAGCGCTATTGGATGAAGTGCTGGCACAGATTATCTGCAACTCCAACCTACATTTATGGGCGGTCATTACGGCCGTTTAGAGGGGAAAATAAAACATAATTTTTTTTACACATTAAAGCTTTGTTGAAGGTAAGAATCAGTAGTTTTTAATCTAGGACACCTTAACTAAGTGACTATGTATTTTGTAGTACGCTCCAAAAAAGATTTCAAACCCTTTAATGAGATAAGCCTGTGACACCCACTGAAAGGGGCTGATAACAGAACCTCCTCCCTCCCCTCTCCCCTGCAAACAGAAGCAGTCTTAAGTCTGTATACATCAGTATAATCTAAAACTTTTGGGCTTGGTTAGGAGTCTGAAAATCAGCACAATGTTATTTAAAAATAAGCAAAACTATAAACTTTAACAAAACCACACCCAGGTGGGGTATATAGACAATCATCTACAAAACATTTATGAAAATAAAAATCTAGTGTACAATGTCCCTTTAATAAATAGATGGTTGCACCCTTCTGACTTTTCAAGGCTAACTCTGCAACATATATGTCCCTAATTGGCGTTGTCAGAGATCAACTGGGGAACAACATTGAATTTTATACTAACTTTATGACAGTGACTAGGCTTGTTGTCTGAGGACTAAAGCTCAGATTGACAAATAAGGCAAATGGTGTATGCAGTTTATCTATTTAAAAATAACTGCAGTTAAAAGAATACTTAGGTGATATGTTATTCTATAACAACACAACAGAAATGTCTTCTAATTACAAGATTTACTGTCACTAAATTGTTCTCACTATCGAACCCGAGGCAAAACGAGAACATTACTATTGCTTAGCACATTATTATAAACTAGTCCTAAAGCCCGTGTATATGGACCATTTTTTGCAGTACAGCGGTCCCACCCCTTACTCTCTCTCTCCCCCCCCCCTCTATTTTGCTCTCTCTCCCCCCCCCCTCTATTTTGCTCTCTCTCCCCCCCCCCTCTATTTTGCTCTCTCTCTCCCCCCCCTCTATTTTGCTCTCTCTCTCTCCCCTCTATTTTGCTCTCTCTCTCCCCCCTCTATTTTGCTCTCTCTCTCCCCCTCTATTTTGCGCTCTCTCCCCCCTCTCTTTTGCTCTCTCCCTCCCCTCTCTTTTGCTCTCTCCCCCCTCTCTTTTGCGCTCTCTCTCCCCCCTCTCTTTTGCTCTCTCTCTCCCCCCTCTATTTTGCTCTCTCTCCCCCCTCTATTTTGCTCTCTCTCCCCCCTCTATTTTGCTCTCTCTCCCCCCTCTCTTTTGCTCTCTTCCCCCTCTCTTTTGCTCTCTCTCACCCCTCTCTTTTGCACTCTCTTTCTCCACCCTCTCTTTTGCTCTCTCTCCCCCCTCTCTTGCTCTGTCTCTTCCCCCTCTCTTTTGCTCTATCTCCCCCTCTCTTTAACTCTCTCTCCCCCCCTCTCTTTTGCTCTCTATCCCCTCTCTTTTGCTCTCCCCCCCCCCTCTTTTTTGCTCTCTCCCCCCTCTTTTGCTCTCTCCCCCCTCTTTTGCTCTTTCTCTCCACCCTCTCTTGCTCGCTCTCTCTCTCTCTTACCCCTCTCTTTTGCTCTCTATTTCTCCACCCTCTCTTGCGCTCTCTCTCTCTCTTACCCCTCTCTTTTGCTCTCTCTCTCCCACCTCTCTTTTGCTCTCTCCCCCCTCGTGCTTTCTCTCTCTCCCCCCCTCTCTTGCTCTCTCCCCTCTCTTTTGCCCTCTCCCCCTCTCTCGTGCTTTCTCTCTCCCAACCCTCTCTTGTTCTGTCTCTCTCTTACTCCTCTCTTTTGCTCTCTCTCCCACCTCTCTTTTGCTCTCTCCCCCCTCCCTATTGCTCTCTCTCTCCCGCTCTCTTTTGCTCTCTCTCATCCTCTCGTTTGCTCTGTCTCGTCTCTCTCATCCCCTCTTTTGCTCTGTCTCTCTCATCCTCTCTTTTGCTCTGTCTCTCTCATCCTCTCTTTTACTCTCTCTCTTTCTTCCCCTTCTCCTTTGCTCTCTCTCCCCCCTCTTTTTTGCTCTCTCTTCCCCCTCTTTTTTGCTCTCTCTTACCCCTCTCTTGGTCTCTCTCCCACCTCTCTTTTGCTCTCTCACCCCTCTCTTTTGCTCTTTCTCACCCCTCTCTTTTGCTCTCTCTTACCCCTCTCTTTTGCTCTATTGCTCTCTCTCACCCTTCTCTTTTGCTCTTCCTCTTTCGCGGCAGACGGCCACTGCTGCCCGGACCCGCGTCTTCACGCCCACCGCCCCCCCCATCATGCCCGGTCCAGCCCCTGTCATGCCCATCCAGCCTCGCCCCCTTCAGGATCAGGTGCCAGGTCAGTTTGTTGAAGGCCAGGTGTGTTTGTCCTTGCGCAATCTCTACTGCGCATGACAGCTTTGGACAAACACACTTGGCCTTTTATATTATAGGATATTTGCAGGGTGTGAATGTCTAGTCACACGAATCACGATTTCTATTGAAGTCAATGGAGGCATTATGCATTTCCATACAATACATGCACTAAATCCAAGGCTGTAACAGTAATCTTACCCACCTACTAATTCATTCCTTTTTTGGCACAATTCCTTTTCATACATTTTGTGATCTAATTGGTGCCTGTTTTTTTGTGGCCTAAAAGGTGCTAGTTGTGTGACCATTGATACATTTTGACCATTGTTTCCCTTACATTTTACACTCTCTGCAGGTACATTCCTCATGTAAGGATCTTCTACCTGTAAAATGCCCACTAGGACAATGTAAGGTGTCTGTAATTCCCCCGACAGCTCTCAACAGCATTGACTCAGATGGTAAGTTCCATCAGCAGAAGCTTTACATCGTGAGTTTGCTTATTCAGTGTACTGAATGCATAATAGAATCAAACTACTTAATTATAATGTTAAATCAGTTATATTCCTATGAATTTAATCTCAGCAGATTTGTAATGTACAAATGTAATGGTTCTATTGTATTATAATTTTGGCACTATTCATACACATGACTACAAATATGTTTTTTTTATCATCAGCTGCTTTGTCCTGCAGTTAGCTGTACAAGCATGAATATGTCTGAGATAAGATTCAAAGACTGTCTTGTTCCCCTTGTGTTTATTCTCCTTCTGCTTATTATCCATCTCCATCTGCCATGCCCCAGAAGTCACTCCCACACATCAGAAGCTCAGTATGCTAACCCTGCTGCCTGTGATGAGATATATAACTCTTAAGGACAGCAGACTAAAAATGAGGACATAGATGTATTTTACATATGTGCTGATGTTAAATGGGCATGAAAATATATATATACATAGATAACAGTGTTACCAACTGAGTAGCATATGAAGTAGCCAGGTGAGGGTGCAGTGTAATATGTTTGCAATATTATAACATTTTATGTTAATTATACATTTTACTTAAGCTATGCAAAGCACACATTAATTGCATAATTTAACATAATTTTATTTAATGATAATTTGCACTGAAGCATTGAATTTTTTTTAATATTAGCTTATTTAAGCTTAAAGGGACAGTAAAGTAAAAATTAAACCTAAATGGTTTATCTAGAGCATGACATTTTAAACAACTTTCCAATTGACTTCTATTATCAATTTTGCTTAGTTCTTGGTATCCTTTATTATTATTGTTTGTTAAAGAGTAATCTTAGGTGAGCTTTGGAGGTGCACGTGTATTAAGCCATATGGCAGCAGTGTTTGCAACATTGTTTATAGCAATAAAATACATACGGCTAGATCAAGAGTTGTGCGTTAAGGTAAAAAAACAACAGGTCCTGACGCTGCTTTTTTACGCCCGCTGGTATTACGAGTCTTGCAGGTATAGTTGTACCGCACACTTTTTTGGCCTTACCGTAAACCAACTTACGTAAATTTCGTAAAGCCTTTTTTCTGTGGGACTTCCATAGCGCTGGTATTACGAGTTTGTCCTGGGAGGCCAAAAAGTGAGCGGTACACCCTCTACCGACAAGATTCCTAACGCATTTTAAAGTCAGTAGTTATGAGTTTTACGCTACAAAGCTGTAGCATAAAACTCATAACTAAAGTGCTACAAAGTACACTAACACCCATAAACTACCTACTAACCCCTAAACCGAGGCCCTCCCGCATCAAAAACATTATAATAAAATTTTTAACCCCTAATCTGCCTCTCCGGACATTGGCGCCACTATAATAAACATATTAACCCCTAAACCGCAGCACTCCCGCCTCACAAACACTAGTTAAATATTATTAACCCCCTAATCTACTGCCCCCAATATCGCCGCCACCTACATTATACTTATTAACCCCTAATCTTCCGCTCCAGACATCGCCGCCACCTACATTATATTTGTTAACCCCTAATCTGCTGCCCCCAACATCGCCACCACCTACCTACATTTATTAACCCCTAAACTGCCGTACCCAACGTCGCCGCCGCCGCCACTATTCTAAATGTATTAACCCTTTAAACCTAAGTCTAACACCCCCTAACTTAAATATAATTTAAATAAATCTAAATAAAAATAATATCATTAACTAAATTATTCCTATTTAAAAATAAATACTTACCTATAAAATAAACCCTAAGCTAGCTACAATATAACTTATAGTTACATTGTAGCTAGCTTAGGGTTTCGTTTTATTTTACAGGCAAGTTTGTATTTATTTTAACTAGGTAGAATACTTACTAAATAGTTATTAACTATTTACTAACTACCTAGCTAAAATAAATACAAATTTACCTGTAAAATAAAACCTAACCTAAGTTACACTAACACCTAACGTAACCCTACAATTAAATAAATTACCTAAATTAAATACAATTACCTAAATTAAATACAAATATCTAATTTACAAAAAAAAAACACTAAATTACACAAAATAAAAAACAAATTACAAGATATTTAAACTAATTACACCTAATCTAAGAGCTCTATAAAAATAAAAAAGCCCCCCCCCCCCAAATAAAAAACCCCCCTAGCCTAAACTAAACTATCAATAGCCCTTCAAAGGGCCTTTTGCGGGGCATTGCCCCAAAGAAATCAGCTCTTTTACCTGTAAATAGAAAATACAAACAACCCCCCAACAGTAAAACCCACCACCCACACAACCAACCCCCCAAATAAAACCCTAACTAAAAAAACCTAAGCTCCCCATTGCCCTGAAAAGGGCATTTGGATGGGCATTGCCCTTAAAAGGGCATTTAGCTCTATTGCTGCCCAAAGCCCTAACCTAAAAATAAAACCCACCCTATACACCCTAAAAAAAATCCTAACACTAACCCCCGAAGATTCACTTACTGGGAGAAGTGTTCATCCAAGCGGCAAGATGTCCTCAACGAAGCCGGCAGAAGTGGTCCTCCAGACGGGCAGAAGTCTTCATCCAGACGGCATCTTATATCTTCATCCTTCCGACGCGGAGCGGCTCCATCTTCAAGACATCCGGCGTAGAGCATCCTCTTCAATCGACGGCGGCTTCTTCGGAATGAATGTTTCTTTAAGTGACGTCATCCAAGATGGCGTCACTTTAGATTCCGATTGGCTGATAGAATTCTATCAGCCAGTCGGAATTCAGGTAGAAAAAATCCTATTGGCTGATGCAATCAGCCAATAGGATTGAGCTGGCATTCTATTGGCTGTCAACGTCGGAAGGATGAATATAGAAGATACCGTCTGGAGGACCACTTCTGCCCGTCTGGAGGACCACTTCTGCCGGCTTCGTTGAGGACATCTTGCCGCTTGGATGAAGACTTCTCCTGGTAAGTGAATCTTCGGGGGTTAGTGATAGGATTTTTTTAGGGTGTATTGGGTGGGTTTTATTTTTAGGTTAGGGCTTTGGGCAGCAATAGAGCTAAATGCCCTTTTAACGGCAATGCCCATCCAAATGCCCTTTTCAGGGCAATGGGGAGCTTAGGTTTTTTTAGTTAGGTTTTTATTTGGGGGGTTGGTTGTGTGGGTGGTGGGTTTTACTGTTGATAGGGTATTTGTATTTTTTATTTACAGGTAAAAGAGCTGATTTCTTTGGGGAAATTCCCCGCAAAAGGCCCTTTTAAGGGCTATTGATAGTTTAGTTTAGGCTAGGGGTTTTTTTTAATTTTGGGGGGGCTTTTTTATTTTTATAGGGCTCTTAGATTTGGTATATTAGTTTAAATATCTTGTAATTTGTTTTTTATTTTCTGTAATTTAGTGGGGGGTTTTTGTGTAATTTAGCTAATTGTATTTAATTTATGTAAGTTATTTAATTGTAGTGTAGTGTTAGGTGTTAGTGTAACTTAGGTTAGGTTTTATTTTACAGGTAAATTTGTATTTATTTTAGCTAGTTAAAATAAATACAAACTTGCCTGTAAAATAAAAAATAAAGCCTAAGCTAGATACAATGTAACTATTAGTTATATTGTAGCTAGCTTAGGGTTTATTTTATAGGTACGTTTTTAGTTTTGAATAGGAATAATTTAGTTAATGATAGGAATTTTATTTAGATGTATTTAAATTATATTTAAGTTAGGGGGTGTTAGGGTTAGACTTTAAAGGTTAATAAATTTAGAATAGTGGCGGTAATGTTGGGGGCGGCAGATTAGGGGTTAGTAAATGTAGGTAGGTTGCGGCGATGTTGGGGGCAGCAGATTAGGGGTTAATAAATATAATGTAGGTAGCGGCGATGTCCGGAGCAGCAGATTAGGGGTGAATAAATATAATGCAGATGTCGGGGGCGGCAGATTAGGGGTGTTTAGACTCAGGGTTCATGTTAGGGTGTTAGGTGTAAACTTAAATTTCGTTTCCCCATAGGAATCAATGGGGCTGCGTTACTGAGCTTTACGCTGCTTTTTGGCAGGTGTTAGACTTTTTCTCAGCCGGCTCTCCCCATTAATGTCTTTGGGGAAATCATGCACGAGCACGTACAACCAGCTCACCGCTCACTTAAGCAGTGCTGGTATTGGAGTGCGGTATGGAGCACAATTTTGCTCTACGCTCACTTCTTGCCTGTTTACGCCGGGTTGATAAAAACCCGTAATACCAGCGCTGTAGGTAAGTGAGCGGTGACAATAACATGCAAGTTAACACCGCACCCCTCATACCGCAAAACTCGTAATCTAGGCGATAGTAGCAATTACTGCTGCCATAGAATACTAAAGACACATGCACGCTCCTAAGCTCCTATTAGGCAACCTAACATTTACTCTTTTTAACAAAGTATAGAAAGAGAATAACGCAAAGTTGATAATAGAAGTAATTGGAAAGTTGTTTAAAATGGCACGCTTTATCGGAATCATGAACTTTTAATTTAGCTTGCATTTCAGCCGGGTGGTCAGTAGGAACCGGGTGGTGGGGGAGAACACTGGGATAGATAGACAAAAAAAAAAAAAAAACACACACACATATTTGGAAAAAAAAATCCTTATGTAAAAAACACTGTCAATATAAACTTTTGGTATTTGGAAGAAATCTAGAAATGTAACTTAATGTCGGATTTAAAAATGTAGCCATTGGTGACTTTTTTCTGACTTGTCAAGGTTTCTGGAAGGCCAGCTGCCCCCCCTCCTGCACTAGCCCCTTACTCGTTTTTGTCAACTCAAAGAGTGGAGACAATCAAGGGGTGAAATTCCTACGGCGTTTTAAGCAGCTGCTGAACCCAGCCCAGGTGTTCGATCTGATGAATGGTGGTCCACATCTAGGGTGAGAACCCAGTGGGAATACAAATTTAGGGTAGATGAGAAATTGGGGAGACACAGGCAGGTAAAAAAAAAAAAAAAGAGTATGTAAACATTATGGAGCATATTTATCAAAGTGCGAGCGGGTATTATACAAGCAGCATACGCTTTCGGCATTTATCATTCCACAAGCAGTTCACCAGAATTTTGCGGCCATTCAGGGGGTGTCAATCAACCCGATCGTATTAGATCAGGTGGATTTCTTTCCGCTACCTCAGACCGCTGCTTCATAACTTCTGTTTCCGGCTCGTGTAAAGCTCCATTCAGAGCTTGATAATTCGGCCCCTATAAATCTGAAGCTGACAAATTATATTTGGAATAGGATTAATGTGAAAGAACTCCACAAGGGTATGAAAAGATTGAAGTGGGCAAAGGGACAAAATAAAAGAGAAAATTAAGTTTATAAAAGTGAGGCTGTGAAAATTTAGGCTGATGCAATAACTAAATGAAAAGTGAACTGTACCTTTATCCTATTTAATGTGTTTCTAATGCTCCATTTTGCCTGCTAGAGTGTTAGCTTGTTTACAAATAACTCCTTTGCCTTTATTTTGTCATTTGAATTGAAGCCTGTAGGAGTGTATAAAATTGTTTACAATTTATACACACACAGACACACGCACACACACAGAAAGATAATAGAAGGATGTGTCCCCTTTTAACAAGCTCAGCCCATATTGGTGGATTATGGTTTCAATGAGCAAAAAACAGCTATTTCATATACAAAATAAACTTAAAGGAACACATTTGCATACTTTGTACACTCTGCAATAAATAGATAGATCAGCTGCAAACACATTAAAGGGACACTGAACCCAATTTTTTTCTTTCGTGATTCAGATAGAGCATGCAATTTTAAGCAACTTTTTAATTTACTTCTATTATCAAATTTTCTTCATTCTCTTGGTATGTTTATTTGAAAAGCAAGAATGTAAGTTTAGATGCCGGCCCATTTTTGGTGAACAACCTGGGTTGTCCTTGCTGATTGAACAGCACAAATAAAAAAGTGCTGTCCATGGTCCTGAACCAACAATTTGCTGGCTCCTTAACTTAGATGCCTTCTTTTTCAAATAAAGATAGCAAGAGAACGAAGAAAAATTGATAATAAAAGTAAATTAGAAAGTTGCTTAAAATTGCATGCGCTATCTGAATCATGAAAGAAAACATTTGGGTTGTGTCCCTTTAAGGGTAAACCACTTTTACAGTACACTATTAAATGTTTTCAATTAAAGCCTAAATAGTAAATTAGCTGTTGTGGTAATGAAATTAAACAATGCTGGTTACATTAATGTGCTTTGTCTCCAGTTTACGATTATTTCAGAAGTTTGACACCTTCAGGATTCTTGTATGTGGTGGTGATGGGAGTGTTGGATGGGTCCTCTCTGAAATAGATGCCCTGAATCTTCACAAACAGGTACTCATAAAAGTCTGTGATGCCTGTTCCCATACTGCCTTCTAGACACATCTGCCCTTAGCATATGCTCACCTTAAAGGGACACTGAACCCAAATTTTTTCTTTCGTGATTCAGATAGAGCATGGAATTTTAAGCAACTTTCTAATTTACTCCTATTATCAAATTTGTTTCATTCTCTTGGTATCTTTATTTGAAATGCAAGAATGTAAGTTTAGATGCCGACCCATTTTTGGTGAACAACTTGGGTTGTCCTTGCTGATTGGTGGATAAATTCATCCACCAATAAAAAAATGTTGTCCATAGTTCTGAACCAAAAAAAAGCTTTGATGCCTTCTTTTTCAAATAAAGATAGCAAGAGAACAAAGAAAAATTGATAATAGGAGTAAATTAGAAAGTTGCTTAAAATTGCATGCTCTATCTGAATCACAAATAAAAAATTTGGGTTCAGTGCCCCTTTAACCTCTCATTTTATGTAAAAACAAGATTTTGTTTTCACTTTTCTTCCCCTGGTTTAAATATTTGTAAACAGAAATATTGCAGAATAAAAAATGTTTTAAGACTATCGACCCTACACTACTGTGTGTTTAACCCTCATGGGTCCTGAGCAGAAATACTAAAGACCCAATCAGCAGTTCTAGTTGAACACCTGAGTCATGTGACTAGCGCTGCTGAGTGTATCAGTGGGTTACGCTCTGGACCAGCAGTGCTCCATGGATCCATAGCAGCACTTCTACTGTGTGTTCAACTGCTTTGCAGGGGTTAAACACAGAGTAGTGTAGGTTCGATAGTCTTAAAATTACACGCTCTCACAACTTTGAACATGTAATTCTTTGACCCTTTTGGCACTTAAAGTCTGGCCACATCCGTACATTTTCTGAGAGAGCTGTCCCCTTCAGTGAAGGTTTCTGTCTCCAAATCATGTATTTAGTCTGTTTTAGTTTTATAGTCTCCGCCTCCTTTTCTGACTATATACTTCCTTTTGCTAACGGCTCCATACAGTGACTCTGCATTCGCTTTGTTTTCCAGTGTCAGCTAGGAGTATTGCCTCTAGGCACCGGGAATGATCTTGCTCGAGTGCTTGGCTGGGGATCTGCTTGTGATGATGACACACAACTCCCTCAGATTCTGGAGAAGCTAGAGCGAGCAGGCACGAAGATGCTAGATAGGTAATTGTGTAAAATAGAATAGCAGTATTTATATTGTCTGCTGCTAATGCATTGCTCTCCCCCTCCTACAGAGGAACTGGAAACTGGTGTATATATTGTAGATATGATCAGGAACATAAAGAGTTTCTAGGAGTATATTCCTAAAATTCCATAAAATGGCAAAGCCATGCAAGTTTTGCTAACTAAATGGCAGTTTAAATGCTTCTAGAAAAAATGTATTTTCTTTTGCATGATGTACCGAGTCCACGGATTCATCCTAACTTGTGGGATATTGTCCTTCCTGACAGGAAGTAGCAAAGAGAGCACCACAGCAGAGCTGTCTATATAGCTCCCCCCTTAACTCCACCCCCCAGTCATTCTCTTTGCTGTCTCTAAGCAGGAAGAGTAAAGAGAAGAGGTGTTAAACTGTTAGTTTTATTTTATCTTCAATCAAGTGTTTGTTATTTTTAAATGGTACCGGTGTTGTACTATTTACTCTCAGGCAGGACATAGCTGAAGATTTCTGCCTGGAGGATGATGATCTTAGCATTTGTAACTAAGGTCCACTGCTGTTCCCACAGAAGCTGAGGAGTACAGTAAAACTTCAGTGTGAGGAACGGTTTCTTGCTATACAGCAATGAGGTATGTTCAGTCATATTTTCTGCAGAGACTGTGTTAACTCAGAAAGGCTGACAGTGTCCCCATTAGGGGAAGGGTAAGCAGTAATCCTAGTGTTATCAGAGGTTTTTACTAGCTTGCATAAAGGGTTAATTTTTTGTGGGCACTCAGTTTATTATGTGAATTTGGGACACACGTTTTTGTGTCTGGGAGTAACTTTTTCTGTTTTATTGGACATTTGCTTGAGGGTTCTTTGGGGTTGTTTATAACCCACATGGCTTTCAGGCAGGGTTTGTTAGTTTTGTGTAGGCCCCAGCAACATCGAGTGAGGTGGGCGGGGCCTACATTTACAAGCAGCAAGCAACTTCTCCTGAGGTCCTGAGAGTCTTCTGAGAGTCTTCTGAGGGACTAATTGAAGCTTTAAACCCCATATTATCGGTTCCTAAGGACAGGTAGGGCCACAGCAAGGTGCTTATAGGGGTGTTTAACCGGTTTTAGACACTTATCAATCCGTTTTTTTCATTTGGGAGTTTATTGCTTATTACCTTGTGGTGCAATCCTTCTAAAGCTTAGTTGGGTACACTTAAAATTTCTGAAAAATTTAAGCAATTTTAACCTGTTTTGCAGTTTGTGTATTTCTTTTTTTCTCTTAATGGCACAGTACCGTTTTTGCAAATTGTGTTTTTTTCATTAAATAAAGTGTTTTCCAAGCTTGCTTGCTTTATTACTAGTCTGTTAAACATGTCTGCACTGAGGAAACTCATTGTTTCATTTGTTTAGAAGCCATTGTGGAACCCCCTCTTAGAATGTGTCCCACTTGTACTGATTTGTCTATAAATTGCAAACAGCATATTTTGACTTATAAAAGTTTGGCATTAGATGATTCTCAGACAGAAGGAAATCAGGTTTTGCCATCTAGTTCTCCCCAAGTGTCACAACCAGTAACACCCGCACAAGCGACGCCAAGTACTTCTAGTGCGTCTAATTCTTTCACCTTGCAAGATATGGCTTCAGTTATGAATACTACCCTCACAGAGGTTTTATCTAAGCTGCCTGGGTTACAAGGGAAGCATAGTAGCTCTGGGTTAAGAACAAATGCTGAGCCTTCTGACGCTTTAGTAGCCGTATCCGATATTCCCTCACAATGTTCTGAAGTAGGGATGAGGGATTTGCTGTCTGAGGGAGAGATTTCTGATTCAGGAAAGATTTTCTCTCAGACAGATTCAGATATGACGGCATTTAAATTTAAGCTAGAGCACCTCCGCTTATTGCTCAGGGAGGTTTTAGCTACTCTGGATGATTGTGACCCTATTGTAGTTCCAGAGAAATTGTGTAAAATGGACAAATATTTAGAGGTTCCTGTTTACACTGATGTGTTTCCGGTCCCTAAGAGGATTTCGGACATTGTTACTAAGGAGTGGGATAAACCAGGTATTCCGTTCTCTCCCCCTCTTGTTTTTAAGAAAATGTTTCACATTTCTGACACCATAAAGGACTCATGGCAGACGGTCCCTAAGGTGGAGGGAGCTATTTCTACACTGGCTAAGCGTACAACTATACCTTTTGAAGACAGTTGTGCTTTCATTGATCCTATGGATAAAAAAATAGAGGGTCTCCTAAAGAAAATTTTTGTTCATCAAGGTTTTCTTCTTCAACCTATAGCATGCATTGTTCCTGTAACCACTGCAGCTGCCTTTTGTTTTGAGGCTCTAGAAGAGGCTCTTCAGATGGAGACCCCACTAGATGATATTTTGGACAGAATTAAGGCTCTTAAGTTGGCTAATTCTTTTATTACAGATGCCGCTTTTCATCTTGCTAAATTTGCGGCTAAGAAGTCAGGTTTTGCCATTTTAGCGCGTAGAGCGTTATGGCTTAAGTCCTGTTCAGCTGATGTGTCATCTAAATCTAATCTTTTGTCCATCCCTTTCAAAGGTAAGACCCTATTCGGGCCTGCATTGAAAGAAATCATTTCAGACATTACTGGAGGGAAGGGTCATACCTAGTGATGCACCGAAATGGAAATTCTGGACCGAAACCGAATCCGAAAATCCGGGATACACTTGGCCAAAAACCGAAACTGATACCGAAAATGTATTTTTTCAAATTATTTTCAAATAACATTTTTTTAGTTTTTTTTTTGCATAATTAGAGCCAATAAAAAAAGCCCACACTTTTATTGAAAGTAACACACTAAAATTGGACAAAAATATCTTAAAACAATAATATGCTACACAATAATTTTACCAAGAAAAAAAAAAAAACAGGCAAAAAATAATGCCATTTTAGACCAAAATGTTTCTGCGACCAAAATTTTGGTGCATCCCTACTTAAAACAATTATAAATATCAATATACCGTATTATTCTTCATTTAGTTTTATGTAACATAATCATATTTAACAGGTTTTTTTTTTACCAATTATCCAAATAAAGTATAATCCTAGAAAACTCATTATATGCAGAACAGTAAGTGAAGTAATAAACTTAAACAGCAGCTCTAGGCTAGCATCAAATTTGAAATATGCTACACAATAATTTTACCAAAACTAACAGGCAAAAAAACCGAAAACCGAAATAGCCAAAAATGCAATTTTCGGCCGAAACTTTCTGCGGCCGAAATTTCGGTGCATCCCTAGTCATACCCTCCCTCAGGATAAGTCAAATAAGACAAGGACCAAACAAAATAATTTTCTTTCCTTTCGAAACTTCAAGAGTGGTCCCTCTACCTCTTCCCCTGCTGCAAAGCAAGAGGGGAACTTTGCTCAATCCAAGCCAACCTGGAGACCTAATCAGGCTTGGAACAAGGGTAAACAGGTCAAAAAGCCTGCTGCTGCCACTAAGTCAGCATGAAGGGGTAGCCCCCGATCCGGGACCGGATCTAGTAGGGGGCAGACTCTCTCTCTTTGCTCAGGCCTGGGCAAGAGACGTTCAGGATTCCTGGGCAGTAGAAATTGTAACCCAGGGATACCTTCTAGTTTTCAAGGATTCCCCTCCAAGGGGGAGGTTCCATCTTTCTCAATTGTCTGTAAACCCGACAAAAAGAGAGGCGTTCTTACGCTGTGTAGAAGACCTTTTTACCATGGGAGTGATCTGCCCAGTTCCAAAAGCAGAACAGGGGCAGGGTTTCTACTCCAATCTGTTTATAGTTCCCAAAAAGGAGGTAACCTTCAGACCAATTCTGGATCTCAAGATCCTAAACCAATTCCTAAGAGTTCCATCTTTCAAGATGGAGACCATTCGGACTATCTTACCATTGATCCAGGAGGGTCAATATATGACCACCGTGAACTTAAAGGATGCGTATCTGCACATTCCTATCCACAAAGATCATCACCAGTTCCTCAGGTTCGCCTTTCTGGACAAGCATTATCAGTTTGTGGCTCTTCCTTTCGGGTTGGCCATGGCGCCGCGAATCTTCACGAAGGTGCTAGGGTCCCTTCTGGAAGTTCTAAGGCCACGGGGCATAGCAGTGGTGCCTTATCTAGATGACATTCTAATTCAAGCGTCGTCCTTCCAACTAGACAAGTCTCACACGGACATAGTGTTGGCCTTTCTAAGGTCTCACGGGTGGAAAGTGAACGTAAAAAAGAGTTCTCTTTCCCTCCTCACAAGAGTTTCATTTCTAGGGACTCTGATAGACTCGGTGGACATGAAAATATTTATGACGGAGGTCAGGAAATCAAAGATTTTGTCCACCTGCCGAGCTCTTCATTCCATTCCTCGGCCGTCAGTGGCTCAGTGTATGGAGGTAATCGGACTAATGGTAGCGGCAATGGACATAGTTCCGTTTGCTCGCTTGCATCTCAGACCACTGCAACTATGCATGCTCAATCAGTGGAATGGGGATTATGTGGATTTATCTCCTCAGATAAATCTGGATCAAGAGACCAGAGACTCTCTTCTTTGGTGGTTGTCACAGGATCATCTGTCCCAGGGAATGTGTTTCCGCAGGCCAGAATGGGTTATAGTGATGATAGACGCCAGCCTTCTGGGCTGGGGTGCAGTCTGGAATTCCCTGAAAGCTCAAGGTTAGTGGACTTGGGAGGAGGCTCTCCTACCGATAAATATTCTGGAATTAAGAGCGATATTCAATGCTCTCCAGGCATGGCCTTAGCTGGCTTCGGCCAGATTCATCAGGTTTCAGTCGGACAACATCACGACTGTGGCTTATATCAATCATCAGGGCGGAACAAAGAGTTCCTTAGCGATGATAGAGGTCTCAATCCAATGGGCAGAGGCTCACTCTTG
Source organism: Bombina bombina (assembly GCF_027579735.1). Taxonomy (NCBI): domain Eukaryota; kingdom Metazoa; phylum Chordata; class Amphibia; order Anura; family Bombinatoridae; genus Bombina; species Bombina bombina. The sequence goes on from NC_069502.1 coordinate 261,235,092, forward strand.
CCATCTGTCAGCGATCTATATCCCAGGTGTAGAGAACTGGGAGGCAGATTTTCTAAGTCATCAGACTTTTCATCCGGGGGAGTGGGAACTCCATCCGGGGGTGTTTGCTCAGCTGGTTCGGCTATGGGGCACACCAGAGTTGGATCTGATGGCGTCTCGTCAGAACGCCAAACTTCCTTGTTACGGCTCCAGGTCAAGGGATCCTCAGGCTGTACTGATAGATGCTCTAGCAGTACCCTGGTCATTCAACCTGGCTTATGTGTTTCCACCTTTCCCTCTCCTTCCACGTCTGATTGCCAGAATCTAACAGGAGAGAGCATCTGTGATTTTGATAGCACCTGCGTGGCCACGCAGGACTTGGTATGCAGACCTGGTGGACATGTCATCCCTTCCACCATGGTCTCTGCCATTGAGACAGGACCTTCTGATTCAAGGTCCATTCAAGCATCCAAATCTAATTTCTCTGCAACTGACTGCTTGGAGATTGAACGCTTGATTCTATCAAAGCGGGGTTTCTCTGAGTCAGTCATAAATACCTTGATTCAGGCTCGAAAGCCTGTCACCAGGAAAATCTATCATAAGATATGGTGTAAATATCTTCATTGGTGTGAATCCAAAGTCTTCTCCAGGAGTAAAATCAGGATTCCTAGGATTTTGTCTTTTCTCCAAGAGGGATTGGAGAAAGGATTATCAGCTAGTTCCCTAAAGGGACAGATATCTGCTCTGTCTATTTTGTTGCACAAGCGTCTGGCAGATGTTCCAGACGTTCAGGCTTTTTGTCAGGCTTTAGTTAGAATTAATCCTGTGTTTAAACCTATTGCTCCGCCATGGAGTCTAAATTTAGTTCTTAGAGTTCTTCAGGGGGTTCCGTTTGAACCCATGCATTCCATAGATATTAAGCTTTTATCTTGGAAAGTTTTGTTCCTAGTTGCTATCTCTTCAGCTCGAAGAGTTTCTGAACTATCTGCATTACTATGTGACTCTCCTTATCTTGTGTTCCATGCTGATAAGGTGGTTTTGCGTACCAAGCCTGGGTTCCTACCTAAGGTTGTTACTAACAGGAATATGAATCAAGAAATTGTTGTTCCTTCTCTGTGTCCTAATCCTTCTTCTAAGAAGGAACGTCAGTTGCACAACTTGGACATGGTTCGTGCTTTGAAATTTTATTTGCAGGCAACCAAAGATTTTCGTCAAACATCTTCTTTGTTTGTTGTCTATTCTGGAAAGCGTAGGGGTCAAAAGGCTACGGCGACTTCTCTTTCCTTTTGGCTGAAAAGCATCTTCCGTTTAGCTTATGAGGCTGCTGGACAGCAGCCTCCTGAAAGGATTAAAGCTCATTCTACTAGAGTGGTAGCTTCCACATGGGCTTCCACATGGGCTGTTGAACAGATTTGTAAGACTGCGACTTGGTCGTTGCTTCATACCTTTTCAAAATTTTATAAATTTGATACTTTTGCTTCTTCGGAGGCTATTTTTGGGAGAGAGGTTTTGCAAGCAGTGGCGCCTTCCGTTTAGGTTCCTGTCTTGTCCCTCCCTTCATCCGTGTCCTAAAGTTTTGGTATTGGTATCCCACAAGTTAGGATGAATCCGTGGACTCTGTACATCATGCAAAAGAAAACAAAATTAATGCTTACCTGATAAATTTCTTTCTTTTGCGATGTACCGAGTCCACGGCCCGCCCTGTCTATTCAATATAGATAGTATTTTTTTATGTAAACTTCAGTCACCTCTGCACCTTATAGTTTCTCCTTTTCTTCCTTGGCCTTCGGTCGAATGACTGGGGGGTGGAGTTAAGGGGGGAGCTATATAGACAGCTCTGCTGTGGTGCTCTCTTTGCTACTTCCTGTCAGGAAGGACAATATCCCTCAAGTTAGGATGAATCCGTGGACTCGGTACATCGCAAAAGAAAGAAATGTATCAGGTAAGCATTTTTTTTTTTTTTTTTGCTAAGCTTATTTGCTGGTTTATACTATGCATTTTAAATAATTTTCTTTTATGTCCATTAAGTATTTGTAGTTTATAGGGTATCTATACTATATCAAAGCAGATACATTGCATTTTAGATTACATAACTCTTTTACACTAAAAAAGTAAAATAGTCATAATAATGTAATTAAGAATTGTTTTTATAGGAGTTTAAAACATTGGAGTGAGCACTATGTTAACTTTCAAACCTAATATAGAAGAAAGGGACAAGGACATGTGTAATAATTGTATTTTTTTGCTAGAGGTTATCTGTGTCCTTCTGCAGTCATGTGATTAACAAGACATTAATCCCATATTAATCTTTGTTTCCTGACAGGTGGAGCATTATGGTTTATGAAACCAAACTGCCTACCCAGTCACTAGATTCCAGCGCAGCTTCAGACCCAAATGAGGATTGTGAGGTGAGATATAGATGATGGCAATGAGTTTGTGTTGTCCAGAAACAGGTTTGCTGATGGGATCTACTGTTCAACATATTTTCCTACAATGGTAAATTAATCCTTTTTTTTTTTTTCTTCTAAAACGCAGAGAGTTAACTTCTCAACTTATCTGTGGCAAACACCTTTATAGAAAATGTATTTTATGAACCAGTCACCTTTATCACAAATTAAATTTACACAGCAGGAATAGAAGTTAGGCAAGGCATGAGATCCACCAGTCCTCATAAGATACCATAGAATTACAGCTTTGAAATCGTTCAGACACATTCTGAGAAAGGTAGACTATAGAAGTCTACACAAGAAAGTCATGATCTGTATATATTGTGACAAGTGGTGGGCTAGAAGGTCACACCGCTCCATAAGGTCAATGATCTAATAATGATTATTTTATTTCTGAGCATATGAGAGGGGTCACCTTTTCTTTCTACTTGGAGTTAGACTTTATTGAAACTTGTGATTCTCCTTTCTGTCCACAAAGATGGGCGGAAATGTTCCCAAGTAGGGCAACCTTGTCCGTCTCCCCTTAGTACATGGGGCCATTAGAACCTTACATGACCACAGTATTTTACTTGCCATAGCAGTTCAACAAGTTATTGTGCCAGTGCCATCAAAACAATAAAGGCCAGGGTGCTATTTAAGCTTGTTCATTATTTGTGACTTTTAACTGATTGTGAATCTCACAATTTATGGCAATGTATAACAGGCTGATCTGTAGAACGCATATATTCACCAAAGGCATTATTGCTTCTTACATTTAGTTACCCTTGGTTATCATCTCCATTGTGTTATCATCATTTACAAGCTATATAATTCAGAATATTTACAGCTTTGATGGCAATTACCCTATATCTTTATAATCCATTACCCTATATCTCTATAATCCATTTGACATTTTATGTCTGTTGGTTTAAAGTGGCTGAAGAGTCAAAATTAACGTGAAAAAGCCTCATAACGCTGCTTTTTCACTACCGCTGGTATTACGAGTCTTGTAGGTATAGCTGTACGGCACACTTTTTTGGCTGTCACGCAACGTAACTACCGTACTTTTTAAAAAGTCCTTTTTCAATGGGACTTCCATAGCGCCGGTATTACGAGTTTACCTGTTCGGCCAAAAAGTGAGCGGTACAGTCTATAACTACAAGATCTGTACCGTAAACTGAAAGTCAGTAGTTATGGGTTTTACGTTGAAAAGCTGTAGCATAAAACTCATAACTAAAGTGTCACAAAGTACACTAACACCCATAAACTACATATTAACCCCTAAACCGAGGCCCTCCCGCATCGCAAACACTAAAATAAAATTATTAACTCCTAATCTGCCGTTCTGGACACCGCCACCACTATAATAAACATATTAACCCCTAAACCGCCGCACTCCCGCATCGTAAACACTAGTTAAATATTATTAACCCCTAATCTGCTGCCCCAATGTCGTCACCATCTACATACACTTATTAACCCCTAATCTGCTGTCCTTAACATTGCCGCAACCTACATTACTGTTATTAACCCCAAATCTGCTGCCCCCAAAATCGCCGCCACCTAACTACACTTATTAACCCGTAATATGCTGCCCCCAATGTCGCTGCCACTATACTAAAGTTATTAACCTATAAACCTAACCCTAACATAACCCTAACCCTAACACCCACTAACTTTAACATAATTAAAGTAATCCCAAATAAAAATGACAATACCTAAATTATTCCTATTTAAAAGTAAATAAATACTTACCTGTAAAATAAAACCTAAGATCGCTACATTATAACTAATAGTTATATTGTATCTAGCTTATGTTTTATTTTTATTTCACAGGTAAGTTTGTATTTATTTTAACTAGGTAGACTAGTTAGTAAATAGATATTAACTATTTACTAGCTACCTAGTCAAAATAAATACAAATTTACCTGTAAAATAAAACTTACACTAAAACCTAACATTACACTAAAATTAAATAAATTAAATTAACAAAATACATTTATTTAAATTACAAAAAATAATAAACACTAAATTACACAAAATAAAAAAGAAATGATCAAATATTTAAACTAATTACACCTAATCTAATAGCCCTACTAAAATAAAAAAAGCCCCCCCAAAGAAATCAGCTCTTTTACCTGTAAAAAAAAAAAATACAAACAACCCCCCAACAGTAAAACCCACCACCCATACAACCAACCCCCCCAAATAAAACCTACTTAAAAATCCTAAGCTCCCCATTGCCCTGAAAAGGGCATTTGGGTGGGCATTGCCCTTAAAAGGGCATTTAGCTCCTATACGTTGCCCAAAGTCCCTAATCTAAAATAGAAAAAACCAACCCAATAAACCCTTTTCAAAAACCTAACACTAACCCCCGAAGATCCACTTGCAATCAGCCAATAGGATTGAGCTTTAATCCTATTGGCTGATCCAATTGCATCAGCCAATAGGATTTTTTACCCTTTAATTCTGATTTACTGATAGAATTCTATCAGCCAATCAGAATTCAAGGGACGCCATCTTGGATGAAGTCATTTAACGGAAACTTCATTCTTGAACAGCCATCGAAAGAAGAGGATGCGCGCCGGGTGTCTTGAAGATGGAGCTGCTCCGCGTCGGAAGGATGAAGATAGAAGATGCCGTCTGGATGAAGACTTCTGCCCGCCTGGAGGACGACTTCTTGCCGCTTGGATGAAGACTTCTCCCGGATTCATTGATGACTTCTTGCCGCTTGGATGAAGACTTTTACCGGCTTGATGAGGATGGATGTCCGGTCTTCAAAAACTGTAAGTGGATCTTCAGGGGTTAGTGTTAGGTTTTTTTAGGGGTATATTGGGTGGGTTTTAATTTTAGATTAGGGACTTTGGGCAATGTTAAAGAGCTAACTGCCCTTTTAAGGGCAATGCCCATCCAAGTGCCCTTTTCAAGGCAATGGGGAGCTTAGGTTTTTTGGGTAGGTTTTTTTTGGGGGGGGGGTTTGGTTGTGTAAGTGGTGGGTTTTACTGTTGGGGGGGTTGTTGTTTTTTTACAGGTAAAAGAGCCGATTTCTTTGGGGCAATGCCCTGCAAAAGGCCCTTTTAAGGGCCATTGGCAGTTTAGTGTAGGCTAGGGTTTTGTTTTCGGGGGGCTTTTTTATTTTGATAGGGCTATTAGATTAGGTGTTATTAGTTTAAATATTTGATAATTTCTTTTTTATTTTGTGTAATTTAGTGTTTATTATTTTTTGTAATTTAGATAAATGTATTTTGTTAATTTAATTTATTTAATTTTAGTGTAATGTTAGGTTTTAGTGTAACTCAGGTTAGGTTTTATTTTACAGGTAACTTTGTATTTATTCTAACTAGGTAGCTAGTAAATAGTTAATAACTATTTACTAACTAGTCTACCTAGTTAAAATAAATACAAACTGACAAAATAAAAATAAAACCTAAGCTAGCTACAATGTAACTATTAGTTATATTGTAGCTAGCTTAGGTTTTATTTTATAGGTAAGTTTGTATTTAGTTTTAAATAGGAATTATTTAGGTAATAATAGTAATTTGTATTTAGATTTATTTTAATTATATTAAAGTTAGGGGGGTTAGGGTTAGACTTAGGGTTAGGTTTAGAGGTTAATATGTTTATTTAGTGTTAGTGGTGTGGGAGGCCAGAGGTTTAGGGGTTAATAACTTTAGTATAGTGGCGACGGCGACGTTGGGGTCGGCAGATTAGGGGTTAATAAGTGTAGGTAGGTGGCGGCAGATTAGGGGTTAATAAGTGTAATGAAGGTGGCGCCGATGTTGGGGGCGGCAGATTAGGGGTTAATAAGTGTAATGTAGGTAGCGGCGATGTCGGGGGCAGCAGATTAGGGGTTAATAAGTGTAATGTAGGTGGCGGCGATGTCGGGGGCGGCAGATTAGGGATTAATAAGTGTAATGTAGGTGGGGGCGATGTCGGGGGCGGCAGATTAAGGATGTTTAGACTCAGGGTTTATGTTATGGTGTTAGGTTTAAACATACATTTTCTTTCCTCATAGGAATCAATGGGGCTGCGTTACGGAGCTTTACGCTCCATTATTGCAAGTGTTAGGCTTTTTTTTAGCCGGCTCTCCCCATTGATGTCTATGGGGAAATCATGTACGAGCACGTAAAACCAGCTCAAAGCAGTGCTGGTATTTGTGTGCGGTATGGAGCTCAACGCTGCCATATTGCTCGCAAACGCAGGTTTTTGGAAAACCTGTAATAGCAGCGCGATTAAAGGTGAGCGGTGGAAATAACTTGCAAGTTATTACCGAGCCACTCATAACGCAAAACTCATAATCTGGCCGTAAATTAGGGAAGTGTGAATGTAAAGTGGCCTCCACTTTACAACCCCAGCTCCACTATTGGAGTATTTTCTTTGCAACTAGGAACATGGCTCAAGAATGTCCATGAACAAAGAGCCAGTAAGAGAACTTCAGAATCAGATTTAAAGGGACATAAAACAAGTTGGGATAGAGAAAACATATAATATGTACTTTAATTACTTTACCTGCAAATTTATACTGCAGTGCCTCACCATTACCCTAGTCTTTTAAATTTCCGAATTATACAGCTCTAACTCCCCCCACACAATTCCTTCTATGATTGTATCTATATCCACCTTTGTTTGGTAGAATACAAGACTTTAACACTCATTATCTGCTGGAGCATGCCTAGAAGCAAATAAGCTGCTGTGAACTCAGTTGAAATACAATGTCTGTGTTTCTGATGCTAAACACTCATAAGGGGGGTGGATCAGACTTCTCCAGACAGCATAGATATGTAACTCATTTTGCTTAGTTTTGTAAATTATTTTAAAATACTTGCTAGCAATTTTTAAAGCATTTTATTATGCAAACTATTTGTACTTAACCCTTTTAGGATATGCACAGTTCTCAGCATGTTTTTTTGGCACTTTAACATCTTGAATGTAAACCAAATTATTATTTGTCCATCAGGACATGAAACCCAAACAATTATTTAATGATGTAATTTTAAATGACATTCCAATTTTCCTCTACTATCACGTTTTATTCATTTTTTTATATCCTTTATCAAAAGAGCAGCAATGCACTACTGGCAGCTAGCTGAACACATCAAGTGAGCCAATGACAAGAAGAATATATGTGTAGCCACCAATCAGCAGGTAGCTCAAAGTAGTGCATTGCTGCTGCTGGGCCTACCTAAGTATTATTTTCAACAAATGATACACAGAGAACAAAGCAAATTAGATAATAGATGTAAATTGGACAGTGGTTTAAAATTGCGTGATCTGTCTGAATCATGAAACTTAAATTTTTACTTTTCTGTCCCTTTAATTATTATTTTTAGTATTCTCAATTTATAAAGCGCCAACAGATTCTGCAGCGCTGTCCATGGGTAACAAAGATAAAAGTACAGTACAATTTGAGACACCAGACAAAATTTAACAAACAAATACAGGGGGACTTGGGGGCCCTGTTCCCGTGGGAACTTACAATCTAGATGGGTAGGAGGGTGAGAAACAGGAGATAGGGACTGCAAAAGTTGGAATGATGTTAGCGTGGAGTTAGATGAGGGCAATTATTAGGCACCTTCATCTATAAAAGCTGAAGTTTAATACCAGCCTGAGATTGACAGACTAGAAATGACTGTATTCGTATTCATTCTGCTTGTTTGCATCAGACCAGCATAGACTTTATGCAGTCCGTATCAAATTGCAGCATCTTGATTCCAGATAATATTAAAAAGGAATTATTTTATATTGGCCAGTGTTAATAATCTTAGACAGAGCAGGCCCAAGATGGCATAAAATGGCACAAGCAATTTGCTGTCCCCACCATAGTACTTGATTAAATTGTTTGCTGCCGTAGTACTTTATACATTCTCTTATGAATCCATTCTATATATCTGCAATTGAGCTTTATTATATATTATGGTTTAAAATAAATTAAAGATTTGTTTTAACGTTTCTTTAACGTCCCTGTAATTTTTTTTTTTAAAAAAGGTATGTTGGTCATTGATCGCCAGTTTGGGTGCATACTTGGTTTCCTACTACTGATCTTGTTATTACTTCTCAATCTTCTAATTCCTAGTTATATTTAAAAACATAAATGGTGACGAATAATAGCAAATATGCTGGTAGTTTAGTGTGTTAATCCTTACTGAAGGAGTCATATTACAGCACCTGAGTAAACCCTTCCCCAAGGCAATCACTGAAACTATGTATACTATAACTTAATACTGGTTGTGTCCTGTTTCCATTTTGTTACTTTCAGATGAGTAAGAACAAGTTAGTTAAAGTGATAGTAAACTTCAAGGGATAGTCTAGTCAAAATTAAACTTTCATGATTCAGATAGAGCATGCAATTTTAAGCAACTTTCTAATTTGCTCCTATTATAAAATTTTCTTTGTTCCTTTGGTATCTTTATTTGAAAATGCAGTAATGTAAGCTTAGGAGCCTGTCCATTTTTGTTTCAGCACCTGGGTAGCGCTTGCTGATTGGTGGTTACATTTAGACAACATTTGTAATAAATCATTACCCGCAACCTATACTCTATTTGTGTCTTAGATGACTAATCCGGGTCTGTCCAATCATTGCGTGCCCTCTTTGGCGTCCAGCTCATGAATTTTAACTCCCCTGTTTAAATATGTGTATGTATGTATGTGTATATATGCATATACATTTATATATATATATATATATATATATAAATATATATATATATATATATATATATATACACAGTAAATATACAGTATATACTATATATTTATATATATATATATATATATATATATATACATACAAATCCCCAAAATAAGTAGCACTTGCCAGGACTTTAAATCATGTGCAATTTAATCCACAAGTGTAGTGACGTTTCGGGATGCAATCCCCACCCTCTGAGGATTAAATTGATGGAATTGATTTAAAGTCCTGGCGAGTGCTTCTTATTTTGGGGATTTGTGTATATACTTTGAATACACCCCAGGCTGTTGAGACTTGGTAAAGTGTGTGCAGAGCTGCATGGACAATATATATATACTATATATATATATATATATATATATATATATGCATTGGAGCCCTTTGCAGTCAAGTAGCTTAAAAAATCATATTTTCTTCTTAAATGGAAAGAGCTGCAATCATTACTTTTGGGAAAATAAGAACCTAGCCACCAGGAGGAGGCAAAGACACCCCAGCCGAAGGCTTAAATACTCCTCCCACTTCCCTCACCCCCTCAGTCATTCTTTGCCTTTCGTCCCAGGAGGTTGGCAGAGAAGTGTCAGAATTTAATTTGTCTCTTATGGAGGGTAGTCCTCTTCGACATGGGACAGGAGTTTTAAGTAATTCTGTCAGTCTCTCAGTGAGGGCTTGGATGAAAGTTTGAGTCCGGAGATGCAGGGAGAGTCTTTCTGCGAAACCATCCCGGCTCATGTTAACAGCTCCTCAAGCAATCGGCGTTGTCGAACTTCGCTCCGCTGCCTGCTTTCTTCTCTCAAGTCCATGGCGGTGGCGATGCTACTATCTGTCACACTTGAAGGGCTGTGTTCCTATTCCATGGCATAGGTTCCGTTAAGATCGTTTCATTTTTTTTCCTCGTGAATGTACTGTAATATAGATGTTTTCCCGAGAGGCTACCACCTTGCGGGACTAACTTAACATAAGGGTCTCAGTGAGTCTCCTTTTAGTATCTTGGAATCAAGGGTTAATATCTCTTGAGGGGGGTTATTGAACAGGGTTTTTTTAAATCATGTTTGTTATGTGATTCAATCTGCTTATGTGTAGTGTTAAATGGGCTCATGGCTTGGAACATAAAGGCCTTCGGAAGTGATGCAACCTTATGGTTGGGCGTGTTTTTTTCAGACTATACGGTTCACCTTCTGGCCGGACGTGATTACACTTTGTCTTCCATTTCCGCATTCCTGACTGTGTGGCGACGGAGAAATTCTAGTTTGCAGGGGTCTGGTTTATAGGAGGTGGTGAGTACCCCAGCCATTGTGGGTGTTAGGTGCCATTTTGTTTTGTTTTATAGTCCATATTGGCATAATTCTCTATCCAGCTATGGAGGATTCTGAGGCTGAGACTGTTCAAATTTCAGACTCGGTTATGGAGGATTCTGATACTGAGACTGTTCTAATTTCAGATTCAGATTTTTCGTCCGGGGAAGAATCCGGTTGGCCTCGTTGACACATGTCAATCAGTTATGTTCGGTGTGCCGTATTAGAGCGCCTTGTTCCTCGGGCTCGAGTACTCAAGGGACAGCTGAGCCATCCGCCTCTGGGGGTCCTGTCCTCCAATAAGCGAGTTCCCTACCGCTTCATACTTCTACACATGCGGGTAACCCAGATTATGATTATTCCTCCATGCAGGGCGGCTTGTTCCCCCCGGAGGTTGCAGCACGTTTTCGCTTCCACATATTCTTGGCGATTATTCGTCTGCAGAGTCCAGACGTTTATGCGCGATTGTGCTTGTGCCCTATTGTCCCGGGTCTACCGCTTGGGGAGGGCCTATACAGTTCCCTGCGGGTGTAGCTGTCCCTGAGTGTTGTGCCTTTCGTTACAGAGTTGCGCGCCTTCGCATCTTACTCAGACATGTTTTTCAGTTATTCAATGACCCTATCCTTAACGGATACATGAATTTTTAGTCTGCTTCTTCGAATGGTGCACCTCATTAGACATGTGGTGATGATGTAATCTCCTGACCGGTCTTATTGTGATCCTTCACTGTTTTTTTTGGAAGAGTAGGGCTCCGTTTGGCTGGTCCTGCGGGTGGGCCTGTTTTCTTCTTGGGCGTTAACCTATGGGTTGCCTTATATTTTCTTTTTATCCAATTAGGATGTCTTTTTTTTTGTTTATCTGTTTCCTTCGGGAATCTTAAACTTGGATCGATACTCTCTGTTACTTCTGCAGAAGTGTTTTTGGGGACATGTTAGTCCTATGGATGTCTGTTTTCCCTTCTTCCCCTCTGAGCGAGGATTCATGCAGCTTGACGGTTAGGACCCTGGTTGCAGGCTGGTCCTGTTGGGTTCGATTCTGTCTTGGGGCTATTCAGACACGTGGCGCTGTTCTGCTTGGCTGGTCCGGTCGAGGAGCTGATTGCTTATGTTATCATTATTTTACAATTTTCACCTAAGCATTCTAGAGGACCTGTGGGTCCGTGAGGCGGGAAGGATTGTCTCAGTCCTTATAGCCTTCAATCTGGATGACTGGGTCAGTGGTGTTTCCGCTGCGTCACTCTCTTTTGGTCTGGTGTTATCGGACCCTAGAGTTCCCTTCCCCACGTAGTGGAGGGTTGGGGGCTTAGCGCCCTTTTCCCGCAGTCTTGAGCGGTTGGCCGTTTTTAAAGGCTCGGGACTTGTCCTTTGTGTACTTGGTCCTCAGCAGCTAGTAGTTGGACAGCTGTTGGCAGCGCATGCTTTTCAGTATGTAACCAGCTGCAGCTATTGCACATTGACTGTGTACTGTCTAGCTTTTTTAGGAGACCTTTTGGGTCTTCCTCCGTTGTCTCCGTGTGGGTTAGTTCTCCTTTTAGGGACCTGGGTTCCCCTCTGGGAGATGGTTGTCCCTGTTAGGGACTCTGGGCGTGGTCTCCTTTGGACTTGCTTGAGTTCTTCCAGGATCTGGGGATGCTTTGCGCCTTTTTCTCCCTGTGATCCTCTGTTTGTAGGGAGGTGGTGTGGAGTCCAGCCTTGCTCGAGGGGTTTTGGCCTTGCGTTATTTCCTTGCCTTGTTGTCCTCAGACTGTTTGTGAGTCTAGGGGCCCTAGGGTCGTTGTACGACTTTTCCCACCTTGGCACCTTTGGAGTGTTGGACTCCGGCAAGAGGTGGTCCCTTCCTTAGGTCGGGACTTGCGAGTTCTTCTCTTTATCCGGTTTGATCTGGATATGCATTGATAGCCCCTGTGGTCTGGTTTTTCATATCAGACAGGGTGTTACGTTCTCAGGTATTGTTTGTTTAAACAATTGGGGGCCCGGACCTGTTTTCTCCCTAGAACTTCTGGTTGCTGAGGCTTCGCTCAGTGTTTTCCCTTGTGAATCCCGTTGTGGGTTGTTACCGGACTTTTAGGCTTAAGGGCTGGTTTGGGGTTCCCCAGTTCCTGGGAACTTGGGCTATGTCCTTACTTGGACTACTTGACCTGGTCATGGTTGGCCAGGTTTTCTTAGTGAATGTTGCTCATTGGGCTGTTCTGTGCCTTATGGTTGGATTCCCTGGGTCAGCTTGCTGTAGAAACCCTTGGATTCACTGCTCTGCAGACGAATGGGTTTGCAGTGTCTCTGTTGCAACTATTGCGCATGGGATATGTGTTAGCGAGCTAGTCTTAGGGGGATCCCTTCGAAGGTGCGTAGGGGATTGATTTCTCCTTTAGCCTGGGGCTTCGTGGCTTGTGGACAGGTGCTGCCTTTTGGTCCCATCCCTTTTCTTAGGATGAGGGCTTATGCTCCTTCTTCTGGAGATGTGGTCCCTTTCTTAGGGCTTCTCTTGGTTTCAGGAGGTTGGAATTGTGGGTTAACCTTCAGAAAAGAGGTGTTCTCTCTGGGTTGTTACGTTCCATCTGGAGTCTTGCTGGCTCTGTGTCGAGACTATGTTGGGCCTTTTTGTTAGATCCTTGGGTCTATAGCCTTGTCGTCTGTTCTTGGAGTTCGGTTGTACCGGTGCTTGGTTGGATGGCGGTGGCCATTCTTCGGCTCATTTTTGAGCTGGTTTTGGGGTCTGTTCCCCTGTTTTAGACCTGCCGATGCTTGGGCTGGCCCGGCTGGGAGTGGGTTCTAAGAGACGTTGTCTTTTTCAGGACCTAGGTGTGCATAGCGTTAGCTTCCTAGGCTTACAAGCAGAAGATCCAGGTTTACACTACCTTCGGGTTCTGGGTGTAATCTCTCTTCTTAGGGGGCCTCGTTTGAGGTTCTGTGTATCCCCTTTTGGAGACCTGTGTGTAGATCTGGCAGCTGGATTGTCTAGAGTTTGCCCTCTGTCTGGGGGTTTCTTTTTTGCAGTCTGGCCTCTTGCTGCCCAGCTTCAGCTTCTCAGTAGTATTATTCTGTGTCATCCTGATGCCTTCTGCGTGTTCTTGACTCAGGGTTTCGTCTGGGTTGTTGCACGTTTTTTTGTGATAGAATACTTTGTATTTTAAGTTCGGACAATGTGAGGACTCCATCTTCAGTTGTCTTGTTTGAGAGTACAGTTTCTCTGTTCCTGTGCCAGTCTTATACCTCTGGTTTTTGCCAGGTATAGGCCTAGCCTCCCCTTATCTGTCAGGACCTATTTGGGTCTTGTGAGCTGGACTCGCTATTAGGGGGTTTTCCTTTTTGGATGTGGTGTACTCCCGGTTTTCCTTCGGTTCTCCCTTGCCTTATCCCTTGGTTAGTTCAGGCTGGCGTTCCCTTCATTAGTGCGGGGTGAGTGGTGGGGGACTGACTGTTAGGCGTCTGTGTCTCCCGGAAGACTGTTGGCTCAGTTTGGTCCCATTTGTGGTCTCTAGCTAGGCTGCTGGATTATCTGCGGGTCAGTGTCCTTCGGACTTTTTCTTTTAAGGTCTCTCGGCTTCGGACGAAGCGGGGATTTTTGTTGGGCAGTTGTTTCAGGCTTGGTGTCCTCAGAATGGGCCGCCTATTGTACCCTCCCGTCTTGGAATTCAGTGTCCTCTATAGCTTGGGTATTATTTTTCCCAAAAGTAATAAATGCAGCTGTGGACTCTTTCCATTTAAGAAGAAAAACATAAATTATCCTAACCTGATAATTATTCTTCTGGCACCTTTCACCCTGATATTTCTTCTACTGTTCCTTTTTCCTCGGCTGAATGACTGAGGGATGAGGGAAGTGGGAGGAGTATTTAGGCCTTTGGCTGGGGTGTCTTTGCCTTCTCCTGGGGGCCAGGTTCTTATTTTCCCAAAAGTAATGAATGCATCTGTGGACTCTTTCCATCAGAAGAAAATAAAATTATCAGGTAAGCATAATTTATGTTTTATGCAATATTCATATTTAATAAAGTGTTAAACTGTGTATTTATTGTAAATATTTCATATTCCAATATGCTTCACATAGGGGAATATGTTTTTTTAAATAGTTATTCCTATATACCGTATATCTATACCTATAAATATATATACATATATATATATATATATATATAGAGGTATAGATAAATATTTTACCAAAAAACACATTATAAATATGTATTGAAGGATAAATAGAAATATTCTTCTATGTGAAGAACATTGGAATGTAAAATATTAATATTTCATGTCAGGTTAGCGCACTTGAGTTAACACGATCGTGTTTGCATCTGAGTAAGGACGTTAAATTTTTTTTCCACTTTTCGCGCACCTTTGAAGACTGAGGGATTTAGTTAACGCAGTTGCGATATTCTAAGTTCAGCTTTTTGTGTGCTTCCGGTTAGAGCTCTTGCGAAAACATTTTACTTTTACATTTTAATATGTGCGCACAAAAAGCTTACTTCTAGCGAATTTATCTCTCGAGCAGGAGCGCTAAAATATAGCGCGCCACTTGTAATATAGCCTTAAAGGGGAATAACCTTTCTATAGCATGCTGGGGCTGTACAACTCCACCATATTTGTGTGAATAATATCATACAAAGCTGTGTTTAAAGGGAAAAAAAAGAAGTATTATTATTTTTATGTTGCGATTAGCACCATGCATCCTGCATGTAGTGCCTATCTCTGAGCAGATGACAGCATTTATTGGTAAGTATGCTTTATGGACTGTACAATCAGGATACCAACCAATCAGTGTTTGTGGTAATATTTTAAATATGTCTAAAGCAGCCATTTAACTTGTTTTGCATACTGACTTCCATATCCCTTTTATTCATCATCTGACTGCTTACTTTATAAACCCTTCTTTTTCCTCAGGTTCAGCAAATCCTGGGTTATGAAGATTCAGTGGCCGCTCATCTGTCGCAGATTCTTAGCTCAGATCAGCACTCTGTGGTTATCTCATCGGCCAAGTATGTTTCACTGCACTAATATGAGAAGCTACCTTACTGTCAGATCCATATGCATGTGAGTGTTACAGTGATGCAATAGGTAATGCTGTCTCTTTCTTAGAGTCCTGTGTGAGACAGTGAAAGATTTTGTTGCACGGGTCGGGAAAGCTTATGAAAGAATGACCGAGAGTTGTGAGGAGTCAGAAACTATGGCGGGAAAGGTACTTTCTTTCATTGTTTATTGTGTGTCAGCATTTTATTTTAAAACAGATTTATGTTTTTACTGTGTGCTTAACCCCTACTAAGAGATTAAACACACAGTGAAAGTCAAACAGTGCATTAGAGATCCAGATAAGAATATGGTTGGTGAGCCTGTCAGGCTTATCCTTCAGACTGTTTGCTGATATAAAACTTCATGGGAGCTGGCCTTGTCAGTGTCTTTCACTGTGTTTTTAAAGGGACATGATTCATGTCATGATTTAGGTAGAACATACAATTTTAAACAACTTTCAAATTTACTTCTATTATCTCATTTGTTTTCGTTCTCTTGGTATCCTTTGTTGAGACGCATACCTAGGTAGGCTCAAGAGCTACTTATTGGTGGCTGTACATATATGTTATTGGCTCACCCATGGGCATTGCTGTTTTTTCAACAAAGGATAAGAAGAGAATGGAGCAAATTAGATGATATATTTTTTGGGTTTCATATCGCTTTAACTACTTAGCAGGGCCCTATTCGCTAAACTTTTCTGATCTGGCGAGATTTTGTTAGATGCCTTATTAGTATTACGAGGTCCCTCAGGAATTGTTTTAAAGGCAATTTTACCTTAGGAAATCTATCTCATTAACTCTGTATTAATAATTAAGAACTCTGTATCTCATACTTTATGTTTAGGAGAGACACCTCATTTACAATATAATTCACAGTAAAATAAGTTGCTGATTTATCTCCATCAGGTGAGTTTTTGAGAATTGGGTCCTTAGTGTGAGAATAGTATTTATTTAAAAAATATATATCTTTAGAGCATTTTGTTTTTAAACTATAATATAGGTTTAAAAACAATCGGCTAGATTACGAGTTTTGCGGTAAGAGCAAAAGGTGAGCAAAAGGTGAGCGTAAAGCAAAATTGAGCTCCATACCGCACTCCAATACCAGCGCTGCTGAAAGCTGTGGTGAGCTGGTTTTATGTGCTTGTGCACGATTTCCCCATAGACATCAATGGGGAGAGCTGGCTGTAAAAAAGTCTAACACCTGCAAAAAAGCAGCGTAAAGCTCTGTAACGCAGCCCCATTGATTCCTATGGGGAAAGAACATTTATGTTTACACCTAACACCCTAACATGAACCCCGAGTCTAAACACCCCTAATCTTACACTTATTAACCCCTAATCTGCTGCCCCCGACATCGCCGACACCTACATTATACTTATTAACCCCTAATCTGCCGCTCCGGACATCGCCGCCACTATAATAAACATTTCTCCAACATTGGTGTGTCCGGTCCACGGCGTCATCCTTACTTGTGGGAATATCTCTTCCCCAACAGGAAATGGCAAAGAGTCCCAGCAAAGCTGGCCATATAGTCCCTCCTAGGCTCCGCCCACCCCAGTCATTCTCTTTGCCGTTGCACAGGCAACATCTCCACGGAGATGTTTAAGAAAATGAGGATTTTTCTGACAGAGGTCAGAAAGTCAAAACTTCTAAGCACTTGTCAAGTTCTTCATTCTGTTCCACGTCCTTCCATAGCGCAGTGCATGGAAGTAGTAGGGTTGATGGTTGCAGCAATGGACATAGTTCCTTTTGCACAAATTCATCTAAGACCATTACAACTGTGCATGCTCAAACAGTGGAATGGGGACTATACAGACTTGTCTCCAATGATTCAAGTAGATCAGAAGACCAGAGATTCACTCCGTTGGTGGCTGACCCTGGACCATCTATCCCAGGGAATGAGCTTCCGCAGACCAGAGTGGGTCATTGTCACGACCGACGCCAGTCTAGTGGGCTGGGGCGCGGTCTGGGAATCCCTGAAAGCTCAGGGACTATGGTCTCGGGAAGAGTCTCTTCTCCCGATAAACATTCTGGAACTAAGTGCGATCTTCAATGCTCTCAGGGCTTGGCCTCAGCTAGCAAAGGCCAGATTCATAAGATTCCAATCAGACAACATGACGACCGTTGCGTATATCAATCATCAGGGGGGAACAAGGAGTTCCCTGGCGATGAAAGAAGTGACCAAAATAATTCAATGGGCGGAGGATCACTCCTGCCACCTATCTGCGATCCACATCCCAGGTGTGGAAAACTGGGAAGCGGATTATCTGAGTCGTCAGACATTCCATCCGGGGGAGTGGGAACTCCACCCAGAGATCTTTGCCCAACTAACTCAATTATGGGGCATTCCAGACATGGATCTGATGGCGTCTCGTCAGAACTTCAAGGTTCCTTGCTACGGGTCCAGATCCAGGGATCCCAAGGCGACTCTAGTAGATGCACTAGTAGCACATTGGACCTTCAACCTAGCTTATGTATTTCCACCGTTTCCTCTCATTCCCAGGCTGGTAGCCAGGATCAAACAGGAGAGGGCCTCGGTGATCTTGATAGCTCCTGCGTGGCCACGCAGGACTTGGTATGCAGACCTGGTGAATATGTCATCGGTTCCACCATGGAAGCTACCTTTGAGACAGGACCTTCTTGTTCAGGGTCCATTCGAACATCCAAATCTGGTTTCCCTCCAGCTGACGGCTTGGAGATTGAACGCTTGATTCTATCAAAGCGTGGGTTTTCAGATTCTGTGATAGATACTCTGGTTCAGGCCAGAAAACCGGTAACTAGAAAAATTTACCATAAAATATGGAAAAGATATATCTGTTGGTGTGAATCCAAAGGATTCCCATGGAATAAGATAAAAATTCCTAAGATTCTCTCCTTTCTACAAGAAGGTTTGGAGAAAGGATTATCTGCAAGTTCTCTAAAGGGACAGATCTCTGCTTTATCTGTCTTACTACACAAAAGACTGGCAGCTGTGCCAGATGTTCAAGCATTTGTTCAGGCTCTGGTTAGGATCAAGCCTGTTTACAGACCTTTGACTCCTCCCTGGAGTCTAAATCTAGTTCTTTCAGGTCTTCAAGGGGTTCCGTTTGAACCTTTACATTCCATAGATATTAAGTTACTATCTTGGAAAGTTTTGTTTTTGGTTGCTATTTCTTCTGCTAGAAGAGTTTCAGAGTTATCTGCTCTGCAGTGTTCTCCGCCCTATCTGGTGTTCCATGCAGATAAGGTGGTTTTGCGTACTAAGCCTGGTTTTCTTCCAAAGGTTGTTTCTAACAAGAATATTAACCAGGAGATAGTTGTACCTTCTTTATGTCCGAATCCAGTTTCAAAGAAGGAACGTTTGTTACACAATTTGGACGTAGTCCGTGCTCTAAAATTCTATTTAGAGGCTACAAAAGATTTCAGACAAACATCTTCTTTGTTTGTTGTCTATTCTGGTAAAAGGAGAGGTCAAAAAGCGACTTCTACCTCTCTTTCCTTTTGGCTTAAAAGCATCATCCGATTGGCTTATGAGACTGCCGGACGGCAGCCTCCTGAAAGAATCACAGCTCACTCCACTAGGGCTGTGGCTTCCACATGGGCCTTCAAGAACGAGGCTTCTGTTGACCAGATATGTAAGGCAGCGACTTGGTCTTCACTGCACACTTTTGCCAAATTTTACAAATTTGATACTTTTGCTTCTTCGGAGGCTATTTTTGGGAGAAAGGTTTTGCAAGCCGTGGTGCCTTCCGTTTAGGTAACCTGATTTGCTCCCTCCCTTCATCCGTGTCCTAAAGCTTTGGTATTGGTTCCCACAAGTAAGGATGACGCCGTGGACCGGACACACCAATGTTGGAGAAAACAGAATTTATGCTTACCTGATAAATTACTTTCTCCAACGGTGTGTCCGGTCCACGGCCCGCCCTGGTTTTTTAATCAGGTCTGATGAATTATTTTCTCTAACTACAGTCACCACGGTACCATATGGTTTCTCCTATATTTTTCCTCCTGTCCGTCGGTCGAATGACTGGGGTGGGCGGAGCCTAGGAGGGACTATATGGCCAGCTTTGCTGGGACTCTTTGCCATTTCCTGTTGGGGAAGAGATATTCACACAAGTAAGGATGACGCCGTGGACCGGACACACCGTTGGAGAAAGTAATTTATCAGGTAAGCATAAATTCTATTAACCCCTAAACCGCCACCCTCCCGCATCATAAACACTAGTTAAATATTATTAACCCCTAATCTGCTGCCCCTAACATCACCGCCACCTACCTACATTTATTAACCCCTAATCTACTGCCCCAACGTCGCCGCCACTATACTAAATTTATTAACCCCTAAGTCTAACCCTAACACCCCCTAACTTAAATATAATTAAAATAAATCTAAATAAAAGCTTCTATCATTACCTAAATAATTCCTATTTAAAACTAAATACTTGCCTGTAAAAACTAAATTTATGCTTACCTGATAAATTTCTTTCTCTTGTGGTGTATCCAGTCCACGGGTTCATCCATTACTTGTGGGATATTCTCCTTCCCAACAGGAAGTTGCAAGAGGACACCCACAGCAGAGCTGTCTATATAGCTCCTCCCCTAACTGCCACCCCCAGTCATTCGACCGAAGACAAGCAAGAAAAAGGAGAAACTATAGGGTGCAGTGGTGAATGTAGTTTAAAAATAAAAAACACCTGCCTTAAAGTGACAGGGCGGGCCATGGACTGGATACACCACAAGAGAAATAAATTTATCAGGTAAACATAAATTTTGTTTTCTCTTGTAAGGTGTATCCAGTCCACGGGTTCATCCATTACTTGTGGGATACCAATACCAAAGCTTTAGGACGCGGATGAAGGGAGGGACAAGGCAGGAACTTAAACGGAAGGCACCACTGCCTGCAAGACCTTTCTCCCAAAAATAGCCTCCGAGGAAGCAAAAGTATCAAATTTGTAGAATTTATAAAAAGTATGAAGCGAGGACCAAGTCGCCGCCTTACAAATCTGTTCAACAGAAAAAAGCCCATGTGGAAGCTACCGCTCTAGTGGAATGAGCTGTAATTCTTTCAGGAGGCTGCTGGCCAGCAGTCTCATAAGCTAAACGGATTATACTTCTCAGCCAAAAAGAAAGAGAAGATGCCGAAGCCTTTTGGCCTCTCCTCTGTCCAGAGCTTGTAAATAAAAGTTTAAAGCACGAACCACGTCAAGATTGTGTAATAGACGTTCCTTCTTTGAAGAAGGATTAGGACACAGTGACGGAACTACAATCTCCTGATTGATATTCTTATTAGATACCACCTTAGGAAGAAATCCAGGTTTGGTACGCAACACTACCTTATCTGTATGGAATATCAGATAAGGGGAATCACACTGTAAGGCAGATAACTCTGAAACTCTTCGAGCCGAAGAGATAGCTACCAAAAACAGAACTTTCCAAGATAAAAGCTTGATATCTATGGAATGCAGAGGTTCAAACGGAACCCCTTGAAGAACTTTAAGAACTAAATTTAAACTCCATGGCGGAGCAACAGGTTTAAACACAGGCTTGATTCTAACTAAAGCGTGACAAAACGCCTGAACGTCTGGAACATCTGCCAGATGCTTGTGCAGAAGAATAGACAGAGCAGAAATCTGTCCCTTTAAGGAACTAGCTGACAATCCCTTCTCCAATCCTTCTTGGAGAAAGGATAATATCCTAGGAATCCTGACTTTACTCCATGAGTAACCCTTGGATTCACACCAATGAAGATATTTACACCATATCTTATGATAGATTTTCCTGGTGACAGGCTTTCGAGCCTGAATTAAGGTATCAATGACCGACTCGGAGAAACCACGTTTTGATCAAATCAAGCATTCAATCTCCAAGCAGTCAGCCGCAGAGAAATTAGATTTGGATGTTTGAATGGACCTTGGAGTAGAAGGTCCTGCCTCAGCGGCAGAGTCCATGGTGGAAGGGATGACATGTCCACCAGATCTGCATACCAAGTTCTGCGTGGCCACGCAGGCGTTATCAAAATCACCGAAGCTCTCTCCTGCTTGATCTTGACAATCAGACGAGGGAGGAGAGCCATAAGCCAGGCTGAAGGACCAGGGCACTGCTAGAGCATCTATCAGTGCTGCCTGGGGATCCCTTGACCTGGACCCGTAACAGGGAAGCTTGGCGTTCTGACGAGACGCCATCAGATCCACTTCTGGTTTGCCGCATAGTTGAATCAGCTGGGCAAATACCTCTGGATGGTGCTCCCACTCCCCCGGATGAAAAGTCTGCCGACTTAGAAAATCCGCCTCCCAGTTCTCTACTCCTGGGATATGGATAGCTGAGAGATGGCAAGAGTGAACCTCTGCCCATAGAATTATCTTTGAAACCTCCAACATTGCCAGGGGGCTTCTTGTCCCCCCCTGATGGTTAATATAGGCTACAGTCGTGATATTGTCCGACTGAAATCTGATGAACCTGACCGCAGCTAGTTGAGGCCAAGCCAAGAATGTTTATCGAAGGAGGGCTTCCTCCTGAGTCCACGAACCCTGAGCCTTCAGGGAGTTCCAGACTGCGCCCCAGCCCAGAAGGCTGGCATCTGTCGTGACTATAGTCCACTCTGGCCTGCAGAAACTCATTCCCCTGGACAGATGGACCCAAGAGAACCACCAGAGAAGAGAATCCCTGGTCTCTTGATCCAGATTTAGCAGAGGGGTCAAATCTGTGTAATCCGTCTATTGCCGCTACCATTAGGCCGATTACTTCCATACACTGAACCACTGACGGCCGAGAAGTGGAATGAAGAGCACGGCAGGAAGTTAGAAGCTTTGATAACCTGACCTCTGTCAGAAAAAATTTCATTTCTACTGAATCTATCAGTGTTCCTAGGAAGGAAACTCTTGTGAGAGGGGAGAGAGAACTCTTTTCTTCGTTCACCTTCCACCCGTGAGACCTCAGAAAAGCCAGAACAATGTACGTATGGGACTTGGCGATTTGAAAAGTCGACGCCTGTATCAGAATGTCGTCTAGGTAAGGAGCCACCGCTATGCCCCGTGGCCTTAGAACCGCCAGTAGGGACCCTAGAACCTTCGTAAAGATTCTTGGTGCCGTGGCTAACCCGAAGGGAAGAGCCACAAACTGGTAATGCCTGTCTAAGAAGGCGAACCTGAGGAACTGATGATGATCTCTGTGAATCGGAATGTGGAGATAAGCATCTTTTAAGTCCACGGTAGTCATATATTGACCCTCCTGGATCATAGGGAGGATGGTTTGGCTAGTCTCCATCTTGAAGGATGGGACCCTGAGAAATTTGTTTAGGATCTTGAGATCCAAGATTGGTCTGAAAGTTCCCTCTTTTTTGGGAACTATAAACAGATTTGAATAGAAGCCATGCCCCTGTTCCTCCCTTGGAACTGGGTGGATCACTCCCATAACCAGCAGGTCTTGAACACAACGTAAGAATGCCTCTCTCCTTATCTGGTTTACAGATAATTGTGAGAGATGAAATCTCCCCTTTGGAGATGAAGCTTTGAAGTCCAGAAAATATCCCTGGGAAACGATCTCTAATGCCCAGGGATCCTGGACGTCTCTTGCCCAAGCCTGGGCGAAGAGAGAGAGTCTGCCCCCCACTAGATCCGGTCCCAGATCGGGGGCTACTCCTTCATGCTGTCTTAGAGGCAGCCGCAGGTTTCTTGGCCTGCTTCCCCTTATTCCAAGCCTGGTTAGGTCTCCAGACTGGTTTGGACTGGGCGAAATTTCCCTCTTTGTTTTGCATTAGAGGAAACTGAAGCTGCGCCACTCTTAAAGTTTAGAAAGGAACGAAAATTATTCTGTTTGGTCCTTAACTTATTGGACCTATCCTGAGGAAGGGCGTGACCTTTTCCTCCAGTAATATCAGAAATGATCTCCTTCAGACCGGGCCCGAATAGGGTCTGTCCCTTGAAGGGGATGTTAAGAAGCTTAGACTTTGAAGTAACGTCTGCTGACCAGGACTTAAGCCATAGCGCCCTACGTGCCAAAATGGCAAAACCTGAATTCTTAGCCGTTAGCTTGGCTAAATGAAAAATGGCATCAGAAATAAAGGAGTTAGCTTACTTAAGAGCTTTAATCCTGTCTAGAATATCGTCTAACGGGGTCTCCACCTGTAGAGCCTCCTCAAGAGACTCAAACCAAAAAGCCACTGCAGCAGTAACTGGGGCAATGCATGCAAGAGGCTGGAGAATAAAACCTTGATGTATAAATTTTTTCTTAAGGAGACCGTCCAATTTTTTATCTATAGGATCTAGGAAAGCACAACTGTCCTCGACAGGGATAGTTGTACGCTTAGCTAGGGTGGAGACTGCTGCCTCCACCTTAGGAACCGTCTGCCACGAGTCCCGTATGGTGGCATCTATGGGAAACATCTTTTTAAAAGCAGAAGGGGGAGAGAAAGGCACACCTGGTCTATCCCATTCCTTAGTAATAATTTCCGAAAACCTCTTAGGGACTGGAAAAACATCGGTGTAAACAGGTACTGCAAAGTATTTGTCCATTTTACACAATTTCTCTGGAACCACAATGGGGTCACAGTCATCCAGAGTCGCTAGAACCTCCCTAAGTAATAAGCGGAGGTGTTCAAGTTTAAATTTAAACGCTGTCATCTCAGAATCAGACTGAAGTAACGCCTTCCCTGAGTCTGAAATGTCACCCACAGATAGAAGCTCACCTGCCTCGGCTTCTGAGCATTGTGAGGGTATATCGGACACAGGCAATAAAGCGTCAGAAAGCTCTGTATTAATTCTAGCCCCAGAGCTGTCTCACTTTCCTTGTAGCCCTGGCAGTTTGGAGAATACCTCTGTGAGGATAGCATTCATAACTGCCGCCATGTCCTGTAAGGTGAAAGAATTAGATGCGCTAGATGTACTTGGCGTCACTTGAGCGGGAGTTATAGGTTCTGACACATGGGGAGAGTTAGATGGCATGATCTCCCTCTTTTTAGTCAGAGAATCCCCTGGAGATAAATCTTTAAGCGCCAAAATATGGTCTTTATAGTTTATAGAAATTTCAGTACATTTGGTACACATTCTAAGAGGGGGTTCCACAATGGCTTCCAAACATATTGAACAAGGAGTTTCCTCTATGTCAGACATGTTTAACAGACTAGTAATGAGACAAGCAAGCTTGGAAAACACTTTAATAAAGGTGAAACAGCAATTAAACAAAAACGTTACTGTGCCTTTAAGAGAAAAAAACTAGCACTTAAACTGCAAAACAGTGAAAAAATACAGTAAAATCTTTTAAATTTTAACAGTATGTGTAAGGGACTAAAGCAACATTGCACCCACTTGCAAATGGATGATTAACCCCTTAGGCCCCAAACCGGATTGAAAAACGTTAAAAAACGTTAAAAATCAATTGAGCACCTTGCCACAGCTCTGCTGAGGCTCCTACCTGCCCTTAAATACGATTTTGTGCAGAAATAACCCCTTTGAAATGGTTCTCAGATGCCAGAGGACTCTTCTAGGGAAGCTGGATGTCTCAGTCTGTATTAAAACTGAACAGTTAGAGTATTAAAATAGGCCCCTCCCACCATGTACTGGATGTCAGAGGGGCCTTAAGAAAATACTCCTAGGAGTATCTGACTAGCCATGTGGAAACTAGGCCCCAAATAAAGACTTATCTCCCTCAGAGAAAAAAACGTCCTATTTATGAAATCATGTAAACGTTTTGTCACTAAGCAATATGAATATTAACATGAGTATTACACTGTTATGTAAGCATGATCCCAGTCGCTGTTAAATCACTGCATCAGGCTTACCTCAAATACACAAGGCTCTGTCAGCATTTTCTAGAACTTATTCCTCTCTCTAGAAATAAATAAAAATACTGAACATACCTCAAAGCAGGTAATCTGCAGGCCATTCCCCCAACTGAAGTTTTCCCATATTCATCAGTTATGTGTGAGAACAGCAATGGATCTTAGTTACAAACCGCTAAGATCATCAAATCTCCAGGCAGAATTCTTCTTCTAATTTCTGCCTGAGAGAAAAACAGTACAACGCCGGTACCGTTTAAAAATAACAAACTCTTGATTGAAGGTAAAACTACACTAAGTCACCACATATCTCTTGATACTTCCTTTCTTGTCGAGAGTTGCAAGAGAATGACTGGGGGTGGCAGTTAGGGGAGGAGCTATATAGACAGCTCTGCTGTGGGTGTCCTCTTGCAACTTCCTGTTGGGAAGGAGAATATCCCACAAGTAATGGATGAACCCGTGGACTGGATACACCTTACAAGAGAAATAAACCCTAAGTTATCTACAATATAACTAAAAGTTACATTGTATCTAGCTTAGGTTTTATTTTTATTTCAAAGCTAAGTTTGTATTTATTTTAACTAGGTAAAATAGTTACTAAATAGTTATTAACTATTTACTAACTACCTAGCTAAAATAAATACAAATTTACCTGTAAAATAAAACCTAACCTGAGTTACACTAACACCTAACCTTACACTACAATTAAATAAATTACATTAATTAAATCCAATTAACTAAATTACAAAAAACAAACAAACACTAAATTACACAAAATAAAAAATAAATGATCAGATCTTTAAACTAATTACACCTAATCTAATAGCCCTATCAAAATAAAAAAAGCCCCCCCAAAATAAAAAAAACCCTAGCCTAAACTAAACTACCAATAGCCCTTAAAAGGGCCTTTTGCGGGGCATTGCCCTAAAGAAATCAGCTCTTTTACCTGTAAAAAAAAAATACAAACAACCCCCAACAGTAAAACCCACCACCCACACAACCAAACCCCCCAAATAAAATCCTAACTAAAAAAAACTAAGCTCCCCATTGCCCTGAAAAGGGCATTTGGATGGGCATTGCCCTTAAAAGGGCATTTAGCTCTTTTTCCGCCCAAAAGCCCTAATCTAAAAATAAAACCCAACCAATAAACCCTTAAAAAAACCTAACACTAACCCCCAAAGATCCACTTACAGTTTTTGAAGACACGACATCCATCCTCAACGAAGCCGGCAGAAGTCCTCAACGAAGCGGCAGAAGTCTTCATCCAACCGGGCAGAAGTCTTCATCCAACCGGGCAGAAGTCTTCATCCAGACGGCATCTTCTATCTTCATCCATCTGGCACGGATAGAATTCTATCAGCCATTCGGAATTAAAGGTGAAAAAATCCTAACTTAAATATAATAGGATTGAGCTTGCATTCTACTGGCTGATTGGAACAGCCAATAGAATGCAAGCTCAATCCTATTGGCTAATTGGATCAGCCAATAGGATTGAAGCTCAATCCTATTGGCTGATTGCATTAGCCAATAGGATTTTTTCACCTTTAATTCCGATTGGCTGATAGAATTCTATCAGCCAATCGGAATTCAAGGGACGCCATCTTGGATGATGTCATTTAAAGGAGAATTAATTGTTCAAGAAGATTTCGATTAAAGAGAATGCTTCGCCCCGGATGTCTTGAAGATGGGCCCGCTCCGCGCCAAATGGATGAAGATAGAAGATGCCGCCTGGATGAAGACTTCTGCCCGGGTTGGATGAAGACTTCTGCCGGCTTCGTTAGGGATGGATGTCGGGTCTTCAAAAACTGTAAGTGGATCTTCGGGGGTTAGTGTTAGGTTTTTTTAAGCGTTTATTGGGTGGGTTTTATTTTTAGATTAGGGCTTTTGGGCAGAAAAAGAGCTAAATGCCCTTTTAAGGGCAATGCCCATCCAAATGCCCTTTTCAGGGCAATGGGGAGCTTAGGTTTTTTTAGTTAGGATTTTATTTGGGGGGGTTTGGTTGTGTGGGTGGTGGGTTTTACTGTTGGGAGGTTGTTTGTATTTTTTTTACAGGTAAAAGAGCTGATTTCTTTGGGGCAATGCCCCGCAAAAGGCCCTTTTAAGGGCTATTGGTAGTTTAGTTTAGGCTAGGGTTTTTTTTATTTTGGGGGGGCTTTTTTTATTTTGATAGGGCTATTAGATTAGGTGTAATTAGTTTAAAGATCTGATCATTTATTTTTTATTTTGTGTAATTTAGTGTTTGTTTTTTGTAATTTAGTTAATTGGATTTAATTAATGTAATTTATTTAATTATAGTGTAAGGTTAGGTGTTAGTGTAACTCCGGTTAGGTTTTATTTTACAGGTAAATTTGTATTTATTTTAGCTAGGTAGTTAGTAAATAGTTAATAACTATTTAGTAACTATTCTACCTAGTTAAAATAAATACAAACTTGCCTGTAAAATAAAAATAAACCCTAAGCTAGCTACAATGTAACTATTAGTTATATTGTAGCTAGCTTAGGGTTTATTTTACAGGTAAGTATTTTGTTTTATATAGGAATTATTTAGGTAATGATAGTAGGTTTTATTTAGGTTTATATTTAAGTAAGGGGGTGTTAGGGTTAGACTTAGGTTTAGGGGTTAATAAATTTAGTATATTGGCGGCGACGTTGGGGGTGGCAGATTAGGGGGTAATAAATGTAGGTAAGTGGCGGTGATGTTAGGGGCGGCAGATTAGGGGTTAATAATATTTAACTAGTGCTTGTGATACGAGAGTGCGGCGGTTTAGGGGTTAATATGTTTATTATAGTGGCGGCGATGTCCGGAGTGGCAGATTAGGGGTTAATAATTTTATTTTAGTATTTGCGATGCCGGAGGGCCTCGGTTTAGGGGTTAATAGGTAGTTTATGGGTGTTAGTGTACTTTTTAGCACTTTAGTTATGAGTTTTATGCTACAGCTCTGTAGCACAAAACTCAGAACTACTGACTTTCAGTTTACGGTATCGATCTTGGCGGTATAGGGTGTACCGCTCACCTTTTGGCCTCCCAGGCAGATTTGTAATACCGCCGCTATGGAAGTCCCATTGAAAAAGGACTTTTTGAAAGCTGCGTAATTACGTTGCGTTACGGCCAAAAAAGTGTGCGGTGCCCCTAAACTTGTAAGACTCATAATACCAGCGGCGGTGAAAAAGAGCCTTAACGCTGCATTTTCACTCATACCGCAAAACTCGTAATCTAGCCGAATGTTATTTGAATTTGTCTAGATTTCATCTTGGTTTGATTGGCTGGTTTAGAAAAAAAATTAAAAAATTCTTATTTTCATTTGTATAGATTTTGGGTTAAATTGTGCTTGCTTAGGGGCAGTGGGAGAACAAATAAATGTATATGTAAAAGTTACTTTCGGCTTTAATCATTACTGCATCGTCTTTCTTTCTCACATTTCTCTGTCTTTGGTTTCTAGTGCACCCTTCTGAGAGAAAAGCTGGATTCTCTCTTGAAGACCCTGAGTGAGGAGTCTCAAGCTACATCCGTTCCATCTCAGCCCCCTCATACTATTAGTGAGGAGGAAGAGGAAGCTTCAGAGACAGTCACATGTTCACCCACAGTATCTCCTTCACTGGGTCGTGGCCAAAGCTTTCGTCCACGCGAGCAGCTTATGTTAAGAGCCAATAGCTTAAAGAAAGCTATCCGACAGATTATAGAACAAGCAGAGAAAGGTACATAGATGAGCAGGGCGGCTTCATGCCTTTACCTGTGGTTTTAGAAGTACAATATTTTTGTTCTTAGAACAACTTATTAAAGGCTGCGGTGCTATTTTTAGTTGGATGTGTGACTGCTTTTTTATGATAAGGCTCAGTAATAATAATGCATTCCAATTTACACTCCCCTCACAGGGACTGATAACATAAGAAAGTTTAGGAGCAGGGAAACAAAAGATAAGTATATGCTATTCCCCCTGCCCTCCTAGCTCAGCAGACATTATTTAAACTTGTTGCAGGGGTTATTTAAATACTAAATCAGGTTCTGCAAAGACAGCAGCAGCTGCAATTTACACAGACTGCACCATGATCCTAACCCATCAAGCTCTGCACATAAGTTCAGGGAGCAGTCAGTTGTAGCTGCTGATGTCTTTGAAGCACCTGATTTATTACTTAGATAACCCCTGCAACAAGTTTAAATAATGTCTGCCAAGCTAGGGTGGCAAGGGGACCGGCAGATTCCTAAACTTCCCTATGTTACTGACTAGGGGCTGTAGCCAAAGAACAAGCCATGTGGGGACTGCAAATTTCATCCGTACAAACAGCTAATATCAGCACTACCAGAACAGGGAATTTTATACTTATTTTTAATAAGTGTCAACGGCACTTTTTATATATACATTATTATTTATTAATATTTTGTATTTCAATTTTTGACTACACTGTCCCTTTTAAGTTTTTCCTTGTTCCACTATTTGCTACAACCATCACTCTTTCCCCTCTGAACTGCTGATGAATGGCAGCTGAAGGCGTTTCTTCATTGATCCTTAGATTTTTATTTATATGTATTTTTTTATTTTTTTGCACACTTGGCATATCCTCACAATGTCTATATATTGTTTGCACACTTGGCATATCCTCATAATGTCTATATATTGTTTGCACACTTGGCATATCCTCATAATGTCTATATATTGTTTGCACACTTGGCATATTCTCACAATGTCTATATATTGTTTGCACACTTGGCATATCCTCATAATGTCTATATATTGTTTGCACACTTGGCATATTCTCACAATGTCTATATATTGTTTGCACACTTGGCATATCCTCATAATGTCTATATATTGTTTGCACACTTGGCATATTCTCACAATGTCTATATATTGTTTGCACACTTGGCATATCCTCATAATGTCTATATATTGTTTGCACACTTGGCATATTCTCACAATGTCTATATATTGTTTGCACACTTGGCATATTCTCACAATGTCTATATATTGTTTGCACACTTGGGATATCCTCACAATGTCTATATATTGTTTGCACACTTGGCATATTCTCACAATGTCTATATATTGTTTGCACACTTGGCATATTCTCACAATGTCTATATATTGTTTGCACACTTGGGATATCCTCACAATGTCTATATATTGTTTGCACACTTGGCATATCCTCACAATGTCTATATATTGTTTGCACACTTGGCATATCCTCACAATGTCTATATATTGTTTGCACACTTGGCATAGCCTCACAATGTCTATATATTGTTTGCACACTTGGCATATCCTCACAATGTCTATATATTGTTTGCACACTTGGCATATCCTCACAATGTCTATATATTGTTTGCACACTTGGCATATTCTCACAATGTCGTTTTATTTGTTTGCACACTTGGCATATCCT
Organism: Bombina bombina; assembly: GCF_027579735.1. Lineage (NCBI taxonomy): Eukaryota > Metazoa > Chordata > Amphibia > Anura > Bombinatoridae > Bombina > Bombina bombina. The sequence goes on from NC_069502.1 coordinate 261,265,600, forward strand.
CACAATGTCTTTTTATTTGTTTGCACACTTGGCATATCCTCACAATGTCTATTTATTTTTAGCTGTGGATGAGCAAAATGCACAAACATCTAATGCTGAAGACTTTCTCATTTCATTCTCCTCTGAGGATGGAAAAGAGCCATGCGAGGCAAACACAGCTCTGTTGCAGAGTAATGCACTTCCCAGGATCAGGGGCTCAGGCAGAGGTATAATGTATGCTACAGTCTGTCATCTCATATCGTTGCCTTTTACCACCTTTTAACCATTCAGTTTGTTTTACTGCATATACATCACAGTAATTTGTAAAGCATGATGTTAGTGTTAGCACCACGTTTCAGTAATCTGCTACACCCTTTATAAGGTAGTGTTCTTAACAAATAAAATGGAACTAATTAAGTAGCATATCCCATTATAATTTTGAAAGCACTAAATTTCCTTCTTTCTCCAACATAGGTGTGTCCGGTCCACGGCGTCATCCTTACTTGTGGGATATTCTCTTCCCCAACAGGAAATGGCAAAGAGCCCAGCAAAGCTGGTCACATGATCCCTCCTAGGCTCCGCCTACCCCAGTCATTCTCTTTGCCGTTGTACAGGCAACATCTCCACGGAGATGGCTTAGAGTTTTTTAGTGTTTAACTGTAGTTTTTATTATTCAATCAAGAGTTTGTTATTTTGAAATAGTGCTGGTATGTACTATTTACTCAGAAACAGAAAAGAGATGAAGATTTCTGTTTGTATGAGGAAAATGATTTTAGCAACCGTCACTAAAATCCATGGCTGTTCCACACAGGACTGTTGAGAGCAATTAACTTCAGTTGGGGGAACAGTGAGCAGTCTCTTGCTGCTTGAGGTATGACACATTCTAACAAGACGATGTAATGCTGGAAGCTGTCATTTTCCCTCTGGGATCCGGTAAGCCATGTTTATTACGATTGTAAATAAGGGCTTCAAAAAGGGCTTATTAAGACTGTAGACTTTTTTTGGGCTAAATCGATAGGATTTTCACAAAGGTACTAGGGTCCCTTCTAGCTGTGCTAAGACCAAGGGGCATTGCTGTAGTACCTTACTTGGACGACATTCTGATCAAGCGTCGTCCCTTCCTCAAGCAAAGGCTCACACGGACATTGTCCTGGCCTTTCTCAGATCTCACGGATGGAAAGTGAACGTGGAAAAGAGTTCTCTATCTCCGTCAACAAGGGTTCCCTTCTTGGGAACAATAATAGACTCCTTAGAAATGAGGATTTTTCTGACAGAGGCCAGAAAAACAAAACTTCTAGACTCTTGTCGGATACTTCATTCCGTTCCTCTTCCTTCCATAGCTCAGTGCATGGAAGTGATCGGGTTGATGGTAGCGGCAATGGACATAGTTCCTTTTGCACGCATTCATCTAAGACCATTACAACTGTGCATGCTCAGTCAGTGGAATGGGGACTATACAGACTTGTCTCCGAAGATACAAGTAAATCAGAGGACCAGAGACTCGCTCCGTTGGTGGCTGTCCCTGGACAACCTGTCACGAGGGATGACATTCCGCAGACCAGAGTGGGTCATTGTCACGACCGACGCCAGTCTGATGGGCTGGGGCGCGGTCTGGGGATCCCTGAAAGCTCAGGGTCTTTGGTCTCGGGAAGAATCTCTTCTACCGATAAATATTCTGGAACTGAGAGCGATATTCAATGCTCTCAAGGCTTGGCCTCAGCTAGCGAGGGCCAAGTTCATACGGTTTCAATCAGACAACATGACAACTGTTGCGTACATCAACCATCAGGGGGGAACAAGGAGTTCCCTGGCGATGGAAGAAGTGACCAAAATCATTCTATGGGCGGAGTCTCACTCCTGCCACCTGTCTGCTATCCACATCCCAGGAGTGGAAAATTGGGAAGCGGATTTTCTGAGTCGTCAGACATTGCATCCGGGGGAGTGGGAACTCCATCCGGAAATCTTTGCCCAAGTCACTCAGCTGTGGGGCATTCCAGACATGGATCTGATGGCCTCTCGTCAGAACTTCAAAGTTCCTTGCTACGGGTCCAGATCCAGGGATCCCAAGGCGGCTCTAGTGGATGCACTAGTAGCACCTTGGACCTTCAAACTAGCTTATGTGTTCCCGCCGTTTCCTCTCATCCCCAGGCTGGTAGCCAGGATCAATCAGGAGAGGGCGTCGGTGATCTTGATAGCTCCTGCGTGGCCACGCAGGACTTGGTACGCAGATCTGGTGAATATGTCATCGGCTCCTCCTTGGAAGCTACCTTTGAGACGAGACCTTCTTGTTCAGGGTCCGTTCGAACATCCGAATCTGGTTTCACTCCAGCTGACTGCTTGGAGATTGAACGCTTGATCTTATCGAAGCGAGGATTCTCAGATTCTGTTATCGATACTCTTGTTCAGGCCAGAAAGCCTGTAACTAGAAAGATTTACCACAAAATTTGGAAAAAATATATCTGTTGGTGTGAATCTAAAGGATTCCCTTGGGACAAGGTTAAGATTCCTAGGATTCTATCCTTCCTTCAAGAAGGATTGGAAAAAGGATTATCTGCAAGTTCCCTGAAGGGACAGATTTCTGCCTTGTCTGTGTTACTTCACAAAAAGCTGGCCGCTGTGCCAGATGTTCAAGCCTTTGTTCAGGCTCTGGTTAGAATTAAGCCTGTTTACAAACCTTTGACTCCTCCTTGGAGTCTCAATTTAGTTCTTTCAGTTCTTCAGGGGGTTCCGTTTGAACCCTTGCATTCCGTTGATATTAAGTTATTATCTTGGAAAGTTTTGTTTTTAGTTGCAATTTCTTCTGCTAGAAGAGTTTCAGAATTATCTGCTCTGCAGTGTTCTCCTCCTTATCTGGTGTTCCATGCAGATAAGGTGGTTTTACGTATTAAACCTGGTTTTCTTCCAAAAGTTGTTTCTAACAAAAACATTAACCAGGAGATTATCGTACCTTCTCTGTGTCCGAAACCAGTTTCAAAGAAGGAACGTTTGTTGCACAATTTGGATGTTGTTCGCGCTCTAAAATTCTATTTAGATGCTACAAAGGATTTTAGACAAACATCTTCCTTGTTTGTTGTTTATTCCGGTAAAAGGAGAGGTCAAAAAGCAACTTCTACCTCTCTCTCTTTTTGGATTAAAAGCATCATCAGATTGGCTTACGAGACTGCCGGACGGCAGCCTCCCGAAAGAATCACAGCTCATTCCACTAGGGCTGTGGCTTCCACATGGGCCTTCAAGAACGAGGCTTCTGTTGATCAGATATGTTGGGCAGCGACTTGGTCTTCACTGCACACTTTTACCAAATTTTACAAGTTTGATACTTTTGCTTCTTCTGAGGCTATTTTTGGGAGAAAGGTTTTGCAAGCCGTGGTGCCTTCCATTTAGGTGACCTGATTTGCTCCCTCCCTTCATCCGTGTCCTAAAGCTTTGGTATTGGTTCCCACAAGTAAGGATGACGCCGTGGACCGGACACACCTATGTTGGAGAAAACAGAATTTATGTTTACCTGATAAATTACTTTCTCCAACGGTGTGTCCGGTCCACGGCCCGCCCTGGTTTTTTTAATCAGGTCTGATAATTTATTTTCTTTAACTACAGTCACCACGGTACCATATGGTTTCTCCTATGCAAATATTCCTCCTTAACGTCGGTCGAATGACTGGGGTAGGCGGAGCCTAGGAGGGATCATGTGACCAGCTTTGCTGGGCTCTTTGCCATTTCCTGTTGGGGAAGAGAATATCCCACAAGTAAGGATGACGCCGTGGACCGGACACACCGTTGGAGAAAGTAATTTATCAGGTAAACATAAATTCTGTTTTTTTATGTCTTAGCTTATGAGATCATTGATATAATGGTAGAGTTTAGACAATAAATACAAGTTGGAAGTGTGCCTTACTATTTCTATTATGATGAACATGATTCAAGGCAGTTAAATATGTTGGCAATTAATTATTTTGCTCTAAAAGGGCCTGCATCTATATTAATTATCATGCCTCAAATTGATTGGTTTGTTCAACATTTATAGTGGATTTGATATATAAATTGCAGCATCGCTTGTCATCACTATATTAAAATATTTTACTTTTTTTTTAATTCATGGAGTTGTCACTAATCCCTACAGTAATCTAGTTAATTTAGCTCTTTAATAATTAATAACTTTATTCTTGACTATGTTTGTTTTTTTGGAAAAAGGTTCCAAGCCTGAGAGAGCAACCAGCAAGAGTAGCCTGACTGCGGGAGCTTCTGCTTCCCTTCCTGCACCCAGCACTCAGAAGGACAATCTGCCAGTGCTAAGCTCTAAGATTGGATACCCAAGTGAGTTTATGTGTGTTCATTTAGATGCTTCTTGACTCTAAGAAGCTTTTCTCTCACACTGTTTCTCTTTAACATAGTAGATATGAGAGCTGGGATGTCTGGATCCCTTCCTGGGAACTCTATCATCAGCCGTCTGCTAATCAGTGCTGACCCCTTTAGCTCGGAACCTGACAACCTGTAAGTGTATGAACCATTACGGCTACGCAAAAATAATGATGCTTATGTTTTAGGTGCTTTTGATGTTATCTTAGTTGTCCAGGTTTGTAACTCTGGTGTTCTTCCAGCTAAGTACCTGAGATCTTTCTGTTCGGTGAGAGGGAGCCTCATATAGTTATATATAGTTTTCTTAAAGACTTAAAAGAACATTAAACATTTCCTCCTTTTCCTTTACTCCTCTTCATATACCATGCACAACAGTAAGTACTGCACAAGTAACAGGTTAGAGGGCAAAGGTTTATATCAAGGGGTTAAATCACTGCTGCAACTATTGCACATTAGTTATTTAACCCCTTGATTGCCATTGTGCTCAAAGCATTTGATTATCTACATTCAGTTAGTTTTCTGAAAGTATCTTTTGTCATAAATGTATAATTTTGCATTTTGCAGCATTTAACTTTGTCATTTCTTTCATTTTATATGTTACTTTGCCTTATTGGGAACGTCATATTTACCGATTTGTAAATAAGTATACGAGCATACTAGTGATATCACACATAAATAAACAAAACATTTCACTGGTTACCTTCCTTACCTCCCACTCCATTATACAAATCTCTGTCCACTTTTAAACCCACACCAAGTAATGAAGTTCATGTATAACCTGTGTGGAACTGTGTCAAATACTGTACTAAATCTAGATAAGCTTGATTAATTGTTCCACCCAAGCCTGTTATTTTAGCTACATTGTCAAAGAAATCCAGTTGACAAAATGATCCTCAGATATGCTGCATACACATAAGCGTATTTGCTTAGAGGTGGAGCAAGCTCTGAAACTGAACTGTCGCAGACTGCTATAGCTCCGGTTATATATTACAATTTACTATATATTTGACCGTTCAGTTCAATTTGGGTACTTAGTGTGTCTAATGGTCCATAGAACCAGTATACGAAGTTCAGTGACTAAGAGACAATAGCAAGCAAAAAAATCCACTTTGCTTCTTTCTCCTACATTGGTGTGTCCGGTCCACGGCTTCATCCTTACTTGTGGGATATTCTCTTCCGCTACAGGAAGTGGCAAAGAGAACACACAGCAGAGCTGTCCATATAGCTCCCCTTAGGCTCCGCCCCCCCAGTCATTCTCTTTGCCGCTCTAACTAGTAGCACCTCCACGGAGGTGGTGAAGAGTATGTGGTGTTTAGTTGTAGTTTTTATTTCTTCTATCAAGAGTTTGTTATTTTAAAATAGTGCTGGCTTGTACTATTTGCTCTGCAGCAGAAAGTGATGAAGATTTCTGCTAAGAGGAATATGATTTTAGCACCAGTAACTAAAATCCATTGCTGTTCCCACGCAGGACTGTTGAAACCAGAGAACATCAGTTGGGGGGAACAGTTTGCAGGCTTATCTGCTTCAGGTATGATCAGTCATTTTTCTAAAAAGACCATGTAATGCTAGAAGACTGTCAGAAAATCCCTCTGGGATAGGTAAGCCATTTTTCTTACGCTCAGTATAAACAGATGGCTTATATTAAGGGCTCTATGCTGGTTGACACTAATTGTGGGCTTAATCGATTGCTTTTTAGCACATTTTTGGCTATAAATAAGGTGTTTTTTTCAAACTTAAAACACTTTTGGGGTTTAATTTGCGCCTGGCACTTGGTTAGACACCTATTCTAGTCAGAAAGGCCCCTCCACTCTGGAATGAAGAGGAAGGAAGCCTCATTTTCGCGCCTCAATTGCGCAGCATTTTTTGACTAGGCAGTTCATGCAGCTTCACGTGGGGAGTCCAGAGGCTCAGAAAGGGACTCCAGACAGGTTTATTTGCTACCAAATGTATCCCTAAGGAAGGTAAAGGCTACAGTGGAAGCTGTGGCAGGGGACTGTACTGTGTTAACCGGTTAATAACTGTTATTAGCTCCGGTTTGGGCACTGAGGGGTTAATTGGTCTGAAAATTTGTGTGCAATCTTTTCAAAGCATTAAGACACTGTGGTGAAAATTTCATTAAAATCGGATGTGTATTTAATGGTTTTTTGATGTTTCAGTAATAAAGTGTGCACTTTTATTATTTAAAGAGACAGTAACGTTTTTGTAAAAAAATAATTTTTATTGCATTAAAGTTCTGTTAAAGTTTGTCAAACATGTCTGATCCTTCAGATAGCCTATGTTCTATATGTTCAAAGTCCAAGGTGGTTCCCCCTTTAAATTTATGTGTGAAGTGTGCCATAGCGTCCAAGCAGCTTAAGGACCATTCAATCACACTTAAAGATATAGCCCAAGATGATTCTTTAGCTGAAGGTAGTGGAGATAGCTCGCTATCCTGTCCTTCTGTGTCAATACCAGCTATGCCCGCGCCAGCGTTGCCCAATACATCTAGCGCACCAATGATGATTACCATGCAACAGTTAGCGACAGTAATGGATAACTCTCTTTCAGCATTTTTATCTAAACTGCCAGCCTTTACTAGGAAGCGTGATTGCTCAGTTTTAAATGCAGAGAATGAGCAAGCAGACGCAGAGGATAATTTATCTGTAGTGCCCTCATATCAATCTGATTTGGCGGTGAGGGAGGGCCTGTCTGAGGGAGAAATTTCTGACACAGGAAAAGTTTCTCAGCAGGCAGAGCCTGATACCATAGCATTTAAATTTAAGCTAGAACACCTCCGCGCCCTACTTAAGGAGGTCCTAGCTACACTTGATGATTGTGAACCTTTGGTGGTTCCAGAAAAATTGTGTAAAATGGACAAATTCTTAGAGGTCCCAGTACACACTGATGCGTTTCCGATACCCAAGAGGGTGGCGGATATAGTGACTAGGGAATGGGAGAGACCAGGTGTACCTTTTGTCCCCCCCCCTATATTTAAGAAAATGTTCCCCATTGTTGACCCCAGAAAGGACGCGTGGCAGACGGTCCCTAAGGTAGAGGGAGCAGTTTCAACACTAGCTAAACGCACGACTATACCAATAGAAGATAGTTGCGCTTTCAAAGATCCTATGGATAAAAAATTAGAAGGTTTGCTTAAGAAAATTTTTGTTCAACAAGGTTTTCTTCTTCAACCAATTTCTTGCATTATTCCTGTAACCACGGCAGCGTCTTTTTGGTTTGAGGAATTAGAAAACTCGCTCCAGAAGGAGACTTCTTATGATGAAGTCATGGACAGAATTCACGCTCTGAAGTTGGCTAATGCCTTCATTACAGATGCCGCTTTTCAGTTAGCTAAATTGGCGGCAAAAAATTCAAGTTTTGTAATCATGGCGCGCAGAGCGCTTTGGCTAAAATCTTGGTCGGCGGATGTGTCGTCCAAAACAAAATTGCTTAACATTCCTTTCAAGGGTAAGACCCTATTCGGGCCAGAGTTGAAAGAAATTATTTTGGATATCACTGGGGGAAAGGGCCATGCCCTCCCACAAGATAGGCCTTTCAAGGCTAAAAACAAGTCTAATTTTCGTTCCTTTCACAATTTCAGGAATGGACCAGCTGCTACCTCTTCAGCCACTAAGCAGGAGGGTAACGCATCCCAGCCAAAACCAGCATGGAAACCATTGCAAGGCTGGAACAAAGGTAAACAGTCCAAGAAACCTGCTGCTGCTACCAAGACAGCATGAAAGATTAGCCCCCGATCCGGGACCGGATCTAGTAGGGGGCAGACTTTCTCTCTTTGCTCAGGCTTGGGCAAGAGATGTTCCGGACCCCTGGGCACTAGAAATTGTCTCTCAGGGGTACCTTCTAGAATTCAAAGACTCTCCCCCAAAGGGAAGGTTCCACATGTCTCGCTTATCTTTAGACCAGATAAAGAGACAGGCATTCTTACATTGCGTAGAAGACCTTTTAAAGATGGGAGTGATACACCCAGTTCCGATACCAGAACAAGGGAGGGGGTTTTACTCAAACCTGTTTGTAGTTCCCAAAAAGGAAGGAACTTTCAGGTCAATTCTGGACTTAAAAATCCTAAACAAGTTCCTCAGAGTTCCATCATTCAAAATGGAAACCATTCGGACAATCTTGCCAATGATCCAGGAGGGTCAATATATGACTACCGTGGACTTAAAGGATGCGTACCTGCATATTCCTATCCACAAAGATCACCATCAGTTTCTAAGGTTCGCCTTTCTGGACAAGCATTACCAGTTTGTGGCTCTTCCCTTCGGATTGGCCACTGCTCCCAGAATTTCAACAAAGGTGCTAGGGTCCCTTCTAGCGGTACTAAGGCCAAGGGGCATTGCAGTAGCACCTTACCTAGACGACATTTTAATACTAGGGTCGTCTTTTCACAAGGCAAAGGCTCATACGGACATTGTTCTAGCCTTTCTAAGGTCTCACGGGTGGAAGGTGAACATAGAAAAGAGTTCTCTGTCCCCGTTTACAAGGGTTCCCTTCCTGGGAACAATAATAGACTCGGTAGAAATGAAAATTTTTCTGACGGAGGTCAGGAAGTTAAAACTTTTGAACACCTGCCGAGTTCTTCACTCCATTCCAGAACCCTCCATAGCCCAGTGCATGGAGGTAATAGAAGTAATGGTTGCGGCAATGGACGTGGTTCCTTTTGCTCGAATTCATTTAAGACCATTGCAACTGTGCATGCTCAAACAATGGAATGGGGATTATGCAGATTTGTCTCCCCAAATACAAATGGACCAGAAAACCAGAGACTCACTCCTCTGGTGGTTGACTCAGGATCACCTGTCTCAGGGAATGAGTTTCCGCAGACCGAAGTGGATCATTGTTACGACCGACGCCAGCCTCTTAGGCTGGGGTGCGGTCTGGGAGTCCCTGAAAGCTCAGGGTCTATGGTCTCGGGAAGAATCTCTTCTCCCGATAAACATTGTAGAATTGAGAGCGATATTCAATGCGCTCCAGGCGTGGCCTCAACTAGCGGAGGCCAAATTCATCAGATTTCAGTCGGACAACATGACGACTGTAGCATACATCAATCATCAAGGGGGAACAAGGAGTTCCCTGGCGATGAGGGAGGTATCCAAGATCATAAAATGGGCGGAGGATCACTCCTGCCATCTATCAGCAATTCACATCCCAGGTGTGGACAACTGGGAAGCGGATTATCTGAGTCGTCAGACTTTCCATCCAGGGGAGTGGGAACTTCACCCGGAGGTTTTTGCCCAGTTAACTCAACTATGGGGCATTCCAGATTTGGATCTGATGGCATCACATCAGAACTCCAAAGTTCCACGTTACGGGTCCAGGTCCAGGGATCCCAAAGCGACATTAGTAGATGCCTTAGTGGCGCCTTGGTCGTTCAATCTAGCTTATGTCTTTCCACCGTTTCCTCTTCTCCCCCGGCTAGTAGCCAGGATCAAACAGGAGAAGGCTTCGGTAATTCTGATAGCTCCTGCGTGGCCACGCAGGACTTGGTATGCAGACCTGGTGAATATGTCATCAGTTCCACCATGGAAGCTACCTTTGAGGCAGGACCTTCTAACTCAAGGTCCATTCGAACATCCAAACCTAGTTTCTCTGCAACTGACTGCTTGGAGATTGAACGCTTGATTCTTGCGAAGCGTGGTTTTTCGGAATCAGTCATAGATACTCTGATCCAGTCTAGAAAGCCTGTCACCAGGAAGATTTACCATAAGATATGGCGGAAATATCTTTGCTGGTGTGAATCCAAGGATTACTCATGGAGTAAGATTAAGATTCCAAGGATACTATCCTTTCTCCAAGAAGGATTGGAGAAAGGTCTATCAGCTAGTTCTTTAAAAGGACAGATATCTGCCCTGTCTGTTTTGTTACACAAGCGTTTGGCAGCCGTGCCAGATGTTCAGGCGTTTGTACAGGCTTTAGTCAGAATCAAGCCTGTCTACAGACCTGTGGCCCCTCCTTGGATCCTAAATTCAGTTCTTCAGGGGGTTCCGTTTGAACCTTTACATTCCATAGATATTAAGTTACTATCTTGGAAAGTTTTGTTTTTGGTTGCTATTTCTTCTGCTAGATGAGTGTCTGAATTGTCTACTTTGCAGTGTAATTCACCCTATCTGGTGTTCCATGCAGATAAGGTTGTTTTGCGTACTAAACCTGGTTTCCTTCCAAAAGTTGTTTCTAATAAGAATATTAACCAGGAAATTATTGTTCCTTCTCTGTGTCCTAATCCAGTTTCTAAGAAGGAACGACTGTTACACAATCTGGATGTGGTTCGTGCTTTAAAGTTCTATTTACAAGCAACTAAAGATTTCAGACAAACATCATCTTTGTTTGTTGTCTATTCTGGTAAGAGGAGAGGTCAAAAAGCGACTGCTACCTCTCTTTCCTTCTGGCTAAAGAGCATCATCAGATTGGCTTATGAGACTGCTGGACAGCAGCCTCCTGAACGGATTACAGCTCATTCCACCAGAGCTGTGGCTTCCACATGGGCTTTCAAGAATGAGGCTTCTGTTGAACAGATTTGTAAGGCAGCGACTTGGTCTTCACTGCATACATTCACTAAATTTTACAAATTCGATACTTTTGCTTCTTCGGAGGCTATTTTTGGGAGAAAGGTTTTACAAGCAGTGGTGCCTTCCGTTTAGGTTACCTGACTTGTTCCCTCCCTTCATCCGTGTCCTAAAGCTTTGGTATTGGTTCCCACAAGTAAGGATGAAGCCGTGGACCGGACACACCAATGTAGGCGAAAACAGAATTTATGTTTACCTGATAAATTCCTTTCTCCTACGGTGTGTCCGGTCCACGGCCCACCCTGGCATTTAGTCAGGTTTAAATTTATTTTTTCAAACTACAGTCACCACTGCACCCTATGGTTCTCTTTTTTCTCCTAACCGTCGGTCGAATGACTGGGGGGCGGAGCCTAAGGGGAGCTATATGGACAGCTCTGCTGTGTGTTCTCTTTGCCACTTCCTGTAGGGGAAGAGAATATCCCACAAGTAAGGATGAAGCCGTGGACCGGACACACCGTAGGAGAAAGGAATTTATCAGGTAAACATAAATTCTGTTTTCGTGCCGGGACTTACGAAGAAGCGGCCATCTTCCAGCTGTCAGGGTTTTTCCCTGTTTTGTTTGCCATGTGCTGCTGGCAGCCATTTTACTCACCTCTCTTCCTGACTATGGTGCATTGTGTGGGATGCTGCTCATTTCCTGCACTTCCTTTTATGGCCAGACTGGTGTGCATCATCCGTGTGAGACAGGATGCAGTCTCAGAATTGTGATGTCATCACTTATTATTTAAAGGGCCTCTGTTCAGTATGCTTTGGCTTTGCGTTGTCTCAGACCTGTTTGTGAGAGTTCCTGTGTATTACCTGGCTGCCTGATGTCCTTCCTGGTTCCTGATCCCTGGCTTGTTCCTGACTCTGCTGTTTTCCTTGTTGCTGATTCTAGCTTGTCTGACTCTTCGCTTTGGCTCCTGACTCGGCTCGTCTGACTACCAGCTCTGGTTTTGACTCCTGGCTTGTTATTTGACTTGTGGACTTTTTATTATTTTTTCCTATTAATAAAGGTGTGATTATTTTTGCACTTCTCGTCTCAGTCTGATTCCTGGCACACTGAGATTACGCAAAGGCCATGAATCCTGATGGTGCTAATAATCCACCTTTACCTGCCATCATTTCCAGGATGGATGTACAGGATCACCGCTTGGATCAATTTGCACTAGCCCTGCAAACCCTGCTGACTCGCACTGCACATTTGGACCAAAGTGTCCCGCAAGTTATGGCTGCTCCTGTTTCCGCTGCTGCACCTAGTCCTACCAGGAGCATGTCCGGTTCTGCATCTCTACCTCAGCGATATGGAGGCGATCCTATTCAGTGCAGAGGGTTTTTGAACCAGGTGGGCATTTACTTTGAGATGTTACCTCAGGCGTTTCCCTCTGACAGAGATAAGGTGGGATTTCTCATCTCATTACTCTCTGACACAGCCCTTGCCTGGGCTAATCCCTTGTGGGAGACAAATAAACTTGTGATTTCAAATTACCCTGAATTTGTGGCCTCCTTTCAAAGGGTATTTGATGTTCCGGCTCGCTCCTCCTCTGCTGCTAAACGACTCATGTCCATTCAGCAAGGTACAAGATCTGTTGCTCAGTATTCTATTGAGTTCTGTATGCTTGCTGCAGAGGTAGGTTGGAACAATGAAGCCCTTGTTGCTGCCTTCTTTCATGGGCTCTCTGATGCGATTAAAGACAAAGTTACTGCCAGAGATTTACCAGAGGATCTCGAGGCATTGGTGTCTTTTTTTATCCTAATTGACATCAGACTCAGAGAGAGGCCCTCTTTCAAGGAGCGCTTGCGGAAGCCTCCTGTTCCGTTGTCTCCTACGTGTTCATTCCCACCCATGCCTCCCTTTCCTCCCATGCTTCCTGGTCCCAAGTCACCAGGTACTGCTGAGCCGATGCAGTTGGGATTCACGCATCTCTCCGCGGCGGAGAGGGCCTTTAGGAGGAGGGAGGGGCTCTGCTTCTATTGTGGGTTACAGGGCCACCTTTTGAAGTCTTGTCCTACACAGCCAGGAAACGCTCACACCTAAGGTCCTGTCGGGGCCAGACCTTGGGTGGTTTATCCTCATCCCCGGAACCGCTTAAGGAGAAACTTTTGGTCACAGTTGTCCTTTCCTGGGTGGACTCCTCCATAGTCACTCAGGCTCTTGTTGACTCCGGTGCTGTGGGCTATTTCATTGACAGTGCTTTTGTATCAAAGCACTCCATTCCTGTTTTGCCTCGGTCCATTCCGCTTGCTATTGAGGCCATTGATGGCAGGCCCCTTCAGCCCGCACTCGTTACTCACGAAACTGCTCCGTTGTCCATGGCTGTTGGGGCTCTCCATTTTGAAACCCTCCAGTTCCAGGTGATAAACTCTCCGCATTTTCTGGTTGTTATGGGTTATCCCTGGCTCCAAAAGCACAATCCCAGTCTCGACTGGCGCAGGTCTGAAATTTTGTCGTGGTCCCCGCAATGTATTTCCACTTTTCTTCGGAAACCAGTTAAAGTCTTGTGCACTTCTTCAGTATCTCATTTGCCAGAGGAGTACCGAGAGTTCCTAGACGTTTTTGACAAGGTGCGTGCCGGTACGTTGCCTCCTCACCGGTCTTACGATTGTGCCATAGACCTGCAACCCGGAGCCATTCCTCCTCGGGGCCAGGTGTACCCTCTGTCTGTTGCAGAGAATTGTGTTATGGAGGAGTATGTTGCCGATACTCTGTCGCAGGGGATCATCCGCAAATCCTGCTCTCCTGCAGGGGCTGGCTTCTTCTTTGTGAAGAAAAAGGGTGGTGCGTTAAGACCATGCATCGATTATAGGGGTCTTAATCGTCTTACCATTAAGAATGCTTACCCTATTCCACTTATTACGGAACTCTTTGACCGCCTCAAGGGAGCTACTGTCTTTACTAAACTTGATTTGAGAGGAGCGTACAATCTCGTTAGGATTAAGGAGGGCCACGAATGGAAAACAACAGTTACACCAGGAGCGGGCATTATGAGTATCTTGTAATGCCCTTTTGCCTATGAAATGCTCCTGCTGTTTTTTAGGAATGTATTAATGATGTCCTACGAGATATGTTGCAACAGTGTGTTGTGGTGTACTTAGACGACATCCTCATACACTCACCCACACTTGAGGCTCATCGTTCTGATGTTACACAGGTTCTTCAGAGACTAAGTGAGAACGGCCTGTTTTGTAAACTCGAGAAATGTGAGTTCCATCAGACTCAAGTAACCTTCCTAGGTTATGTTATCTCCGTTGCAGGGTTCTCCATGGATCCTGACAAATTATCTGCAGTTCTGCAGTGGCCTTGCCCAGTTGGTCTTAGGTCTATTCAACGTTTTTTGGGGTTCGCCAATTACTATAGAAAGTTTATTAAAAACTTTTCTTCCTTGGTCAAACCTATCCAGACATGACCCGTAAAGAGAATGATCCACTCCATTGGTCACCTATTGCCATTAAGGCCTTTGATAGTCTTAAGACTGCCTTTGCTCCCGCTCCAGTTCTGGCTCATCCTAACCCTGTCCTGCCTTTTGTTCTTGAAGTTGATGCGTCTGAGACTGGAGTAGGTGCCCTCTTGTCTCAACGTCCTACGCCTGACGGTTCCTTGAATCCGTGTGGTTTCTTCTCTAAGAAATTGTCTACAGCGGAGTGAAATTATGAAATTGGCGACAGGGAATTACTGGCCATAATTTTGGCACTCAAGGAATGGAGGCATCTTCTCGAGGGTACTAGCGTGCCAGTGCTCATTCTTACTGACCACAAGAATTTAACTTATCTATCTGAAGCAAAACGTTTGTCGCCCCGACAGGCCAGATGGGCGCTATTTTTGTCTCGGTTTAATTATGTAGTCTCCTACCTGCCTGGTAGTAAGAATGTTAGGGCTGATTCCCTCTCTCGACAATTTTCGCCTCTGTCCAAGGAGGAGTCTGTACCTACTCCTGTTATACCTCCTGACCATATTTTGGCTACCATACGTACTAATTTGACTTCTCCCTTGGGGGAGGAGATCCTGGCTGCACAAACCAATGCACCTCCTGAGAAACCTAGTGGTAAGTGTTTTGTTCCTGAGAATCTTCGAAATAAACTTTTGCACACTTACCACTATCCTAAAGCTGCAGTTCACCCAGGCAAGAATCAAATGATTTGGTCTGTCACTCGACAATTCTGGTGGCCAGGTCTTCGTTCTGATGTTGCTGCATATGTTGCCTCCTGCTCAGTTTGTGCACAGAATAAGACTCCTCAACGTCTTCCTGTGGGTCTTCTTCAACCTATTGCTAATGGTGAGCGTCCTTGAACACATCTTTCCATGGACTTCATTGTTGAGCTCCCTGTTTCCAATGGCAATACTGTTATCCTTATGGTGGTTGACCGTTTTTCTAAAATGTCACATTGCATTCCCTTGATGAAGCTGCCTACTGCTCAGTTTGCTTCAATTTTTGCCCGGGAGGTCTTCCGTTTACATGGGTTACCCAAGGAGATAGTGTCGGACCGGGGTAGCCAGTTTGTCTCCAGATATTGGTGTTCCTTTTGTGCTCAAATGGGTATCCAGCTTTCCTTCTCCTCGGCATATCACCCTCAATCCAATGGGGCTGCGGAACGGTCTAATCAAGCTCTGGAACAGTTCCTCCATTGCTTTGTCTCAGATCACCACAATAATTGTTCTGAACTGTTACCTTGGGCAGAGTTTGCTTGTAATAGTGCTATTAATGCTTCCTCCAAGTTATCCCCGTTCATGGCGAATTATGGGTTTCAACCATCTTTGTTGCCCGATTCATTCATGTCTCAGGGTATTCCGGCTTTGGAGGAGCATCTCCGGCAACTCCGTTCCATGTGGGTGCAGATTCAGGATTGCCTTCATCGTTTTATGCAGCGCCAAAAGTTCCAGGCTGATCGTAGGCGTCTGCCCACGCCTTCCTACCAGGTTGTTGAGAGAGTTTGGCTGTCCTCCCGCAACTTGAACCTTCGTGTGCCTTCCAATAAATTGGCTCCCCGTTATGTTGCTCCTTTTTGAATACTCCGACGGGTTAATCCTGTGGCCTACGCTCTTGACCTTCCTCCTGCTATGCGCATCTCCAATGTTTTTCATGTCTCCCTCTTGAAACCATTGGTTTGTAATCGGTTTACCACTGTGTTGCCTCGTCCCCGTCCTATCTTTGTTGACAACCATGGGGAGTATGAGGTCAGCAGCATTATTGACTCTCATATGTCCAGGGGCTGTGTACAGTATTTGGTTCACTGGAGGGGCTACGGTCCGGAGGAGCGTTCTTGGGTTCCCTCCTCTGATGTTCATGCTCCCGCCCTCCTCCGTGCCTTCCATGCCCGTTTCCCCAATAAGCCTTTTGTCCTCCCGCGGGGGAGGGGTCGTTGAGGGGAGGGTACTGTCAGGGTTTTTCCCTGTTTTGTTTGCCATTTTACTCACCTCTCTTCCTGACTATTGTGGGGGATGCTGCTTATTTCCTGCACTTCCTTTTATGACCAGACTGGTGTGCATCATCCGTGTGAGACAGGATGCAGTCTCAGAATTGTGATGTCATCACTTATGATTTAAAGGGCCTCTGTTCAGTATGCTTTGCCCTTGCGTTGTCTCAGACCTGTTTGTGAGAGTTCCTGTGTATTACCTGGCTGCCTGACGTCCTTCCTGGTTCCTGATCCCTGGCTTGTTCCTGACTCTGCTGTTTTCCTTGTTGCTGATTCTGGCTCGTCTGACTATTCGATTTGGCTCCTAACTCGGCTCGTCTGACTACCAGCTCTGGTTTTGACTCCTGGCTTGTTATTTGACTTGTGGACTTTTTATTATTTTTTGCTATTAGTAAAGGAGTGATTATTTTTGCACTTCTCGTCTCAGTCTGATTCCTGGCACCCTGACACCAGCCCATGTGGAGGTATAATGTTGGAGAGGCCTAGCCACGAGAGAAGGCTACTAGACATCTTAAATAACCAGTTTATGGAGTTAGAGCATGAGGTAATCCTAGAACTTATGTCGTACGATGACGACCCCAAGCTAACCACTAGGAGGCATGAAGCACAGATATGGGAGCAGGATTCTGCCAAGCGGATCAAAGCAACTGATACCAATGAGACCCTATCCGCTACAGAAACTGCGATTGCAAACAATATGCTTACTGATCACCCAGTGACCATGCCACCTTCTGATGTCCTAGCTACAATAATCGATAATAGAGTACCACAGCCGCACAAAGTGTACCATCAAAATAATGAGATTGAGGAAGCAGTTACCGAAACACTACGCTACTATGTACATGAGATCACTATAGAGATAGTGACAGACCCACAAAGAGCCAAACAACAAGGCTCAATACTGACCCTTACCATTTAGAGACCAAGCATGTTAGATACAATGGGTCTCGAAGACTGGGCAACTACAGCAATGGAAGCAGTTTCTTTTACTGCGGCCCTTCATGGGCTGAGGAAGCAGCAGCACATGATCGAAGATGATGGAGCAGCGGCTCAGGCGGGCGATCCCGCGGGGAGACAAGTCTGCAAAGACTGAGTATGTCGCTGGCTGTCTCTTCTATAATTAAGATTGTTTGAGGCGGGTTATTAAAATAAAAATAAAATATAGATTTTACAATATTCTTAATAAAAAAATATTTAATGTAATCTGCAACTAAATTACATAATTAATATGTAAAATGAATAATCATTGCTTATTAAAGCTTACAAAACAGTACATCAATAACTGTGATATATCTCTAAAGGAAGTGTCTTTTTATGATGGTGTGTAATTGTAACAGCAACTACAGATGTGTTTGCAAAACCTAAATATTGTATATTCTGTATATTTTTTATTCCAAATCACAATTTCTCACTGTGACTCTTGCATAGAATTGCCTTAAATAAAACCTACCTACCTGCAAAAAAATATAAAATTATACCATATATATATATATATATATATATATATATATACCAGCTGCAGAGTATAAAATGTATGAGAAATTGAATTTTCAGGTTTATTTGTGGATATCAATTACCTGTTTAAACCACAACCTATTAAAATGGGCTGAGCTTGCAGATAATATCAGATCTCATTATGTTATCACTTTGTGTACACACACTTGCTTCCTTATCTTATATTTGTCTGTAAACCAAAGCTCAATACTTAGAGAGAACACTGGAAAATTAAAATGTTATTACTTAAATAGCCTACACCCCACTGGAAGTGTAATTTCTTCTGATGGCTGTGTTTACTTAGGGGGCTATTCAATAGCCTAGACTCCAGTATAGAAACTTTCTGTGTAGGTTGGGATTCCACAGGCTAAATCAGATATTTCAAATGCCGAAATAAGGGTAAATAAGCTACCTGTAAATAATTAAATACAATCCAGCAGGTAAACTCGATCATTGGGAACAATTTAAAGGGGATAAATTTTTGGGTAAACTGTCCCTTTAACTAGCTTTCTGTATATGTGCCAAGACTCTTTGAGAATGTTTATGTTACATTACTTTTGTTTTGGCATCATAATCTGAATATAATATCTGGTCTTGTTTTACACGTGATTTAATGTGTTCCTTTACATGGGTACTGGTGGAAGATGCAGTTAACTTTAAATAGGTGTGTCAATAAGAAGTTAAACACTTCATAAATATGTTATTACTTATGCAGCAAAACTACTAAGTTGCATAGCGGGGGAAAAAATGTTAAGGTCACTTTTTCTTTTCGTTTGTACCATAACTTCCTTGTGCAAACAGTAACCTGTTGAATACTCTATAAAAGTCATATGGTAGTTTGTTTTAATTTACTACAGTATACAGTAAAGCATATTGTTTCTTTTTTTCTGTCAAATGTAAATGAGTGATTTCATTTGTAGCCTATTTTATGATTCTCATATAGTTGTTGTGCAGTGTATATAGCCCTAGGGAGTGTTCAGACAAAATATAAAGGTGCAATTACAAGTGCATTATTATTACTCATTACCCTTAGGGAGTGTTACACAGAAAAGTGCGTGATGAACAATTACTTTGGCATTGGCCTGGATGCAAAAATATCTCTGGATTTCAACAATAAAAGGGACGAACACCCGAAAAAATGCAGGTATGAGAACTTAAATAAGTAAGTAATAAGAGTAGTGTGTACCAAGTAATATTTAGTGTTTTCTTCATAAATGGAAAGAGTCCACAGCTGCATTCATTACTTTTGGGAATTCAGAACCTGGCCACTAGGAGGAGGCAAAGACACCCCAGCCAAAGGATTAAATACTCCTCCTACTTCCCTCATCCCCCAGTCATTCTTTGCCTTTCGTCCCAGGAGGTTGGCAGAGAAGTGTCAGAAGTTTTAGATAGTCTCTTATGGAGGGTAGTACTCTTCGGCATGGGACTGGAGTTTTAAGTAGTCCTGTCAGTCTCTCAGTGAGAGCATGGGTGAAAGTTAGAATCCGGAGATGCAGGGAGAGTCTTTCTGCGAAACCATCCTGACTCATAATAACAGCTCCACAAGCAATCAGCGTTGACGAGTTTTGCTGCCTGCTTTCTTCTCTCAAGTCCATGGCAGAAGCGACGCTACTATCTGTCACATTTGAAGGGCCATGTTCCTGTTCCACGGCGTACATTCCGGTAAGATCGTTTCATTTTACTTTCATCATGAATGTATTGTAATTACAACTGTTTATCCGAGAGGGGTTACAACCTTTCGGGGATAACCTTAACATAGGGTCTCAGTGAGACTCCTTTTGTATCTTGGAATCAAGGGTTAATATCTCCTAAGGGGGGTTATTGAACAGGGTTTTTTTTTAATCATGTTTGTTATGTGATTCTGTCTGCTACTGTGTAGTGATACTTCAGCTCATGGCTATTTTGGAACATAACGGTCTATGTCTAGTGACGCAGCCTTTACGGTCGGGCACGCTTTTTTCATGGACTGCACGGTTTACCTTGTAACTGGGCGTGGTCACATTTTTAGCTCTCCATTTCCGGATTCCTGACCGTGTGGCGACGGAGAAATTCTGGTCCGCCGGTGTCTGGTTCTCAGGAGGTGGTGAGTGTCCCAGCCATTGTGGGTGTAGGGTGCCGTTTAGATTTTTCTTATTGGTCCATTTTTTAATCAATATCCCAGTTATGGAGGATTCTGATTTTGTGGAGACGGATGTCTCTGATTCAGATTCTACTTCTTGCGAAGAATATGAATTGGCCCGGGTGATACATGCCCATCAGTTTTGTTCCGAATGCCGTTTTAGAGTGCTCTGTTCCTCGAGATCGGGGAATCAGGGGCGCGCTGAGCCATCCGCCTCGGGGGATTCCATTTCCCACAAGGCAAGTTCGCTACCACCATCTCTTACTACGCATGTAAGGTACGCAGGTAACCCAAACACTGCTTATCCTTCTATGAAGAGTGGCCTGTTCCCACCGGAGGTTACGACACGGTTTCCGCGTGGCCATATCTCTGGCGCATCTGCACCTCCCGGGAGTGTGCTTACAATATTGTCCGTGTTCCGTTAACCGGGGCTCGTCAGACGTGGGATCGCCTGGTCCATTTCAGCCCTCCGGGGGAGCGACTGGCCCTGAGGCCTCAGGGGGTCAACCTTCGGGGCCGGTGTCTTCTTTTGTCCTGGCGGAGGTATGTTGCACTTTTCGTCATAGACTGGCGCACCTTCGTGTTCTACTGTGGCACGTTTTGGCGTTGCTGGAGGATCCCACTCTTAATGGGGGGATTTCTCAGTCTTCCTCTTCAACTGGCTTGCATGATTAGACATAGGGGAATGAGGTAATCTTCTTATAGTCTTTGATATTTGAGTATCCGTTTCCAGTTCTGAGCTTGAAAGATTCGGATTCCTGTTGGGCTGGTCCTGTGGGTGTGTCCGTTCTTCCTGGCCGATAACCTACGGGTTGCCTGATCTTTTATTTAATCCGGTGAGGATAGATTTTCTTTGGTTTAGAGCTCATGTTGTTGTAATGTTTCCTTCGGGAACTTTCTTCTCTGGAATTGATACTCACGATTTTGTGGTCGCACTGTTTACTTTTACAAAAGTTTGTTTAAGAGTGGGGACGTGCTAGTCCTATGTTTGTCTGTTGTCTATCCCTCCATCTCGGGGGAGACTCTATGTGGCCTTGACAGTGCTAGGGCCCTTGGTTTCAGGCTGGTCCTGACTGGGTATAAATCCTTCTGTCTTTGAGGCCTAGTTCAGACACATGGCGCCTTTTATGCCTGGCTGTTCCGGTGAGGGCGCCTAGTGCTCACAATATGACTTGTGGTGTTTTCCTTGTTTTTATTTTACAAGTTTCAGCTAGCATCCTGAGAGGACTTGATGGTCCGTGGTTTGCTTAGGGGCATGGGGGATCAATCTAGTTGGCCGGGGCTCTGTTGAGATCCACTGCAACATGCTCTGTTTACGATTTTTGCGGGGTTGGAGGTTTGGAGGATTTAGGTCCTTCATGCAGCCGGTTCTTGGTGGTCTTGCCTTTCTAAGGTCTATTTGGGAGTGTCCTTTTAGGACTTGTTTGTTTTAGAGGTTCTCTTCCTTCGAGTAGAGACTTCTGGACTTCGTCTGGGTTTCTGGCGGCTTTGAGCTAGGTAGCGTGGCTGAGTGGTTTAAGGCGCTGGATAAGGCTCCAGTCTCTTCGAAGGTGTGGGTTCCGATCCCACTGCTGCCAGAGTCATGATTTAATTTTATTTAGGAAGTGAGAGCCGTGCGGCTTTGTCTACTTCCGAGAGTTAGTCGTCTCCATATCGGGGACGATAGGCGGTGTTGTCTCCTTTTCCAAGCGTTTGCTTAAGGGATGTTTCTACCAGGGTTCGGGATGCTCTGCATTCTGCTGTTTTTCTTCAGACGGGTATCTTGTGTTGCCTGAGGGTGTAGTTCGTTTTAAGGAGATCTGGGTCCCGGGTCCAGGGCCCGCAGGACTAAGTGGCCTAAGGGATTAGTTCCGGCCTAGCAAGCCGTAAGCTTGGAGTTTGAATCCTGCTGTGGCAGTTTTCTTAAGAGACTTATGATCCTGCGGACTGGTTCAGGACGCCCCAGTTTTTTCAGGGAGACTATGTTTGGACATAGGGGCTAGCTCATTGAGCTTGCAAGCAGGAAGGACAGGGTTCCTATCCACCTTCGGGTCCTGGCTTTAAACTTTAAGGCCTGACTTGTCCTTCGGACGGAGTGTGCTCCTTTTCATGGGGGTTTTCACTGTGGATTCAACAGTGGTGTCTGGATGATTTTTCATTCGGTCCGTGTTTTGATCAGTCTATGGCATCATGTCT
The DNA here is from genome assembly GCF_027579735.1 of Bombina bombina. Classification (NCBI taxonomy): domain Eukaryota; kingdom Metazoa; phylum Chordata; class Amphibia; order Anura; family Bombinatoridae; genus Bombina; species Bombina bombina. Next base: position 261,287,668 of record NC_069502.1, read on the forward strand.
TGTGGCATGTGCGCTGTTCTTATCTGTGCCCTCCGCTTCTCCTTGAGAGTGCCTTATTGGAGGAGTGGATTGGGTTGGCACCCGAGCTCTGTTGGGGTGGGTGTGTCCCCCCCATTATTTCCTGTCCCTGGGGGCCTGTGGTTAGGGTCTTTCTGTTCCCCGGTCTATCAGTCATGGCTGTCGCTTGGGCTGGTCCGGTGTTTGGAGCAGGATCTGTGATCTGTTGCTCTGCTAATCGTCCTCGGGTCATTCGAGGTACGGTGAGCCTCTTTGAGGTTCTGTTTTTTCTCCACGTTCAAAGATCTGTGGGAAGGACTGGTGGCTCTTGGATAGCCTGCGACGTTGTCCACTGGTTGGTTGATGCTTAGCAGCCTGAAGGATCCTATTTCAGCTGGTCCTTACTTGCCCTGCAAGTTTTCAAGTTTCTGCGTCATTTTCGATGACGGCAACGTGTAGTGTTTTGTCTCTAGGGGTTGTATGTCAGATGTTCACCTTTCTGAGCTTGCTGCACGAGGTTCGGTTCTGAAAATTTAGATATTCAGAGCTACCTTTTTACGACTCTGGGGACCTTCGTCTTCAGTCGTCTTAACTAGAGTGCGGTTGCACTGTGTTAGGGGAAGATTCTCTTCTCTGTTCAGACTCCCGGCCTTAGTCCTCGGTTTCTGTATCTCTGGGGTCTGGATGTTACCTCCCCTTGTTTCTACGAGACTGGTTGGGTCTCTGTTAGCCTGACCTGGTTTCTCTGGTTTTTGCTCTGTTTAAGGACTCGTTGTGCCCTTTTTTAGTTTTTTTTTCTGGAGTTCCTTATGCTTGTTTTCTCCGTGTCTTTTCTTCTTTGTGGAAGAATACGGTAGTTTGTTCCCTTTCTATAGTAAGGGGTGTGTTGTTTTGAGACCGACTGCTGGGCGACGGGGTCTCCTGGAGGCTGTTGGCTCAGTCGCATATAGTTCCTGCAGTCTCTAGCAAGGCTTGTGGACTATCTGCGTGTCAGTGTCCTTGGGCCTTTTTCCTTTTTTCAAAAGGTTGTTCTCGGCTCCGGCCGAAGCGGCCCTCAGAATGGGCTGCCTCTTGTACCCTCCCGTTTTAGCATTCAGTGTCCTCTATAGCTTGGGTATTGTTTTCCCAAAAATAATTAATGCAGCTGTGGACTCTTTCCATTTATGAAGAAAAACATAAATATGCTTACCTGATAATTTTCTTTTCTTCAGATGCAAAGAGTCCACAGCTCCCTGCCCGTGGTTTTATGTGGGGCGGCCGTCATTTTTGTTCTTCTGGCACCTTTTCATCCTAATATTTCTTCTACTGTTCCTTGGTCCAGAATGACTGGGGAATAAGGGAAGTGGGAGGAGTATTTAAGCCTTTGGCTGGTGTTTTGTGCCTCCTCTTGGTGGACAGGTTCTGAATTCCCAAAAGTAATGAATGCAGCTGTGGACTCTTTCCATCTGAAGGAAAGAAAATTATCAGGTAAGCATAATTTATGTTTTCTCTAACTTCAGCCATGTTTTCTCTCAATTGCAGGAGTCGCACAAAGAATAGGATGTGGTATGGAGTCCTGGGGACCAAAGAACTACTTCAGCGGACATACAAAAATCTGGAGCAGAAAGTATTGCTAGAGGTGTGTAAAGTCCTATCTGCTTGAGCCTAATTGTGTCTTCTAGTCACTGTGTTGTCCCCTGTTACCTGTAAACTTGTGGTTTCATTTAGCTCAATGCTAAACAGTCTCTGTGAACTAACACAGACAGACTTAGTAGACTTCAGCTTTTACGCTTAAATTGGACCCTTTGGTTAAAGGAATAGTGTAGTCAAAATTAAACTTTCATGATTCAGATAGAGCATGCAATTTTAAGCAACTTTCTAATTTACTCCTATTATCAATTTATCTTTGTTCTCTTGGTATCTTTATTTGAATGTAAGCTTTGGAGCCGGACCATTTTTGGTTCCGCACCTGGGTAGCGCTTGCTGATTGGTATCTAAAATGGGCTGGCTCCTAAGTTTACATTCTTGCTTTTTCAAATAAAGATACCAAGAGAATGAAGAAAAATTGATAATAGGAGTAAATTAAAAAGTTGCTTAAAATTGCATGCTCTATCTGAATCATGTCAATCACATGGCAGCAACTCAATGCACAACTTGATGAAGTTCAAACTGAGCATCATAATGGGGAAGGAAGGGGATTTAGGTGACTTTGAACGTGGCATGGTTGTTGGTGCCAGACGGGCTGGTCTGAGTATTTCAAAAACTTCTGATCTACTGGGATTTTCACGCACAACCATTTCTAGGGTTTACAGAGAATGGCCCGTAAAAGCAAAAATATCCAGTGAGCGGAAGTTGTGTGGCTGAAAATGCCTTGTTGATGTCAGAGGAGAATGGGCAGACTGGTTCGAGATGATAGAAAGGCAACAGTAACTCAAATGACCACTCGTTACAACCAAGGTATGCAGAATACCATCTCTGAACGCACAACACGTCGAACCTTGATGCAGATGGGCTACAGCAGCAGAAGACCACACCGGGTGCCACTCCTGTCAGCTAAGAACAGGAAACTGAGGCTACAATTCACACAGGCTCACCACAATTGGACAATAGAAGATTGGAAAAAACGTTGCCTGCTCTGATGAGTCTCAATTTCAGCTGCGACATTCAGATGGTAGGGTCAGAATTAAACAACATGAAAGCATGGATCCATCCTGCTTTGTATCAACGGTTCAGGCTGGTTGGTGGTGGTGGTGTAATGGTGTAGGGGATATTTTCTTGGCACACTTTGGGCCCCTTAGTACCAATTGAGTATTGTTGCTGACCATGTCCATCCCGTTATGACTACAGTGTACCCATTTTCTGATGGCTACTTCCAGCAGGATAATGCACCATGTCACAAAGTTCAAATCATCTCAAACTGGTTTCTTGAACATAACAATGAGTTCACTGTACTCCAGTGACCTCCACAGTCACCAGATCTAAATCCAATAGAGCACCTCTGGGATGTGGTGGAATGGGAGATTTGCATCATGAATGTGCAGCCGACAAACCTGCAGCAACTGCGTGATGCTATCATGTCAATATGGACCAAAATGTCTGATGAATGTTTCCAACACCTTGTTGAATCTATGTCACGAAGAATTAAGGCAGTTCTGAAGGCAAAAGGGGGTTCAACCCAGTACTAGCAAGGTGTACCTAATAAAGTAGTCGGTGAGTGTGTGTGTGTATATATATATATACAGTATATAAATATATTAACACTAGAGCTGCAACAACTAATCGTCATAATCGATAATAATCTATTATGAAAAGTTTTTAACGAATCTCATAATCGATTAGTTGGTTTGTAATTAGATGGTCTGTGCACAGCACCAGCTGCTTCACTGCAATGAGCTCCTGCACATGGTATTGTGTTTTATGGTTATGTCCTTAGCTTAAATGACGTCTACCGACGTATACTTTTCACTTTTTCAGGACAGTATAAGTTTACAACTACCCCTGGCTTATGTGTAACCCAGATATAATAGTCATCATTTGGATTTGTTATATTAAATCAGGGGATTTGGAACTATGCTTTGCATGATATAGTGCCAAGCTTGTTATTTACACCTAGCCCCTAGATTGATGGGAGTTATTTAAATTGGCGTGCACTATTATCTGTTTGCACATTTATTAGTGGATCACTTTCTATTGCTGATTATATGTACTGTATAAATAAATGTGTAAGGCTTTGTCCTGTTATTGATATATAGTCCTTAGCGCTTTTGATCTTGTTTTTTTATATTTTTAATCAATTGTGATAATATGTACCAGATTCATCCTTTATAAGTATAAATTTGTTATTTTTAGAGCGGGCTAGATATTTCCCCTAACCTTATAGCTGGTTATTTACCATTGCATATAGATATTCAAGATATGTTTTATGTTGGAATGAAGCCAAGGGTTACTTTGAGAGGCCCCTTGCCAAGGTGGAAGTTCTACCTCTTTTCAAATAGTTTTTGTTTTTGTTTTGCTTAATTATAAAACTGTGCTCTGCTGCTTAAAAAATGGACAAACAGTTGTGTTAATGTAAAGTTTTAGTCTGAAGTTTATATTTGTAACACTCAGTATGTGGATTCTATTTAAAATATAGGAAACAATTATTGATTCTTTTTTTTATCCGATTAGTCAATTAATCGAAAAAATAATCGGCCGATTAATCGATTATGAAAATAATCGTTAGTTGCAGCCCTAATTAACACACATAAACTCACTAACACTCTCTCTCTCTCTATAAATATATATATTATATAGCCAAAAGTATATGGACCTCCCTACTAATTGTTAAGTTCAGGTGCTTCAGCCACACCCATTGCTAACTGGTCCATAAAATTAGCACCACATAGAAATCTCCATAGACCCCAAGTGAACACCTTACAAATGCTCTGAATGTGCCCAAATTCCCACAGACACACTCACTCTAAAATCTTTTTTTAAAGCGTTGCAGATGTTATAGATAACTGTATTAATGCCCATGGTTTTAGAATGGCATGTCTAACAAGCTCATACAGGTGTGATGGTCAGATGTCCACATAGTGTCTAGGACAATATAAAAAACATGCACACACTGAGGCTGCCTGGAGAAGGCATTTCATTGCCAGATAACAGAGAGAAAGGGGATGCACAAAGTTCATCTAATACAAATTAATTAAAAACAAATGATTTGTAGAAACAAAGAGGCTCGATTAGTGCTTGGAATTTTACATTCAAGTTAAAGGCACACTTTACTGTAAACTTGTTTTCCCCTTAATTTGTTTCCAATAACTTTTTATACCAGCTGCAGAGTATTTATGGGCAATTTTCCCCTTTAGATTTATTTTGGTATATGAAATTGCTGCTGGTTTGTTTGTTTTAAACCACAATCTATTAAAATGGGCTGAGCTTACGGGGAACTCCAACCTAATTATCTTATCACTCTATATACCAAAATGCTTCCTTATTTTATCTCTGTCTGTATACATAATTACACAACTTCTCTGTAGCCATTGCTGCAGTATTGACATTTTTAGGATAGGTTGGGGTACAACAGGCAAAAACTATTTCAAATTCTAAAATAAAGGTAAAGGAGCTATATGTTTTTATACACTCCAGCAGGTAAAATGGATAATTGGGAATGTATTTAGGGCTAGATTACAAGTGTAGGGCTAATTTATCGCCTGCGCGTAACGCGCTTGATAAATAACCAGCTATTACAAGTGGCTGGTTATTGCTACCGCAAGCTCGTGTTAGCAATTAGTGCTCAGAAAATTAACCAGAGGTCAGATCACTTTTTAATTTTCGAAAAGTGTCCCAAATGCCCTCAAAATAAACAGTAATAAAAAAAAATCTACTGCACGGAACAGTTTTTAGGGATTGAAGTGAGTGGGTGTGGGGTATTAGAATAAAAAACAGCACTGAGAAGGGCCTTTACATTGCGGTCTATGGGAACTGTGTGTTCCCTGTAAAGTTATATGTATATACATTTAATACACATATTAACACATATTTAATACACATATTAACACATAAATATATATGTACAGTGGTATATAAGCATATACATATATATTTAAATTTGCTGCATGTCGCTTTGCTTAGGTTCTGTGCTGTGTCTGACGGCATCAGAATGAGGCTACCGTTGGAGCCTATGGAAGCGCTCTCTCGTGAGCGCAAAGCTTCCGTGCATTTGCGTGCGCTGTATTACTAATTGGAGTGCCAATATCGCTTTAGCGAAAGCGATATTTTGTGCTCCACTTGTTATTTGGCCCTTAAGGGGAGAAGATATTACAGTACACTGTCCCTTTAACAAAAAAGTTTGCCACTGAAGCGCTCCTAGAAGTATTGTTTTATGACCATCACATATCGTCTGACTGTTTCTGACCGCTAGACTGGATCATTATTAGAGACTGCCAGGTTTAATTGGAGTCAGGCTTCGCTCTCTTGGGATAGCTTTCTTTGCATGTCTGTGTCTCTCCAGCATTTCCTGTTTATGTTCCTTTTAGAGATATGTCTTTCTTTATGTATACCTCTCTTTCTTTCTGGATGTGTATATCTCTGTGTGTGTCTCTAACACTGGTTGTGTCTGTCTCTCTTTCTCTAGATGTCTGTCTCTTTCTTTCTCAGTGGATGTGCGTATCTCCCTCCTCTTACCCCCCTGTCCCCTGCAGTGCGACGGGGTGCCCATCCCTCTGCCCAGTCTGCAGGGCATTGCAGTGCTGAACATTCCGAGCTACGCTGGAGGAACCAACTTCTGGGGTGGCAGCAAGGAAGATGACGTAAGTCTTATCTGAGAACAAGTTTGTGATTAAACTGTGAGGCTGTGTGTGACGTGCTAACTCGGTCTCTCCTGCAGACTTTTTCTGCGCCTTCCTTTGATGATAAGATTCTGGAAGTGGTAGCCGTGTTTGGAACCATGCAAATGGCTGTATCCAGGGTTATCAAGCTCCAACATCACAGAATAGCTCAGGTAATGCATTCTCAATTAGATTAATATAGTATTATTATTCTATAGATCATAAGAAAATAATAAATATGATCATAAAACTAATAGCGATAAGTGCCGTATTGTCTGTTGCTTTACTTCCTTATAGGCTACTTTTTTCTGTGTGTGTCCCTCTCTACCAGTAAAGTAGAAGCAGCTGATCTTATTAACCAGTTAGGATTATTAGGAACTACAAAACAAATGCTGTGGTTTTTCTTTCAACTTAAAGTGACAGTGCATTGTAAAACTGGTTTCCTCTTAATGTGTTTGACGTTAAAGGGACATAATACTCATATGCTAAATCACTTGAAACTGATGCAGTATAACTGTAAAAAGCTATTAGGAAAATATCACCTGAGCATCTCTATGTAAAAAAGGAAGATATTTTACCTCACAATTTCCTCAGCTCAGCAGAGTAAGTTCTGTGTAAAAAGTTATACTCAGTTGTTGCTCAGCTGCAGATAAAAAAAAAATAAAAAATGAAGTAATGAACAGTAGCCAATCAGCATCAGCAGTGCTGAGGTCATGAACTCTTTTACTGTGATCTCATGAGATTTGACTTAACTCTCATGAGATTTTATTGTAAACTTCCTTACACGGAATAGGGATATAACATGAGAGTGCACGAGGCTCATCCCTTCGGCTGTCCCGGGACAGACATACTGATTTGCTGCTTAGAAGTCCTTTACAATGGGATGTGGCTACTGAGAACATTGTGAGGTAAAATATCTTTCTTTTTTACATAGAGATGTTCAGGTGATATTTTCTAGTCAGCTTTTTACAGCTATGCTGCATCACTTTCAAGTGTTTAAACATTTGGGTATTATGGCCCTTTAACTTTATGAGTTCATGATTTTTTTTAATATGAAATGACATGAAATCCAAAATTGATTCAGATAGAGAATACAATTTAAAAAAAATTCTCCAATTGACTCCTTTTAGCAAATTTGCTTAGTTCTCATGTTATTCTTTGTTGAAGAGATATCTAGATAGGTAGCATGCTCATGTCTGGCACATTACATGACAGGAAATAGTGCTGCCATCTAGTGCTTTTGCAAATGTATAACATTGTTGCAAAACTGCTGCCATATAGTGCTGCAGACACGTGCATGCTCCTGAACTTGCCTTCCTGCTTTTCAGCAAAGGATAACTAGAAGACAAATAAACTTTAATAATAGAAGTACATTGGAAAGTTGTTTCAAATTGTATGTTCTATCTGAATTATAAAATAAAAATGTGGGGTTTTACAGTATATCCCTTTAAACCACAACTCAATCAAATTGGCCTAGCTTGCAAGAAGAGCAGATCTCAACATCATATTTCCAGACACACACAAAGTCATTTTTATCTTGTCTCTCACTGTATATACAAAGACCAATACTTGAAGCAATTGAAAATGGACATCTTACTACCTATTCCTATCACACCCCACTTGGGGATGTGTTTACCTATGCTGATTCTCGTTTACATAGCTTTTCTATAGCTGGTAGTTTCAACAGGCAAAAACATCTATTTCAAAAGACAAAATAAAGGCAAAGCAGCTATGTGTAAACAATATAATGCACTCCAGCAGGAAAAAAATGGATAATTGGGATGACATTAAAGGGGAGAAAAAAATGTATTTTAATGTGTAAATGCTGCTCTGTTATATGGGTGATGGAATATGTTTGAGTTCAATGCCCCTTTAAGGATTGTAAGGATGTTGTCATTGTTTGTTTTCTATATTTCACAATGGACTTTATGTATAACGTATATTTTACCTTAACAACCAGTACTAACAGAATCCCTATATTGTTTCAGACTTGGTATGTAATGAATTTCACTTTATTTTTCATTCATTTTTTTTCTCATTTGTATTTACAGTAATAATATAGTTTTTCTTAAATAATTGCCAACAAAACCCCACAAAATAGGAAAGATTACAGTTAGGGACATTGTATTGTAAAAAAAAAAAAGACCACCATAAAGTCCCACTTGGGAGCTGCAGAGAACTGCTGGTCCCAAGCAGAACATTGTCAGTTACACAACTTTGTGAATTACTGGCTGCATTCAGCTCACAAGCTTGAAGCTACTGAATGAGACTTTACCTGTGTGCTTAACCTACTTTTGCAGCTGTTAAAGGACCAGTAAATACAGTAGATTTGCGCAATCAACAATGCATGATAAAAAGACAATGCAATAGCGCTTACTCTGAACTTCAAATGAGTAGTAGATTTTTTTTGTGACATTTTAAAGTTAGATCTATTTCCACTCCCCCTGTACCATGTGACAGCCATCAGCAAATCACAAATGCATATACGTATATTCTGTGAATTCTTGCACATGCTCAGTAGGAGCTGGTGACTCAAAAAGTGTAAATATAAAAAGACAGCGCACATTTTGTTAATGGAAGTAAATTGGAAAGTTGTTTAAATGTGCTGCGCTATCTGAATCATGTGAGTTTAATTTTGACTTGAGTGTCCCTTTAAACGAAGAATTCTACAGCAAGTAGGGGGAATGACCTTCTCTAGCATGTCCCTTATATAATTATACATTTAGTGGGAAATCTGGATTTGCCTTTGTGCACATATATTTATTTCATGCACAAACCAACACACTGATCTGAACTAGAGCGAGCCTCAAGACTAGTTTGTTGTAGATACATAATATTATTATTTCCCATAAGTAGATAATGAAGTAGATTTACGTATGACTTCTGTTTTATAAGGTTTTTTTCAAGGATATCCAGACTGAAATTAGGTCAAAGCTGTGCACTCTTCTTTTTGGTCTTGTAATTGTTTATGGTGTGTAATTGTAGCTTTAACTAACTTAAATGGGCTTAAATAGGATATACTTAGGGATTTCAACATATTCCTGTGTTATCTTCCAGTAATCCTTTAATGAACTTGTTTTTCTTAAAGGGACATTATAGTGGCACAATGGCATGCTCTAATTTGTTAGCACATGCCATTTTAACTCTAGCCAACCCTGCAACGATATGTGTTTAACCCCTGCAAAGTTAAAGTACTAATTCCGCAGAGCATTGCTGGTCACCCAATCAGCAGCAGTAGTCATACAGCTGGGTCACGCAACTACTGCTGTAGATTGAGTCAGTGGCCGTGTCTGCTCTGGACTAGCAGTGCTCTGTGCTTCGTGAGTGGTACTTTATGTGTTTAACCATTTTCAGCAGTTAAATACATAGTATTGCAGGATTACTTGAATTAAAATGATATCTTCTAACAAACAAGTGCCAATAAGTCCCCTTTATTTACCAATGCAGAGCTGTGTCTTTTTATAAATAACAGTAATTCCAAGAAATTTCTAACATATGTCATTGTATTGGTCATATTACACATCTTGGTTTTATAAACTGCTTATTAATTGTGTGAGGTTTGTCTCCACCTAGTGTCGAACTGTGAAAATTACAATCTTGGGAGATGAAGGGGTTCCAGTGCAGGTTGATGGAGAAGCCTGGATCCAGCCTCCAGGGTTTATACGTATTGTGCACAAGAACAGAACACAGACTCTGACACGAGACAGGGTAAACAACATAATAATATAAAGTAATTGTGCACTTAAAGGGACATGAAACCCAACGTTTTTTTCTTTCATGATTTAGAAAGAACTTCATTCTATTGATATCCTTTGTTGAAAAGCATATCTAAATAGGCTCAGTAGCTGCTGATTGGTGGCTGCACATAGATGCCTTGTGTGATTGGCACACCCATGTGCATTGCTATTTCTTTACCAAAGGATATCTGAAGAATGAAGCAAATTAAATATTAAAAGTAAATTGGAATTTTGTTTAAAATTGTATTCTCTATCTGAATCATGAAAGAAAACTTTGGGGTTTCATGTCCTTTTAATTTCTCTTTTTTTAGCATCAATAAACTGAGAATATTATATGTTGCTCCAAGCATCCAGATAAAGTATATAATGATTTGTTTTCACCTGATACCATAGCATAGTTATATCAGTGGCTTTAGAGTTGGTTTCAAAGCATGGTTTTATGTCACCTGTATTAATGAAGACTGCATTGAATTACTAGGCCCTGATTTTTGAATAAAGTGCAGTAACATAACCTTGAATATTACTTCAAACTGATGCACTATATTTGAAAAATGTAATTTGCAAGAAGATATTAGATGTCACTAATAATGTGCAAATTATTATTGGTCCAATGATGATAAAATATTGGTAAAAGTGTTATTTTCTTGTTTTAGCAATAGAATTCAAGATACGGTTCTTTGTTTAACCTATGGCCACAGTTTAGTATTTCCAGAAAGTGTACACTGCGTTCTCTGTATTTTAGGCATTTGAGAGCACATTAAAGTCCTGGGAAGATAAGCAGAAATGTGAAGTTTCTCGCCCAGCCAATTCCACGCTTTCTCCTACCTCTCTGCACCCTGAGGTGCTTTCTGAAGAGGAGGCAGCCCAGGTGTCGCGCTTTGGCAATGCTGCAGGTGCCCTTATACACAGGTGAGAGCGGGCAGGGGAACTGTTGCGCCAGCATTTTGCTTTGTTTAAAAAAAATCTTTGTGCTCAGGGTTGGTTGAGCTTCTTTATGGAAATCCTGGATGTTAGACATCATGAGGGACAGTAATTAAAAACACCATGTTGTCAACATATAATGTCCTGCTTTATAACAAGTTGTTCCATTTATTATCACTCTTTACGATTTTTTTTATTTATAAGTTGGAGGATTTATTTCCTGAACATTAAACATGGTTATTGTACGTTGCTTCCCAATAACTTCCTTAGCTCATGTTTTGCAGCTGTATAACTGTTTAACTTTGCTATTCTGTTATATAAAACCCTTATAATTGTTCCCTTTTTCTTTATAGTATTAAGGAGATAGCCATATCCCATCAAAGTATGGAACAAGAATTAGCCCACGCTGTAAATGCCAGCTCCAAATCCATGGAGAAGGTTTATACAAAGAGTTCTGAGGTATTGCACAGACTAATGGTATTTCATCCTTTAGTTTACATGAATTCATTGTATATAAAATTACTGATAAACACCTCTCACCTTCTTACATCTGTGTGTTGACGGTATTTTTTACTTTTTCCCTTTCCTGCATATTTGTTCTTTCTGCCTTCTCCCCTGTGTGGCTTTTTTCTTTAATTATCCATTTTGCTGTTCCTTTTTCCCTACAGGGTCTGAACTGCACCAATGTTATGGAGATGGTTACAAATGTTCGTGCTCTTCTTAATGAAACAGAGCTGCTTCTTTCAGGAAAGATGGCGTTGGTGAGTAAGGAAGGGATATGTCTCATTGTATGACCTAAAGCTGAGGTTTGAATACTGCAATATCATTACTACAGGCAGGGGTCAAGTCCTACAAAAAAAGTGTGGGAACTCACTAAGACTTCCACCCCTCTCACAATTAATATTGTTTTATACATACATACATACACAAACACACATACACACACGCTGTATTTATATGTATATAATCTATACACTTTGGTTAATGAAAGCAAATTAAATCCAGTGAAGTGTTGAATGGTTGCCTTTGGGCCTGAGAATCCTCCTCTGTCACAGAGTCTCACCCACTTAACCCCTTAACTACATGCGTCGTACAGGGTACGTCGCACACAACCTGGTCTTTAAAGACCAGCGACGTACCCTGTATGACATTGGGGTTGAAAGCGTCTGGAAGCGATCCTGATCGCTTCCAGCTGCTTTCCGGTTATTGCAGTGATGCCTCGATATCGAGGCATCACTGCAATAACATTTTACCCTATCCGATGCAGAGAGAGCCACTCTGTGGCCCTCTCTGCACCGGACATCGATGGCCCGCAATCGTTGGTGGGTGGGAGCCGACGTGGGAGGCGGGTGGGCGGCCATCGGTGCATTACGTAATGCAGAGGTGGGCGGGATCGCTGGGGACGCGCGCGCGTGCACAGGGGGAGGCGGGCGCGTGCACAGGGAGGGAGCGGGTGGGAACCATTACACTATGGAACAGGTTTTGTTTATATTTAGAGGGAGAGAGGGGGGTATATAAAATTTCAAATATATGATCTAAGTGATCTGGGAGGGGGTGGGGGTTTAGTCTTGGGGGGGGAAGCTACACTACAGAAAAGTGGGGGGGGAAAATAAAAAATATATCTTTTTTTGTAAACTGGGTACTGGCAGACAGCTGCCAGTACCCAAGATGGCTCCCAATAATGTAGAGGGGAGGGTTAGAGAGCTGTTTGGGGGGGATCAGGGAGGTTTGGGGCTAAGGGGGATCCTACACAGCAGCATATGTAAATATGCTAAAAAAAATAATAATAAAAAAAAAAGATACCTTTTATTTTAGTACTGGCAGACTTTCTGCCAGTACTTAAGATGGCGGGGACAATTGTGGGGTGGGTAGGGAAGAGAGCTGTTTGGGAGGGATCAGGGGGTCTGATGTGTTAGGTGGGAGGCTGATCTCTACACTAAAGCTAACATTAACCCTGCAAGTTCCCTACAAGATCCCTAATTAACCTTTTCACTGCTAGACATAATACACGTGTGATGTGCAGCGGCATTTAGCAGCCTTCTAATTACCAAAAAGCATCGCCAAAACCATATATGTCTGCTATTTCTGAACAAAGGGGATCCCAGAGAAGCATTTACAACCATTTGTGCCATAATTCCACAAGCTGTTTGTAAATAATTTCAGTGAGAAACCTAAAATTTGCGGAAAAAATTAAGTTTTTTTAAAATTTGATCGCATTTGGCGGTGAAATGGTGGCATTAAATATACCAAAATGGGCCTAGATCAATGCTTTGGGTTGTCTACTACACTACACTAAAGCTAAAATTAGCTCTACAAGCTCCCTACATGCTCCCTAATTAACGCCTTCACTGCTGGGCATAAAACACGTGTGGTGCGCAGTGGCATTTAGCAGCCTTCTAATTAACAAAAAGCAACACCAAAGCCATATAAGTCTGCTATTTCTGAACAAAGGGGATCCCAGAGAAGCATTTACAACCATTTATGCCATAATTGCACAAGTTGTTTGTAAATAATTTCTGTGAGAAACCTAAAGTTTGTGAAAAAAATTGTGAAAAATTGAACAATTTTTTTTATTTGATCGCATTTGGCGGTGAAATGGTGGCATGAAATATACCAAAATGGGCCTAGATCAATACTTTGGAATGTCTTCTAAAAAAAATATATACATGTCAAGGGATATTCAGGTATTCCTGACAGATATCAGGGTTCCAATGTAACTAGCGCTCATTTTGAAAAAAAGTGGTTTTGAAATAGCAAAGTGCTACTTGTATTTATTGCCCTATAACTTGCAAAGCAAAGAACACGTTAACATTGGGTATTTCTAAACTCAGGACAAAATTTAGAAACTATTTAGCATGGTTGTTTTTTGGTGGTTGTAGATGTGTAACAGATTTTGGGGGTCAAAGTTAGAAAAAGTGTGTTTTTTTCCATTTTTTCCTCATATTTTATAATTTTTTTAATAATAAATTATAAGATATGATGAAAATAATGGTATCTTTAGAAAGTCCATTTAGTGGCGAGAAAAACGGTATATAATATGTGTGGGTACAGTAAATAAGTAAGAGGAAAATTACAGCTAAACACAAACACCACAGAAATGTAAAAATAGCCCTAATCTTTAAGGGAAAGAAATTGAAAAATGGCCTTGGTCCTTAAGGGGTTAAGGTGCAATAGTCCTATTTCTGCTGAGGGGAGCTAAATAACCCCAGAGCAAGCCACACAGAAGTGTAAGCACCATGTGTTCCACATAGTGCAGGGTGATCACACAGCAGGACTGCTGACAGGCTTGCATTTAATGTATTGTAGGAAGTGTTACTGCCCATTACTAGAGGATCTTACTATCCCTCTAATCAGACTGTGCTCCAGCTCCTCTCACCAGGGGCAGCAGTGTTTACTGAAGTGTTCCTGTTCTCATTCCAGGGGGAACTTAGTTCCCCCTGCAAAAATAGTGCAGGAACTCCGTTCCCATGCGTTCCCGTCTTACTTGACCCCTGACTGCAGGTAGCCCTTGGTTACGATATGGGGATATGTATTAAAACATGCTTTTCCGAGCTTCAAATAAAGAAATACTTATGTCACTTTTGAAAAAGGCTGGAATGTAACTCTGATTTCCCTTTGTCTTTCATTATAATGGGTTAATTTTCCAACAATATCTTTCTTTCTATCTATCTGTCTATCCATCTGTTTCTCTCTCTCTCTCTCTCTCTCTCTCTCTCTCTCTGTCTGTTTATCTATCGTGATAAAATCTAAAACAAATACCTATATAAGGCCTAGTGTTCATTGTTGCTGTAAAACATCTACACACTAAATAAATTCTAGAGAAAATTAAGCATTTAAAAAAAGATTAGTCTGAGAATAACATGTAGACGTATTTATTAAAGTTTCCTTAGCTGTTTAAATATTGACAAAAAAAGTTTATTGTCTAGCTGCCACATTGTTACTTAGGTTAGCTTCTCTGCTGTGACCAATTAGGGACAGTTATAAATAGGTCACTAGAGTGTGCAACCAATGTCTGTGTGCAATATAACAGTGTTCTGCACTTCCATTTCTAACAGCTTACAGTTTTAGAATGGAATTAGAGGAAAAGGGGATAAAATAAATAATGAAAGCATATTGCATAGTTGTTTTTTTATATATACAATTTATCAGTTTATATTACCATCACAAAGTGCTTAATGTCCCTTTAAAGTTCAGTGCTGATGAGCTAGTTCTGAGCAGGACATAGATGGTGAATGGAGGTTCCATGGATATTTCCCTCCTGATTGGATCACTTTTAAGTTCCTGCTTAAAGGGACAGTGAACCCAATTTTTTTCTATCATGATTCAGATAGAGCATGCAATTTTAAGCAACTTTCTAATTTACTCCTATTATCAAATTCTTTTCATTCTCTTGGTATCTTTATTTGAAATGCAAGAATGTAAGTTTAGATGCCGGCCCATTTTTGGTGAACACACTGTGTTGTTCTTGCTAATTGGTGGGTAAATTCACCTACCAATAAACAAGTGCTTTCCATGGTCCTGACCCAAAAAAATTGCTTAGATGCCTTTTTCAAATAAAGAAAGCAAGAGAATGAAGAAAAATTGATAATAGGAGTAAATTAGAAAGTTGTTGCATGCTCTATCTGAATCACGAAAGAAAAAAATTGTGTTCAGTGTCCCTTTAAGAGTGGCAATGCATTGTGACTCGTAAGTGGGACTTTAGCTAAGCATTTAACTCCTTTGTGGGCATTAGTGCAAAAAAAAAAATTGTTGCATATTGTTTGTGCTTGTATGCTCCCTACACTAATAACTCATTCCATGTCCTGTCAGATATAATTCAATAGAAATTCTTCCCTTTAAATGAGCCAAAACACTAGTGATTTATTGTATGCAATGTGTTCTAAAATAGATTTCATTCATTTATTTAGTTTTTTACTGTAACCATATAATGTTATGCAGAGCTGCTGTAACATCTGGACTGGATGCAGAAATGTCTGTGTTTACGTTATATTTTCTGTTATTTTACTTTTTTATATAGCAGCTGGACCCCCCTCAGAAGGAGCAACTGTTGACATCTCTCAGTAACACCGAACAGGAACTTCGGAAGCTTGCGGACATCCCCTGGTTATGGCAGAACACAGAGCACGGAGAAGAAGAGGTGAAGACCATTGTCCTATGCACATTCAGACCTTTTGAAATCTATACAATGCTTAAAGGGACAGTGTACAGTAAAATCCTTAATGTGATTACAATGACTTGTTATACCAGCTGCAGAGTGTATGGGAAATTGCACCTTTAGGTATACTTTTGTATATGAAATAACTGTTACTGCTAATTGAAGCCACAACCCAACGAAATGGGTTGCGCTAGCAGGGAAAGCAAACCTCATTATCTTTTTCTGTCTAATTATTAACACAAACCTTATCTTCTTTTTAACTGTTTACAGAAAGGACAATACTTAGAGAGAACAATGGAAAATAAACATTTTAGTACCTCTTTGTCACAGACACTAACTGGAGCATTATTTTATCTAAATCTTCTTGTTTACATGGTTTTTGTTTAACCAGAACTGTTCAGTATGAGTGAGGAAACAACAGACACAATCAGCCATTTCAAATGTGAAAATAAAAGTGTACAAGCTATTTGTAAACAATTTAATACACAAAATGATTAATTGGGAGCACATTAAAGTGGAAAAAATAATAGTGTACACTGTCCCTTTAACTTTCTTCATATCCCCATGACCTTCACACCAGGAATAGCAGGCTTTTTTGTTTGTCTTCCAAATTAACTTTATTGACAGTGTGCACTGAAACCCCTAGTGCAGAAATCTGGTAGAGAGGAATGGTTTTATTTGAATATTTTTGTTTATCATGTATTCTATGGAAGCGCTTCAGTAGCAATTCTAAATTACGAGGCTTCTTTAAGTAGAAATGATAACATTTATTGTATTTACTATTATAGAAGGCTTATTAATTACTCAATGTATGTTATGATAGAGAAACAGATTCACAATGAAATGTGTAGCATCTGTAATCTTATGCATTTTTTGCTACCCTACCAATAATATACATTTCATATTTTAGTTGTTGTCCTGAGAACTGATGATCAAATAATTATCATAATATCTCTATGTAGTGGATGTAAAATGTTCTAAAAGGATCAAATATTTGTTTGATGGTAGTCTTGCAGAAGTATTTTAGTACACTATACTATGTGATACGAGGGTTCTCTGCCAGTATTAATATGTTTTGTACTGCAGCCTCGCCATGTGTAGCAAGGGTTTAATGTAAATGATAGCTTTAGATAGTGCGGGAAGAAAAAAACAATTTACATGTGCAAACTGAAAATCTTTAGATTAAAAACAAATAGTTAAACCTATTTTCATGGGTATTGTGGGTATATTGGGCATTTGTTTATGATGCGTTATATATTTATTATACTATATAATACAAAATAACACAAGGGTTCCAAAATGACAGTTTGGTATAATGTGTTATAATGACCAAGAAATTATGGTACTCACAAAAATACAACACCGTCAAGTGCTATTAACGCAAGCTGGAACCTCTCGGTCACCCAGCAGACTGAAGACCCCTAGATTCTCAAATGTGGGTGAGCGATCAATGATGCCAGCAAAAAACAGCAAGTACAGTAATCATAAATTTTATAAAAAAGGTGATGCGTTTCTCAGTCTCCCATTGGCTGTTTCATCAGGCCTATGGCAACTGAATAGTAGCCCACTGGGTCCTACAAAACAATGCCATAAGAAGGACAGACCCGGTGTTCCGGATTGTTTGAGCTACTATTTAGTTGCCATAGGCCCATGGGAGGCTGAGAAAAGTGTTGCCTTTCTTCTGTTATGTGTGATCAGTCCACGGGTCATCATTACTTCTGGGATATAACTCCTCCCCAACAGGAAATGCAAGAGGATTCACCCAGCAGAGCTGCATATAGCTCCTCCCCTCTACGTCACTCCCAGTCATTCTCTTGCACCCAACGACTAGATAGGATGTGTGAGAGGACTATGGTGATTATACTTAGTTTTTATAACTTCAATCAAAAGTTTGTTATTTTACAATAGCACCGGAGCGTGTTATTGCCTCTCTGGCAGAGTTTGAAGAAGAATCTACCAGAGTTTTACTATGATTTTAACCGGAGTAGTTAAGATCATATTGCTGTTTCTCGGCCATCTGAGGGAGGTAAAAGCTTCAGATCAGGGGACAGCGGGCAGATGAATCTGCATTGAGGTATGTAGCAGTTTTTATTTTCTGAATGGAATTGATGAGAAAATCCTGCCATACCGTTATAATGACATGTATGTATACTCTACACTTCAGTATTCTGGGGATGGTACTTCACTGGAATTACTCTGTAAAAAGTACATTAAACCTTTTAATAGGTATTTATTATGTTAAACGTTTTTGCTGGAATGTAGAATCGTTTGCATTTTCTGAGGTACTGAGTGAATAAATGTTTGGGCATTATTTTTCCACTTGGCAGTTGCTTGTTTTAATTGTGACAGTTTCGTTTCTCTCTCACTGCTGTGTGTGAGGGGGAGGGGCCGTTTTTGGCGCTCTTTGCTACGCATCAAAAATTTCCAGTCAGTTACTCTTGTATTTCCTGCATGATCCGGTTCATCTCTAACAGAACTCAGGGGTCTTCAAACTTCTTTGGAGGGAGGTAGATTCTCTCAGCAGAGCTGTGAGACTTATATATTGACTGTGATTAAAAACGTTGCTCTGTAATTTTTATGTTTCAAATTTAATTATTGTTACTTTACTAATGGGAACAAACCTTTGCTAAAAGTTGTGTTGTTTTCAAGGATTGATGCTATAACTGTTTTTCAGTTCATTATTTCAACTGTCATTTAATCGTTTAGTGCTTCTTTGAGGCACAGTACGTTTTTGTTAAATAAGATTGTAACCAAGTTGCAAGTTTATTTGCTAGTGTGTTAAACATGTCTGATTCAGAGGAAGATACCTGTGTCATTTGTTCCAATGCCAAGGTGGAGCCCAATAGAAATTTATGTACTAACTGTATTGATGCTACTTTAAATAAAAGCCAATCTGTACAAATTGAACAAATTTCTCCAAACAGCGAGGGGAGAGTTATGCCGACTAACTCGCCTCACGTGTCAGTACCTGCATCTCCCGCCCGGGAGGTGCGTGATATTGTGGCGCCTAGTACATCTGGGCGGCCATTACAGATAACATTACAAGATATGGCTACTGTTATGACTGAAGTTTTGGCTAAATTACCAGAACTAAGAGGCAAGCGTGATCACTCTGGGGTGAGAACAGAGTGCGCTGATAATACTAGAGCTATGTCTGATACTGCGTCACAGCTTGCAGAGCATGAGGACGGAGAGCTTCATTCTGTGGGTGACGGTTCTGATCCAAACAGATTGGATTCAGATATTTCAAATTTTAAATTTAAGTTGGAGAACCTCCGTGTATTACTAGGGGAGGTTTTAGCGGCTCTTAATGATTGTAACACTGTTGCAATACCAGAGAAATTGTGTAGGTTGGATAAATACTTTGCGGTACCGGCGAGTACTGACGTTTTTCCTATACCTAAGAGACTAACTGAAATTGTTACTAAGGAGTGGGATAGACCCGGTGTGCCGTTCTCACCCCCTCCAATATTTAGAAAGATGTTTCCAATAGACGCCACCACACGGGACTTATGGCAAACGGTCCCTAAGGTGGAGGGAGCAGTTTCTACTTTAGCTAAGCGTACCACTATCCCGGTGGAGGATAGCTGTGCTTTTTCAGATCCAATGGATAAAAAATTAGAGGGTTACCTTAAGAAAATGTTTGTTCAACAAGGTTTTATATTGCAACCCCTTGCATGCATTGCGCCGATTACGGCTGCGGCAGCATTTTGGATTGAGTCTCTGGAAGAGAACCTTAGTTCAGCTACGCTGGACGACATTACGGACAGGCTTAGAGTCCTTAAACTAGCTAATTCATTCATTTCGGAGGCCGTAGTACATTTAACCAAACTTACGGCTAAGAACTCAGGATTCGCCATTCAGGCACGTAGGGCGCTGTGGCTAAAATCCTGGTCAGCTGATGTAACTTCTAAGTCCAAATTACTTAATATACCTTTCAAGGGGCAAACTTTATTTGGGCCCGGTTTGAAAGAAATTATCGCTGACATTACAGGAGGTAAGGGCCACGCCCTGCCTCAAGACAAAGCCAAAGCTAAGGCTAGACAGTCTAATTTTCGTCCCTTTCGGAATTTCAAAGCAGGAGCAGCACCAACTTCCACTGCACCAAAGGAAGGAGCTGTTCCTCGTTACAGACAAGGCTGGAAACCTAACCAGTCCTGGAACAAGGGCAAGCAGGCCAGGAAACCTGCTGCTGCCCCTAAGACAGCATGAATCGAGGGCCCCCGATCCGGGACCGGATCTAGTGGGGGGCAGACTCTCTCTCTTCGCCCAGGCTTGGGCAAGAGATGTTCAGGATCCCTGGGCGCTAGAGATCATATCTCAGGGATACCTTCTAGACTTCAAATTTTCTCCCCCAAGAGGGAGATTTCATCTGTCAAGGTTGTCAACAAACCAGATAAAGAAAGAAGCGTTTCTACGCTGTGTACAAGATCTGTTATTAATGGGAGTGATCCATCCGGTTCCGCGGTCGGAACAAGGACAAGGGTTTTACTTAAACCTGTTTGTGGTTCCCAAAAAAGAGGGAACTTTCAGGCCAATTTTGGATTTAAAGATCCTAAACAAATTCCTAAGAGTTCCATCGTTCAAAATGGAAACTATTCGGACAATCTTACCCATGATCCAAAAGGGTCAGTACATGACCACAGTGGATTTAAAGGATGCTTACCTTCACATACCGATTCACAAAGATCATTACCGGTATCTAAGGTTTGCCTTCTTAGACAGGCATTACCAGTTTGTAGCTCTTCCATTCGGATTGGCTACGGCTCCAAGAATCTTCACAAAGGTTCTGGGTGCCCTTCTGGCGGTACTAAGACCGCGAGGAATTTCGGTAGCTCCGTACCTAGACGACATTCTGATACAAGCTTCAAGCTTTCAAACTGCCAAGTCTCATACAGAGTTAGTTCTGGCATTTCTAAGGTCGCATGGATGGAAAGTGAATGAAAAGAAGAGTTCTCTCTTTCCTCTCACAAGAGTTCCATTCTTGGGGACTCTTATAGATTCTGTAGAAATGAAGATTTATCTGACAGAAGACAGATTAACAAAGCTTCTAAATGCATGCCGTGTCCTTCATTCCATTCAACTCCCGTCAGTAGCTCAATACATGGAGGTGATCGGCTTAATGGTAGCAGCAATGGACATAGTACCCTTTGCACGCCTACATCTCAGACCGCTGCAATTGTGCATGCTGAGTCAGTGGAATGGGGATTACTCAGACTTGTCCCCTACTCTGAATCTGGATCAAGAGACCAGAAACTCTCTTCTATGGTGGCTTTCTCGGCCACATCTGTCCAGGGGGATGCCATTCAGCAGGCCGGACTGGACAATTGTAACAACAGACGCCAGCCTACTAGGTTGGGGCGCTGTCTGGAATTCTCTGAAGGCTCAGGGACAATGGAATCAGGAGGAAAGTCTCCTGCCAATAAACATTCTGGAATTGAGAGCAGTTCTCAATGCCCTTCTGGCTTGGCCCCAGTTAAAAACTCGGGGGTTCATCAGGTTTCAGTCGGACAACATCACGACTGTAGCTTACATCAACCATCAAGGAGGGACAAGAAGCTCCCTAGCAATGATGGAAGTATCAAAGATAATTCGCTGGGCAGAGTCTCACTCTTGCCACCTGTCAGCAATCCACATCCCGGGAGTGGAGAACTGGGAGGCGGATTTCTTGAGTCGCCAGACTTTTCATCCGGGGGAGTGGGAACTTCATCCGGAGGTCTTTGCCCAAATACTTCGACGTTGGGGCAAACCAGAGATAGATCTCATGGCGTCTCGCCAGAACGCCAAACTTCCTCGCTACGGGTCCAGATCCAGGGATCCGGGAGCGGTTCTGATAGATGCTTTGACAGCACCTTGGAACTTCGGGATGGCTTATGTGTTTCCACCCTTCCCGCTGCTTCCTCGATTGATTGCCAAAATCAAACAGGAGAGAGCATCAGTGATTCTAATAGCGCCTGCATGGCCACGCAGGACTTGGTATGCAGATCTAGTGGACATGTCATCCTGTCCGCCTTGGTCTCTACCTCTAAGACAGGACCTTCTGATACAGGGTCCATTCAAACATCAAAATCTAACTTCTCTGAAGCTGACTGCTTGGAAATTGAACGCTTGATTTTATCAAAACGTGGTTTTTCTGAGTCGGTTATTGATACCCTGATACAGGCTAGGAAGCCTGTTACCAGAAGGATTTACCATAAGATATGGCGTAAATACCTATACTGGAGCGAATCCAAAGGTTACTCCTGGAGTAAGGTTAGGATTCCTAGGATATTGTCCTTTCTACAAGAAGGTTTAGAAAAGGGTTTATCGGCTAGTTCATTAAAGGGACAGATCTCAGCTCTGTCCATCTTGTTGCACAGACGTCTGTCAGAAAATCCAGACGTCCAGGCCTTTTGTCAGGCTTTAACTAGAATCAAGCCTGTGTTTAAAACTGTTGCTCCGCCATGGAGTTTAAACCTTGTTCTTAACGTTCTACAAGGAGTTCCGTTTGAACCCCTTCATTCCATTGATATAAAGTTGTTATCTTGGAAAGTGTTATTTTTAATGGCTATTTCTTCGGCTCGGAGAGTCTCTGAGTTATCAGCTTTACATTGTGATTCTCCTTATTTGATTTTTCATTCAGATAAGGTAGTTCTGCGTACTAAACCTGGGTTCTTACCTAAGGTAGTCACTAACAGGAACATCAATCAAGAGATCGTGGTTCCTTCCCTGTGCCCGAATCCTTCTTCAAAGAAGGAACGTCTTCTACACAATCTGGATGTAGTTCGTGCCCTCAAGTTCTACTTGCAGGCAACTAAGGATTTTCGACAAACGTCTTCCCTGTTTGTCGTGTACTCTGGTCAGAGGAGAGGTCATAAGGCTTCGGCTACCTCTCTCTCCTTCTGGCTTCGTAGCATAATTCGTTTAGCCTATGAGACTGCTGGACAGCAGCCTCCTGAAAGAATTACAGCTCATTCTACTAGAGCTGTGGCTTCCACTTGGGCCTTTAAGAATGAGGCCTCTGTTGAACAGATTTGCAAGGCTGCAACTTGGTCTTCGCTTCATACTTTTTCCAAATTTTACAAATTTGACACTTTTGCTTCTTCGGAGGCTATTTTTGGGAGAAAGGTTCTTCAGGCAGTGGTTCCTTCTGTATAATGAGCCTGCCTATCCCTCCCGTCATCCGTGTACTTTTGCTTTGGTATTGGTATCCCAGAAGTAATGATGACCCGTGGACTGATCACACATAACAGAAGAAAACATAATTTATGCTTACCTGATAAATTCCTTTCTTCTGTTGTGTGATCAGTCCACGGCCCGCCCTGTTTTTTAAGGCAGGTAAATATCTTTTAAATTATACTCCATTCACCACTTCACCCTTGGTTTCTCCTTTCTCGTTGATTCTTGGTCGAATGACTGGGAGTGACGTAGAGGGGAGGAGCTATATGCAGCTCTGCTGGGTGAATCCTCTTGCATTTCCTGTTGGGGAGGAGTTATATCCCAGAAGTAATGATGACCCGTGGACTGATCACACAACAGAAGAAAGGAATTTATCAGGTAAGCATAAATTATGTTTTTTTATATTTTTAATAAACTTTATGATTACTACTATTGCTGTTTTTTGCTGGCATTATTGATCGCTCACCTACATTCGAAGAAGCACAAAAAGATTGTGGTTTGGAAAGTCTACTGGGTGACTGAGAGGTTCCAGCTTCTGTTTATAGCACTTGAAGTTGCTATATTTGTACCATCATTTCTTGGTCATTCTAACACACTATACCAAACTGTGCTAGGTCATTTTAGTGCTCTTGATTTCTTTTGTTTTAAAGAGTGTTATCAGAAGGTGTACAAGGAACTACCGTGGTGGAGGAATCACAGCCATGTGGAATCATTTGTTTGTGGGACTCTTGTTTGCTTTCTTGTATTGTATTATATATGCTATACACACACAGCTATATATATATATATTATATTTGGACGCCCCCTATTCCTTTGTTTTTTGTTCATACTATATAATAGCTTATTATGTATTTTTAGTAAGTTCGTTGTATAAAAAAAGGTTGGAAGGTTAGCCACAACCTTTCCCATTTGTAATAGTGCACTATGTAAATCCTGTTTTAAAAAAATGACGAGCTTTCTAACATTGAAAACACTGAGCCACTATGATAACTGTAAGTTCTATTGTACATAACGGGTTTACCTGTAATATCACATTTGCATTCACACTTTACCTAACATCACTTATCTTTGGTGCAACAAGGCTAAGTCCACAGCACCAGTGATAAAAAGCCTCATCTGACAGTATCTTTGGACAGTGAGTCTGGTATGTGTAGCGTTGCTACCAAAGCTCTATATGCAGATTTATTTTTTCTGTGGGGGGCCATTTTGGGTTTGGACATTACAAAGTTTACCACAGCGCACAAAAAGAAGATAGGAAGACATAGAAGCACAAAGTAAGCACATATGAGGGCTCATAAGTGCAAAGCAAAAACACAAAAAGGGACAATAAAGAAAACACCATGAAATCCCATGTCCCAACATTTTTAAAACTTGAAACACCTTAAAAGAACACTGTAGTGGCAAACTGACATGCTGTGATTTGTTAGAGCATGTCATTTCTCCACTACTCATTGTGGGAACTCGGTGTGTTTATCCTTTACAGGCTGCGTTCAGCTTCAAAGCTACAATGCTTGCGGCTCCCAAGCAGGACTTTACCTAAGGGTTTAACACTTTTTAGGGGGTTAAACACATAGAGAGTAGTGGAAAAATGACTTACCCTGACAAATTAGTGTCCCTTTATGTGCAATTGTATATTTGATTATAAAATAGAACCATTTTGTTAATCCTGTATTCTTATGTGGTGTATTATAGTTACATTATATGCACTGTATAGTTGCCATTAACTTCATCATCCATATCTTAAATTCTGAGCTATGAGATTCAGCATTCACCATCATTTACCATTCAGTATTGCTGTGCATGAGAAGACATTGCTAGCTGCATACTTTTTGTCCATTTGATTAGGCTCCTCTTTTATATCAAGTTATTGTTTTTCACAGGGGACATTAGATTATAGCAAGTTAAGACACAGCAGTCGCTTCCGACTGGTAAGCAAATTTAAGAAGGAGAAAAACACCAGGAACAAAGAGACTGGAAGCATCACAGCATCACCGGGTATGTGTTGTTTGTGTGAGATATGTTACCAGACAGGGTTATATAGCACCGTACCTGTATGATCATTGTTACAATTACTTAGCTGGTGCCAAACATTTCTAGAATCCTGTGAGCTTCTCCAGATGAACTCGATGCAGGATATTATTTAATCTACATTTTTATTAAATTATAATAAACCTCTGTCTGTTAAACAGTTTTATAGAATTTTTTTTTATCAAAAATAATATTGATTTGTATACAAAAATTGTACTAATATAAAACTGTTTTTTTGTTTTTTTTAGAACCGGCATTATTGTTATTTCCTGTTTTCATGACCAATTTTTTTATTCAGTGTTTCCTTGTATTATAAGAATCTTCCAAGAACATATCAGTACAGGACCCAAGAACACATTAGTTGCTGCACCTTCAGAAAGATTCTGATACCAGAGCTTTCTTTAGAGGCAGCAGATCACTCTTCTTGCTTTATTATGTCTTAGAGAAAATTTATTCTGAATTCAGTTACAAACCGCCAATTTATTTAGGCAAAAAAAAGTCTCACTTCTTGAAAAAGAATTAATGAGTACAATGTTATATATACATACATATATACATATATACATACATATATACATACATACATATATACATACATACATGTATACATACATACATATATACATACATACATACATACATACAGTACATACATATATACATACATACATATATACATACATACAGTACATACATACAATCCAGGACTCAGCACTCACATATCAGCTACATATTTCCCAGGGTGTTTTTTTTAATATCTAAAATATATAGAGTTAACAGTTGATAATGCCATGTTGTTATTAAAGTGATGGTAAACCCAAGCGTATAACAAACGCTAGAATTTACCATCACGAAAAATAAAAATTAGTTTCTGTCATCGTTTTAAAAAAAAAAAAAAAAAAAGGCGTTAAACACCCTATCTGTAAGGAAAGAATATCGCTAACTCAGCGCCTCCAGACGCCCATGGCAAATGGCTTTTTTCAATGAGATTACGTTTACATCTCTAAACCAATAGTCGTGCGTGTCAACTGACATCCTAGCACAGCTATTGGTCTAGAGGTGGAAACGTCACCTCTAGACCAAGCGCTGTGCTGTGGGCGGCCGGAGGTGCTGAGGTAGCAATATACTTTCCTTATAGATAGGGTGAGTTTAACATCGTTTCATAAGAAACTATGACAGAAACTAATGTTTATTTTTAGTGATGGTAAATCCTAGCGTTTGTTATACACTTGGATTTACCATCACTTTAAGCAAATGTCTGCATTATTAACCATTTCCTACTAAGCTGAGTAAGATAATTTGGCAAAAACTGAGGATGAATAAGCATATTTATATGACATGGATTCAGTAGATGCACATCTGCGATATCATCCTCTATATGTAAAATGTATAAATAAACAAATAAGGTGTTTTTTACTATTATTAAAGTTACATTTTCCTATATTGTGCCTGAAAAATGTGAAGTAAAAGTTCACTTCAGTAAAGTTTTTACTTCAGTAAAAATACAGCGGTATGAGTTGTGCGCTTCACACTAAGCTTCATTAGCTTATACGTAATGTGAGCATTTGTGCCTATATGCCGATAAGCATTAGTAGGAAGTGCTGTAGCTATCAGTCAATGAGAATAAGTATGATGTACCTTTAAGCCACTGAGCATTAGATGGAAATACCTATAGCCAATGAGCATTAGAAGGAAATACCTATAGCCAATGAGATTTAGAAGAAAATACCTATAGCCAATGAGAATTAGATGGAAATACCTATAGCCAATAGACATTAGAAGGAAATACCTATAGCCAATGATAATTAGATGGAAATACCTTTAACCAATGAGAATTAGATAGAAATACCCATAGCCAATGAGAATTAGATGGAAATACCTATAGCCAATGAGCATTAGAAGGAAATATCTATAGCCAATGAGAATTAGATGGAAATACCTATAGCCAATGAGAATTAGATGGAAATACCTATAGCCAATGAGCATTAGAAGGAAATACCTATAGCCAATGAGCATTAGATGGAAATACATAACTGATACTTCTGAGTTAGTTTAAAATAAAACATCTTCAACTTCACATTTTCAGTGACCCCCTTCCCCTGCAAACAAATCAAAATCAAATCAGAACTGACAAATTCTGCTCTTTCATATGTATGGAAGCATTATATTAACCTCATGATTGCCAGACATAAACACTGTGGCAGTTGCATATGAGGGAGCATGCACTGCTTGCTCCTTGGTGTTTCTCATTCTATTCCACAAGCAACATATTGCCTAAAAATTCACTTATTCCTCTGCTCTGGTTTGCGGGTCATTATCTTTATCTTGGTAAGCAATCTTTCTCTGCTTTGGGATGTGGTTTCTCACTTCGGGACTCTCTCTAACAGCTTATCTATGGGGGACAGAGGAGGTATCTCTTTGGTTGGAGCGTCTCAGTCTGTCTGAGTACAAGGAGGTCTTTACTCGCCATGACATCAGGGGGTGTGAGCTCCTACACCTGGAGCGCCGAGACCTCAAGGTATCTCTCACAGACATCATGGTGCAATATGATTATGTCTTCTGTCTTATATATTCAACTTTTGATTACATCAATCCAGTGCTTCATGGTAATAAATTATTTAGCATGTAATATTTTAGTTACCTTGAGGCACTGTAGCTATTTCATTTTATGTATCATTAATAATGGTTATGACAATTGTCAGCTCTGAAACTGACTAAGGCATCTAATGCTCAGTAATGGATTTACGTAAACTCATTTAAACCATCTTTGGTAACATTCCAAAAAGGGACATTTAACTCAAGGCCCTAACTGGCTACAACAATTTAGACAAAATACACATACTCCAGTGGCACTGGTCTGATCTGAAATAGTATTTAAACAAAATACTTATACAATAATTATATACAGAACTTCTACAAAATTGCTGACATTACTACATATGCCAGTTTTATGTAACAAACTAATATCCCTAAAACATTAACAACCCACCAGTAACGTGAGCTGAGATACACCTTGTATGTGTAATCGATCCTTGATTACTGGGCGTGTGCATTCTCCCACCAATGATCACTGAATGGCTATTGTTCGATTGGTAAATTATAGTTTAACTTTAATGGGACAGTCTAGACCTAATACATCATTTTGATTTCTTATTGTTACATACCAGAGAAGCATTCTGCAACTGGTCCCATATCTATGAACTTGTAAAAAGTACATGAAACATTTAAATATTGTTTGTTAGGAGCCAAAATGGCTACCAAGCTCTGCCCACCTATTGCGTGAATATTTTGGTAAGTTTCTCCAATCACGATCAATTCTTAAA
Source organism: Bombina bombina (assembly GCF_027579735.1). Taxonomy (NCBI): domain Eukaryota; kingdom Metazoa; phylum Chordata; class Amphibia; order Anura; family Bombinatoridae; genus Bombina; species Bombina bombina. Next base: position 261,316,277 of record NC_069502.1, read on the forward strand.
TACGTTTTTTTAGACGCCCATGCTTATTTGTGCATGTGCAATTTCAAATAGCTAACTGAAAAATATTAAGGGCCAGATTATAAGTGGAGCGGAATATATCGCTTTCGCTGAAGCGATATCTGCGCTCCACTTTATAATACCAGCGCACACTAATGTGCGTTGGTATTACAAGTTAGGGGCAATGTGATCACGACCTCACATTCACATTGCATATACACATATTAACACTTAAATATATATGTATATAGTCATATGTTTAAAATGACTATATGAGTAGGTACATAAAAGTGTTCCCACTGATATAGAAAAAACTGCGCACACTCCCAATATCTCTAAATTATGTTTTCTAATAGTGTTTTAAGTGATTCAGTATGAACCCGAAAACAAATAATTATAATAATGTCAAACAATTTAATGCTATTAAATATTAACTCAAAGAATATAAATTCAATAAAAATGTGATAATTTATATACACACACAAAACAGTACACTACACACCAAAAAATCTTCTTTTAAATCAATTGATTGCAACCTAGTTAGACAATAACTAGTGAATAATAGTATAAAAAAGGAAGAAATATTTTGGTATGAGTACTGTACAGATCAAAGTTAAATACAATGCAAATGCAAAGATAAAATAAATGAAAATGAGGATGAAATGAATAATAAATAAAGTAAAATAAGATAGAATAAATGAATAAAAAAAAGTCTTATCCTTTTGTAGAAATACATTTCCATATATATTATTGGTAGAAGTGTTTAGTGCTGCTCATCAAGGTAAACCCAAGGTCCAAGTTGAGTATGAAGGTACAGCTGCAGGAATCTAAAAAGAAAAGCACACAGAAAGACTTCTCATAGTGCAGATCAATTGTAATAAAACACAATACAAATACATAAAATACACCTTCCCCTAGGGTAATCCCTACTCCCAAAATGAGACCTCAATCGTATGAGGTAAGGAAGGGCGACGGAATCCTTCCACTAAAAAGAACTGTTTGTGACATCCTGCCTTTCTACTGTGGACTTAGTGGGGACACTTACATATCCGATCGCCCTTCCTTACCTCATACGATTGAGGTCTCATTTTGGGAGTAGGGATTACCCTAGGGGAAGGTGTATTTTATGTATTTGTATTGTGTTTTATTAACATTGATCTGCACTATGAGAAGTGTTTGTGTGTGCTTTTCTTTTTAGATTCCTGCAGCTGTATATAGTCATATACATATATATTTAATGGGAACACACAGTTCCCATAGACCACTATGTAAAGGCACTTTTCAGTGCTGTTTTTTTTCTTACACACCACTCCCACCAACTTTAGCCCCCCAAAATGCCTAGTGTAGTTGTTTTTTATTTTAAAAAAGGTGCTTTTTTTAATTAAAAAAAAAATGTAAAAGGGCATTTTGGGGCACTTTTAGAAAATTAAGCGGGTTAATTTTCTGAGCACAATGTAATGGCCGGTTAATTATCTTGCACCCGCAAGATGGCAAATTTGCCCGTTTGCAGGTGCGCAACAATTTAGCACTCCACTTGTAATCTAGCCCTTTATGTGCTCTGCTAAACTGTCATACAAGAAAGAACAAAAAGAAAGCTGTGTGTGCGCATAGCTTGGCGGACATTTTCCGTTGCTAACAATGATTATTTAAAAGCTTCATGTACTTACAACTTGCAAGATGCTTGTCTGGTATGCAACAATAACTAAAAAAGAATAGTATTGGGTCTAGATTTTCCCTTTAATTCCATTAAAATATTTCACTAGATTCTAAATAACATACTTTTCTGTGTGGCTTATCTAAATGAAAGAACAGCTCCCTGCTAAATGTACATGAGTTTTGATTAGAGTCTATTACATAGTACAAAACATTCCAAATTCACTAAGGTAGTGCAATTTGTGTTCTTTCTACCTGCCCTTTTATCACATTTTTATTTCTACAATATTGTTAATGACAGGTCCTACATATGTAGTGCATAATGTAACCTCTATTCTTGCTCTACAGGAGCTGGGTGTGACAAAGGTGGGCCATATGAAGAGAATTCTACACAGCATTCGAGAGCTGAGCCCCCCTCCTGTCAATGTGGATTAGGATCTGTTTTCACAGCATGTGTAGTCCAGTCTGGGTGATTTCTGTGACCAGTATTGCCACATACAATCATATACTTTCTAGGTTTTATTTTTTAAAGCTGCAGCTTACCAGCAATGTTCCCTGAGTATCAAAGAAGCCAATCAGAAATATGCCTTGGGCATGTCAGCAGACAATCACAGATGAGCCCTGGGAGTTTCTGCTGCCAATCAGGAGACATTTGTTTTAGATATTGATGCATCCATTTATAGAAACAAGTTTTAGCGTTTGTTTCACATACTTAAGGAATAAGCTGGATGCTTTCAAAGGCAATTCTGGTTATGAGCCATTGTCATGGGCACTCGCCTGAGGACCTATGCAATCTTGTGTTGCTTGAGATAGTCATCAATTCTATTGTGCAGCGAATAGTGTAAAGATTGTCTTTGCACCACACAGTGAATGCACACTTTCTACATTTATTATTAGTAGACTTTTCAAGGGACACTGCCATTACATGCAAACATTGTACAATGAAATAACAAAGTTTATAGTAATTTCTAGAGGAGTTATAAACCTTCTTGTAGTGTAGTAATGAGTATTTTTTCATTTGTGAGTGTTCCGATATGTCAGATATTTTCTATATATTTCAATGTTGCTTTTATGATTGAAGATAAAAAAAAATATAGTGTTTGCACTCCTCAAAATCTCCTTTACGGTTCACACATAAGAAAACATCTTCCTATATAATAGCTAAAATCACCATAAAATAAGAGATGCCGTCTCCTCTAGAAAGTATTATATTTGTAGAATTTTTCTCTTAAACATGATGGCAGTGGACTGTATTTATTTTAAACATTCCTGAAAGAAACAAGTTCTCATTCTTCATATCTAATTCTACAAATGTTGATTGTCCATAAGGAGAATTCATTCCACTGGATGCCTCTGATTTGTGGTGAACTGAATACCTTCCTCACACGCCACATGTGTAAATGATGTGGTACTTGAGGGGATATTTCTGACATTATAGAAGAATATTGTGATCAGTGATCACTATGGACTTTTACAACCCCCAACAATGAGGAGAAAATCCATCTCTGGTCTATGATCAAAAGATTGTTTACATTTCTACAGGTACATTTCACAAACAGGGAACAACCTCTGACCAAATAACTCTCTGGCTGCTAGAGAAATCCACTGTCTCTCTGACAGACAAAGATGAAAAAAATGAAGTATAGTTTCCTGAAGCTATTTGTGGATTGGGTTATTCACATCCTTTTATCTTTCTTGTCAATCATTTTTCTGATATTGATCCTGGGCAGGTCCCTCCCTTCCCACTTCTTTTATCTGCAGGAGATGGATAAAATGTTTGACCTTTAACAATTCCTGACTTAACCCTTATTAACTGTATATTTATTGTCCTGTGCCTTACTGCAGTTTGTAATGTAATAATAATGCTTGTAAATAGCCATGTGTAAAGAGAAGGCCATATTGTTATAGTAAATGATGTCTTAATAGTTATCTGAGCCTTATTGTTTTCTGTCATTGTGTGAGATGTGTTTAATGGTAATATTTACAGTCTGTTATAAGTATAATAAGTTTGCTATAGATTATATTGCTTTCATACAGGTGGTGCAATACTTTTTGTTCACACGCTTCTTGTAATATAGGTTCTAGCTGTAAAAATATTGCAACTGCGTTTGTGCTTCTCACAGTAAAAGTCTTAGCTATGACTGATGTCTTCAGGTTTCACTTTAGCAATGAATTCAGCTTAGAGCAATACATCAGAGCACATTTATATATTTGTACAGAACACCTCATCTGCATGGTTTATATACTACTATCTATATCCTGTGGTGCTGATATAATCCATGTTAAAGGGACACTAAACACTGTGTAATTACAAGACATTTCTGTTATCTTGTTATAGAATAATATGGGCTGCATTATTAGTGACACATTATTTATAAGGGTTCAAAAGTATATGGTTTATGGCCATGTTTTGGACTGCAAAGGGCTATAAAATCTATATATATGTTATGGGTAAGTCAGAAATCCGGGTAATGATGTAATGTAATTCCCCCATCTACACTATTTTTCTCTTGTAAGGTGTATCCAGTCCACGGATCATCCATTACTTGTGGGATATTCTCCTCCCCAACAGGGAGCTGCAAGAGGATCACCCACAGCAGAGCTGTCTATATAGCTCCTCCCCCAACTGCCACTCCCCAGTCATTCTCTTGCAGCTCTCGACATGGGTAGTTGCTAGAGAGATGTGGTGCATTAATGTAGTTTATCTTCAATCAAAAATATATTATTTTCAAATGGTACCGGAGTTGTACTATTTTAGCCTCAGGCAGAAAGTTGAAGAAGAGTCTGCCTGAGGTTTTTGATGATCTTAGCAGTTTGTAACTAAGATCCACTGCTGTTCTCATACATAACTGAAGAGATGAGTAACTTCAGCTGGGGGAATGGCGTGCAGGGTCTCCTGCTCTGAGGTATGTGCAGTTAAAAACATTTCTAGAGAGAGGATAAGCTAGAAAATGCTGGCAGTACCTGATTTATTTAAGGTAAGCCTGATTACAGTGATTTAATAACGACTGGTATCATGCTTGCTGTAAAGGGTAATATTTTTGTTATTTACTCTCATTACTGAATAGATATAACGTTTGCTTGATGTATATAAACGTTTGTTACAAATGGTGATAAAACTTTATTCTGGGGCCCAGTTTTTCCACATGGCTGACTAGATTTTGCCTAGGGATAGTTTTTTATGGCCCTCTCACTGTGAGTACAGGTTGGGAGGGGCCTAATTTCAGGCCTAAATCGTGCAGTAGTTTTTGCAGCTTGAGACTTCCAGCTTCCCTGAAGGAGTCCACTGAACATATAGGACCTCTCTAAAGGGTTTTTGTGCCTTCCAAAGTCGTTGTATGGGCAGGTAGGGCCACAGCAGAGCTGTTCCAGTTGGTTGTGACTGTTTAAAAACGTTTATATCGTTTTTTTGATCCGGTTTTGAAACTAAGGGGTTAATCATCCATTTGCAAGTGGGTGCAATGCTATTTAAGTCTATTATACACACTGTAAAAATTTCGTAAAATTTACTGCTTTTTTCACTGTTTTGCAGTTTCTGTGATTGTTTTTTTCTCTTAAAGGCACAGTACCGTTTTTATTTTTTGCTTGTTCACAGTTATTAAAGTGTTTTACAAGCTTGCTGGTCTCATTACTAGTCTGTTTAAACATGTCTGACATAGAGAAAACTCATTGTTCATTATGTTTAGAAGCCATTGTGGAACCCCCTCTTAGAATGTGTACCAAATGCACTGATTTTACTATAAGCTATAAAGATCATATTCTGGCTTTAAAAGATTTATCACCAGAGGAAACTGACAAGGGGGAAGTTATGCCGACTAACTCTCCCCACTTGTCAGAACCTATGACTCCCGCTCAAGGGACGCCTGCTCTAGAGGCGCCAAGTACATCTAGCGCGCCCATAGCGTTTACCTTACAAGACATGGTGGCAGTTATGGATCATAACTTTACAGCGGTATTGTCCAAACTACCAGGGTTACAAGGAAAGCGAGACAGCTCTGGAACTAGGAAAAATACAGAGCACTCTGACGCTTTAGTAGCTATGTCTGATATTCCCTCACAATATGCAGAAGCTGAGGAAGGAGAGCTTCTATCTGTGGGTGATTTTTCGGACTCAGGGAAGATAATTCAACCTGATTCTGATATGTCTACATTTAAATTTAAGCTTGAACACCTCCGCGTGTTGCTCAGGGAGGTTTTAGCTGCTCTGAATGACTGTGACACCATTATGGTCCCAGAGAAATTGTGTAGATTGGATAAATACTATGCAGTGCCTGTTTTTCCAATACCAAAGAGGTTTTCAGAAATTATTACTAAGGAATGGGATAGACCAGGTGTATCGTTCTCTCCCCCTCCTGTTTTTAAAAAGATATATTATTTTCAATAATATATTATAAAAATATATTATTTTCAAATGGTACCGGAGTTGTACTATTTTAGCCTCAGGCAGAAAGTTGAAGAAGAGTCTGCCTGAGGTTTTTGATGATCTTAGCAGTTTGTAACTAAGATCCACTGCTGTTCTCATACATAACTGAAGAGATGAGTAACTTCAGCTGGGGGAATGGCGTGCAGGGTCTCCTGCTCTGAGGTATGTGCAGTTAAAAACATTTCTAGAGAGAGGATAAGCTAGAAAATGCTGGCAGTACCTGATTTATTTAAGGTAAGCCTGATTACAGTGATTTAATAACGACTGGTATCATGCTTGCTGTAAAGGGTAATATTTTTGTTATTTACTCTCATTACTGAATAGATATAACGTTTGCTTGATGTATATAAACGTTTGTTACAAATGGTGATAAAACTTTATTCTGGGGCCCAGTTTTTCCACATGGCTGACTAGATTTTGCCTAGGGATAGTTTTTTATGGCCCTCTCACTGTGAGTACAGGTTGGGAGGGGCCTAATTTCAGGCCTAAATCGTGCAGTAGTTTTTGCAGCTTGAGACTTCCAGCTTCCCTGAAGGAGTCCACTGAACATATAGGACCTCTCTAAAGGGTTTTTGTGCCTTCCAAAGTCGTTGTATGGGCAGGTAGGGCCACAGCAGAGCTGTTCCAGTTGGTTGTGACTGTTTAAAAACGTTTATATCGTTTTTTTGATCCGGTTTTGAAACTAAGGGGTTAATCATCCATTTGCAAGTGGGTGCAATGCTATTTAAGTCTATTATACACACTGTAAAAATTTCGTAAAATTTACTGCTTTTTTCACTGTTTTGCAGTTTCTGTGATTGTTTTTTTCTCTTAAAGGCACAGTACCGTTTTTATTTTTTGCTTGTTCACAGTTATTAAAGTGTTTTACAAGCTTGCTGGTCTCATTACTAGTCTGTTTAAACATGTCTGACATAGAGAAAACTCATTGTTCATTATGTTTAGAAGCCATTGTGGAACCCCCTCTTAGAATGTGTACCAAATGCACTGATTTTACTATAAGCTATAAAGATCATATTCTGGCTTTAAAAGATTTATCACCAGAGGAAACTGACAAGGGGGAAGTTATGCCGACTAACTCTCCCCACTTGTCAGAACCTATGACTCCCGCTCAAGGGACGCCTGCTCTAGAGGCGCCAAGTACATCTAGCGCGCCCATAGCGTTTACCTTACAAGACATGGTGGCAGTTATGGATCATAACTTTACAGCGGTATTGTCCAAACTACCAGGGTTACAAGGAAAGCGAGACAGCTCTGGAACTAGGAAAAATACAGAGCACTCTGACGCTTTAGTAGCTATGTCTGATATTCCCTCACAATATGCAGAAGCTGAGGAAGGAGAGCTTCTATCTGTGGGTGATTTTTCGGACTCAGGGAAGATAATTCAACCTGATTCTGATATGTCTACATTTAAATTTAAGCTTGAACACCTCCGCGTGTTGCTCAGGGAGGTTTTAGCTGCTCTGAATGACTGTGACACCATTATGGTCCCAGAGAAATTGTGTAGATTGGATAAATACTATGCAGTGCCTGTTTTTCCAATACCAAAGAGGTTTTCAGAAATTATTACTAAGGAATGGGATAGACCAGGTGTATCGTTCTCTCCCCCTCCTGTTTTTAAAAAGATATATTATTTTCAATAATATATTATAAAAATATATTATTTTCAAATGGTACCGGAGTTGTACTATTTTAGCCTCAGGCAGAAAGTTGAAGAAGAGTCTGCCTGAGGTTTTTGATGATCTTAGCAGTTTGTAACTAAGATCCACTGCTGTTCTCATACATAACTGAAGAGATGAGTAACTTCAGCTGGGGGAATGGCGTGCAGGGTCTCCTGCTCTGAGGTATGTGCAGTTAAAAACATTTCTAGAGAGAGGATAAGCTAGAAAATGCTGGCAGTACCTGATTTATTTAAGGTAAGCCTGATTACAGTGATTTAATAACGACTGGTATCATGCTTGCTGTAAAGGGTAATATTTTTGTTATTTACTCTCATTACTGAATAGATATAACGTTTGCTTGATGTATATAAACGTTTGTTACAAATGGTGATAAAACTTTATTCTGGGGCCCAGTTTTTCCACATGGCTGACTAGATTTTGCCTAGGGATAGTTTTTTATGGCCCTCTCACTGTGAGTACAGGTTGGGAGGGGCCTAATTTCAGGCCTAAATCGTGCAGTAGTTTTTGCAGCTTGAGACTTCCAGCTTCCCTGAAGGAGTCCACTGAACATATAGGACCTCTCTAAAGGGTTTTTGTGCCTTCCAAAGTCGTTGTATGGGCAGGTAGGGCCACAGCAGAGCTGTTCCAGTTGGTTGTGACTGTTTAAAAACGTTTATATCGTTTTTTTGATCCGGTTTTGAAACTAAGGGGTTAATCATCCATTTGCAAGTGGGTGCAATGCTATTTAAGTCTATTATACACACTGTAAAAATTTCGTAAAATTTACTGCTTTTTTCACTGTTTTGCAGTTTCTGTGATTGTTTTTTTCTCTTAAAGGCACAGTACCGTTTTTATTTTTTGCTTGTTCACAGTTATTAAAGTGTTTTACAAGCTTGCTGGTCTCATTACTAGTCTGTTTAAACATGTCTGACATAGAGAAAACTCATTGTTCATTATGTTTAGAAGCCATTGTGGAACCCCCTCTTAGAATGTGTACCAAATGCACTGATTTTACTATAAGCTATAAAGATCATATTCTGGCTTTAAAAGATTTATCACCAGAGGAAACTGACAAGGGGGAAGTTATGCCGACTAACTCTCCCCACTTGTCAGAACCTATGACTCCCGCTCAAGGGACGCCTGCTCTAGAGGCGCCAAGTACATCTAGCGCGCCCATAGCGTTTACCTTACAAGACATGGTGGCAGTTATGGATCATAACTTTACAGCGGTATTGTCCAAACTACCAGGGTTACAAGGAAAGCGAGACAGCTCTGGAACTAGGAAAAATACAGAGCACTCTGACGCTTTAGTAGCTATGTCTGATATTCCCTCACAATATGCAGAAGCTGAGGAAGGAGAGCTTCTATCTGTGGGGGATTTTTCGGACTCAGGGAAGATAATTCAACCTGATTCTGATATGTCTACATTTAAATTTAAGCTTGAACACCTCCGCGTGTTGCTCAGGGAGGTTTTAGCTGCTCTGAATGACTGTGACACCATTATGGTCCCAGAGAAATTGTGTAGATTGGATAAATACTATGCAGTGCCTGTTTTTCCAATACCAAAGAGGTTTTCAGAAATTATTACTAAGGAATGGGATAGACCAGGTGTATCGTTCTCTCCCCCTCCTGTTTTTAAAAAGATGTTTCCCATAGATGCCGCTACATGGGACTTATGGCAAACGGTCCCTAAGGTGGAGGGAGCAGTCTTTACCCTAGTGAAGCGTACAACTATCCCAGTCGAGGACAGTTGTGCTTTCCTAGATCCAATGGATAAAAAGTTAGAGGGTTACCTTAAGAAAATGTTTATTCAACAGGGTTTTATTCTCCAGCCTCTTGCATGCATTGCCCCTGTCACTGCTGCTGCGGCCTTCTGGTTTGAGTCTCTGGAAGAGGCTCTACAGGTATAAACCCCATTGGATGATATACTTGACAAGCTTAAAGCTCTTAAGCTAGCCAATTCATTTGTTTCTGGCGCCGTTGTTCATTTAACCAAACTAACGGCTAAGAACTTAGGCTTTGCTATTCAAGCGCGTAGGGTGTTATGGCTTAAATCCTGGTCAACTGACATTACTTCAAAGCCTAAGCTTCTCAATATTCCCTTCAAGGGACAGAACCTATTCGGGCCCGGACTGAAGGAGATCATTTCTGATATTACTGGAAGAAAAGGTCACGCCCTTCCTCAGGATAGGTCCAACAAATTAAGGACCAAACAGACTAATTTTCGTGCCTTTCGAAACTTCAAGACTGGCGCAGCATCAGCTTCCTCTAATACTAAACAAGAGGGAAATTTTGCCCAGTCCAAGCCGGTCTGGAGACCTAACCAGGCTTGGAACAAAGGAAGGCAGGCCAAAAAGGATTAGCCCCCGATCCGGTAACGGATCTAGTAGGGGGCAGACTTTCTCTCTTCGCCCAGGCTTGGGCAAGAGACGTCCAGGATCCCTGGGTGTTGGAAATTGTGTCCCAGGGGTATCTTCTGGACTTCAAAGCTTCTTCCCCAGAAGGAAGATTTCACCTCTCACAATTATCTGCAAACCAGATAAAGAGAGAGGCATTCTTACATTGTGTTCAAGACCTCCTAGTTATGGGAGTGATCCACCCAGTTCCAAGGGAGGAACAGGGGCAAGGATTCTATTCAAATCTGTTTGTGGTTCCCAAGAAAGAGGGAACCTTCAGACCAATCTTAGATCTCAAGAGCCTAAACAAATTTTTTAGGGTCCCATCCTTCAAAATGGAGACTATTCGAACCATCCTACATATGATCCAGGAGGGTCAATATATGACTACCGTGGACTTAAAGGATGCTTATCTTCACATTCCGATACACAGAGATCATCATCGGTTTCTCAGGTTCGCCTTCCTAGACAGGCATTACCAGTTTGTAGCTCTTCCCTTCGGGTTAGCTACGGCACCAAGAATCTTTACAAAGGTTCTGGGGTCACTTCTGGCGGTCCTAAGTCCGCGGGGTATAGCAGTAGCCCCTTACCTAGACGACATTCTGATACAGCGTCGAATTTTCAAATTGCCAAGTCACATACGGACATTGTTCTGGCATTTCTGAGGTCTCATGGGTGGAAAGTGAATGAAGAAAAGAGTTCTCTGTTCCCTCTCACAAGAGTTTCCTTCCTGGGAACTCTGATAGATTCTGTAGAAATGAAGATTTACCTGACAGAGGCCAGGTTGTCAAAACTTCTAAATTCCTGCCGTGTTCTTTATTCTACTTCTCGCCCTTCAGTGGCTCAGTGTATGGAAGTAATCGGATTAATGGTAGCGGCAATGGACATAGTGCCATTTGCCCGCCTACATCTTAGACCGCTGCAACTCTGCATGCTCGGTCAGTGGAATGGGGATTACACAGATTTGTCCCCTCTACTAAATCTGGATCAAGAGACCAGGGATTCTCTTCTCTGGTAGCTATCTTGGGTCCATCTGTCCAAAGGTATGACCTTCCGCAGGCCAAATTGGACAATAGTTACAACAGATTCCAGCCTTCTGGGCTGGGGTGAAGTCTGGAACTCCCTGAAGGCTCAGGGATCGTGGACTCAGGAGGAGGCACTCCTTCCGATAAACATTCTGGAACTAAGAGCGATATTCAATGCTCTTCAGGCTTGGCCTCAGCTAGCTGCGATCAGGTTCATCAGATTTCAGTCGGACAACATCACGACTGTAGCTTACATCAACCATCAAGGGGGAACAAGGAGTTCCCTAGCAATGTTGGAGGTTTCAAAGATAATTCTATGGGCAGAGATTCACTCTTGCCATCTATCAGCTATCCATATCCCAGGAGTAGAGAACTGGGAGGCGGATTTTCTAAATCGACAAACTTTTCATCCGGGGGAGTGGGAGCTCCATCCGGAGGTGTTGGCACAGTTGATTCAACTTTGGGGCAAACCAGAACTGGATCTCATGGCGTCTCGTCTGAACGCCAAGCTTTCTTGTTACGGATCCAGGTCCAGGGATCCCAAGGCGACGCTGATAGATGCTCTAGCAGCGCCTTGGTCCTTCAACCTGGCTTATGTGTTTCCACCGTTTCCTCTGCTCCCTCGTCTGATTGCCAAGATCAAGCAGAAGAGAGCTTCAGTGATTTTGATAGCACCTGCGTGGCCATGCAGGACTTGGTATGCAGATCTGGTGGACATGTCATCCTTTCCACCATGGACTCTGCCGCTGAGACAGGACCTTCTACTTCAGGGTCCTTTCAACCATCCAAATCTGATTTCTCTGCGTCTGACTGCTTGGAGATTGAACGCTTGATTTTGTCAAAGCATGGTTTCTCCGAGTCGGTCATTGATACCTTAATACAGGCGCGAAAGCCTGTCACCAGGAAAATCTATCATAAGATATGGTGTAAATATCTTCATTGGTGTGAATCCAAGGGTTACTCATGGAGTAAAGTCAGGATTCCTAAGATATTATCCTTTCTCCAAGAAGGATTGGAGAAGGGCTTATCAGCTAGTTCCTTAAAGGGACAGATTTCTGCTCTGTCTATCCTTTTGCACAAACGTCTGGCTGAGGTTCCAGATGTTCAGGCGTTTTGTCAGGCTCTGGTTAGAATCAAGCCTGTGTTTAAACCTGTTGCTCCACCATTTAGTTTAAATTTAGTTCTTAAAGTTCTTCAAGGGGTTCCATTTGAACCTTTGCATTCCATAGATATTAAGCTCTTATCTTGGGAAGTTCTGTTTTTAGTAGCTATCTCCTCAACTCGAAGAGTTTCGGAGTTATCTGCTTTACAATGTGATTCCCCTTATCTCATTTTCCATGCAGATAAGGTAGTGTTACGTACCAAACCTGGCTTTCTACCTAAGGTGGTATCTAATAAGAATATCAATCAGGAGATTGTTGTTACGTCACTGTGTCCTAATCCTTCTTCGAAGAAGGAATGTCTATTACACAATCTTGAAGTGGTTCGTGCTTTAAAGTTTTATTTACAAGCTACTAAAGATTTTCGTCAAACATCTGCATTGTTTGTTGTCTACTCTGGACAGAGGAGAGGCCAAAAGGCTTCGGCAACTTCTCTCTCTTTTTGGCTAAGAAGTATAATCCGCTTAGCTTATGAGACTGCTGGCCAGCAGCCTCCTGAAAGAATTACGGCTCATTCTACTAGAGCGGTAGCTTCCACATGGGCTTTTAAGAATGAGGCTTCTGTTGAACAGATTTGTAAGGCGGCGACTTGGTCTTCGCTTCATACTTTTTCTAAATTCTACAAATTTGATACTTTTGCTTCTTCGGAGGCTATTTTTGGGAGAAAGGTCTTACAGGCAGTGGTGCCTTCCGTTTAAGCGCCTGCCTTGTCCCTCCCTTCATCCGTGTCCTATAGCTTTGGTATTGGTATCCCACAAGTAATGGATGATCCGTGGACTGGATACACCTTACAAGAGAAAACATAATTTATGCTTACCTGATACATTTATTTCTCTTGTGGTGTATCCAGTCCACGGCCCGCCCTGTCATTTCAAGTCAGGTGTTTTTTATTTTTAAACTACAGTCACCACTGCACCCTATAGTTTCTCCTTTCTCTTGCTTGTCTTCGGTCGAATGACTGGGGAGTGGCAGTTGGGGGAGGAGCTATATAGACAGCTCTGCTGTGGGTGATCCTCTTGCAGCTCCCTGTTGGGGAGGAGAATATCCCACAAGTAATGGATGATCCGTGGACTGGATACACCACAAGAGAAATAAATTTATCAGGTAAGCATAAATTATGTTTTTTTTGCCTCTGCCTGGGGAGTTCAATGAAGGCGCCCCGCCGATCCTCTGGCATCCACCCAAGTGAACCTTGGGGAATGAAGTTTAAAAGGGGGCTTCGCCCCCCTAGAAATCCCCCAGGCGGAGGCAAAAAAGATCTGTGAATTACAGTGCATTGTATATATGTTTGATGCGGTGACTCGAAGATTTATCATGTTAAATTGAGTTTTTCCCACCGCTGCTTGGGTAATGTCAGGTTTACCTGGGTAATGCTAGGATTTATTACTTTACCCGCAACATATATATATATATATATATATATATATATATATATATATATATATATATGTGTGTGTTTGTGTCTAAATAATAATTCTATAATAATATTTAATAACGTGTTTTACTGGGTATTTACTGTAAATACTGTATTTAACATTCCAATGTTCTTTATATAGGGGAAAATTTAAATTGTATTTGTATTTCCTTCCTAAGATAGGGAGAGTCCACGGCTTCATTCCTTACTGTTGGGAAATACAACACCTGGCCACCAGGAGGAGGCAAAGACATCCCAGCCAAATGCTTACATATCCCTCCCACTTCCTCATTACCCCAGTCATTCTTTGCCTTTCATCACAGGAGGTGGCAGAGAAGTGTCAGAAGATTCAGAGAGTCCTGAAAAAGGGTATCTGCCCTTCGAGATAGGACTGGAGTTTTAAGTAGACATGTCAACCTCTAATTAAGAGAATTGATGAAAGTCTGGAGATGCAGGGAAAGTTTTTCTGCAAAACCATCCAGACTACTGCTATACCTTGATAGGATCCAGGGTTAATATACTCTGAAAGGGATTTATTGAAAAGTTGGGGTTAATTAATCAGTGTATTAATTATTTACATGCTGCTTTGTGTGATTTTTTCCTGGGCCGATAGACTGTGTGTTTTTGGCTGGAACAAACAGGTTTCACTTTTAAGTTACACTTTCGTTTTTGAAAGTGTTGCACAGCTCCTATTACTTGCTGTACTTATAATAACAGGGAACTCCTGTCTTACACTCCATGTGGGTCTATGTTCATAACCTCAATTCCAGCTGAGACTTGAACCTGAGGAGAGCATTTTCCTCTGTTAACTGTCTGGGTCTAGGTGGTGGTGAGTGCCCCAGCCATTGGGAGTATAAAGGTGCAGTTTTCTATAATAAAAAACGTTTTTATTTGTGTCCTTCTGTGGGTATAACCGGAGCTATGGAGGACTCTGACATGTTAGAAAGTACTCCTTCTGTACTAAATCATACCTGTTTATATTGTGAGGAGGCTGTGGTATTCCCGCCCACTCAATTACTGTATGTTCCACATGCCTTAAAACCGTTATAAAGTCTAAGAAGGGAGACAAGTCTGCTTAGGCTCTTAGTCCCTCTGAGCCGTCTACCTCTCAGGACTTGGTGTCCTGTGAGATTACTACCCTTGCTACATTATCCACTCCACATGCAGTTCCCCGTAGCACATCTAATCCTTAATCCGGAGGGGGCCTTCTTCCTGCAGACTTTGCTGCGCAGTTACAAATAGCGGTGTCTGCGGCCCTCAGTGCATTACCTTGCTCTAACAAACGCAAGAGAAAGGTTAAACAGCTCTCCTGACCCGGAGTCATCTAAATATTTATCGGATTTAGCTATTATGTCCCAGTTATCCGATGATGAGTTAACCTCTGTAGTTTCAGAGGGTGAACTTTCTGGGTCCTTAGCGTCTAAGCCTCCTGCTGCAGAGGAACCGTCCTTTAGATTTAAAATTGAGCACTTGCGTTTTTTATTAAAGGAGGTTCTGTCTACCTTAGAGGTTCCAGAGGCCACGCTGCCTGAAAAACCTATGATACCTAAATTAGAGTTTACGAAGACAGGTCAGTTCCTTTGACTTTTCCGGTGCTGGTAAAGATGGCGAACATTATTAAGAATGAATGGGAAAGAATTGGTTCTTCATTTCATCTATTCCCCTCATCTACTTTTAAAAAGTTGTTCCTGGTCCCGGACTCTCAACTGGATTTGTGGGGCTCCATTCCTAAGGTAGATTGTGCTATCTCTACGCTTGCTAAACATACTACTATATCTCTTGAGGGTAGTTCTTCGTTCAGAGAGCTGATGGATAAGAAAATGGAAACCTGAAAAAGATGTTTCAACATACAGGATTTTTGTTTCCTCTGGCGGCTGCCGTTGCCGCGGTTGCCTGAGCGGCTACCTACTGGTGTGACTCTTTTTCTCATTGAGGTGGAGTCTCCCCTCGAGGATATTCAAGACAGAATTAAAGCTCTGAAAATTGCTAATTCTTTTATCTGTGATGTGAACATGCAAATTATTCGCCTAAATAGAAAGGCTTCTGGCTTTGCGGTCCTAGCCCACCGGGCACTCTGGTTGAAGTCTTGGTCTGCGGATATGACCTCTAAGTCCAGACTCCTTTCTCATCCCATCAAGGGAAAGATTTTATTTGGTCCAGGCCTGGACTTCATTATTTCTACGGTTACTGGAGGCAAGGGTGCCTTCCTACCGCAAGATAAGAAGAACAAGTGTAAGGGAAGACAATCTTCTAATTTTCGTTCCTTTCATTCGGACAAACAATCCTCCTCCAAGCCAGAGCAACCCAAGAGTACTTGGAAGCCGGCTCAGTCCTGAAATAAATCCAAGCAGAATAAGAAGCCCGCCGAAAACAAATCGGCATGAAGGGGCGGCCCCCGATCTGGGATTGAATCGTGTAGGGGGCAGACTGTCTCTTTTTTCATACACCAGGTTCAAGGACGTACAGGATCCGTGGGTCCTGGAGGTGGTATCTCAGGGATACAAGATAGGCTTCAAATATCATCTGCCAAAGGGGCAGATTCCTTCTCTCGAATCTGTCTACCAGACCAGAAAAGAGGAATGTCTTTCTAGTGTGCGTTCGGGATCTATCCTCCTTAGGAGTTGTTGTCTTGTTGCCTATCGGGACCTAGGTTTGGGGTTTTATTCAAACCTTTTCATGGTCCCAAAGGAGGAGGGAACTTTCCGCCAAATTCTGGACCTAAAGTGCTTAAACATATTTCTCAGTGTCCCTTCCTTCAAGATGGAGACGATAAGGTCCATCCTTCCTTTAATTCAGGAAGGCCAGTTTATGACCACTATAGGACGCTTACCTTCATGTTCCAATCCACAGGGAACACTTTCAGTTCTTGTGGTTTGCATTCCTGGACCAGCACTACCAGTTCATTGCCCTTCCGTTTGGTCTAGCTACTGCTCCAAGAATCTTTACAAAGGTTCTGGGCGCTTTTCTAGCCGTTGCCAGCACTCAGGGTATTGCAGTAGCCCCATACTTGGACGATATTCTGGTGCAAGCACCATCCTTAGAGTCCCTTCTCAGTCTTCTTCGATCACATGGATGGAAGATAAACTTAGAAAAGAGTTATCTTATCCCAAGTACCAGGGTGGAATTTCTGGGTACTATAATAGACTCCATTTCCATGAGGACATTCCTAACAGACCAGAGACGTTGCAAGCTAACTTCGGCAAGTCTTGCCCTCCAGACCACCTTGAGTCCCTCCTTGGCTCAGTGTATGGAGGTGATTGGTCTCATGGTGTCCTGCATGGATATCATTCCTTTTGCCAGGTTCCGTCTCAGACCTTTACAACTGTGCTGGGGCAGTGGAACGATGATCATTTAGATCTGTCTCACCAGACTGTATTAGACAGCCGGTCGAGAGAATCGCTCTCTTGGTGGCTCTGTCCAGATCATCTATCCTGAGGGACATGCTTCTTAAGACCATCCTGGGAGATTGTGACTACGGACGCAAGTCTATCCGGATGGGGAGCTGTTTGGGGTACCAGGAAGGCACAGGGGTTGTGGACTTCCTCCCAATCAATATTTTGGAACTACGGGCAATCTGCAAGGCCTTGAAGGCTTGACCACTTCTGGGTTCACCAGTTTATCTTTTTCCAATCAGAAAATATAACCTCGGTGGCTTACATCAAACATCAGGGGGGAACGAGAAGTTCCTTGGCGATGAAGGAAGTATCTCAGATTCTGGAGTGGGCTGTTCACGGTCAGCGATCCACATTTCTTGTGTGGACAACTGGGAGGCAGATTTTCTCAGCAGGCAATCCTTCCATCCAGGGGAATGGTCTCTCCATCCCAAGGTGTTTGCAGAGATATGCAGTAAGTGGGGGGCGCTGGAGATAGATCTCATGGCGTCCCGTCTCAATACCAAGCTACCCAGGTATAGGTTGAGTGATCCCCAAGTGAATCTAATAGATGCACTAGCAGTGCCCTGGAAGTTCAAACTCATATATCTTTTTCCTCCATTACAGCTTCTTCCTCGAGTGGTGGCCCGCATCAAGCAGGAGTGGGTATCGGTAATCCTGATTGCTCCATCGTGGCCATGAAGGACGGGGTTCGCGGATCTAGTGGGGATGTCCTCATCTCCGTGGAAGTTACCTTGTAACAGAGACCTGCTGATACAAGGTCCATTTGTTCATCAAAATCTAGACTTTCTGAGGCTGACTGCGTGAAGATTGAACACTTAATCTTAGCCAAGAGAGGTTTCTCTGAGAGTGTCATTGATACTCTTATTCAAGCTCATAAACCAGTTACTCGGCGTATCTACCACAAGGTGTGGAGGACCTACTTATTCTGGTGTAAAGATTGTGGGTTTTCCTGGCACAGAGTTAAGGTTGCCAGGATCTTAACTTTTCTCCAGGATGGGCTGGAGAAGGGCCTTTCTGCTAGGTTCCTTAGGGGACAGATTTCGGCCCTGTCGGTTTTATTGCACAAGTGACTGGCTGAGCTTCCAGACATGCAGCCCTTTTGTTAAGGCTCTAATTAGGATCAGACCTGTGTTTTGATCTGAGGCTCCTCCTTGGAGCCTAAATCTTGTTCTTCGGGTTTTGCAACAGGTTCCGTTTGAGCCTCTGCATTCCGTTGACATTAAATTGTTATCTTGGAAGGTTCTCTTTTTATTGGCTATTACCTCTGCGTGCAGAGTTTCTGAGATCTCTGCTTTGCAATGTGAGCCCCCTTATCTGATTTTTCATGCAGATAAGGCAGTTTTACGTACTAAATTAGGTTTTCTTCCTAAGGTTGTGTCAGATTGCAACATCAATCAGGAGATTGTGGTTCCTTCCTTGTGGCCTCTATGGATCAGATTTGTAAGGTCTCCTTACATACTTTTTTAAAAAATTTGCAAGTTTGATGTTTTTGTTTTGGCTGAAGCAGCTTTCGGGATAAAAAGTTTTGCACGCTGTGGTGCCCTCAGATGGTGTCGGGTCTGCCTCTTCCTTTTTGTTCCCTCCCATTATTCATTCAGTGTTCTCTGGAGATTGGGTATAGTTTTCTGAGCAGTAATAAATGAAGCCGTGGACTCTCCCTATCTTAGGAAGGAAAACATAATTTATGCTTACCAGATAAATTCCTTTTCTTCCGTATAGGGAGAGTCCACGGCCCTGCCCGTTTTTTCTTGTCTATGGGCGGCCCCCTATTATTTATATTATTCTTCTGGCACCATTTATACCCTAATGTTTCTCCTACTTTTCCCTGTTCCCTTGGCAGAATGACTGGGGTCATGTCCTGCATGAAAATCATGTTTTTCTTGAAGGATGCAGATTTCTTCCTTTACCACTGCTTGAAGAAGGTGTCTTCCAGAAACTGGCAGTAGGACTGGGAGTTGAGCTTGACTCCATCCTCAACCCGAAAAGGCCCCACAAGCTCATCTTTGATGATACCAGCCCAAACCAGTACTCCACCTCCACCTTGCTGGCGTCTGAGTCGGACTGGAGCTCTCTGCCCTTTACCAATCCAGCCACGGGCCCATCCATCTGGCCCATCAAGACTCACTCTCATTTCATCAGTCCATAAAACCTTAGAAAAATCAGTCTTGAGATATTTCTTGGCCCAGTCTTGACGTTTCAGCTTGTGTGTCTTGTTCAGTGGTGGTCGTCTTTCAGCCTTTCTTACCTTGGCCATGTCTCTGAGTATTGCACACCTTGTGCTTTTGGGCACTCCAGTGATGTTGCAGCTCTGAAATATGGCCAAACTGGTGGCAAGTGGCATCTTGGCAGCTGCACGCTTGACTTTTCTCAGTTCATGGGCAGTTATTTTGCGCCTTGGTTTTTCCACACACTTCTTGCGACCCTGTTGACTATTTTGAATGAAACGCTTGATTGTTCGATGATCACGCTTCAGAAGCTTTGCAATTTTAAGAGTGCTGCATCCCTCTGCAAGATATCTCACTATTTTTTACTTTTCTGAGCCTGTCAAGTCCTTCTTTTGACCCATTTTGCCAAAGGAAAGGAAGTTGCCTAATAATTATGCACACCTGATATAGGGTGTTGATGTCATTAGACCACACCCCTTCTCATTACAGAGATGCACATCACCTAATATGCTTAATTGGTAGTAGGCTTTCGAGCCTATACAGCTTGGAGTAAGACAACATGCATAAAGAGGATGATGTGGTCAAAATACTAATTTGCCTAATAATTCTGCACTCCCTGTATATACAATATATATATATATATATATATATATATATATATATATATATATATATATATATATATATATATATATATATATATATATACTATGGATTTTTTTAGAATATTTTTTTTTTTTTTTTTTTTATTTTTGTGTGAATGTTTATTATTTATTTTGCATGATGTTTAAAATACGAATTTTATTGTGCACTTTTCATACGAAAATGCAGTATACGCCCCTTAGTCTAAGTGGTTTTAGATTATTCCACCAGGGAAATAGAAGGACTGGTAAGCATTCTTTAAAATCTCCCCAGCCCAGAGACCTTTAATTTATTGGGCCCTATATCTTAATATTTTTTTTTTTTTTTTTATTTGTTATTTTTACATATGGTACATCAAGCAAAATTCAACAATCAAAAGGCAATGCAGCGTTATAAACAGAAATGTTGTGAGTTGGGTTTGCCTTTTCTTTTAAGGCGTTCATGGTCCAATAGCTAGTGCAACCATCTGAGAAAGTCTGTAGGTGGAAGGCTCATTAGGTTCTTGCTGCATAATGCTTGAGTGTGTGGGTTGGTCATGACAAAAATAACGATCAACAAGTAAAAACAAATAAAGACTAACATAACAACAAAAATATAACTTAAGAAAGTTTCCTGCTGATCCCTCGTTAAAATTGATAAAAGAGAGAGAAACATATCGCTCACCTGAGGAAAAAGTCATGGGCCGTCCTGGCGGTCCGGCACTCCCCGATCTCTAGCGTGATTGTCAGTTCCCGGCAAGACTATCCAGTAGCTGATAGTAAGGTATGTATAGCGTGTATGTGGTATATGGGAAAAAATGATGAAATGTCTCAAAGGTACTCCCGCCATAAGAAGCTGGCATCTAAGATGGTCTGTGTTTTGTTACGGCACATGTAGCCATATTTTTCTAGGGAGAACTGTTCCTCAACTTCCTCGACCCACATAGGTTTGTTTAGTGTGATGGGTTTTTTCCAATGTTTAGCTATCAGTTTTCTAGCACTGTTAAGGCCTATTTGTAGGACTAGCGTCTTTAGGCGACATGGTATCTTTGGTAAGTCATTCAACAAGGCTATTTTCGGTGTTAATTGAAAGTTGGCTGTGAGGCATTGTTTATAGTAGGTTTCAGCTGCATCCCATAGAGGACGTATTTTAGGGCAATGCCACCACATATGTACGACACTACCAAGGGCTCCACAGCCTCTCCAGCATGAGCCTGAGGTGCCGGGGTATATATTGGCTATCCTCGATGGCGTTAGGTACCATCTAAGGAGTAGTTTAAAGTTTAGTTCTAGTATCGATGTAGAAGAGGAGGATCTTTTAACTGATCGAAATATTTTATTCCAGTCTTCTATGTCTAGGTCTATTGTAAGATCTGTGTTCCACTTGGCAGTGAATGATGGTAATGTGTCTGAGGTGGTACTTATGAGGATCTTACGTGATAAGGAGAGTGTCCCTCTTGGGATTATCCCAGTGAGGCATAGATGTTCAAAGGCAGTGGGTCTCCTTAGGAGATCTATTTTGTAAGGCGATGTGTGTATATAATGGTGTAATTGGGCATATTTTAGCCATTTGGAAAATCTCCCCTCAGCTATCTCCGTTAGTTTATCTCTTTCTAATAATTTCCCTGCTTCCGTAAATTTGAATAGGGGGATGGTATAGTCCCACTCAATTAGTCTTTGAAATCCCTTGTCTAGGCCCCCTATCATTTCTGCATTTAGGACAACTGGGAATAGGGGTGATCTGTATGTGGATATGTGGTGTTTAGTGGCTATTATATGGTCCCAGCATCTGAAAAGCTGTTTGTGAATTTCAAGGTGAGTGCATTGGGGAGGTCTAAGGTCTTTGGATACCCAGCAGAGAGCATGAACTTGGGGGGCTTTTAGAATATGTGAGTCTATTGTAACCCAAGCTTTATGTTCATGTATTTTGTGCCAGTCCAGGATCCTTTGTAATGTGACTGCTTGGTAATATTCCTCAATCTTAGGTAGGCCCAGCCCGCCATTCAGGTTGGGCCTGTACAACGTGTTTTTATTGATTCTTGGTTTGCACTTATTCCACACAAATGTGTTAAGGGTTTTCTGGACTTTACTTAGGTATGAAAGCGGTAGGTGTAACGGGAGGGTTTGTAGCATATAGAGGATCCTGGGCAATGTTGTCATTTTTATGGCTTGGATCCTACCCCACCAGGAAATTGGTTTGTTCGTCCATGATTTAAGGTCCCGCTGCGTATTGAGGAAGAGTGTGTTGTAATTTTTGTCAAATAGGGTTGTCTGGTTCGGTGAGAGGTGGATCCCTAAATATTTGATTGTGTCTGTTTTAAGTCGTAGTGGGCAGACCGACGATAGGGCTTTAAATTTGGTGTCAGACAAATTAATGTTTAGGATCTCAGATTTCTGTTTATTGACCAGAAAGCTGGTATATGTACCAAACTCGTCCAACTCAGACATGATTGCTGGTATGGACGATGATGGGGATGAGACTGTGAATAACACGTCATCCGCGTATAATGCTATTTTGTAATTTTGTTGGTCAATCTCTATTCCTTTAATGTGTTGGTTCATACGTACTCGCTATGCAAAAACTTCCATCATTAAGATGAAGAGGATCGGGGATAGCGGGCATCCCTGACGTGTGCCATTCTGAATTGGGAAGGGATCTGATAGAATTTTGTTAACTTTTACTTTAGCATTTGGGTGGGAGTATAGGCTGAATATTCTGTTTATGGTTTTGGGGCCGAATCTTAAGTTTTTTAAGAGTAATTTTAAAAATTGCCAATTAGTTCGGTCGAAAGCTTTTTCAGCATCTATAGCTATAAGTACTGATTCGATGTTTTGATATTTGGAGAATTCTATTAGTGTTAGGGCTCTAAGGGTATTGTCTCTAGCCTCTCGGCCAGGTACGAAGCCTACTTGGTCAGTGTGAATAATGTCGGTGAGAACTGAATTTAGGCGGTTTGCTATAATTTTCCCTAAAATCTTTATATCGACGTTTAAAAGTGAAATTGGTCTGTAGTTGGCTGGGTCATCGCTTGATTTGTCTGGCTTTAAAATAACTGTGATGTGTGCTGCTAAAGAGTCGTTTGTGAGGGTGCTTCCTTCGTCAAGGGCCATAAAGTGTTTTAACAAATGTGGAGCTATGATCTCTCTGTAAGTCTTGTAGTATAGGTTGGTTAAGCCGTCTGGTCCTGGGCTTTTCCCTGTGGGGAGGTCTTTAATAACGTTTAGGATTTCTGTCAGAGTAATGGGCTTTTCTAGATCTAGTGTTTGTGTTTGTGTTAATTTGGTAAGGTTGGCCGATTGGATATAATTTATCATCTGTTGTGTATGCTTTGGGGTGGTATTGGTCTCAAGATTATAAAGCCGTCTGTAAAAATCCCTGAAGTGTGCAGCTATTACTTTACTGTCCTGGATAATTTCTCCTTGGGGGGTCTTAAGGCTATGAATGTGTGTCATGTAGGCTCTGTCTTTAAGTGAGTTGGCTAATAATCTGCCTGGCCGATTACCTTCATAAAGGTATTTCTTTCTGAGTCGTAAAGTTTTCCTCTGGGCTTCAGAGAAAAGTAGAGTATTAAGCTCTTTTCTTATGTTTGTCAGTTTGCTAAGAGTGTCTCTATCTTGTGGTCTCTGTTTATGTCTGAGTTCAAGCGTGTGTAGTTCTGTTGTCAGGGAATTTAGTTGAGTATCGTACTGTTTTTTGAGGTATGCTCTGTGTTTGATACATTCGCCCCTAAATACTGTTTTATGAGCTTCCCACACAAAAAGAGGGTGTGTTTCTGGTATCGCGTTAGTGTTGAAGTAATCAGTTAAAGTTGTCTTTAATTTCTGTGTGGTTGGAGGGTGGTGAAGGAGATAGGTGTCTAGCCTCCATATAAATGGGAGTGTAGGTGAGTCTGGCCAATTTAACTCTATTGTTATCAGAGAGTGATCAGACCAAGTCGTTGGGATAATGTCTGAGTCATGCAGTAGGGAGAGGTGAGACTGATCTATGTAGAGATGGTCTATCCTAGAGTACATTGTCCACGGGTGTGAGTAGAAAGTGAAGTTCCGCTGTGACGGATGTTGCAGTCTCCAAGTGTCGACCAGGCATAGATGCCTAATGCACTTAAAGATGGAGTGTGGGGGTCTTAGTGAGGTTTTAGTGTTATTTGATGTTGTGTCTATAGCCGGGTTCAAGGTGACGTTTAAGTCTCCTCCCAAGATAAGACAACCCCTGTTTACTTCTTGCACCATGGTTTTTAATTTGTTATAGAATTTAGTCCTATTTGTGCTGGGGGCATATATATTGACCAGAGTGACGGGTCTGTTGTATATAAGGCCTACCAGAATGAGTATTCTGCCCTCTGTGTCT
The DNA here is from genome assembly GCF_027579735.1 of Bombina bombina. Lineage (NCBI taxonomy): Eukaryota > Metazoa > Chordata > Amphibia > Anura > Bombinatoridae > Bombina > Bombina bombina. The sequence goes on from NC_069502.1 coordinate 261,340,531, forward strand.
TGTTTAGTGTGCAGTAATTTGAAAGGGAGAGAATGGTGTATGAGAATCCCTACTCCGTTCTTTTTCTTATCATTGGAATTAAGGAAGCAAAGAGGGAAGTTTCTGTTATGAAATTTGGGTTCCTTGAGTCTGGGGAAGTGTGTTTCTTGTATGAATGTGATGGAGCTTTTTTGTTTGGTGAACCATTGTAGGGCGACTGACCTCTTCGTGGGAGAGTTCAGACCTTTAGCATTTTGGGAGGTTATCAGTATTGGTCTATTTGCCATATGTGTTTCTGGTGTATGAGTAGTGTGCTAAAGTGTGGTGTTCTATGTCTCTTACCGTAGAGTCCTGACAAGGTATGTCTGGGGTGTCCGCTTTTCCGATATGTAATATATACCTTTGAGTGCGTAGAGGAGTGCCGGAGTCGCCACCACCGCCATGTGATGACCTGTCGATTCCATGTTCTCCCAGGGGAGCTGAAATAGAAGAAACTGTCAATAAAATGAACAGCCTAAGAGGTCGTAAGAACACAAGCCTCTCCTGAAGTGGCAGATGAGCAATAAGGGAGGGTATGCAGGAGGAAGAGAAAGAAGTAAGGAGATGGTAGAGGGAGAAAAACAAACAAACCATTAACAAAACAAACAAGAACTGGTTCAAGATCAGGGATAATATCCCCGGTCTTAGTAATGAAAACATGGAGGATGGGTAGTAATACAGTATTACTACTAACGTTTCCCCTTGCTTATGCTTATATAGTATATGAAGAGAGAATGTTTACTAAATGTTGGCGTGAAGAGCACATCAGCTTTATAGGTATCTAGGTAATAGTGCAATTCAGGGCTTAAACAGAGTTGTCCAATGACATCTGGATTTGTGTATATCCAATTAGAGTTCTGTGTTTATTCTCAGTCTCTCAGGTTGGGACTGAAGTCGAGGTCTGAGGGGCGCTGGTTGTTGAGAGCGTTGTTTTCCTTTTCCTGCTGACTGTAGTCCATCTCTGGCGTTGGATCTTTGGTATGGAGTTTGTTGTTATGTAGATATCTTCTGCTTGGTCCGGAGGTTGTGGTATTTGTCTTGGTAAGGGGATGTTTAATTGAGTGCAGAAAGAGTCCAAATCTTCGAGGTCTTTGTAGGTAGATTCTTTGTTTTCCTTGATGACTCTTATGGAGAAGGGGAAACCCCACCGGTAGGGGATATTGTGATCCTGTAGATGTGATGTAAGAAATTTGACTTCTCTTCGTTTAGAGAGGGTTAGCGGGCTTAGGTCAGCAAATATTTGTATCTTGTCCCCATCTTTGCATATGGGTGCTTTCTTTCTGGCTGCGGCTAGTATTAGTTCTTTATCTTTGAAGTTGTGACAACGCAGGATAACATCCCTTGGTGGGGTTTTGGGTGGTGGTTTAGGTTTTAAAGCTCTGTGCATTCTGTCTATGGAGATGTTGGTGTCTTCTTTATTGTCTAATAGGTGGCTAAAGAGGTCTTGAACATATTGTGAAAGCGTGTCAGTTGTTATGCTTTCTGGGATTCCCCTTATTCTTAGGTTTTGGCGTCTGCCACGATTGTCCAAATCTTCTATTTGCATCTGCATTTGTCGTATTTCGTTAGTTTGGTGTTGGATCTGCAGACTTTGCAGATTGATTGGTTCAGAGATCTCTTCAGCATGTCCTTCTAATTGTTGCACTCTGTTGCCTAGTTCTCTAATGTCTTTTTTGACCTCAGATAAGCTGTCTCTTATAAGCTGGCTGACCTGGCTCATGAATATTGTGAAGTCCTCTTTTGTAGGAAGCGAACTCAGGTCTGCTTTTGTTAGAGGGAGGGTAGATTCAGGTAGAATGGTATCAGCTTCTTCTTCTTGCATGTCACTATCTGATTGCATATTGTTGGAAGGTACTGAGCTGGCTGTGTCTACTGTTTTAAAGTAGGAATTAAGCTTTGAGACAGAGGTAGTGGTTGATTTGGTCGTTTTATCACTTTTAGTAGTGCGCTTAGACGTCATCTCTGTATTATGTGAGTTGTGATGTGGTTGTTGCTGTTAATCAAGTGATAAATGTGCTTTGTCAGCACCTCTTCATGCTTTAATGGGGTTGGAGGTTATGCAACAGTTTCCCACGTGCAGTGTGTGGCCGAAAAAGGTATATTTACAAGGCGGCAGCCGGTGTAAAGGTAGGCCTGTTAATTTAGACCGAGGCCTGATTATTGGTAATGTGCCCCTTTATGCTTGGAAGCCGTATTATGTCCGTAAAAATGAGATAGGGTTGTGTTTTACATCTCCTAGCTTGTAATGTGGGACTTAGATGTCTGTGGTGGTGGAGTGCTTACCCCGGTCTGTTCAGCAAAGATGTTTCCTCAGCTCGTGAGCTGTTGGCCCACTAAGTATAGTTCTCCGTTCCGGTGGGTCCACCGGGAGTCACTGTCGGCAACCAGTACTGGTCAGTTACCTTAATGATATCGAGGTAGGATTCCGGAGGGGCGGCTGTTATGCGAACCTGTTGTGTGGCGGTGATCAAGCTGCCGTTCTGTAGATAGAGTTACTTAAAGATGGCGCCGGGTATTTTCTATGAGCGCAGGGTTTGGATTCGTTTTCTTGCGGTCACAGCCTCCCCCGTCTCAGTGTTGTAGCAAGTAATGCTTCTCTAGGTCTTAGGTCTGTTCCGGTGACTTTTAGGCTCTTCAGTTGGTTATTTCACCCTTCATGTGTGCTTTGTGGGGAAAGGTTATACGGAGCTTCGTTATTCTGCAGCCATACTAGTTCACGGCTGGCTCCGCCTCCGATTTTTTTAGAATATTTTAGTACATCTATAATAATTATTTACATTAATTATTAATATTTCTCTTGTTAAGTGTGTTCAGTCCACGGGTCATCCATTACTTATGGGATATATTCTCCTTCCCAACAGGAAGTTGCAAGAGGATCACCCAAGCAGAGCTGCTATATAGCTCCTCCCCTCACATGTCATACCCAGTCATTCTCTTGCAACCCTCAACAAAGAAGGAGGTCGCGAGAGGAGCTGGAGTTTTTACTTAATTATTCTTCAATCAAAAGTTTGTTATTTTAAATGGCACCGGAGTGTGCTGTTTTTCTATCTCAGGCAGTATTTGGAAGAAGAAACTGCCTGCGTTTTCTATGATCTTAGCAGGCGTAACTAAGATCCACTGGCTGTTCTCGACATTAGGAGGAGTGGGGTAACTTCAGAAAATGGGAATAGCATGCGGGGTCTCCCGCAAATGAGGTATGTGCAGTACAATATTTTCTGGGAATGGAATTGACTAAGAAAACACTGCTGTTACCCGTATGATGTAAGTACAGCCTTAAATGCAGTAGTAGTGACTGGTATCAGGCTGATAAATGTATGCACAGTAGAGTTATTTTCTAGGGACTAGAATTTGACTGAAAAAATACTGTTAATACTGATATAATGTGTGAGCCTTAACTGCAGTAGAAGCAACTGGTAGCAGGCTTAGTAATAACTTTACACAGCATCTGAAATGTTGTTTTTTAAAAACGTTTACTGGCATGTTAATCGTTTTGTGAGGTACTTTGGTGATAAATCTTTTTGGGCATGATTTTTTTCCACACGGCTAACGTATATTTCTGCATAGAAACCGTTATATCAGGTCTCCCACTGTTGTAATAGGAGTTTGAGGGACCTTTTTTAGCGCCTTGTTGCGCAGTTAAAATTCTAGCACAGTCTTCCTGCTTCTTCCTCTTTAATCCAGGACGTCTCCAGAGAGCTCAGGGATCTTCAAAATTCGTTTTTGAGGGAGGTAATCAGTCACAGCAGACCTGTGACAGTGTGTTTGACTGTGATAAAAGCGTTAAATCTTAATTTGATATCCGTTTTTTTGGGTACTGAGGTGTTAATCATCCTTTTGCTAATGGGTGCAATCCTCTGCTAATTAATACATTTAAAGAATTGTTGACTATAACTGAACTAGCTCTTTGTTATTCAATTGTGTTTTTTAAAAAAGCGCTGCAGCGTTTTTTATATTGCTTGTAAACTTATTGAAGTTATTTCCAAGCTTGCTAGCTTCATTGCTAGTCTGTTTAAACATGTCTGATACAGAGGAATCTGCTTGTTCATTATGTTTAAAAGTCGATGTGGAGCCCAATAGAAATATCTGTACCAATTGTATTGATATTACTTTGAATAAAAGTCAATCTGTACCGATAAAGAAATTATCACCAGACAACGAGGGGGAAGTTATGCCGTCTAACTCTCCTCACGTGTCAGTACCTTCGTCTCCCGCTCGGGAGGTGCGTAAGACTGAGGCGCCAAGTACATCAAGGCCCTTACAAATCACTTTACATGATATGGCTAATGTTATGAAAGAAGTATTATACAATATGCCCGAGTTAAGAGGCAAGCGCGACAGCTCTGGGTTAAGGACAGAGCGTGCCGATGACACGAGAGCCATGTCTGATACTGCGTCACAATTTGCAGAACATGAGGACGGAGAGCTTCATTCTGTGGGTGACGGTTCTGATTCGGGGAGACCGGATTCAGAAATTTTAAATTTAAGCTTGAGAACCTCCGCGTGTTGCTAGGGGAGGTGTTAGCGGCTCTGAATGATTGTGACACGGTGGCAATCCCAGAGAAATTATGTAGGCTGGATAAATACTATGCGGTACCGGTGTGTACTGACGTTTTTCCTATACCAAAGAGGCTTACAGAGATTATTAGCAAGGAGTGGGATAGACCCGGTGTGCCTTTTTCCCCTCCTCCGATATTTAGAAAAATGTTCCCTATAGACGCCACCACACGAGACTTATGGCAGACGGTCCCTAAGGTGGAGGGAGCAGTTTCTACTTTAGCCAAGCGTACCACTATCCCGGTGGAGGATAGCTGTGCTTTCTCAGATCCAATGGATAAAAAATTAGAGGGTTGCCTTAAGAAAATGTTTGTTCAACAAGGTTTTATATTACAGCCTCTTGCATGCATTGCGCCTGTCACTGCTGCAGCGGCATTCTGGTTTGAGTCTCTGGAAGAGGCGATTTGCACAGCACCATTGGATGAATCTTTGAGCAAGATTAGAACCCTTAAGCTAGCTAATGCGTTTGTTTCGGATGCCGTAGTGCATTTAACCAAACTTACGGCTTAGAATTCCGGATTCGCCATACAGGCGCGCAGAGCGCTATGGCTTAAATCCTGGTCAGCAGATGTAACTTCTAAGTCTAAACTACTAAACATTCCTTTCAAAGGGCAGACCTTATTCGGGCCCGGCTTGAAGGAAATTATTGCTGACATTACTGGAGGTAAGGGCCACACCCTTCCTCAGGACAGGGCCAAATCAAAGGCCAAACAGTCTAATTTTCGTGCCTTTCGTAATTTCAAGGCAGGAGCAGCATCAACTTCCTCCGCTCCAAAACAGGAAGGAACTACTGCTCGTTACAGACAGGGTTGGAAAGGCAACCAGTCATGGAACAAGGGCAAGCAGGCCAGAAAGCCTACTTCCGCCCCTAAGACAGCATGAAGACAGAGCCCCCTTTCCGGAGACGGATCTAGTGGGGGGCAGACTTTCTCTCTTCGCCCAGGCTTGGGCAAGAGATGTACAGGATCCCTGGATGTTGGAGATTATATCTCAGGGATATCTTCTGGATTTCAAAACTTCTCCTCCACAAGGGAGGTTTCATCTGTCAAGATTATCAACAAACCTAGTAAAGAAAGAGGCATTTCTACAATGTGTACAAGACCTCTTAGTGATGGGAGTGATCCACCCAGTTCCGCGAACGGAACAGGGGCAAGGGTTTTATTCAAATCTGTTTGTGGTTCCCAAGAAAGAGGGAACTTTCAGACCAATCTTAGACTTAAAAATCTTAAACAACTTCCTAAGGGTTCCGTCGTTCATGATGGAAACCATTCGGACCATCCTACCCATGATCCAAGAGGGTCAATATATGACCACAGTGGACTTAAAGGATGCCTACCTTCACATACCGATTCACAAAGATCATTATCGGTACCTAAGGTTTGCCTTTCTAGACAGGCATTACCAGTTTGTAGCTCTTCCCTTCGGGTTAGCTACGGCCCCGAGAATTTTTACAAAGGTTCTGGGCTCACTTCTGGCGGTACTAAGACCACGAGGCATAGCGGTGGCTCCGTACCTAGACGACATTCTGATACAAGCGTCAATTTTTCAAAATGCAAAGTCTCATACAGAGATAGTTCTAGCATTTCTGAGGTCGCATGGGGGGAAAGTGAACGTAGAGAAGAGTTCTCTGTTACCACTCACAAGGGTCCCTTTTCTAGGGACTCTTATAGATTCTGTAGAGATGAAGATTTACCTGACGGAGTCCAGGTTATCAAAGATTCTCAATGCTTGCCGTGTCCTTCACTCCATTCCAAGCCCATCAGTAGCTCAGTGCATGGAAGTAATCGGCTTAATGGTCGCGGCAATGGACATAGTGCCATTTGCGCGCCTACATCTCAGACCGCTGCAACTATGCATGCTAAGTCAATGGAACGGGGATTACTCAGATCTGTCCCCTTTGCTAAATCTGGACCAGGAGACCAGAGATTCTCTTCTCTGGTGGTTGTCACGGGTTCATCTGTCCAAAGGAATGACTTTTCACAGACCAGATTGGACGATTGTAACAACAGATGCCAGCCTACTAGGCCGGGGAGCAGTCTGGAACTCCCTGAAGGCTCAGGGATCGTGGACTCAGGAGGAGAGACTCCTCCCGATAAACATTCTAGAATTAAGAGCAATATTCAATGCTCTTCTAACTTGGCCTCAGTTAGCAACACTGAGGTTCATCAGATTTCAGTCGGACAACATCACGACTGTGGCTTACATCAATCATCAAGGGGGAACCAGGAGTTCCCTAGCGATGTTGGAAGTCTCGAAGATAATTCGCTGGGCAGAGTCTCACTCTTGCCACCTGTCAGCGATCTACATCCCAGGCGTGGAGAACTGGGAGGCGGATTTTCTAAGTCGACAGACCTTTCATCCGGGGGAGTGGGAACTTCACCCGGAGGTATTTGCTCAACTGATTCGTCGTTGGGGCAAACCGGATCTGGATCTCATGGCATCTCGCCAGAACGCCAAGCTTCCTTGTTACGGATCCAGGTCCAGGGACCTGAGTGCGGTGCTGGTAGATGCACTAGCAGCCCCTTGGGTTTTCAACATAGCTTATGTGTTTCCACCTTTTCCGTTGCTACCTCGACTGATTTCCAGGATCAAACAGGAGAGAGCATCGGTGATTCTGATAGCACCTGCGTGGCCACGCAGGACCTGGTATGCAGACCTAGTGGACATGTCGTCCTGTCCACCATGGTCTCTACCCCTGAGGCAGGACCTTCTAATCCAGGGTCCTTTCAACCATCCAAACCTAATTTCTCTGAGGCTGACTGCCTGGAAATTGAACGCTTGATTCTATCAAAGCGTGGGTTTTCGGATTCGGTTATTGATACATTAATACAGGCTCGGAAACCTGTTACCAGAAAAATTTACCACAAGATATGGCATAAATATTTATATTGGTGTGAATCCAAGAGTTACTCATGGAGTAAGGTTAGGATTCCTAGGATATTGTCTTTTCTACAAGAGGGTTTAGAAAAGGGCTTATCCGCTAGTTCACTAAAGGGACAGATTTCTGCTCTGTCTATTCTTTTACACAAGCGTCTGGCAGAGAATCCAGACGTCCAGGCTTTTTGTCAGGCTTTGGCTAGGATTAAGCCTGTGTTTAAGACTGTTGCTCCTCCGTGGAGCTTAAACTTGGTTCTTAAAGTTCTTCAGGGTGTTCCGTTTGAACCCCTTCATTCCATTGATATTAAGCTTTTATCTTGGAAAGTTCTGTTTTTGATGTCTATTTCCTCGGCTCGAAGAGTCTCTGAGTTATCTGCCTTACATTGTGATTCTCCTTATCTGATCTTTCATTCAGACAAGGTAGTCCTGCGTACTAAACCTGGGTTTTTACCTAAGGTTGTTTCTAACAGGAATATCAATCAAGAGATTGTTGTTCCATCGTTATGTCCTAATCCTTCTTCAAAGAAGGAACGTCTTTTGCATAATCTAGACGTGGTCCGTGCCCTGAAGTTCTACTTACAGGCAACTAAAGATTTTCGACAAACTTCATCTCTGTTTGTCGTTTACTCTGGACAGAGGAGAGGTCAAAAGGCTTCGGCTAACTCTCTCTCTTTTTGGCTTTGTAGCATAATACGCTTAGCCTATGAGACTGCTGGACAGCAGCCTCCTGAAAAAATTACAGCTCATTCCACTAGAGCTGTGGCTTCCACCTGGGCCTTTAAGAATGAGGCCTCTGTTGAACAGATTTGCAAGGCTGCAACTTGGTCTTCACTTCATACTTTTTCCAAATTTTACAAATTTGACACTTTTGCTTCTTCGGAGGCTGTTTTTGGGAGAAAGGTTCTACAGGCAGTGGTTCCTTCTGTTTAATGTTCCTGCCTTGTCCCTCCCATCATCCGTGTACTTTAGCTTTGGTATTGGTATCCCATAAGTAATGGATGACCCGTGGACTGAACACACTTAACAAGAGAAAACATAATTTATGCTTACCTGATAAATTTATTTCTCTTGTAGTGTGTTCAGTCCACGGCCCGCCCTGTCTTTTTGAGGCAGGTTCTAAATTTTAAATTATAACTCCAGTCACCACTGCACCCTATAGTTTCTCCTTTCTTGTCTTGTTTCGGTCGAATGACTGGATATGACATGTGAGGGGAGGAGCTATATAGCAGCTCTGCTTGGGTGATCCTCTTGCAACTTCCTGTTGGGAAGGAGAATATATCCCATAAGTAATGGATGACCCGTGGACTGAACACACTACAAGAGAAATAAATTTATCAGGTAAGCATAAATTATGTTTTTATATCTAATACATAATGCACCATAATATAACTCATGTCAGGTTAGCGCACATGAAGAATTAGTTATCTTAATGTATAAATTAAAAATTAAGCATTGAAAAAAATATTTATCAGTTATAGTCACTGTAAAAAAAAAAGTACAGTGTGTATATATACAGTGTATATATATATATATATATATATATATATACTATGGATTTTTTTAGAATATTTTAGTACATCTATAATAATTATTTACATTAATTGTTAATATTTTATATTTAATACATAATGCACCATAATATAACTCATGTCAGGTTAGTGCACATGAAGAATTAGTCGAACATTCTAATTTGTGGTTCTAGAATTTGATTTTGACGCTGCTTCAATATTCTTTATCAAGGTTCTACCAACTGTTCTGTTAACGATCATGTCACAGGCTATTTGTGTGATTTTTTAATTTCAAGTTCCTTAGATTTTTGTATTCCAAATTTAATGCAATTAAACCAGGATCAGTTTCTTGTAATTATTTTGGCCAAAGTATTTCTACACAAAACATCTGCACAAGGGATCTCGACCACATATGTATTCCTTATACAAAGGATTGTTCTTTAGTGCTAATGTTTAACCCCTTCACTACTGGGATTTTCAGAGAAAAACTTGCCCAAAATACAAGAGAATTTTTAGCATTTTTGCTATCACTCCATTTAAACAGAAATAAAGCCTTGTTTTTTTTATTTACCTGTCAAAACTATATATATATATATATATATTTTAGGTAGACACCCCTAAGTATTGATCTAGGCCCATTTTGGTATATTTCATGCAATATTTCACCGCCAAATGCGATCATTAAAAATCGTTACATTTTTCACAAACTAAATGTTTCTTGCTGTAATTATTTACATACTGCTTGTGCTATCATGCAACAAATGCTTGTAAAGGTTTCTCTGTGATCCCTTTGTTCAGGAATAGCAGACATATATGAATTTGCCATTGCTTTTTGGTAATTAGAAGACCGCTAATTGCAGCTGCGCACCACACCTCTATTTTTCCTGGCAGTGAAGGGGTTAATTAAAGGTTAATTTTAGATAAATGTAGGTATAACCCAGCGCCTACTAAACCTTGTATGCCTGGAACGGTGGTACCTAGCTACCACCTAAAATGAATCAAGTGTAAATGGTGTATCCAGGCGCCAACAATGGAGGCTAAGGTTAAAGCTAATTGATAATATGCAATCGTGGCAATTCCTCTATTGTAAACAGTATTAATATAAATTTATTAAAACATGAACATAAAATCTAGCAGAAAAGCATGGATCCACGCTAAAAAATTAAATTAAAAATTTACAATTTACATAAAAACAATAAACTTAGACTGTATGCAGGGTAATCATAAAAATTATACAATGGTCTCTTAAAGCTAATAAGTGCAGTGATGCGTGTGAGAGCTTCCGCTCCACACTGCGAGTACAAGATAGTCCAAGTGGTGGTGACAGTGATAAAAGATAAATAAATAAGACTCCTGTGAACAATAAATTAATTTGAAAATATTGTGAAAGGTCAATCCTGTCAAAAACAAAAATTTCACTCCTGTGTGAGAAAAAATCACTCCTGTGAAGAAATAATAATAACTCAACTCCTGTTTGCAAAATTATAATGTCAATCCTGTGATTCAATGATGTCTAATGTTTGCTGTGCTTTGTTGTTTATCCTTTTGATGCCGTGTTCCAAAAATTTTTTTGTTATGTATGTTGCAAAGTTGTATAACAAGTGATAGAAAAAAATTAGAAAAAATAGAAAAAAATAGAAAAAAAATGCAGGGAAAAAATGTGAAGAAAGTGCCCTTTGGAGACTGAGCTCCGGATATAAAAATGAACGATACACTAGGAACAACAAACAAATAATGCCAGCCGATAACCTGTGGGAAAAAATAAAACACAATGTGTAGAAAATTTCTCAAATGTACCCTCCTAATGGAATAGAGCTTACCAGGTCTACGCGTTTCGGCCTTTCCTAGGCCTTTATCAAGACTGAAGGTAAGCTGTATGTTTGGGCCTTATATAGGGGATTCCAAACTATAACCGGAAGTGTCATTTATCAATGACTTCCGATTTTTCGTTAAAATAGTATTCCATATTATGTATTAGATTGATTTGTAAAATCAATACTTCGTATCTTGTGATATATAATAGACATTTTACATGCCAAATGAAGTCATTTAAGACTTTTTATGGGTTATCGAAAGGTTCCCTTAGCCCCCGTTTGTTGATGACGTAACTTCCGGTGGGGTTACTTAGCCGAAATGTACTTGGCTATTATTATTTGAAGCCAACGATCTGACCGATCTTATTATCCAAACAACCAATTTCGGCTGGCCTATTATGTTATAATGGCTGATCAGTTACTGTTTATCTCAGTTTGTGATGTTGTTGTTAAATTGGGTTCCGATTTTCGGAAGTCCCTATTGGTCGTGACGTCACCGCTAGTTGGCACTGGTGATAGGCTCAGAGGATAAGCCCTATTGGAGAGAATTGATTCGTGTAAATAGCGGATGTGTATCTGTTATATGTAATTTGATTGGATATGCAAGTCATTTTCACTGACGTTATTCCTACAGAGAGTGACAGATGGCTAGAGAAAAAATAGGAGAGTTATATGAATAGCGAAAAATAGTTTGATATTTGTAAACGAACAATCAATAGTTTAATACTTGTAAACGACTTCTCACATTTGCGTGTGCTTGAAAGTGGGGTTGTTGGATCTTTTTAATCCACCCATATGTCTATTAAACAAATCTACATTTGCCTGTATGTTTTTTTGTTGACATAAAGCTATACTCTATACTGGATTATTCCTTTATACTACATATGTGGGACTTCTTCTTTGGTATTCATAGGGGGAAATAGTTTGCTTATAAAGTAGCATACTGATAGGCTAGGGGTAATATACTCCTATAAAAGATTTTTTGCTAACTTTATTTTGCTTATTTTACAAGTACACGATCTTGGGTGCTAAGGAAGACTGTGATGTAATATCTTTGTGTGTAGTTTGTTTTTTCATGTTATCAACGTTACTATTCCTAGTCTATCCACTTCTCATTGGATCCTCACTAGGATAAAAGAATATTTTTATGGCTTGTATATTTAGACTTTAAAAGGATAGAAAAATGGAGGTAATTCTTTAGTTTAGCTTAATCCATTATAAGCTTTGTTTATAAGCCATGTACACTTAACAGAGGATTAGAAGAAATTTAAAAGAAATTTAAAAGAGGACAAATGAAATATATATTTCATTGCCCATGGATTGACTTGGAGATCAAAATGATGGATTGTATGGGCAGAAAAAAAGTAAAAAAAATATTATAACCACCCCTTTTTTTTCTGCCCATACAATCCATCATTTTGATCTCCAAGTCCTTCTTAGAGCATAATGAGCTCACAGTTATGGATATAACATCAATTGAAATCAACATCAATTGAAATCAACCCTGAGTGGATAAAAGAGGATATAATTTCCAGGGGCAATGAAATATATATTTCATTTATCCTCTTTTAAATTTCTTCTAATCCTCTGTTAAGTGTACATGGCTTATAAACAAAGCTTATAATGGATTAAGCTAAACTAAAGAATTACCTCAATTTTTCTATCCTTTTAAAGTCTAAATATACAAGCCATAAAAATATTCTTTTATCCTAGTGAGGATCCAATGAGAAGTGGATAGACTAGGAATAGTAACGTTGATAACATGAAAAAACAAACTACACACAAAGATATTACATCACAGTCTTCCTTAGCACCCAAGATCGTGTACTTGTAAAATAAGCAAAATAAAGTCAGCAAAAAATCTTTTATAGGAGTATATTACCCCTAGCCTATCAGTATGCTACTTTATAAGCAAACTATTTCCCCCTATGAATACCAAAGAAGAAGTCCCACATATGTAGTATAAAGGAATAATCCAGTATAGAGTATAGCTTTATGTCAACAAAAAAACATACAGGCAAATGTAGATTTGTTTAATAGACATATGGGTGGATTAAAAAGATCCAACAACCCCACTTTCAAGCACACGCAAATGTGAGAAGTCGTTTACAAGTATTAAACTATTGATTGTTCGTTTACAAATATCAAACTATTTTTCGCTATTCATATAACTCTCCTATTTTTTCTCTAGCCATCTGTCACTCTCTGTAGGAATAACGTCAGTGAAAATGACTTGCATATCCAATCAAATTACATATAACAGATACACCTCCGCTATTTACACGAATCAATTCTCTCCAATAGGGCTTATCCTCTGAGCCTATCACCAGTGCCAACTAGCGGTGACGTCACGACCAATCTAGCGGTGACGTCACGACCAATAGGGACTTCCGAAAATCGGAACCCAATTTAACAACAACATCACAAACTGAGATAAACAGTAACTGATCAGCCATTATAACATAATAGGCCAGCCGAAATTGGTTGTTTGGATAATAAGATCGGTCAGATCGTTGGCTTCAAATAATAATAGCCAAGTACATTTCGGCTAAGTAACCCCACCGGAAGTGACGTCATCAACAAACGGAGGCTAAGGGAACCTTTCGATAACCCATAAAAAGTCTTAAATGACTTCATTTGGCATGTAAAATGTCTATTATATATCACAAGATACGAAGTATTGATTTTACAAACCAATCTAATACATAATATGGAATACTATTTTAACGAAAAACCGGAAGTCATTGATAAATGACACTTCCGGTTATAGTTTGGAATCCCCTATATAAGGCCCAAACATACAGCTTACCTTCAGTCTTGATAAAGGCCTAGGAAAGGCAGAAACGCGTAGACCTGGTAAGCTCTATTCCATTAGGAGGGTACATTTGAGAAATTTTCTACACATTGTGTTTTATTTTTTCCCACAGGTTATCGGCTGGCATTATTTGTTTGTTGTTCCTAGTGTATCGTTAATTTTTATATCCGGAGCTCAGTCTCCAAAGGGCACTTTCTTCACATTTTTTCCCTGCATTTTTTTTCTATTTTTTTTCTATTTTTTCTAATTTTTTTCTATCACTTGTTATACAACTTTGCAACATACATCACAAAAAGTTTTTTGGAACACGGCATCAAAAGGATAAACAACAAAGCACAGCAAACATTAGACATCATTGAGTCACAGGATTGACATTATAATTTTGCAAACAGGAGTTGAGTTATTATTATTTCTTCACAGGAGTGATTTTTTCTCACACAGGAGTGAAATTTTTGTTTTTGACAGGATTGACTTTTCACAATATTTTCAAATTAATTTATTGTTCACAGGAGTCTTATTTATTTATCTTTTATCACTGTCACCACCACTTGGACTATCTTGTACTCGCAGTGTGGAGCGGAAGCTCTCACACACATCACTGCACTTATTAGCTTTAAGAGACCATTGTATAATTTTTATGATTACCCTGCATACAGTCTAAGTTTATTGTTTTTATGTAAATTGTAAATTTTTAATTTAATTTTTTAGCGTGGATCCATGCTTTTCTGCTAGATTTTATGTTCATGTTTTAATAAATTTATATTAATACTGTTTACAATAGAGGAATTACCACGATTGAATATTATCAATTAGCTTTAACCTTAGCCTCCATTGTTGGCGCCTGGATACACCATTTACAAAAGGTTAATTTTAGCTTTAGTGTAGAGATTACCCTCCCACCTGACACTTTCCAACCCCTGATCTCTACCAAACAGCTCTCTTCCCTCCCACAACCCCGACTGGTCACCCAGTACTGGTAGACAGTCTGCCAGTATAAGAATATAAGGCTTTTTTTAATAATAAAATATTTTTTATTTCTTTTACAAGATATGACGAGTCCACAGATTTCATCCTTACTTATTGGATATTGCCTCCTGGTCAGAAGGAGGAGGCAAAGAGCTCCACAGCAGAGCTGTATATATAGCCCCTCCCCTCCCTCCCCCCCAGTCATTCTCTTTGCCTGCGTTAGTGATAGGAGTGAGGTAAAGTGAGGTGTTAGTTTAGATTCTTCAATCAAGAGTTTTTTTATTTTTAAATGGTGCCGATGTGTACTCTTTTTCTTTGGGAGCAGTTTTCTGGAATTTATGATTATGGGAACTGGTGAGGATTTATCCTGCACTGTGCCTCCCATCATTATGCTGCTCCTCAGTATTGATCTTAGAGTGAATTAACTAAGGCATATCTGTCCTTCACAGGACCTCAGGAGGGAGAAGAGACCTCTTGACACTGTGATTTTTCATGTTGTTCCTCAACATGAAGGTAAGTGCAGTCTTTATTTTCTGGGGCTCTGCAGCTTATCTCAGAAGTGACTGTGCTAAGACCTTGTTTTATATCAAACACAGACTTAAGGCTTAATTGGGCAGTATACAGATCTCACTAATACTAAGGGATTCTCAACTACCATATTAGTTTTATCTGTGGCATTATGCAGATTCTCGCTAACACAGGACTGAGAACCGTCATATTACATATAATTTTTTCCCAGACATTCTAAAGAGACTCAGAGGGCTTAGAAGTGCTGGGGGATCGTGGTGTCACACAATATTGGGCTACTTTTATTCAGGGCTGACGCTGGGAGTAATATTGGCATATGCAGACAATTGAGGGAACATTTGTGACTTTTATGTTTCCGAAACATGGCGGCTCTGTTTCTGTTTCTCCGTTGCGTGTTTACGCCCACGATGGGCGGGGCTTGGTGTTAGCGCGCTTTAGCGCAGTTGTTTTTAGCTGGGTTTCCGACAGCAGCACTTTCTTCTCAGCTCCTAGTGCGCTTGAGAACATACAGTATAGGCGATTGTAGGTCTCGACAAAGGTGGAGGTAGGAGCCGCAGCAGAGCTGCGGCAAGGTTGACTGAGTTTGGCTTTTTTCTCATAAATTTTTTTTATTGTCTCCTTAAAGCTATATCACCTAGGAATAAAAAATAATATTAATTAAGGAGGTTTATTTTTCTCTTGTAAGGTGTATCCAGTCCACGGATCATCCATTACTTGTGGGATATTCTCATTCCCAACAGGAAGTTGCAAGAGGACACCCACAGCAGAGCTGTTATATAGCTCCTCCCCTAACTGCCATATCCAGTCATTCTCTTGCAACTCTCAACAAGCATGGAGGTAGTAAGAGAGAGTGGTGAAAAATAGTTAGTTTTTTCCTTCAATCAAAAGTTTGTTATTTTTAAATGGTACCGGAGTTGTACTATTTTATCTCAGGCAGTAAATAGAAGAAGAATCTGTCTGAGTTTTCTATGATCTTAGTAGGTTGTAACTAAGATCCATTGCTGTTCTCACATATGTCTGAGGAGAGAGGTAACTTCAGCGGGAGAATGGCGTGCAGGTTACTCTGCTATGAGGTATGTGCAGTTACAATTTTTTCTAGAAAAAGGCTAGAAAATGCTGCTGATACCGGATTAATGTAAGTTAAGCCTGAATACAGTGATTTAATAGCGACTGGTATCATGCTTACTCTCAGGGGTAATACCCTTATAATATTGCAATATAAAACGTTTGCTGGCATGTTTAATCGTTTTTATATATGCTTTGGTGATAAAACTTTATTGGGGCCTAGTTTTTTCCACATAGCTGGCTTAAATTTTGCCTAGAAACAGTTTCCTGAGGCTTTCCACTGTTGTAGTATGAGGGGCCTATTTTAGCGCTTTTTTGCGCAGTTAAAATTACAAACTGTGACATCCAGCTTCCCTCAGGAGTCCCCTGTATGCTATAGGACATCTCTAAAGGGCTCAAAGGCTTTCCAAAGTCGTTTATTGGGGAAGGTAGGGCCACAGCAGGCTGTGGCAGTTTGTTGTGACTGTTAAAAAACGTCTATATATTGTTTTTTTGATCCGTTTTTTGAACTAAGGGGTTAATCATCCATTTGCAAGTGGGTGCAATGCTCTGTTAGCTTATTACATACACTGTAAAAAATTTGTTTGATTTACTGCCTTTTTTCACTGTTTTTCAAATTTTTACAAAATTTGTTTCTCTTAAAGGCACAGTACCGTTTTTTATATTTGCTTGTTAACTTGATTTAAAGTGTTTTCCAAGCTTGCTAGTCTCATTGCTAGTCTGTACAAACATGTCTGACATAGAGGAAACTCCTTGTTCATTATGTTTAAAAGCCATGGTGGAACCCCCTCTTAGAATGTGTACCAAATGTACTGATTTCACTTTAAGCAATAAAGATCATATTCTGTCTTTAAAAAATTTATCACCAGAGGAATCTGACGAGGGGGAAGTTATGCCGACTAACTCTCCCCACGTGTCAGATCCTTTGACTCCCGCTCAAGGGACTCACACTCAAATGGCGCCAAGTACATCTAGTGCGCCCATAGCGATTACTTTACAAGACATGGCGGCAGTCATGGATAATACACTGTCAGCGGTATTAGCCAGACTACCTGAATTTAGAGGTAAGCGAGATGGGGTTAGACGAAATGCAGAGCATACTGACGCTTTAAGAACCATGTCTGATACTGCCTCACAATATGCAGAAGCTGTAGAAGGAGAGCTTCAGTCTGTGGGTCATGTTTCTGACTCAGGAAAGATGATGCAACCTGATTCTGATATTTCTACATTTAAATTTAAGCTTGAACACCTCCGCGTGTTGCTCAGGGAGGTTTTAGCTGCTCTGAATGACTGTGATACAATTGCAGTGCCAGAGAAATTGTGTAGACTGGATAAATACTATGCAGTGCCGGTGTGTACTGATGTTTTTCCAATACCTAAAAGGTTTACAGCAATTATTAATAAGGAATGGGATAGACCAGGTGTGCCGTTCTCTCCCCCTCTTGTTTTTAGAATTTTTTTTCCAATAGACGCCACCACACGGGACTTATGGCAGACAGTCCCTAAGGTGGAGGGAGCAGTTTCTACTCTAGAAAAGCGTACTACTATCCCTGTTGAGGACAGTTGTGCTTTTTTAGATCCAATGGATAAAAAATTAGAAGGTTACCTTAAGAAAATGTTTATTCAACAAGGTTTTATCCTACAGCCCCTTGCATGAATTGCTCCTGTCACTGCTGCTGCGGCCTTCTGGTTTGAGTCTCTGGTAGAGGCTTTACAGTTAGCGACTCCATTGGATGACATGCTTGGCAAGCTTAGAGCACTTAAGCTAGCCAACTCTTTTGTTTCTGATGCCATTGTTCATTTGACTAAACTAACGGCTAAGAATTCTGGTTTTGCTATACAGGCGCGCAGGGCGCTATGGCTTAAATCATGGTGAGCTGACGTGACTTCAAAATCTAAGCTGCTTAACATTCCCTTCAAGGGGCAGACCCTATTCGGGCCTGGTTTGAAGGAGATTATTGCTGACATCACTGGAGGAAAAGGGCATGCCCTTCCTCAGGACAGGTCCAAATCAAGGGCCAAACAGTCTAATTTCTGTGCCTTTCGAAACTTCAAGGCAGGTGCGGCATCAACTTCCTCTAATGCAAAACAAGAGGGAACTTTTGCTCAGTCCAAGACGGTCTGGAGACCAAACGAGACCTGGAACAAAGGTAAGCAGGACAAAAAGCCTGCTGCTGCCTCTAAGACAGCATGAAGGAACGGCCCCCTATCCGGTAACGGATCTAGTAGGGGCAGACTTTCGCTCTTCGCCCAGGCGTGGGCAAGAGATGTCCAGGATCCCTGGGCGTTCGAAATTATATCCCAGGGATATCTTCTGGACTTCAAAGCTTCCCCCCCAAAAGGGAGATTTCACCTTTCACAATTATAATGATAATGAGAGAGGCATTCTTACACTGTGTACGAGACCTCCTAGTTATGGGAGTGATCCATCCAGTTCCAAAGGAGGAACAGGGACAGGGTTTTTACTCAAATCTGTTTGTTGTTCCCAAAAAAGAGGGAACCTTCAGACTAATTTTGGATCTAAAGATCTTAAACAAATTCCTCAGAGTTCCATCATTCAAGATGGAAACTATTCGTACCATCCTACCTATGATCCAGGAGGGTCAATATATGACTACAGTGGATTTAAAGGATGCTTATCTTCACATTCCGATACACAAAGATCATCATCGGTTTCTCAGGTTTGCCTTTCTAGACAGGCATTACCAGTTTGTAGCTCTTCCCTTTGGATTAGCTACAGCCCCAAGAATCTTTACGAAGGTTCTAGGGTTGCTTCTGGCGGTCTTAAGGCCGCGGGGCATAGCAGTGGCCCCTTATTTAGACGACATCCTGATACAGGCGTCAAACTTCCAAATTGCCAAGTCTCATACGGACATAGTACTGGCATTTCTGAGGTCGCATGGGTGGAAAGTGAACGAGGAAAAAAGTTCTCTATCCCCACTCACAAGAGTTTCCTTCCTAGGGACTCTGATAGATTCTGTGGAAATGAAAATTTACCTGACGGAGTCCAGGTTATCAAAGCTTCTAAATTCCTGCCGTGTCCTTCATTCCATTCCGCGCCCTTCGGTGGCTCAGTGCATGGAAGTAATTGGCTTAATGGTAGCGGCAATGGACATAGTGCCGTTTGCACGCTTACATCTCAGACCGCTGCAACTATACATGCTCAGTCAGTGGAACGGGGATTACACAGATTTTTCCCCTCTACTAAATCTGGATGAAGAGACCAGGGATTCTCTTCTCTGGTGGCTATCTCGGGTCATCTGTCCAAAGGTATGACATTTTGCAGGCCAGATTGGACAATTGTAACAACAGATGCCAGCCTTTTAGGTTGGGGTGCAGTCTGGAACTCCCTGAAGGCCCACGGATCGTGGACTCAGGAGGAGACACTCCTTCCAATAAATATTCTGGAACTGAGAGCGATATTCAATGCTCTTCAGGCTTGGCCTCAGTTAGCAACTCTGAGGTACATCAGATTTCAGTCGGACAACACCACGACTGTGGCTTACATCAACCATCAAGGGGGAGCAAGAAGTTCCCTAGCGATGTTAGAAGTTTCAAAAATAATTCGCTGGGCAGAGATTCACTCTTGCCACCTATCAGCTATCCATATCCCAGGTGTAGAGAACTGGGAGTCGTCAGACTTTTCATCCGTGGGAGTGGGAACTCCATCCGGAGGTGTTTGCACAATTGATTCATCGTTGGGGCAAATCAGAACTGGATCTCATGGCGTCTCGCCAGAACGCCAAGCTTCCTTGTTACGGATCCAGGTCCAGGGATCCCAAGGCGACGCTGATAGATGCTCTAGCAGCGCCCTGGTTTTTCAACCTGGCTTATGTGTTTCCACCGTTTCCTCTGCTCCCTCGACTGATTGCCAAGATCAAGCAGGAGAGAGCATCAGTGATTTTGATAGCGCCTGCGTGGCCACGCAGGACCTGGTATGCAGACCTAGTGGACATGTCATCCTTTCCACCATGGACTCTGCCTCTGAGACAGGACCTTCTAATTCAGGGTCCTTTCAACCATCCAAATCTAATTTCTCTGAGACTGACTGCCTGGAGATTGAACGCTTGATTTTATCAAAGCGTGGCTTCTCCGAGTCAGTCATTGATACCTTAATACAGGCACGAAAGCCTGTCACCAGGAAAATTTACCATAAGATATGGCGTAAATATCTTTATTGGTGTGAATCCAAGGGTTACTCATGGAGTAAGGTCAGGATTCCCAGGATATTATCCTTTCTCCAAGAAGGTTTGGAAAAAGGATTGTCAGCTAGTTCTTTAAAGGGACAGATTTCTGCTCTGTCTATTCTTTTGCACAAGCGTCTGGCAGATGTTCCAGACGTTCAGGCATTTTGTCAGGCTTTAGTTAGAATCAAGCCTGTGTTTAAACCGCCATTCCATAGATATCAAACTTTTATCTTGGAAAGTTCTTTTTTTGGTAGCTATTGCCTCGGCTCGTAGAGTCTCCGAGTTATCTGCCTTACATTGTGACTCTCCTTATCTGATTTTCCATACGGATAAGGTAGATCTGCGTACCAAACCTGGGTTTTTACCTAAGGTGGTATCTAACAAGAATATCAATCAAGAGATTATTGTTCCATCCTTGTGTCCTAATCCTTCTTCAAAGAAGGAACGTCTATTACACAATCTGGACGTGGTTCGAGCTTTAAAGTTTTACTTACAAGCTACTAAAGATTTTCATCAAACATCGGCTTTGTTTGTTGTCTACTCTGGACAGAGGAGAAGTCAAAAGGCTTCGGCAACCTCTCTTTCTTTTTGGCTAAGAAGCATAATCCGCTTAGCCGATGAGACTGCTGGACAGCAGCCTCCTGAAAGGATTACAGCTCATTCTACTAGAGCTGTGGCTTCCACTTGGGCCTTTAAAATGAGGCTTCTGTTGCAACTTGGTCTTCGCTTCATACATTTTCAAAATTTTACAAATTTGATACTTTTGCTTCTTCGGAGGCTATTTTTGGGAGAAAGGTTTTACAGGCAGTGGTACCTTCCGTTTAAGTACCTGTCTTGTCCCTCCCTTCATCCGTGTACTTTAGCTTTGGTATTGGTATCCCACAAGTAATGGATGATCCGTGGACTGGATACACCTTACAAGAGAAAACACAATTTATGCTTACCTGATAAATTTATTTCTCTTGTGGTGTATCCAGTCCACGGCCCGCCCTGTCATTTTAAGGCAGGTCATTTTTAAATTTAAACTACAGTCACCACTGCACCCTATGGTTTCTCCTTTCTCGGCTTGTTTTCGGTCGAATGACTGGATATGGCAGTTAGGGGAGGAGCTATATAACAGCTTTGCTGTGGGTGTCCTCTTGCAACTTCCTGTTGGGAATGAGAATATCCCACAAGTAATGGATGATCCGTGGACTGGATACACCACAGGTAAGCATAAATTGTGTTTTTCGGCCTATACAGACTTTTTATTACAGAGACGGTTTTGCTTTTAAAGACACATTACCTACTCTGTTATTAAAAATGTATTTTCACAACCAACTTTGCTTGTTTTGCTGTGTATCATGGAGGACATTGAACAAAGCACATGTCCTATGTGTCTAAATGCCATTGTGGAACCCCCTGTTACCCTATCTGACACTTGTTTAGAGAGGGCCTTACAATGTAAAGAGAAGATATTGTCTAATACAGATATGCCTGGAGATTGCTCTCAGACCAATGAGACTCAGGGTATGCCGCTAATTTCTTCCCAAGCGTCACAGTCTTTAACGCCCACGCAAACAACGACATGTTCCTCAACGGCGTCTACTTCATTTACCTTGCAGGATATGGCTGTAGTTATGTCATCCACCCTCACAGAGGTCTTGTCTAAGTTGCCAGTGTTACAGGGCAAACATAGCAGGACTGAGACCCATGTGGTCCCTGCAACTTCTGACGCCTTGATGGCTATCTCTGATATACCCTCACAGGGATCTGAGTTGGAGGGTAGGGAAATTTTGTCTGAGGGGGAACTCTCTGAATCAGGGAGTGCGTTACCTCACACTGACTCGGACGTCATGTCCTTTAGATTTAAGCTGGAACACCTCCGCCTGTTACTTCGGGAGGTTTTAGCGACTCTGGATGATTGTGACTCTATAGTGGTACCTCCAGAGAAATTGTGTGAGATGTAAAAATATTTAGAGGTCCCTACTTATTCGGATGTGTTTCCAGTTTCTAAGAGAATTTCGGAAATTATTTCGCGGGAGTGGGAAAGACCGGGTATCCCGTTTTCACCTTCTCCTAATTTTAAGAAAATGTATCCTATAGCTGACACTGTTAGGGATTCTTGGCAAACGGTCCCTAAGGTGGAGGGAGCTATATCTACCCTGGCTAAGCGTACAACTATTCCTATTGAGGACAGTTGTGCTTTCAAAGATCCTATGGATAAAAAACTGGAGGGTCTTCTAAAGAAGCTTTTTATTCATCAGGGTTTTCTATTACAACCGACGTCTTGTATTGTGCCAGTTACAACGGCGGCTGCCTTTTGGTTTGACACCCTAGAAGAGTCTCTTAAGACTGAGACTCATTTAGAGGAAATTCTAGACAGAATTAAGGCTCTTAAGCTGGCTAATTCCTTTATTACTGATGCTGCTTTTCAAATCGCCAAGTTGGCGGCTAAAAATGCAGGATTTGCCATTCTAGCGCGTAGAGCTTTATGGTTAAAATCTTGGTCTGCCGCTGTATCCTCTAAGTCTAAGCTTTTGACTATTCCTTTGAAAGGAAAGACCCTATTCGGGCCTGAATTGAAAGAGATCATTTCTGACATTACTGGAGGTAAGGGTCATCTCCTCCCTCAGGATAAGCAGAGGAGACAGAGTAATTTTCGTTCCTTTCTAAATTTCAAGGGAATCCCTTCTGCCTCGTCCGCTAAACAAGACGGGAACCTGGCACAACCCAAGTCCGTCTGGAGACCCAATCAGGCTTGGAACAAGGGTAAACAACCCAAGAAGCTCACTGCTGCTCCCAAGACAGCATGAAGGAGCGGCCCCTGATCCAGGACCAGATCTAGTTGGGGGCAGACTTTCTCTCTTTGTCCAGGCTTGGACAAGAGATGTTCAGGATCCCTGGGCACTAGATATCGTGTCCCAGGGGTATCAATTGGAGTTCAAAAATTCCCTCCCAAGGGGAAGGTTTCTTCTTTCACGATTGTCTGTAGACCAGACAAAAAGAGAGGCATTCTTATGTTGTGTAAAAGACCTCTCCACTATAGGAGTAATTCGTCCCGTTCCAATACAGGAACAGGGGCAGGGATTTTACTCAAATCTTTTCGTAGTTCCCAAAAAAGAGGGAACGTTCAGACCCATTTTAGATCTCAAGAGTCTAAACAAGTTTCTCAGAGTCCCATCCTTCAAGATGGAGACAATTCTGACAATTCTTCCATTGATCCAGGAGGGTCAATATATGACTACCGTGGACATAAAGGATGCATATCTTCACATCCCTATCCACAGAGATCATCACCAATTTCTAAGGTTTGCTTTCCTGGACAAACATTTTCAGTTTGTGGCTCTTCCCTTCGGGTTGGCCACGGCACCCAGGATCTTCACAAAGGTTCTAGGGTCTTTGCTAGCGGTTCTCAGACCACAGGGCATCGCAGTGGCGCCTTATCTGGATGATATTCTAATCCAGGCGTCGTTTTACCATCTGACAAAGTCTCATACTGACTTGGTTCTGTCCTTTTTAAGGACTCATGGGTGGAAAGTGAATCTAGAAAAGAGTTCACTAATTCCACAGACAAGGGTTCCTTTCCTGGGAACTATAATAGATTCAGTATCCATGAAAATCTTCTTGACGGAAGTCAGAAAGTTAAAGATTCTGAATTCATGCCGAACCCTTCAGTCCAATCCTCGGCCATCAGTGGCCCAATACATGGAGGTAATTGGATTGATGGTGGCGGCAATGGACATCATTCCGTTTGCTCGTTTTCATCTCAGACCTCTACAACTGAGCATGCTCAGGCAGTAGAATGGAGATTATGCAGATTTGTCTCCTCAGATAGATCTGGATCAGGAGACAAGTGTCTCTCTTCTTTGGTGGTTGTCGCTGGATCATCTGTCCCAAGGGACGTGCTTCCGCAGACCTTCATGGGTGATAGTAACAACGGATGCCAGTCTACTAGGATGGGGTGCAGTCTGGAATTCCCTGAAAGCTCAGGGAGTGTGGACTCGAGCGGAGGCTCTTCTTCCCATCAACATTCTGGAGTTGAGAGCAATATTCAATGCACTTCAAGCTTGGCCTTAGTTGGCTTCAGCCAAATTCATCTGATTTCAATCGGACAACATTACGACTGTGGCTTACATCAATCATCAGGGAGGAACAAGGAGTTCCTTACCGATGATAGAGGTATCCAAGATAATTCAATGGGCGGAGGCTCACTCTTGTTATCTGTCAGCAATCTACATCCCAGGAGTGGACAACTGGGAGGTGGATTTTTTGAGCAGGCAGACATTTCATCCGGGGGAATGGGAACTTTACCCGGAGGTCTTCGCCTCTCTGATTCTCAGGTGGGGCAATCCGGAATTGGATCTGATGGCATCTCGGCAAAATGCCAAGCTCCCAAGGTACGCATCCAGGTTCAGGGATCCTCAGGCCGAACTGATAGATGCACTGGCAGTGCCTTGGTCGTTCAACCTAGCTTATGTGTTCCCACCGTTTGCTCTCCTTCCCCGGGTGATTGCAAGAATCAAACAGGAGAAGGCTTCGGTGATTCTAATCGCTCCTGCGTGGCCTCGCAGAACTTGGTATGCCGATCTGGTGGACATGTCCTCTCTGCCACCGTGGAGGCTTCCATTGAGACAGGACCTTCTCATTCAGGGTCCCTTTCATCATCCAAATCTAATTTCTCTTCAGCTGACTGCTTGGAGATTGAACGCTTAATCTTATCTAAGCGAGGTTTTTCTGATGCTGTCATTGATACCTTGATTCAGGCACGTAAACCTGTTACTAGAAAGATTTACCATAAGATATGGCGTAAATATCTTTATTGGTGCGAATCCAAGGGCTACTCATGGAGTAAGGTTCGGATTCCCAGAATTTTATCTTGTCTCCAAGAAGGATTGGAGAAAGGGTTGTCAGCAAGTTCCTTGAAGGGACAGATTTCTGCTTTGTCTATTTTATTACACAAACGTCTGTCAGACGTGTTTTGTCAGGCTCTGACTAGAATCAGGCCTATGTTTAGACCAATTGCTCCTCCTTGGAGTTTGAATTTAGTTCTTAAAGTTCTTCAAGGGGTTCCGTTTGAACCCATGCATTCCATAGATATTAAGTTATTATCTTGGAAAGTTTTATTTTTAGTTGCTATTTCTTCTGCTCGCAGAGTTTCTGAGCTTTTAGCTCTACAATGTGATTCTCCTTATCTTATTTTCCATGCTGATAAGGTGGTGTTACGTACCAAACCTGGTTTTCTTCCTAAGGTTGTTTCTAACAAGAATATTAATCGGGAAATTTTTGTTCCTTCCTTGTGTCCTAACCCTTCCTCTAAGAAGGAACGTCTGTTACATAATCTGGATGTAGTCCGTGCCTTGAAGTTCTACTTACAAGTGACTAAAGAGTTTCATCAAACATCTTCCTTATTTGTTATGTTTGCTGGGAAGCATAGAGGTCAGAAAGCTACGGCTACCTCTCTTTCTTTTTGGTTGAAGAGTATCATCCATGTCACATATGAGACTGCTGGACAGCAGCCTCCAGAACAAATTACGTCTCATTCTACTAGGGCTGTGGCTTCCTCATGGGCATTTAAAAATGATGCTTCTGTTGATCAAATTTGCAAGGCTGCAACTTGGTCGTCTCTTCATACTTTTTCCAAAATTTGCAAATTTGATACTTTTGCTTCATCTGAGGCTGTTTTTGGGAGAAAGGTTTTTCAAGCAGTGGTGCCTTCTGTTTAGGTTCCTGTCTTGTCCCTCCCTTTCATCCGTGGCCTATAGCTTTGGTATTGTATCCCATAAGTAAGGATGAAATCCGTGGACTCGTCATATCTTGTAAAAGAAAAGGAAATTTATGCTTACCTGATAAATTTATTTCTTTTACGATATGACGAGTCCACGGCCCACCCTGTTATTTAAGACAACAGGTTTTTATTTTTATTTTTGTTAAACTTCAGTCACCTCTGCTCCTTGGCCTTTCCTTTCTCTTCCTAACTTCGGTCGAATGACTGGAGGGGGAGGGAGGGGAGGGGCTATATATATACAGCTCTGCTGTGGAGCTCTTTGCCTCCTCCTGCTGACCAGGAGACGATATCCTATAAGTAAGGATGAAATCCGTGGACTCGTCATATCGTAAAAGAAATAAATTTCTGCAACATTGGTGTGTCCGGTCCACGGCATCATCCATAACTTGTGGGAATATTCTCTTCCCCAACAGGAAATGGCAAAGAGCACAGCAAAAGCTGTCCATATAGTCCCTCCTAGGCTCCGACCACCCCAGTCATTCTCTTTGCCGCTGAACAAGCAGCATCTCCACGGAGATGGTGAAGAGTATGTGGTGTTTAGTTGTAGTTTTTTATTCTACTATCAAGAGTTTGTTGTTTTAAAATAGTGCTGGTATGTACTATTTACTCTGAAACAGAAAAGGATCAAGAGTTCTGTTTGTGAGAGGAGTATGATTTTAGCAGCAGTAACTAAAATCGTTTGCTGTTTCCACATAGGACTGTTGAGATGATATAACTTCAGTTGGGGGAAACAGTTGGCAGACTTTTCTGCTTAAGGTATGACTAGCCATATTTCTAACAAGACTGTGTAATGCTGGAAGGCTGTCATTTCCCCTCATGGGGACCAGTAAGCCATTTTCTTAGTCTCAAACAGAATAAAGGGCTTAATATGGGCTATAAAACTGGTAGACACTTTTATGGGCTAGATCGACTGCTTTATTTGGGCATTTTATACAGCTTGATGTTGAAATTCACACTTTATAAACTTTGGGGAACGTTTTTTTACGTCAGGCACTGGTTTAGACACCTTCCCAGTCAGGAAGGGCCTTCTCTGTAGTAGGCAGAGCCTCATTTTCGCGCCATTACTGCACAGTTACTTTTGAGAGCAGGACATGCAGCTGCATGTGTGTGGGTCTGAAAGTAGTTGAAAAGGTTCCTAGAAGGCTTCATTTGGTATCGTATACCCCCCTGGGTTTGGTAAAGTCGCAGCAAAGGCTGTAGCTGGGACTGTAGAGGGGTTAAGGGTTAAAGGTCTGAAAGGTCTGAAATTTGGGGTGCAATGCTTTGAATGCTTTAAGACACTGTGGTGAAAATTTGGTTAAATTTGAACAATTCCTTCATAGTTTTTCACATATTCAGTAATAAAGTGTGCCCTGTTTAAAATTTAAAGAGGCAGTAACGGTTTTGTTTTAAAACGGTTTTTGTACTTTATTGACAAGTTTAAGCCTGTTTAACATGTCTGTGCCTTCAGATAAACTATGTTCTGTATGTATGGAAGCCAATGTGTCTCCCCCTTCAAAATTGTGTGATAATTGTGTCATAGCGTCCAAACAAAGTAAGGACAGTACTGCCACAGATAGTAAAGTTGCCCAAGATGATTCATCAGATGAAGGGAGTAGATATAGTTCTACATCATCTCCTTCTGTGTCTACACCAGTTTTGCCCACGCAGGAGACCCCTAGTACTTCTAGCGCGCCAATGCTTGTTACTATGCAACAATTGACAGCAGTAATGGATAACTCCATAGCAAATATTTTATCCAAAATGCCTGCATTTCAGAGAAAGTGCGATTGCTCTGTTTTAAACACTGTAGAGCAGGAGGGCGCTGATGATAATTGCTCTGTCATACCCTCACACCAATCTGAAGTGGCCATGAGGGAGGTTTTGTCAGATGGGGAAATTTCTGATTCAGGTAGAATTTCTCAACAGGCAGAACCTGATGTTGTGACATTTAAATTTAAATTAGAGCATCTCCGCGCACTGCTTAAGGATGTGCTATCTACTCTGGATGATTGTGACAACCTGGTCATTCCAGAAAAATTGTGCAAGATGGACAAGTTCCTAGAGGTTCCGGTGCACCCCGACACTTTTCCTATACCCAAGCGGGTGGCGGACATAGTGAATAAGGAGTGGGAGAAGCCCGGCATACCTTTTGTCCCCCCTCCTATATTTAAGAAATTATTTCCTATGGTCGACCCCAGAAAGGACTTATGGCAGACAGTCCCTAAGGTCGAGGGGGCAGTTTCTACACTAGCCAAGCGCACTACTATTCCTATTGAGGATCATTGTGCTTTCAAAGATCCTATGGATAAAAAATTGGAGGGTTTGCTTAAAAAGATTTTTGTACAGCAAGGTTACCTCCTGCAACCTATTTCGTGCATTATTCCTGTCACTACAGCAGCGTGGTTCTGGTTCGAGGAACTAGAAAAGTCGCTTAGTAGAGAGACTTTGTATGAGGAGGTTATGGACAGAATTCACGCACTTAAGTTAGCTAATTCCTTTATTTTAGATGCCGCTTTGCAGTTAGCTAGATTAGCGGCGAAAAACTCAGGGTTTGCAATTGTGGCGCGCAGAGCGCTCTGGCTAAAGTCTTGGTCAGCGGATGTATCTTCCAAGACAAAATTGCTTAATATCCCTTTCAAGGGTAAAACCCTTTTTGGGCCAGAATTGAAAGAGATTATCTTAGACATCACTGGGGGTAAGGGCCACGCCCTCCCACAAGATAGGCCTTTGAAGGCCAAGAATAAGTCTAATTTTCGTTCCTATCGCAATTTCAGGAACGGACCGGCCTCCACCTCTGCAGCCTCTAGACAAGAGGGTAATGCTTCACAAACCAAACCAGCTTGGAAACCGATGCAAGGCTGGAACAAGGGTAAGCAGGCCAAGAAGCCTGCTGCTGCTACCAAAACAGCATGAAGGAGTAGCCCCCGATCCGGGACCGGATCTAGTAGGGGGCAGACTCTCTCTCTTCGCTCAGGCTTGGGCAAGAGATGTTCAGGATCCCTGGGCACTAGAAATAGTTTCTCAGGGTTATCTTCTGGAATTCAAGGAACTACCCCCAAGGGGAAGGTTCCACATGTCTCACTTATCTTCAAACCAAATAAAGAGACAGGCATTCTTACATTGTGTAGAAGACCTGTTAAAAATGGGAGTGATACACCCAGTTCCAACCGTGGAACAAGGAATGGGGTTTTACTCAAATCTGTTTGTAGTTCCCAAAAAAGAGGGAACTTTCAGACCAATTCTGGATTTAAAGATCCTAAACAAATTTCTCAGAGTGCCATCGTTCAAAATGGAAACTATTCGAACGATTTTACCTACAATCCAGGAGGGTCAATTTATGACTGACTACCGTGGATCTAAAGGATGCGTATCTACATATTCCTATCCACAAAGATCATCATCAGTTCCTAAGGTTCGCCTTTCTGGACAAACATTACCAGTTTGTGGCTCTCCCATTTGGGCTAGCCACTGCTCCAAGGATTTTCACAAAGGTACTCGGGTCCCTTCTAGCGGTTCTAAGACCAAGGGGCATTGCAGTGGCACCTTACTTGGACGACATTCTGATACAAGCGTCGTCTCTTTCAAAGGCAAAGGCTCACACAGACATCGTTCTGGCCTTTCTCAGATCTCACGGATGGAAAGTGAACATAGAAAAAAGTTCCCTGTCTCCGTCGACAAGAGTTCCTTTCTTGGGGACAATAATAGATTCTTTAGAAATGAAGATTTTCCTGACAGATGTCAGAAAGTCG
Source organism: Bombina bombina (assembly GCF_027579735.1). NCBI lineage: Eukaryota > Metazoa > Chordata > Amphibia > Anura > Bombinatoridae > Bombina > Bombina bombina. The sequence continues at coordinate 261,370,361 of NC_069502.1, forward strand.
AAGCTTCTAAACGCTTGTCAAGTTCTTCACTCTGTTCCACGACCTTCCATAGCTCAGTGCATGGAAGTAGTAGGGTTGATGGTTGCAGCAATGGACATAGTTCCATTTGCGCGAATTCATCTAAGACCATTACAACTGTGCATGCTGAAACAGTGGAATGGGGACTATACAGACTTGTCTCCAGTGATTCAAGTAGATCAGAAGACCAGAGACTCACTCCGTTGGTGGCTAACCCAGGATCACCTGTCCCAGGTAATGAGCTTCCGCAGACCAGAGTGGGTCATCGTCACGACCGACGCCAGTCTAGTGGGCTGGGGCGCGGTCTGGGACTCCCTGAAAGCTCAGGGGCTATGGTCTCGGGAGGAGTCTCTTCTCCCGATAAACATTCTGGAACTGAGAGCGATATTCAATACTCTCAGGGCTTGGCCTCAACTAACAAAGGCCAGATTCATAAGATTCCAATCAGACAACATGACGACTGTTGCTTACATCAACCATCAGGGGGGAACAAGGAGTTCCCTGGCGATGAGAGAAGTGACGAAAATCATAAAATGGGCGGAGGATCACTCCTGCCACCTATCTGCGATCCACATCCCAGGAGTGGAAAACTGGGAGGCGGATTATCTGAGTCGTCAGACATTCCATCCGGGGGAGTGGGAACTCCACCCGGAGATATTTGCCCAGTTGACTCAATTATGGGGCATTCCAGACATGGATCTGATGGCGTCTCGTCAGAACTTCAAAGTTCCTTGCAACGGGTCCAGATCCAGGGATCCCAAGGCGACTCTAGTGGATGCATTAGTAGCGCCTTGGACCTTCAACCTAGCTTATGTGTTTCCACCGTTTCCTCTCATTCCCAGGCTGGTAGCCAGGATCAAGCAGGAGAGGGCCTCGGTGATCTTGATAGCTCCTGCGTGGCCACGCAGGACTTGGTATGCAGACCTGGTGAATATGTCATCGGCTCCACCATGGAAGCTACCTTTGAGACAGGATCTTCTAGTACAAGGTCCATTCGAACATCCAAATCTAGTTTCCCTCCAGCTGACGGCTTGGAAATTGAACGCTTGATTTTATCTAAGCATGGGTTTTCGGATTCTGTACTCTGGTACAAGCCAGAAAACCTGTAACTAGAAAAATTTACCATAAAATATGGAAAAGATATATCTGTTGGTGTGAATCCAAGGGATTCTCATGGAGTAAGATCAAAATTCCTAGGATCCTTTCCTTTCTCCAAGAGGGTTTGGATAAGGGATTACCAGCGAGTTCTCTAAAGGGACAGATTTCTGCTTTATCTGTCTTGTTACACAAACGACTGGCAGCTGTGCCTGATGTTCAAGCTTTTGTTCAGGCTTTGGTCAGGATCAAGCCTGTTTACAGACCTTTGACTCCTCCCTGGAGTCTGAATTTAGTTCTTTCAGTTCTTCAAGGGGTTCCGTTTGAACCTCTACATTCCATAGATATCAAGATGTTATCTGGGAAAGTTCTGTTTTTGGTTGCTATTTCTTCTGCTAGAAGAGTTTCTGAGTTATCTGCTTTGCAGTGTAATCCGCCCTATCTGGTGTTCCATTCAGATAAGGTTGTTTTGCGTACTAAACCTGGTTTCCTTCCAAAGGTTGTTTCCAACAAGAATATTAACCAGGAAATAGTTGTGCCTTCTTTGTGTCCGAATCCAGTTTCAAAGAAGGAACGTTTGTTACACAATTTAGATGTAGTTCGTGCTTTAAAGTTCTATTTAGAAGCAACAAAGGATTTCAGACAAACGTCTTCTCTGTTTGTCGTTTATTCTGGCAAGAGGAGAGGTCAAAAAGCTACTGCTACCTCTCTTTCCTTTTGGCTGAAAAGCATCATCCGATTGGCTTACGAGACTGCCGGACGGCAGCCTCCTGAACGCATCACAGCTCACTCTACTAGGGCTGTGGCTTCCACATGGGCCTTCAAGAACGAGGCTTCTGTTGATCAGATATGTAAGGCTGCGACTTGGTCTTCCCTGCACACTTTTGCCAAATTCTACAAATTTGATACTTTTGTTTCTTAGGAGGCTATTTTTGGGAGAAAGGTTTTGCAAGCCGTGGTGCCTTCTGTTTAGGTAACCTGATTGGTTCCCTCCCTTCATCCGTGTCCGAAAGCTTTGGTATTGGATGACGCCGTGGACCGGACACACCAATGTTGGAGAAAACAGAATTTATGCTTACCTGATAAATTACTTTCTCCAACGGTGTGTCCGGTCCACGGCCCGCCCTGGTTTTTTAATCAGGTTTGATGAATTTCTTTCTTTAACTACAGTCACCACGGCACCTTATGGTTTCTCCTGTTTTTTTCTCCTGTCCGTCAGTCGAATGACTGGGGTGGGCGGAGCCTAGGAGGGACTATATGGACAGCTTTTGCTGTGCTCTTTGCCATTTCCTGTTGGGGAAGAGAATATTCCCACAAGTTATGGATGACGCCGTGGACCGGACACACCGTTGGAGAAAGTAATTTATCAGGTAAGCATAAATTCTGTTTTATCAGGTAAGCATACATTTCCTTTTTATTTTGAAGTTTTCTGCAGTGTAGGATCCCCCCAACCTCCCTGATTCCCCCCCACCAACAGCTCCCTAAACCTCCCCCTCTGATTATTAGCCGCCATCTTAGGTATTGGCAGCTGTCTTTTTTAAATATTTTTTTTTCTTTTTTCTTTATTTTATTATTTTCTGTAGCGTAGTGTCCCCCCACCTCCCCCCCTTTTGCGATCATTAGGGCACCCCACACCCCCACATCCCTTTTTCTGTAGTGTAGCTGCCCCATCCCTCCCTGTAGAGCCCTCCCACTCCCTCCCCCCTCCACTGCTGGGCCGCCCACCTGCCTCCCGCCCACACCTCCCCGTGGGCACCAACAGAACATTGTTACAGACGGTGACACACACAGTGTCACTGTCTGTAACGATCGCGCTTCAGTTCCATATAAATGGCAGATGCCTGGAGCTTCAGGAACTCCAGCTCTCGGCTGTAACTTATTAACAGCCGAGACTGCTGGAGCTTCCTGAAGCTAAGACATATATATATATATATATGTCTTGCGGTAAGATAGCCAAAGTACTGCAAGACGTATATATAAGTCTTGTTGGGTGAAGGGGTTAATGGCTAAGACTGAATGTATTTTTTTTGGAATGGTTTTGTTTGAGAACATTGCAGCATAGTCACTGGTTCCAATGGAACAGAGACTCTCTTAGCTTGTCTCAGAAATTTCATATATGCTTTTTTTTTGTTTTCATTCAAGGTTAGTTTGATTTGATCAGCTTTTGGGCCTAGAACAGGTGGTTTCTTTATGGTTCATCTCTGTCGTAAAGCTCTAAATAGCGCTTCTGGCCCTTGGGGGCCTCAGTATCCATATTCATGTTCATTTGTTTCAGGTAGCAACATCATTATGGCAGATTGCTTCTGCCAGGCTTGAAATGTGAGAAACTGCAAATATCCTCAGGTAAGCAGAAATCGATTTTGAGGCGATTTCTCAGAAAATTCATCCTATTGAGTGACATTTTCACAGTAATAATTTTTAATTTCTAAAAATGTTTTTTCCCCAGCTATATATATATATATATATATATATATATATATATATATATATATATATATATATATATATTATTATTATTTTTTTTTTTTCATTTTCTTTATTTCAGAATCAAAAATAATACATTGTGGTTCAAATTCAAAAGAGATTACAGATATGAATGACATTTCAAAATGTACAATAAGTTTAACTGAACTCCACTGTTCCGCAGCTCTAGGCTGCAACACAATAAGTTGTGTCTGAGATTCAAGGCTACAGCTGTAAAGTGGGAGTCCTGATTTCTTGATAAAAATCAACGTAATGCAATTAGTAGAAATGTCATGAAGTAAATACAAATAAGAGTATAACATTTTTAAGGTTGCTCAGGAACAATGCAATAAAAGCATTATGAAAAATATACCCATGGTATTGGTATGTAAGAATAATGATAAGGTAAAATATGTATTGAAAGGGAAGGAGTCTTAAGGGCTCATCGACTCATGTTGAGTGGAAAAAAGTAGTTGTGTTGGGGGTTAAAAGGGGAGATTAGTGAAATCTGTTTTAATGTCTTGTTTCCCAAAGGTTTAATATGTATTGGTAAAAGTTTAAGTTGTCTGTAGTATAGTAGAAATATTGTTCAAGTTGAAGATTAGTCTGGAGTTGTGAGATCCATGTTTCTAATGTGGTTGGTGTGACCTTTTTCCACATCTTGTGAATCAATTGTCAAGCACTGTTTAGGGCTATTTGTAGCAGAGCCGTATGAGCCTTTGAACTTGTCTTGGGCATTAAGTTGAATAGGAAAAGAAGAGGGTCCAGGGTTAAATTACAGTTAAGCCAGGTGTTAATGTAAGAGCAGACATCTGACCAAAAAGACAGTAATCTAAGACATTCCCACCAGATATGGAAGGGAGATCCTTGCATATTACATCCTCACCAGCAACGATCTGAGGCTTCTTTAAAGATGTACTTAAGCTTTTGGGGGTAAGATACCAACGCATTAATAATTTATAGTTGGTTTCAAGGAGGGATGGGGAATGGGCAGATTTGGCAGTGTTAGAATATATTCTGCGCCATTCTTTTGTGGATAATGTGAAGGGTAATTCTCTATGCCAAGAGGTAGTATATGAGGGGAGTTTGGTGTTGTTAAGTGAAGTTAAAATGGAGTAGAGCAATGAAATCCAGTGTCTCGGAGCTCCCTCAGAAAAACATAGCTTCTCGAAGGGGGTTGCTTCACGTATCAACTTAGCTCTACATATCTGAGCCAATCAGTGAAAAAGCCTCTTGCAAAACTTCCCATTCTAGTTCTAGGTATTAATTTAGAGGAGTCCATTAATGTATAAACTGGTAGGAAATGATGGATACTTTGAATATCTTTAGGGGTGTTCGGCAGCCCTTCGGGAAATTCCTGTTTATTGAGGATAGGGGTTAGCGGGATATTTGCTTAATAATTTGGACCAAATATCAAAAGTTTCCTGAAGGATTGGGTAGTGTTTAAGATATTTTGGTCTAAAAGATATGGCTAACCAACAGTAATTTGCTAATTGTGAACTTTGGAGTATATCATGTTCTAGTTTAATCCATAGTTTACACTCCATTTTGTCTAAGGTACACCATTCTAGAATTCTAAGGAGAAATATAGCTGCGCAATAAAGAGACAGGTCGGGAACACTCAATCCACCTAAATGTTTGGTGGTGAGTAAAATTAATCTTGTAATCCTTGTAGGTCTTTTCCTCCATATGTATGCATTCACCACCGCCTGTATCTTTTGAATGTATGATGTTGTAAGGGGTATAGGTACAGTTTGGATTTTGGGGAGTATTCTCATTTTTAAGGCATTCATTATACCCACATACAGAGTGAAGTGCACTCACAGGAACGAACAACTGGCTCAATACCATTGTTAGCCTGTTCTATGGCGATTTACCACCTGGGTGCAACTTTTTAGCCCAATAATGCTTTTCACAGAGTGGAACTTTCTACCCAGCCATGAGATATTCTTACGGGACCATTCTTTAGTTTTTTTCAACAATATTCTGTAACAGGGGGTTGTAATTTAAGTCAAAGAGGTCATTCGGGTTCGCTGCAAGATGGATACCCAGGTATTTGATTAATTGATTTTTGATGGTGTATGGTGTGTTGTTGGACAGTATGCTGATGCCTAAAGGAGGGATACAAAGTGGGAGGAGTTCTGATTTGCTTTCATTAACAGCATAATTAGAAACCATGTTGTAATTTGAGAGGAGGACCTGTACCCCGGAGAGAGAGTGCTTAGGAGTTGTCAAGATCAAAAGTAAATCATCGGCGAAGAGAGACAATTTATATTGTGTGTCAGCTATAGTGAGTCCTTTAATAGAGAGGTCTGTTCTAATTGTTATTGCTAGGATTTCCATGGAAAGGACAAAAAGTAGTGGTGATAGAGGACAGCCTTGCCTGGTACTGTTTGATATAAAAAAGTGATTCAAGAGTATACCATTAACTTTTATAGTAGCAGATGGAGATGTATATAATGAGAAAATCCTATGAATAAATTTGTTTGGTAAGCCGAATTTATATAGGGTTAATTTTAAAAAGGTCCAGTCCAGCCTGTCAAAGACCTTTTCTGTGTCTGTTGACAGGAGGACTGTTGGCGTACATTCTTGAAGAGCATTGGATCAAATGCTGTAATTTGACCGTATTATCTCTGGCTTCTCTCCGGCAAACAAAACCCACCTGTTCAGGATGGACAAGTGAAGGAAGGAGGGGGTTTAATCCATTAGCGAGAATTTTAGCGTAGATTTTTATATCCACATTTAGAAGCGATATAAGGCGAAAATTAGAAGGTTGTGTGGGTGGTTTCCTTGGTTTAGGGATAACTGTTACAGTTGCTCGCAACATAGACGATGAAAAGGAGTGTCCCTCATCGATGTGGTTAAAAACGGACAATCAGTGCGGAGTGCATATGTCTATAAATTTTTTATAATAGGTTTCAGTGAACCCGTCGGGGCCTAGGCTCTTACCTGGTTTTAACGATTTAATGGCGGTTTTGATTTCTTGAGGGGTGATGGGGGAATCTAAGGTATTAGCTTGGTCTAAAGTGAGGGTGGGTGAGAAAATCTTGTTGAGGTATGATTGGCATGTGGTACTGTGGTCTACTGTATTCCTATCGGGGGGAGAGATTATATAGTTTGGTGTAAAAATTTCAGAATTCGTCTGCGATTTAAGTAGAGTCTTCCATTTTGCCCCGGTTAAGGGAGTCTATAGAAAGGACATAGGATAGAGCTTGTTGCGTTTTAAGTGTCCTGGCCAATAACTTCCCTGTGTTATTACCTTCGATTAAGTATCTTTGTTTAAGGTAGTAGGCTTGTTTCTGTGATGTTTCTGAGAGAAGAGTATGTAAGGTCTGTCTCATTTGATTCAGTTGTAGGGAGATTTTGAAGTCGGGTTGAAGCTTATGCAGTCGGTCAATCTGTATGAGTTGTTTAGATAGATCATCATGTCTTTGTCTTTTAGTATTATATGCTTTAATCTTTATGAGTTCACCACGTATAAAGGCTTTATGGGACACCAAAATCATACAGGGGTTAGTATCTGGTTTTACGTTATTTCTGAAAAATTCGGACAAGGTTTTTTGAGTTGTTTAAATACCAGAGGATCTGTTAAGAGGGCGTCATCTAGACACCAGGTGAATGGTTTGATAGGAGCAGCTTGCCACTTGATATTACTCCTTACCGCAGAGTGGTCAGACTTGTGGAATCTACTAAGTGTCCCATAGTAATGTGATCCACTAATATGTAATCTATACGGGTGAAGATGTATTTAGGGTGGGGAAAAAAAGTATAATCCCTTGAGTTTGAATTCATATGTCTCCAGGTATCATGAAGCCTCAGTGTATGTTGTTCCAAATAGTTTTCAGCGAATGTTTAGCTACCTGTGGGTGTGGATTAGAGCTGTCAACCGATGGGTTTAGGGGAACGTTCAAATCCCCTGCTATACTTAGGGAACTTTTCATGAATGCGAGGATTGAGTTAGTGATTGTTATGATAAAAGTGGCTTGATGGGAATTAGGAGCATAAATATTAACTAGAGTAATGGGGCGACCGTATAGTAATCCGCCAATACCAAGATATCTCCCTTCATTGTCACATTGTGAGTCAAGGGCTTGAAAGGGTACTGATTTGTTAATAAGGATGCTAACTCCATTTATTTTCCTGTCAGGATTACTACTGTGGAAGTGGGTTTTATATGTAGATGAAAAGCAAGAGGGGTTCTTTCCCCTAAGGAAATGAGTCTCCTGGAGAAATACAATATCCCTGTGTTTCCTTTTACAGTCCAGGTGTGCTATAGACTTTTTATGAGGCATGTTGAGCCCTTTTGCGTTTTGGGCTATTATATTAAGTGACCCAATTTTTTGAGAAATGTAATGATTTTTGTAATATTATATGAGGTGTAGAGATTATATAGTGAGCATTCCTTATCATTCTACCAAAAGTGTCAATAAAGTGGGTAATGTAAGTATTATAGATTCCTCTGAAATAGAAAAACATGTAGAGACCTTCAATATAAAATCCCTGAGCACAAAAGAAAAACATAAAATAACTACAAATATGCAATACTGAACAAAACAACATTGCTTGTAACAAATGTACTAGATTAGAGAGGGCAATGCCCTATCCTGTCGTTAAACTTTAAGATAACATTTAACAGAGCCCCGCCAAATGCGGGAAGGAGGGGGTATATTACAGTCAGTAAATAGTGATGAGGATAAATTAAATGTCTAAAATCTAGTCATAGACTCACCCAAGAGTAAGATATCTAACAGCTCTCCATGAGGGTGATTATCCAGCTGCTTTCGAAGTCAAGGGATCAGAAGACTTTGTTTTATTTGCTGGTATATGTTGCCATCTTTGTCTCTGTGGCAATGAAGGAGAAGCAGTGATTGGTTTTGTAGATGGTTTGGTTGTGGATAGATGAAGATCCGTTGGATGTTCAAGGTGTAAGCCTATGCAGAATGTTGGTATTTCTGAAGGATCTTTGCATATGAATTTTTGTCCCTGATGGCTTACGGATAAGAAGTATGGGAATCCTCAATGATATAGAATACCTTGACTACATAGCAGCTGGGTTAGAGGGCAAAATTCTCTACGTTGTAGCGTACGTGGTGCTAGGTCTGCAAAATTCTGGATTTTGTGACCATTAAAGGTGAGATGAATCTTGAGGCGAGAAGCTTTCATTATATTTTCTTTTATTTGATAATCTCTGAGTTTGAGGACAATGTCCCTAGGTGGAGCATTGTCTGATGGTCTAGGTCTGAGCGTTCTATGGGCTCGATTGATGACTATTGATATTTCTAGCTCAAAAATCAGGATAGAGGAAAATAATTATTGGAGTAAGTCTTGTATAGCTTCAGGTAGTATGGATTCAGGGACTCCCCTGATTCGCAGATTCTTCCTGCGTTACCTATTCTCAAGATCTTCGAGCTTGTCTTGCATTTGTAAAAGTAATAGGTCTTGACATTGAACATGTCATTGTAAATCTTCCACTTGGGAATCATTTGTCTCAGTATCCTGTTCCAAGGTATCTACCCGATTCCCTATGTCAACAACCTCCTTACGAATTTCTGAGATTTTATCTTTTATACACTGTCTGACTTGGATGAGGAGGTTGTTGAAGTCTTGTTTGGAGGGAAGGGAGTTTAAAAGAGATTTGGAGACTTGGATAGAATCAGTTAAATCTTCCTCATCTGAGGACTGTGTTGGGGTATTGTTGAATGCAGGTTTGTGAACAGGAGTAGATGGTTTTGGCGTATCAGATAGTTTGAAAAAAGCACTTACTGATGGTTTTACATGTGCAGGGGTTTTTGCCTGTTTATCAGGCTGCTTTAATTTTTTTTAGGCGACATGCTGGCGTCTAATTCCACAGTATTTATTTGTGAATGAAATAGAGATCACTGAGTTGACTGTGTGATGCAGCTTAAAGAGTCTATTGTTGCAGAGTTAAAAGCAATCTCAAGTTGTAGGACCTGTAAGTAGTGAAGGTGGATGGCTTGCAATGTCCAAGGCTATTTGAGGCTTTGTAAGGAGTAAAATCTTTATTTAACTTGCAAGAGGATGTTGCCCAAGCTGCAGACATCAGGTATATTTATGGATATATTTTCATAGATTTTACGTTGCAGATCATAAGGGCTATTATGTTAATTTTGTCCCTGGAAAGAGAGAGGATCACCGGCAGTGTAAATTGTATTTAAAAGAGAGGTATAACCAGCTCAAGATTAAATAATCTGGTATAATAAAGATATATGCACTCTGATATGCTGTAATCTTAGTATTTGGAGCGTGCAGATGTGGGTATGGACGTCTTCACCATGACCAGGAGTGATATTTGGTCTATTCCACTTGCGATAGGTGCCAGGAATGTCAGAAGCTAAATCAGGCTAATGGTGAGGTACAGCTTGCAGATCTGGAGAAACTGCTGCACATAGATTTGTTTTGTCTAGACAATTCGGAGTTGTATCTTATGATCTGCCTGGTGAGCGGCAGCAGCGGTCACCGCCGTGAATATGAGGTGCGTGTTGCTGCCTGTATTGGCCCAGCGGCTCAGGGAGAGCGACAACACCAAGGCAGTCAGTGGTTTTAATCTGATACTCTGAGCCTAATAGTTTGTGTTTCAGCAGCAGTTTTCAGTAGCGTAGATTACAGAGAAGTATGGATTCTTCTTGGTGGGAAGGTTGCTTGATCTTACCAGATCGATGTTCGCAGGTAATCTCTCCACTCTCCACAATGTCGGGTCTGCGTTTAGATATATTCAGGCATTAAGCAGTATTAAAGGATGATTCAGGGGAAAGTAGAAACAATAAGAGGGCATATATAATGCTCTATAATTTGCGGGGCTCTGTCAAAAGGACGAAGACAGGACAGGGCTTGCAGAGCTCACTTAATGTGCGGCCATTCCACTCGGTAGCCAGCTCCGCCCCCCCAGATATATTTTTCTACTGGCAACAAGGACAGGCACCAAAGTTGCCTAGCATTGCATGGACCTGCTCTTAATGGGGGTTTTTTCCTGCTAATAATTCTGTGGGACAACTGACCATTTTTCTTCTGTTGTTTGCTTACCTAAGTATGGTTTTTGTATATAGATCCTCTAGTACAGTGTTTCCTAACTCCAGCCCTCAGGACCCTTAACAGGCCACATAATCATTATATATTAACTAGAGCAAAGGTGAAATAATCAGTTCACCCATCAGCTGACAGTTCACCTTTGCTCTAGTTAATATATAATGAATATGTTACCTGTTAAGGGTCCTGAGGAGTGGAGTTGGGAAACAGTGCTCTAGTAGGACAGTTGGCCACATGGTCCAGAAATTTGCCACAGGATCCTTGTACGTTTCTACATTTTCTACTAGTTGAATATGTTTGCGTCAGTGCAAGCAGCTTTTAACGACTCATTGACAGTTCAATATAAAACAAGTGCCAGATGTATATACATATATAGCATGATAAGTAAAAAAGAAAATACAAGCCACTCACTTGTTCTTCCAAATGAACGTGTTTACATCTCCGTTGAGTGTGTTCACATCCTTGTCTGTGATTGTAATGAGAAATTATTATTATTATTATTATTATCATTTATTTGTATAGCGCCGCCAAATTCCGTAGCGCTGGGTACAATGATAGGGGTATACAATGACAAAGATTTGTGATAAAATACAAAACATAACAAAACTAAACAAATCTTGCACAGGAGGAAGAGGGCCCTGCTCCGGAGAGCTCACAGTCTATAGGTTTAGGGTGCAGAGACATAAAGTTGGGGTAGCTTGTTACATCAGTTGTATTTGCAGCAGTGAGTCAGGCAGTTCATGTACATGTATTAGTTTGGTTCGGATGCGGGATGGAGGAGAGATGGTAAGCCTCTCTGAATAGGTGGGTTTTCAAGGATCGTCTGAAGCTATACAAGGTTGGAGACAGTCTAATGGTGCGGGGTAGAGAGTTCCAGAGGACAGGAGCAGCACGTGCAAAGTCTTGAAGGCGGGAGTGGGATGTAGAGATAACAGGAGTGTAGAGACGTAGGTCAGAGGTTGATCGAAGAGGACGGGATGGGGAATATTTCACGATGAGAGAGGAAATATAGTTGGGAGTTAGACTGTTGAGTGCTTTGTAGGTTAGGGCTAATACTTTAAATTGTATTCTGGAGTGTATGGGGAGCCAGTGTAGAGACTGGCAGAGCGGAGCAGCTGATGTAGATCGTCAACTTAGGTGGATGAGTCTAGCAGAAGCATTCATAATAGATTGGAGGGAGGAGAGGCAGTGTTTTGGAAGGCCATTTAAGAGTAGATTGCAATAATCAATGCGTGACAGGATGAGGGAATGAATAAGTATTTTTGTAGTTTTTTGAGTAAGGAAGGGAAATGTTGTGTAGGTGTGAAAAGCAGGATTTGGTAAGCGTTTGTATATGTGGGTTGAATGTGAGTTCTGAGTCTAGTGTGACCCCAAGGCAGCGGACCTGGGGTGAAGTGTTGAGAATAGAGTCTCCAACCATCAGAGAAATGTCAGGTGTCGGATGTCTCGAAGAGGGGGGGATAAGAAGCAGCTCAGTTTTGGACAGATTGAGTTGCAGGTAGTGTGAAGACATCCAAGAGAAAATTGCAGAGAGGCAGTCAGAAATCTGGTTGAGTAAAGAGGGAGAGATATCAGGAGAGGAAATATAGATTTGGGTATCATCAGCATATAGGTGGTACTGGAATCCAAAGGAGGCTATAAGTTTTCCAAGGCAGGATGTATAAAGAGAGAAAAGCAAGGGACCCAAGACAGAGCCTTGCGGTACTCCAACTGAGAGAGGCATAGGATCACAAGATATGTTGTTAAAGGAAACTGAAAACGAGCGGTTTGAAAGATATGATGCAAACCAGGAGAGGGCTGTGTCTCGGATGCCAAATGAATGTAGTATTTTTAGGAGGAGAGGATGGTCAACTGTGTCAAAAGCTGCGGACAGGTCAAGAAGAATTAGTAAGGAGTAATGGCCTTTTGCTTTAGCTGATAACAGGTCATTTGTTACTTTAGCAAGAGCGGTTTCTGTTGAGTGTTTAGGGCGGAAACCAGATTGTAGTGGATCAAGTAAGGAGTTAGTTGTGAGAAATTGAGTTAGCCGATTATAGAATAGTCGTTCCAATAATTTTGAAGCAAAGGGAAGTAAGGAGACCGGTCGATAGTTAGAAGGTGTGGAGGGGTCAAGCGAGGACTTTTTTAGGATTGGTATGATTGACGCATGCTTGAATGTGTCAGGAAATGTGCCAGCAGTGAGAGATTGGTTAAAGAGATGAGTTAGGGTAGGGGTTAGTGAAGCAGAGAGAGAGGGAATAAGTCATGAAGGAATAGGGTCAAGTGGGCAGGTTGTGAGATGAGCCAAGGATAGGAGTGCAGAGACTTCTTCCTCTGTTACAGGAGGGAAGTAGCATAGATTTTTGTTAATAGAAGGGGTGGGTAGGATCGCTGGGTTTGCGGGGTGCGAGGTGCAGATCTCTTTTCTAATGGTGTCAATTTTATTTTTGAAGTGATCAGCAATAATTTAAGCAGTGAGGTTGGTAGTGGGCGGGGGGGGGGGGGGGGGGCAGGCGGACGTAGAAGGGAGTTAAAGGTTCAGAACAGTTTTCTGGGGTTGGATGCATGAGATGACACAAGGGAGGAGAAATAGACTTGTTTGGCCAGGCTGAGCGCAGAGTTGTAGGACTTAAGGGTGAATTTATAATGTTGGAAATCAGCAAAGGTGCGTGATTTCCTCCACTGCCGTTCAGCGGCCCGTGAGCATCGCTGAAGATATCTGGTCTGTTTAGTGTGCCACGGTTGCTGTCGAGTGATTGATGTACGTTGAAGAGTGGAGGGTGCAGTTTTGTCAAGTGTTGATTTTAGTGCCGAATTATACTGTAGAGTTACGAGGTTTGGACAAGAGAGGGATGAAATGTCAGAGTGCAGAGGACTCAGTTGAGTGGAAAAGTCTGTGAGATCCAAGTCATTTAAATTCCTGTGAGGTAGCAGTTTTTTGGGGGCTTGCAAATATGTAGCAGTTAGAGTAAGAGAGAAAGGTAATAGATGGTGGTCAGAGAGAGGAAAGGGGAAGTTAAGAGAGTTGGAAACAGCACAGAGATTTGTGAAGACCAGGTCTATGGAGTTGCCTTCACAGTGTGTTGGAGATGTTGTCCACTGGGACAGGCCTAAAGAGGTGGTAAGGGGTAGAAGTTTAGAGGCAGCAGGCATGTTAGGCTTATCAAGGGGTATGTTGAAGTCCCCTAAGATGAGAGAAGGGACATTAGAAGAGAGAAAATGTGGAAGCCAAGCTTCAAAGTGGTCCAGAAATTGTGATGCTGGGCCAGGGGGCTGATAGATAATTGCAACACGAAGAGCTATAGGGGAGAAGAGGCGGATAGCGTGAACTTCAAAAGATGAGAAGGAAAGAGAGGGGGGTGAAGGAATGCAGTGGAAGGTACTGTGTGGAGACAGGAGAATTCCTACTCCTCCTCCTTGTTTGTCTCCAGGCCTGGGAGTGTGACTGAAGTGCAGGCCGCCATAGGACAGAGAGGCTACAGCAGTTGTGTTAGAGGAGGAAAGCCAAGTTTCAGTGAGGGCTAACAGGTTAAGTGAACGTGAAATAAATAGGTTGTGAATAGATGTAAGCTTATTGCATACTGAGCGTGCATTCCAAAGGGCACACGAGAATTGGGGTGTACTAATAGAGGTGCAGTTAATGAGGTTTAGAGGGTTACGTGTGCAAGGTGTATGAGGTGTCATTTGGGGAGAAATATCTGGTTGCTGATAGTCGCTGGGGATATCAAGTGATAAGGGAAAGCCACGTGGGTTGTTTGATGCGGAATCCAGCAAAACACATAGATACCCAGACTGGCTCAATCCCTTAACGATAATACTCCAATCTCTTTCCTATGGCATGGAGAGTCCACAATTTCATTCTAATTACTAGTGGGAATTCACTTCCTGGACAGCAGGAGGAGGCAAAGAGCACCCCAACAGAGCTGTTTTAAGTGTCACTTTCCTTACCCATAATCCCCAGTCATTCTCTTTGCCTCTGTCAAGGGAGGATGTCCAAAGATGGTGTCTGAAGATATTTAATCCTTTAATGGGTACTTTTCTCTGCAAGCAAGGATTGGGGCTATGCTGTGTCCATGTCAATCTCTTTAGTAAGAGTAATGGTGGCTTTTAGCAGTTAGAAGACGGCGAGGTAGTCCTTGCTTAACTTCTAACATCTGTGCTACCCTTATATAGAAAACCAGGGTTGGTTACTCTGTTTTTTCTACAGGTCAATGTCAGAGGTGGATTACTCTGTCACACCAAAGAAGCTGTTCCTGTCCGACAGCTGGATCCACAGCTAAGTGCATTTCCCTTCTAGGTTAGAAGGTTATAGCACTATGGAGGTCTATCCTCAGTGGATTTTTTTCTTAAAATTATCTCTGATGGGGTATATAATAATGGGACTTTACTATCTCTCACCTAGATCACAAGTTTTGTGCTATAGAGGGTGTGAAACAAACGCAACAAAAGTTGCGTTATTTCACCCTCCATAGCGCTGCCATTACAAGTATTAATTATTATTATTTAGTTTATTTAATTGGTTTAATTGCTAGTTTTTTAATTTTAGTATAATAGTTATGTTAGGTTAATTGTTAGTTTAACCCCTTAGTGACCAGAGCACTTTTCCATTTTCTGTCCGTTTGGGACCAAGGCTATTTTTACATTTTTGCGGTGTTTGTGTTTAGCTGTAATTTTCCTCTTACTCATTTACTGTACCCACACATATTATATACCGTTTTTCTCGCCACTAAATGGACTTTCTAAAGATACCATTATTTTCATCATATCTTATAATTTACTATAAAAAAAAATATAAAATATGAGGAAAAATTGAAAAAAACACACTTTTTCTAACTTTGACCCCCAAAATCTGTTACATATCTACAACCACCAAAAAACACCCATGCTAAATAGTTTCTAAATTTTGTCCTGAGTTTAGAAATACCCAATTTTTACATGTTCTTTGCTTTTTGTGCAAGTTATAGGGCCATAAATACAAGTAGCACTTTGCTATTTCCAAACCACTTTTTTCCAAAATTAGCGCTAGTTACATTAGAACACTAATATCTTTCAGGAATCCCTGAATATCCCTTGACATGTATATATTTTTTTTTTAGTAGACATCCCAAAGTATTGATCTAGGACAATTTTGGTATATTTCATACCACCATTTCACCGCCAAATGCGATCAAATACAAAAAATCGTTCACTTTTTCACAAATTTTTTCACAAACTTTTGGTTTCTCACTGAAATTATTTACAAACAACTTGTGCAATTATGGCATAAATGGTTGTAAATTCTTCTCTGGGATCCCCTTTGTTCAGAAATAGCAGACATATATGGCTTTGGCGTTGCTTTTTGGTAATTAGAAGGCCGCTAAATGCCACTGCGCACCACAAGTGTATTATGCCCAGCAGTTAAGGGGTTAATTAGGGAGCTTTTAGGGAGCTTGTAGGGTTAATTTTAGCTTTAGTGTAGTATAGTAGACAACCCCAAGTATTGATCTAGGCACATTTTGGTATATTTCATGCCACCATTTCACCGCCAAATGCGATCAAATTGAAAAAAAAGTTAAATTTTTCACAATTTTAGGTTTCTCACTGAAATAATTTACAAACAGCTTGTGCAATTATGGCACAAATGGTTGTAAATACTTGTCTGGGATCCCCTTTGTTCAGAAATAGCAGACATATATGACTTTGGCGTTGCTTTCTGGTAATTAGAAGGCCGCTAAATCCTGCTGCGCCTCACACGTGTATTCTGGCTAGCAGTGAAGGGGTTAATTAGGGAGTTTGTAGGGAGCTTGCAGGATTAATTTTAGCTTTAGTGTAGAGATCAGCCTCCCACCTGACACATCCCACCCCCTGATCCCTCCCAAACAGCTCCCTTCCCTCCCCCACCCCACAATTGTCCCCGCCATCTTAAGTACTGGCAGAAAGTCTGCCAGTACTAAAATAAAAGGGTTTTTTAAAAAATAAATATTTTTTTTTTAGCATATTTACATATGCTAGGGTGTAGGATCCCCCCCTTAGCCCCCAACCTCCCTGATCCCCCCCAAAACCGCTCTCTGACCATCCCCTCCGCCTCATTGGGGGCCATCTTGGGTACTGGCAGCTGTCGGCCAGTACCCAGTTTGCAAAAAAAAAGGGCTTTTTTTATATTTATTTGTCTTTTTTCTGTAGTGTAGCTTCCCCCCCCACACAGACAAACCCCCACCACCTTGCTGATCTTTTTTTTTTTTAAAAAATATTAGGGCATTTAAACATTTTTACTAACTCATTTTCTGTAGTGTAGCGGTTCCCACCCGCTCCCTCCCCGTGCACGCGCCCGCCCCCGCCCTCCCGTGCGCGCCCCCCGCTCATCCCCGCCCACGATCCCGCCCCCCCTGCACATAACCAGGGCCATCGATGGCCGCCACCCGCCTCCCGGTCCGGCTCCCACCCACCAACGCCGGGAACCACCGATCTCCGGTGCAGAGAGGGCCACAGAGTGGCTCTCTCTGCACCGGATGGCTTAAAAAAGTTATTGCAGGATGCCTCCATATCGAGGCATCACTGCAATAACCGGAAAGCAGCTGGAAGCGAGCAGGATCGCTTCCAGCTGCTTTCCAAACCGAGGACGTGCAGGGTACGTTCTCAGGCATTAACTGCCTTTTTTTTGAGGACGTACCCTGCACGTCCTCGGTCGTTAAGGGGTTAAACTTAGGTTTTTTTAATTTCACTGGTAAGTTTTTATTTATTTTAAGATAGGGATATTGTAATTTTAATTTGAAGTTAGGGGGTTGTTTGGTTTA
Source organism: Bombina bombina (assembly GCF_027579735.1). NCBI lineage: Eukaryota > Metazoa > Chordata > Amphibia > Anura > Bombinatoridae > Bombina > Bombina bombina. Next base: position 261,387,733 of record NC_069502.1, read on the forward strand.
GGGGTTAATAGTTTAACTAAGTTTTTTACGATGTGGGGGGCTGGCGGTTTAGGGGTTAATAGGTTTAATTAATGGCTGTGATGTGAGAGGCCAGAGTTTTAGGGGTTAATAACTTTATTTAGTGGTGGCGATGTTGGGGACCGGCAGAATAGGGGTTAATATCTTTATTATAGTGTCGGTGATGTTGAGGTGCAGGGGAATAGGGGTTAATAACTTTATTATAGTGGTGACAATGTCGGGGTGTGGCGGAATAGGGGTTAATAAATTTTATTAGTGGCGGCGATGTTGGAAGCAACAGATTAGGGGTTAATAAATGTAATATAGTGTTTGCGATACAGGAGGGCGGCGGAATAGGGGTTAATAGGTAGTTTATGGGTGTTGGTGTACTTTGTAACATGTTAGTTATGAGTTTTGTGCAACAGTTTTGTTGCGCAAAACTGATAACTACTGGTCTCAGATGGCAGAACGGATTGTGTCGGTATAGGCTGGAACGCAAGCATTTTAGCCTCACCACACAACCTGTATTACCGGCGCTATGGAAATCCCACTCAAAAACGTAATTTTTTTGAGTGCGGGATTGACGTTGCGTTACAAGCAAAAATGCTTGCGGTATAGCTATACCGACAAGACTCGTAATGGCTGCGTTACGGTTTTAACGCTGAAAAATTGCCATTTCAGCGTAAAAAAACGTAATGCAAAACTCGTAATCTAGATGTATGTGAGAAATCTATATTTAATATGGACAGCTTGGGGGCACTGCAACTGCTTAGGGGTTAAAAATCTGTTATTCCATGTAACTGCAGCTTCAGTTACTTCAGTAAATGGGCAGGCTTGAGTGTGGAATAGAAACCTTTATATGCCCTAGGCTTGAGAGTGGTGTAGGAGACCATGTCCTCTTTTATTTATAATGTTTATTAAGGACTCGGCTCTGAAGGTTTTTATTATTAGACACCGGTGTACTTTGCGCTCTCTTTCCTGTGGCGCAACTTAATTTTTATTTTTTTGCTGTCATGTGATCCTTAAGTGCAGACGCAGTGTGTTAATTATAGCAGACTTGCTTACATATGGCCATGCTGATATTTAGGTGCCGGTGTGTAACGGCATGTTTTTCTAGTCTTCTTTTACTGGAGTCAGAGTCTAAAGTTTATCATAGTTGAAAACGGATACTTCCGTTTCTCGCCGGTCACCAAGATCGTAAGTCCTCAGCTGTGTTGAGGTCTTTAGGTGCCGGTAGAGGTTATATTAAAATAATTCTAATTAATTTTATATATATATTAATTATATATATTTCTTCCAAATTTAAATTTTGTTTGTTTAATTTAGAAGAGCAATTTAAGTTGGGACAATTCTTATGTTATGATTACTGACATTTTTCTTGTCCTTGTCTTTTGATATGCTTTTTGCTTTTCCTCTGGGCAATTTTGCTCCACTTTTTAAACTATATGTTTTTGTCTAACTAGAATACCCTCTCAGAGCCGTCTATCTTTAAAGATATATGTTGTCCATTCTATGCCTCAGCTTTTCCCGCTAACGTCCCAAGTTTTAGCAGTCACATACAGTGCCCTGCGGTTCCTCTCAACCAGTTCCTGGGGGTGTATTTTTCCAAGGGATGTTGCTGCGCAAACTATCTTCTGCAGCCTTTCCTGTTGCTGGTAATAAAAGGAGGAAATCTAATAATATTTTTCTTGCAAGAGATCTGACTCCGCTATGTTTGTGTCAGTCAGTCTCTCTCAGTTCTCTGATGAAGATTAGTCTTCAGTGGCTTCTGATGGCAAGATCTCTGATTCTGAGTCTGCTGTGGCTAGTACTGCAGACCCAGAAGAGGCTAATCTTAGATTTAAGCTGGAACAGCTCTGATTACTATTCAAGGAGGTTCTTGCTACCTTGGAGGACTCTGACTCCTCTGTCGCTGAGACTCCAAAGTAGTCTATTAAGCTTAACAGCATGTTTGATATAAAATCTTCAGCTGTAGTAATAATTCCAGTTCCAGGTTGTATGTTTGACATTGTAGCTCAGGAATGTTTCCTGCTGCTGATACTGTTTGTGACTTGTGGAGCTCTGTAACTAAGGTAGAGGGTACTATCTCCATTCTAACCAAAAGCAATACTATCCCGCTCGAGGATAGTGCTTCTTCAAGGATCCTATGGTTAAAAAGCTGGAAGCCTTAAGAAAGATTTACATTCATCAAGGTTTTCTATGGCTACGTTTTGCTATATTTGCAGGTGCGCATCTTACTGGTGCATCTACTTGTCTGATCTTATTTCAGAGGAGACTACTTTAGAGGAGATCCAAGATAGGATCAAGGTTCTTAGACTGGCTATTTCTTTTATCTGTGAGGCCAGCATGCTAATGATTAGGCTGGGAGGCAAAGTTTCGAGCTTAGCGGTTCTAGCTCGCAGAGCTCTAGAGCTAAAGTCTTGGCAGATGTTACACCCAATTTCAATCTTCTGTCCTCTGTCCTTATCCTTTAAGGGCAAGACTTTATTTGGACCTGGTCTGGCCACAATCATTTCCAAAAATACTGCGGGAAAGGGATTTCCTTCTTCAGGACAGGAAGGGTAGACCTGAGGGTCGACAGAATCAAATTTTCGTTCCTTTAGTAACTTCAAGGGACAAAGGTCTTCTTTTTCCTCTTCCAAGCGGGAGCAATCCAGGACTTCAGGGAGATCCGGTCAACCTTGAAATATAGGTAGGTCATCCTAAAATCCTTCCTCTGAATTTAAGTCAGCATGAAGGGGCCACCCCCGATCCAATCATAGATCAACTAGGGGGCAGGTTTTCCTTCTTTCCACAGGCTTGGATTCCAGATGTCCCAGATCCTTGGGCTGTGGAAGTAGTTTCCCAGGGATACAGGATAAGATTCAAGTCTTGCCCCCTCAGGGGCATATTTATACTGTTAAGGTTATCTGCAAATCAGGTGAAGAGAGAGTCCTTCTTAAACTGCCTAGATTACCTATTTTCTCTGGGAGTGATTATTCCAGTTCCTGTAGCGGAACAGGTTCTAGGATTCTATTCAAACCTTTTTGTGATTCCCAAGAAATATGGAACTTTCTGACCCATATTGGACCTCAAGTGTTTCAACAAATTTCTCTAGGTTCCGCCTTCAAAATAGAGACTATTCGTTCCATTCTACTTTTGGTTCAGGAGGGTCAGTTCATGACTACCATAGACCTGAAGGATGAGTATCTTCATGTTCCCATTCACAGGGAACATCACTAATTCCTGCGGTTTGCCTTTCTAGTCAAACACTTCTAGTTTGTAGCACTTCCCTTTGGACTTGGTACTGTTCCTCAAATCTTTACAAAGGTTTTATGGGCCCTTTTGCCGATGGTCAGATCTCAGGGAATAGCGGTGGCACCATTCCTGGACGACATTTTGGTTCAGGCACCATATTTTCAGTTAGCAAGATCTCTTACAGAGGTGTGCTTTTTGGGAATCTCTGTTCATGCAGATTTTACTGATGGATGTCAGAAAATCTATCATTCTTGCTTCTGTCTTTTTCTTCAGTCCTCTAATCGTCCATCAGTGGCTCTGTGTATGGAAGTGATTGGTCTAATGGTTGCTTCCTTGGACATTATTCCTTTCGTTCGTTTCCATCTGAAACATTTATAGTTTTGCATGCTCAGAGGCCACTCAGATCTTTCTCAGAGGATAGTTCTAGTCTCCCTAAGAGAGACTCTCTATCTTGGTGGATTTCTCAGGACCATCTTTTTTAGGGTTTATGCTTCCTGAGATCGTCTCGGCAGTTTGTGTCCACAGATGTCAGCCTGTCAGGCTGGGGTTCTTTAAAGTCTCAGGGTCTTTAGACTTAAGAGAGTCTTCAATCCCAATATCCATTTTAGTTTTTAACGCAAGTTTCACTGTTCTATCTAATTGGCCTCAACTAGGTTCGGTCCGTTTTATCTGATTTCAGTCAGACTTCTTCTCTCGTGGCATATGTTATCCACCAGAGATGATCTCGGAGTTTCTTAGCCATAAAGGAAGTGACTTGCATTCTTTAGTGGGCGGAGTCTCATGATTGTCTCCTTTCTGCTATCCCCATCCCAGGGGTGGTCAACTGGGACAGACAGACTTTTTATCGGGGGAGTGGGCTCTCCATCTGGAAATATTGTCAATGATATCCCTCAATTGGATGGTTATGAAGTTGGATCTGATGGCGTCTCATTTAAATGCCAAGCTTCCAAGGTACGGATGTCAAGGATACTGACAATGCTCTATTATCTGAGAAAGGTAAGGATCTGTAGACAGAATAGGAATAGAAAGATCACAACTGCGGATTGTTCTTAAATGAACTATTTGTTCCTAAACAACATATCTAATCTGATAACCAGTTATAGGAGTGTTAGGTATCTCAGTATAATAATACTTGTTAAGGTTAAGATGTGCGGGGAGATAGTCAAGTAGTAACCACTACTGAGTTTACTATTCAATTTAAGGACTGTCCGTTTTGCCTGCATTTATGGTTAGCAACAACCCTAGGATCTTATACCATTTGCTGAAATGGGGCAAAACACAGTCCTAGTTAATGCATTAAGCTGGAATAAAACAAGGTTAAGCTTATGGAAAGTTTCAGGTACCAGTTAGCAGCATTAAAAAGTCTGTAGCGGCTAAGCAGAGAGAAGAGCTGCTGGAATTGCCTCCTCCTGATTGGCAAGAGAGAGAGAGCGTGCAGCTAAGAGCGCGTGTCCTGAATATTGCTTCTGCAGGGAATGAGTGGTAAAGAGTGGAAGCTCGGCTTCTCAGCGGTTTGGCACGAGGAGAATAGTAGCAAACAGGAAGGAGTCAGTGAGTAGCTGAATACTCACGGAACTTGTTTCCTAGAAGAAAATTGACTGTAGGTCAGACAGAGTCTAAGTAGGTAAACTCTGAGATCGATGTGCAGGCTGGTAACAAAGTATCAGCGGCTGGCTCAGGTTAGGAAATACTAAGCATTGTAGCACAGGAAGAGGATGGTGTATGGAACGCCATTCGTCTCCAGGTCTTATCATTATTAAATTGTAAGCACCTCTGAGATCTAACTTTGTGAGAAACTTAGCATCCTGAAGTCTCTCTATGAGTTCAGGAATAAACAGGAGAGGGTAATCAACTATGGGCCTTAATGAGTCATCTTTTTTTCTGACAAAAAAATATACCTGCACCTGCGGGAGAGCTAGAAGATCTTATGAAACATTTTCTTAAATTGACATTTAAATAAGTTTTTAAGTGTTCTAATTCTGGTTCGGATAATGGGAAAATATGACCACAAGGGATTTTAGAACCTGGTAACAATTCAATGGGGCAATCATACTTGCGGTGAGGAGGCAAAGCTTCAGCGTCTGTTTTATAAAAAACATCCCTAAAGTCTGAATACTCAGGGGGGTATTTTAAACTCTAGGGTTTGTAAAATAGAGAGGAATGGAAAACAGGTATCCTTACAGTAATTTGATACTAAATTAATTTCACCTTTTCTCCAGTCTATAGTTTGGTTGTGTGATTTAAGCCAAGATACACCCAATATAATGGGAAATATGGGAGATGGAATTACATCAAAATTGAGGAATTCAGTATGGTTAGGAGCTGTGGTTATCATTAATGGTATCGTCTAAAATCTTACTGGCCCAATAGAAATTTCCTTTCGATCAATGACACACAATGAGTCAGGGTTAATTTTCTTTTCAAGTGGTATTTTAATAGTATGTGCATAACTCATATCGATATAATTGCCTGAGGCCCTTGAATCTATAATAGCTTCACTGTTAACCCGCTGGGTGTCCCACTGTAGGGAAATAGGAAGAGAACAGTGATTATGTATATTAGTCAAAGTACTTAATAATTCAGAATTAATGTATTTCTTACGCTTCTTCTGTCTCTGAAGCATAGGGTAGTCTTTGACTATGAGGTCCAAAGAAGCATAGTACATACATAGGTTATTCAACCTCCTTCTCAGCCTCTCTTGGGTATTGAGCGGTCACCGGATGATGCCTAGATCCATGGGTTCTTCCATAGAAGGGGTTGTACTGGTTGAGGTTCCTTTATAGGTTTGTGTTTTCTTAACTGGGCTTTCGTAAGTGTACTTCTCCAAACATCTTTCACAAAGACGTCGGTCTAAAGTAATACTAAGAGATATAAGTGACTCTAGTGTTTCAGGGAGATCACATCTTGCAAGTTCATCCTTGAGGGAGTCGCATAACCCGAGGCGGATCTGGTTACGCAAGGGCAATTCATTCCAGCCACTGTCCTTTGCCCATTTCTTGAAGTCAGTGATGTACTCTTCCATGGGCCTCTTAAGCTGTTTCAGGGCCCTCATAGCATTTTTGGCTGTGAGTTGTTTGTAGGGGTCCTTGTACAACTGGGACATGGCTGTTAAGAAAGCATCTAAAGATTTTAAGATTTTGTCGTTAGATTCAAAATAAGAGTTGGCCCAGGTACGTGGCTCCCCCCTGAGGTAAGAGATCACGGTCATAACTTTGATTCACTCACTGGGATATGTTTTTGGCCTAAGGGCGAACAATAGGAGACATGCGTTCTTAAACTCCCTATACTGGGACCTATCTCCAGAAAACATGTCAGGGGGACTAACCTGAGGTTCAGATAAATGTTCTGCAACATATGTTTTAGATTCATGCATGGAATTAATGTAAGCTCTAAGGTTAACATTAACCTGTTGTAACTCCTTAAATGCCTGATTGAGCAAATCCACTCGTTGAGTTAAGTTTTGCATATGTTGTACCAAATCAGCTGGATCCATAGTTCAGGCTTAGTATTGTGTCAAGGATACTGACAATGCTATATTATCTGAGAGAGGTAAGGATCTGTAGACAGAATAGGAATAGAAAAATCACAACTGCGGATTGTTCTTAAATTAACTATTTGTTCCTAAACAACATATCTAATCTGTTAAGCAGTTATATGAGTGTTAGGTATCTTAGTATAATAATAGTTGTTAAAGGTTAAGATGTGCGGGGAGATAGTCAAGTATTAACCACTACTGAGTTTACTATTCAATTTAAGGACTGTCCGTTTTGCCCCTATTTATGGTTAGCAACAACCCCAGGATCTTATACCATTTGCTGAAATTGGGCAAAACACAGTCCTAGTTATTTATTCACTGCTATGACTAACTTGTATGAGGACGCTAATACCCAGTTATATGCAGAAACACGCTTACGTCAGCTAAAACAGGGCAAACGTACTGTTTGTTGAAGAGTACACAACTGATTTTCAGATGTGGGCCACTGACTCTCAGTGGAATGAGATTAGTCTCAAGAATCAGTTCCGTCTGGGATTGTCTGAAACTTTAAAAGATGAACTCTCACAAGTGGAATTCCCTGAAACTTTACACTCACTCATAAAGCTGAGTACAACTTTGGATCGTAGACTACGGGAAAGGCGAGCTGAGAAAGCAACCTCTGAAACACCAGTAAGACGCCCTTTTGTATCCCACTCTGAAAAGCCTTCCACCAGCTCTACTCCCATGGAGATAGGCACAATAAAAGGACCACTAACGCAGGAAGAAAAAACAAGGAGAAGATTAGGAAATCTTTGCTTGTACTGTGCCCATAAGGAACACTCCGTCTCAACATGTCCTTTGTTAGCCAAGCAAAAAAGGGGTAAGCCACACAATATACTAAATCTCCATAGTTTGGTAAATTTAACACACATGTTAATCCCTCTCTCTTTACAGTGGGACCAGAAAAATATACAAACTAAAGGTCTGATTGACTCAGGAGCTTCTGAGAATTATATAGATGCAAGTTATGTTGAAAACAATAAAATCCCACTAGTGTGTAAGCATAACCCTGTGTTTGTTAAATTAATTGACGGGAGACTGATACAGAAAGGGCCCATAACACATCAGACTATACCCATACTGATAACCACAGACTCAGGACATTTGGAATATTTAACTTTTGACGTTTTACCCAACTCAATATACCCTATCATACTGGGGTATACTTGGTTGGTCAAACATAAACCCACAATAGACTGGGCAAAACACACAACCACCTTCAACTCACCTTACTGTCAAAAACATGCTATCCACATTGCACAATTTCACTAACAGCAAATAGCATACCTAGGCCTTACTAGGATTTGGCTGAGGTTTTTGATATGAAGGAGGCTGAAAACTTACCTCCACACAGAACATTCGATTGCCCAATAGATATCATACCAGGATCTCAAATCCCACATGGGAAAATGTATCCATTGTCTCAAACAGAATTAACCTATCTAAGATCTTACTTAGATGAAAACCTTAAGAAAGGGTTTATTTTTCATTCCACTTCACCTGCAGCTGCAGGTATGTTTCTGGTAAAAAACAAAGATGGGACATTGCGCCCTATTATAGATTATAGAGCTCTTAATGCCATCACAATAAAAAATTTGATACCCTTTACCACTAATCCCTGAGCTGCTAGAACGTCTTAATGATGCAACAATTTACACCAAGTTGGATACAAGATACAGACTCTTCCAATATAACGTAATGCCTTTCGGTCTTAGAAACGCCCCCACAACGTTTCAATTTTTTATAAACGAAATATTCCATGATCTGATAGACATCTGCGTTATAACATATCTTGATGATATTTTAATTTATTCCAAAGACCAAGCCCAACATGAAAAGCATGTACGATGGGTATTGATCAGATTAAAAGAGCACAAACTATTTGCTAAACAAGAAAAATGCAGTTTTCATGTAAACCGCATAAAATTCCTTGGATACATAATAACACCAAATAAGATAGAAATGGACCCCGAAAAGATAACAGCAATACTTAAGTGGCCCATACCCACTACAATAAAATCCGTACAACACTTTATCAGATTTGCAAATTTCTACAGGAAATTTATAAAGAATTTCCTCAATTGTGAAGCCTTTAACGCAGTTAACAGGTAATACACATAAATTCAAATGGACAGAAGAAGCTCAAAGAGCCTTTACCACGTTAAAACAGTGCTTTACAACAGCACCTGTTTTACGAATGCCAGATTATAACTCAAAATTCATTGTAGAAGTTGATGCTTCAAACACAGGAATAGGAGCTATATTATCCCAAGTAGACAATGAAACCTCTGACTGTCATCCAATAGAATTTTACTCCAGAGCATTGACTTCAGCAGAAAATAACTACAGTGTTGGTGATAAGGAGTTATTGGCTATAAAATGCTCACTTGAACACTGGAGGCATCTGTTAGAAGGCTCAAAGGAAGCCTTCATAATCTACACAGATCATAAGAATTTGGAGTACATCAAGAAGAGTAAGACTCTAACAGCTCGCCAAGTCAGATGGTCGTTATTTTTTGATCGTTTTAACTTCTACATTACTTATAGACCAGGACACCAGAACACTAAAGCTGATGCTCTATCCCGCCAATTTGATTTAACTCCTGAACAAGAGATCATAGAATCCACTATTCCAGTTGAGAAAATTGTGGGAAACCTCACCACATTAGAGGAAGAAGTACTAGAGGCATTGAAGACTGAAGTAAAACCACCAAAATCCTGTTACAAAGATCCTAACACTGGTCTATTATATCACAAAGAAAAATTGTACATACCTGAACAGTTAAGGAGAGTTGTTCTTAAACATACCCATGACAGCCCGATGTCCGGGCATATGGGAATACAAAAAACTATAGACTTAACCAGAAGGAACTTCTGGTGGCCTCAATTAGAACAATACATTCAAAGCTACATCACAACCTGTGATACTTGTGCCCGCAACAAATTAGAACACAAAAAACCAGTAGGATTACTCATGCCTCTGCCCATTCCTGATAAGCCTTGGTCCACCATAGCATTGGATTTTATAGTGGATTTACCTATGTCACAACAATGTAACACCATACTTGTTATTGTAGATCATTTAACCAGGTTGGCACATTTCATACCACTTAAAGGACTACTGACTGCCAAAACCACTGCTAAAGTTTTTTTATAGATTCTGTATTTCGCCTACACGGTTTACCTACTAACATAATTACAGATAGAGGTACACAGTTTACCTCCTCCTTTTGGAGAGCTATTTGTAAGACATTATGTATCAATTCTAGATATTCTACAGCTTTCCTCCCTCAAACAAATGGTTTAACCGAAAGGTTAAACCAGACCTTAGAGCAATATTTAAGGTGTTACATCACATATTTGCAGGATGACTGGGAGTCATATCTCCCCATGGCAGAATTCTCTTATAATAACTCAAAATCAACATCCATAAAAATGTCACCATTCTATGCCACATATGGTTATCATCCAAACACCATATCACTGACTACTATTAATAGCAATTCACCCAGTGCCTCAGAATATGCCTTACAATTACAAACAAGAATGGATTTACTTAAATCCCATCTAGCTGAAGCCAAAGAACACCAAAAACAATATTATGATTCAAAACACAGCTCAAGCCCTAATTTTAAGATAGGGGATAGGGTATTACTTTCCACTAAACACCTCAAATTACACTTACCAAGTAAAAAATTGGCTAACCAATTTATAGGGCCATTCATAATCAATAAAATAGTTAATGCTAATGCTGTTGGATTGAACTTACCCAAAGATTATAAGATACATACAACATTTCATGTATCATTATTAAAGCCCTATCAATCTGATGAGCAAAGATGTAATTTGAATACTCCTCCTCCTATACTTATTGATGATCAAGAACAGTATGAAGTCCAAGATGTGCTAGACTCCAGAATCAATCGTAATGAATTGGAGTATTTAATTAGATGGAAGGGTTACGGGCCTGAGGAGGACTCTTGGCAGCTACATACCGATGTCCATGCCCCCCGTCTACTCAGGAAATTTCACTCTCGGAATCCTTCCAAACCTGATAGGGAATCCCCTGGGGTTATTCCTTGAGGAGGGGGATCTGTGATATACCTTTAAGGTATATCCCCGCCCATGTTAACCACTATCCTATTTAAGCAGCTCAATCACACACTTTCCCTGCCTGAAAATTGAAGCAGTTTCCTATGCTTGTGGAAATACCTTTTCATTTCTTCAGGTCTTTAGTGATTTTTTACTGAGCCGGTTGCTCTCTCCTTTTGCTCACAATTTTCACTTAATACCTAAGTTTCTCCCAAGAACTACTTCTCAATCAAACTACCTGCTAAATTTTCTGTGTAACCATCATCCGGTTACCCTATTCGGATCACTCCTCTCCACTTCAGGACGGATCTTCATCCTCCGGCGTTCCGGAAGTCAGGCACACTCACACCGGTCTTCATACCGAGCGGTACAGTATCCTTCAAGGGAATTCATCAGCTCAAGGTACTGCACAATGAAACTATATGACTGTTGTATATTTATGTCTCCACTTCAACCTCTGCACATTGAATGTAATAAGAGTCCGTAATCTTACTCTGCTAAAATTGCAAACCGCACTATAGCTTGGATCCTTACTCTTAAGCAAACTTAGCTATTTTTGCAATCTCTCCTTTCTGGCGATCTTAGCTACAAATTGTGGTAATGTTACTCAAACTAGAGGATTATTACTGCTACTCAAAATAGCATATGAAGTGTTGGATGTATGTTCTATGTATATATTTTAGTGAGAATGTATGTGTGAGTATGTGAAGAATCAACCTATCATTCTAAAGGAATCACTCTCAGCTGAATATTGGGATTTAGTCTTACTGAACTTTCACATTAAGTTGGATATAAGCTTGGATCAGTTTAAACCCATTACCTGCTGAAGCTGTTCTGGGTTTATCTCTACCCCTTATCATCATTTTGGATCTGATATATATTTCAATACTTTATTAAATCTTCAGTTGGACTTTATATAACAAATATATTAAGTCTCCTTGTTCCTGTGTACAATCTTGTAAAGGATACTATAATCTATATCCTCATTTACTTGAATTCTTCTCCAGTAAATATCTCCCTGTATACCTCCCAGTTAACATAGTCATTGTTATCTGGTGGGTACTAATTAAGAGATACACTACCTGTTAAGGTAGATCATATTTTATGGTAAACTTAAAACCTGAGATATCATAATACACGTGTATCTCACACTGTGCTTCATTAAGTCCAGGTCTCAACGCAGCCGTCTACCAGGAGAATTTGGAGCACTTCATGCTTCCTTCCGCAGACGAGCTCTATGGGGATGCTGACTTCATTTTCCAGCAGGACTTGGCACCTGCCCACACTGTCAAAAGCACCAAAACCTGGTTCAATGACCGTGGGATTACTGTGCTTGATTGGCCAGCAAACTAGCCTGACCTGAACCCCATAGAGAATCTATGGGGCATTGCCAAGAGAAAGATGAGAGACATGAGACCAAACAATGCAGAAAAGCTGAAGGCCGCTATTGAAGCATCCTAGTCTTCCATAACACCTCAGCAGTGCCACAGGCTGATAGCTTCCATGCCATGCCGCATTGAGGCAGTAATTGCTGCAAAAGGGACCCAAACCAAGTACTGAGTACATACAGTATGCATGCTTATACTTTTCAGAGTTCCGATATTGTTCTATGTATAATCCTTGTTTTATTGATTGCATGTAATATTCTATTTTTCTGAGATTGTGAATTTGGGGTTTTCATGAGCTGTAAGCCATAAACATCACAATTATGACAAATCACGGCTTGAACTATCTTGCTTTGCATGTAATGAGTCTATCTCATATATTAGTTTCACCTTTTAGGTTACATTAGTGAAATAAATTAACTTTTGCACGATATTCTAATTTTTCGAGTTTCACCTGTATAATTGCCACAGAGCGATGGATACTTATCCGGCTTCGGAATGGCTATGGTAGTTGCCTCCAAGTTCTCCCTTAAAATATGGCCTTCCGACTTAATTTCATTGAACACCTGATACAAAGTTTGCGAAAGATGGCCATTTAGCTTCTTATAAAAAGAGCAGGGGAAAGCGTCAGGTCCCAGGGCTTTATGGCTTTGGAGCTGTTTTATCACCTCTGAGAGAGTGTGAACGGGGTTGATAACCTGTTTTTAGCATCCTCAGTTAGAGAGGGCAATCCCAAGCCCCGCAGAAAATTTGCAATCTCGGGGGTTGGGGCCTCGGTGGGGTGCTCATGCTGAGCAATATTATACAATCTGTCGTAAAAGTCTGAGAAGGCCTTCCCTATATCAGTCGAAGCTATCGCTCTCCTACCGTTGAGGTCAATGAAGGAGATTCGCGACTGCGCAGTACGGTCTCTGAGTTTCCGAGCCAACAATGAGTCAGCTTTGTTACTTTTATAGTACATGAGCCTTTTGAACTTAGCCAGGGCAAACTGGGTTCTCTGAATCTCGAGTTCCCTAATTTGGCCCCGGAGTTGAGCAATTTCCACGGATAGGGTCTGTTTGGGGGAAAGCTTATTAAGCTTCTCTTTGGGTCTAAGTTCACAAGTCAGTCTACCCAGAGGGGCACCTCTGGCTTTCCACCAAGCAGCCATTCTAAAGTAACCTCTCAGGAAGGATTTCATGGCAGCCCATCTGAATTGATGGGAAGTCTGCTCCGCCGGATGGTTTAGGAGAAATTCGTTGATTTTCTTTGCTATGTCCTGTTTAAAAGTTGGGGTCTCCCAGACACAGGTTGGGAGCTTCAAAGTTGGTCTCACCGGCGGAGGAACTCCACTTCTAAGAGAGAACGTGACCGCATCATGGTCCGACCAGGTACACATAGATATTTTAACGGATGTAACTCAGGAATCTACGAAGAACATGTCTAGCCTTGAATAAGACCTGTGTGGTGGGGAAAAGTATGAGAAATCCCTAGTATCTGGATGGCACGACCTCCACACATCATACAGAGAATGCTAATAGATAAAATTTCTGAATTTAGGGGCTGTGGCAAAGGAGAAGGCATCCAATTTTTTACCAGTGGGGAGTTTTTTTGTCCACCTGGGGGTCCAACACTAAATTAAAATCGCCTCCAATCACAACAGTTCCCTGCCTCAAATGGTCTGTTAGTTTAATGGCAGCTGTCCCTGATTCGGGGCATAAGGGTTCACAAGGGTATAAAGCTGGTCATTTAACTTGCAAACTAGAATTAGATAACGGCCCTCTGGGTCTGCTTCTAGATGAATTAGATGAAACGCTACCTGCCTACTTAATAGTATGGAGATTCCTCTACTCTTTTCATGGAACGAGGCACTGTATATTACCGGAAAATATGGGAATTTAACCTTGGGGGTGTTGTCAATGAGCCAATGAGTCTACTGGATGAGGGCAACATCTGTGTGTAGGGATTTAAGATAATTTTGGAGTAGTCTCCGTTTAGTCGGAGAGTTTAGCCCCTTAGTATTAAGTGTTGTAAAATTTAGAGTAGCCATAGTGTATTCAAATGTGGTAGGGATTAGGGAACATTGGGGACCTGGGTAGAGATGAGGGCAGGAAAGGGCAAGAGTAAATCGAGGAGGGGAAAAAAAAAAGAGAAAGGGAGGTCTAGAGCCCTAGCCTCCAAATGAGTGTGACCTAGCGCTTTATCAGCTTTAAGTAGTTAATAAAGCACGCTAGCAATCTGAGGAAAATGGGAAAGGATTAGTGAATCTAAGTTCTGTTGTTTACTGAGTAAACTGTATGAGAAGGGGAGGGGGGGGGAAATATAGGGTATATAGAGAATGGTCAAAGAGTCTGTTGCCTTGCTTTCACTTATTGAACTATGACCTATTCTCTTACTATATTTGCACGAATGCGAGGACTGTTGTGGCGCAGCCCCGCAACCAGGGGACCTTAAGTAAAAAAAAAAGAAAGAAGAAGAAAAAATGTTTTTAAAAAGTTGAGCGTAAAGTGTAACTGCAGACTATTAGCACATAATATCCTATGTAGATAGTCAGTAGTATAGGATAGTAAACAGTGGGGGTTAATAGTGGGTAGGTTTGTAGTCACTAGATGGATGCACGGTGGATCTATTTTCTAAAACAATATAGTAGAGTTTTGTCTCTTGGCCTATACGTGAAGTGTTATTGCAAGCCTCATAGTATAGTGCAACTGAAGTTTGGGTACGCTCTATGTAAAATAAAGGGTGTTGTTCAGTCCCCTAGTCAGGGTCTAATCTCAGATATGTGTATGAGGCTTACATAGTATTGACCCAAAGAGGGGGAAGGGTCTATGTCAGAGAAGAAAGTGTAGGATAGTGTGGAACCAACATTATGCTTCAAAGGGCAGATCAGTTCTGATAAGCATAGTGGAAAAATTAGGACAATATAACAGCATATCATTAAAGCATAGAATACTTAAGTCAATAATAACACAAGTACAACCAGTAACCTGTGGGATCAATATTGAAGCTAGGTAATAAGGGGATATCGCCAATAGTGTGAACCTGAGCAACTCACGTATTGGCAATTGAAATATTCCACTATGACTCCAATGATTGTGAGATAAACATTTGAGACTGTATAACTAAACACAAACAGCCTAACTTTTAGATAACAGTTCAATATTCAATTCTAACTTCAAGACACTTAAGCCCAATCGTGAACCTTGAATAGACACCCAAGGAGCAGACCCATTATCTAAGCCCACAGAGCCCCCTCATAGTGGAGCGGGGCTTCCCTTCGTAGCATAATAGGAACCCTGGAAATAGATTATGTCCCCTACACCCCAGTAATTACCTTTATTCTTATGGGACAATTAGAATATGACAGTGGAGGTGGATCTATTTAACAGAATACTAAATCTTTGAGTGTTTGGGTTGAGTTACATTGTTATTAATCGCTTTCCTTACAGCAAAGCCCTGGAACCTAATGGGCCTGCACGCGGGCCTTTAATGGCAGACACTTGTCCTGTCCAGGTGTCAATTATATGTTTACCTTGCCATTAGAGTACGCTCCTTCAGACAGATACTCTGGTTATTTCTACGCCTTCCCAGGACTGATAGTTTAGATCCAGAAAATAAACCTAACAGGCATGAATATGGAGAGTAACAGTGTAAAAAAACAATCTACACAATTAGAGCCTCTAAGAGGGAGCCTAAACTTTGTAGACAATCTCACCTTCCACCCTGAGGGTAGTCTAGCTCAAAGATATGGCCTTAGCTCGACGAATACGGGCTGGTATACTTCAAAGAATAACATTTCAAATGGTGCAAGTAGAGCTCCTTTAACCATGAAGGAAATGTGTGAAACAGTGTAACGAAGCACAAGTAACAAAAACTGTGTGAGAACAATTCAATGAGCATTGTTAACATCAAAACATATATAACGGATCATGAACCCTCAATCAATGTAAAAGGAATAGACGTATGGTTCAGCTCAACATAGCTCCCTCAAAGCGGAGTGGGGCTATTTTTTGCAGAACCTAGGGAAATCCTGGGCAAGCAGAAACTTTAAAATCCAAGACATAAAGAAATAATACTTATCAGTCTTTAGGGGATGAGCTTCTTTCCATCAAACCTTTCCTGGCAGGATCAAGTTCAAAATTGTGTCTTTTAACTGAGGAAAGTCTCTGTGGCAGCGACCTCCACTCCCCGGCTCCAGGCCGCAGAGTAGAAGGAGTAGAGCTCGGATGTGCCTCCTCAGATGGATTGAAGGTTGCTTGTTGCAGCAAAGCGCTGTTGTCAGCCGACCAGTCTTTCAGCAGTTGCTGGCCCTTGGAGGGAGTGCTGCTATGTATAGATGTCCATCTTTATGAATCAAGAGCTTGGTTGGATAAACCCATCTGTATTTTAGGCCAAGCTGTCTGAGATGTTTTGTTATCTCCCGGAATGTGCCTCTTTTTTCTATGGTAAATTAGGACAAGTCCGGGAAAATTTGGACATTAGCAAACTTATCTGGGAGGGCTGGATTAAGAAACATGGCCTTTAGGATCTGCTCCTTATATGTAAATAAAATGGAATCTAGCCATAACATCTCTAGGCTTCTCCCTTTAGGTAGTCTAAGTACCCTATTGATTAAAGCTTCATTTGGGTACTTATGTGCTTTAAGCTGCTCGCATAGCTCCATGAGTAACCCTTCCAGACCTGCCTGGGCAGCATCCTCAGAAATACCCCTAAAACAGGTTATTTTGACGCGACCTATCCTCCATGTCAGCCATCTTAGCTTCCATGGAGTCAATCATGTCTACTAGGGCATGTGAATGGTTGTTAAGATTAATTTGTTCAATAGCGAGCTCTTCCTGTTTTCTCTCCAGATTTTCTATTCTGTCGCTGATAGCATTAATATAGCATTAATATCCTTTCTCAGCTCAAGCTCAGATCCTTTAATAGCCTTGGTTAAAGACTCTTGGAGGGTGCCAAGCCTTAATGTCAGGGTAGATACAATGTTGGTGGCCATAGATTCCACTAGGTCTGCTTGGGAATGGGAATCCTGGGCTAGAGGGCTGGCCCTAATTTCATTCCTGGCTCACCACTTGAGTATCTGTGGTGTTTTTAGCCTTGAAGTGGTCTGCTACTGATTTTTTAAATACTGTTGTACCTCCATCTGCATCTTGTATCTGTACATCTACCTAGTGTCTCAAGTGGCTAGCGGGGGGTAAAATGATCTAAGTTTATGCTCCAGATTGTAGTGCCCTCTCCCCCTGCCAGGTAGTAGTTAACCCAATGTTTACTCTTTCATAGTAAAGTCTTTCTGGTGTCCCCTAGCCGCATGGTGCCTAGGATAAATTAAATAGCCATCCTTCTATATATTCCTCTCATTGATAAGCATATGTGTCACCCAGCTTACCGGAGCTATAGCAGGCAATGTAATGAGCTATGCAGCAATGAACTGTGCTGCCCTTCCGATTGAGATGTCTCCAGGCTGCTTATCCTCTCCAGCTATGCAGCAGCCTCACAGGGATCGAGGCCCAGCCAAGATGGCATGTGTGTCAGTGAATCTCTGGCAGCCATTACAGCAGCCTTCTCCCTGCTCAGATGCTTCTCTGATCACCTCCGGGATGTAAGTGAGTGAGCCGTGTGTAAAAGACGTGCCGGTGAGTGCCGCTTGGAGCCTACTTTACACAGGCGGTAGTCGCTTGCTAGGATGATTAGGTCAGGCTCGCCTTGCCTCAATCCGTAGGCCTCAAAGCTCTGGGCTGACAAAGTTCGTCCCGCGCTCAGCCGCTATTTGTAGACTGCTCTGCCCAGAGTATGAAAGGACCGGAGGTCACCTTAGGTGTTATTTGTGGCCCTTAGAGGGCTATATCAGCAAATAAGCTTATTTTAACAACGGAGATCCTACTACTTGCGACCGCTCCCGCTGCTGGCAAGCTCCGCCCCCGGGCACTTTGTATTTTATGCTTATATCCATAGTCCTGTGTAGTCTTAGCTAGTCACATAAATTGGCTGTTTGCATTAATAATATATACAATTTCTGGTGTTTTTAATTGAAGTTATATAGAATCATTTTTGGGCTTAATAACTTAATTATACTTGTCTGAAAGTTCGTCCCACGCTCAGCCGCTATCTGTAGACTGCTCTGCCCAGAGTATGAAAGGACCGGAGGTCACCTTAGGTGTTATTTGTGGCTCTTAGAGGGCTATATCAGCAAATAAGCTTATTTTAACAACGGAGCTCCTACTACTTGTGACCGCTCCCGCTGCTGGCAAGCTCCGCCCCCCGGGCAATTTGTATTTTATGCTTATATACATAGTCCTGTGTAGTCTTAGCTAGTCACATAAACTGTCTGTTTGCATTAATAATATATACAATTTCTGGTGTTTTTAATTGAAGTTATATAGAATCATTTTTGGGCTAAATAACTTAATTATATTCGTCTGAAAGTTATCTTAAATCTATTGAAATCTAGTAAGATTTGGGTGAAGTATCTCTTTATACTGTTTAACTAAACACTGTTAAGCTAACAGTCCATACTCTGGTATTTTATTGTGGTATTTTAAGGCGATTATTGTGAGTAAGGTTAATTTT
The DNA here is from genome assembly GCF_027579735.1 of Bombina bombina. Taxonomy (NCBI): domain Eukaryota; kingdom Metazoa; phylum Chordata; class Amphibia; order Anura; family Bombinatoridae; genus Bombina; species Bombina bombina. Next base: position 261,406,522 of record NC_069502.1, read on the forward strand.
AAAGGTATATTTTTTATGATCTGTTGTATAGAATATTATAACAGCATAAGCGTGTATAATTTGATTCATAGTATGGTTTCTATAAATATATTGCAATGTGTATCTAAATCTTAACTAATCTAAAGAATTTAGGAATTATTATTAATTTCAATTATTTCGTATATACATTTTAATTGGGGGTTTTGTTTTAAAGAATAATAACAAATAAATTGTATTATAACCCTGGTATATACTGACAGGGTAGTAAGGTGGTGTGGAGGGTTTGCCAGAAGAGGGGTAGTGGGCAGTTAGGTCCATATACATTACATAGATTGTAGGATTGTCCAGCTATCTGTAGATCCGCTATGATGTATCTGCCGTTTGGGTCAATCATGATGGCTGTAATTTGTAGTGGTAGGCCTTTTTTAATTAGAATGGCTACTCCCCGTTTGCGCCCCTCTGACAGTGTGAATAAAATCTTGCCCACCCATCTGGATTTTAACTTTTCATGTTCAGAAGCTGTTAAGTGTGTTTCCTGTATTAGGGCGTAAGACTATACTTCATTTCACAGGGGAAGTGATGCCTCCCACTATCTTAAATGGATATGTTATTATGGTCACTAATAGAGGTGAAGTGTGACCGATACATCAGAGTATAAATTGTAATGTAATTAGCGGTGTAGTCGTTTGTTATTGAAAAGGATTTTGTGGTCGTCTTTAGAGGCTATGATGATTGGGTGGTGTGCAGTGCTGTGTTATGTACTGTGGGTATGTGTTTATTTTTTCCAACTCACCGATTGGTATATGAGGAGATGTCGGTTCAGGTAGTTTGTGGTTTGGTGTCTGGCCGAGTGGACACCCGACAGCCCCCCTGCAGGCCGGCAAAAAAGAGGAGAAAGCATGCATGTTCAGTGGGTGAGCAAAAACAAGGCTAGAGCTAGAAACCTTGGAAACATAATTAAGAGATGACAAATCAGTTAGGTTATGATTGTTCTGCAGCAGAACTATGTAGGACACTAGTGGCACAAAAAAATAGCATTAATAACAATACTATAAACAGCAAGAACAACAATAGAGGATTAATAAGGTTATATGGTGAGGAGCGTGCCTCCCCACTAGTTTAAAATGTCCTGTTCAGACAGAGGCCAAATGATTGTTCCATTATTGATCTCTTGGAGCACCAAAGGGTGAGATGGCTTTCAATCTTCTCCATTTAGAGTTTCAGAATCAAGATATTCTTGCAGCTGTTGTGGGGTAAGAAAGAGAGTCTAGGGTCCCTAGGGATTACTAGCCTTAGCTTAGCAGGGTATAATAGTGAGGCTTGTTTGCCCATCTTGTTAAGCTTGAAACACAGAGGTGCAAAGTCTTTCCTATTTCTGGCTACTTCAGCCGAAAAGTCCTGAAAAATGAGTAATTTATGTCCTTCATTGGTAAGTTTAGTTTGGACCCTGTAGGATTTTAGTACTGCCAACTTCTCTTGGTATCTTAATAATTTGAATTGTTGGCCTTGGTTGTTGGTTAGTTCTTGTCGGGTGAGGGGGTGATTCCTGGCCTATTTAATGTGCTCTTTCTACATATAGGGGTAAAGTGTCCTTATCCATCTGTAAGAGCTTTGGTAGGGTTAGGGCAGTAAATTCAAGTAAGTCTTTGTTTTTGATTGACTCAGGGACTCCCACCACCCTCAGGTTATTACGGTGAGAGCGGTTCTTGAGGTCATCGAGCTTGTCTTGTAAGACTGTGTTCTGGCATTCTAGCCTCTGTATGGTAATAGAAGAGGAGTGTTGGGAGTCCTCCACGTCGGAGATCCTTTGCTCTGCTTGCTGGATTCTTGTAGAGAATTGCCGTATCTCTGACGTGAGAGTATCCATACCTGCCTGCAATGTCTCCATTTTTGGCAGAAAGAATGCTTTTAATTCTTGTAGGAGCGCTTGTGGTGGTTCTTGTCCAGGATCTCTATCTGGCGAAGTAGGAGGGTCCGCATAGATTTCCGCAGTGTGTCTTTGCCTTCTGTCTGTGGGTTTTTGTTTGCCAGACATGATGATAGGTATAGCTTGAGGTGTAATGGTTATTTATCGACTTTTATAAGGAGAAGACTTTGACTTTGCCTTGCTCTGAGAAGTGTGTGCTTTTAATTTCCACTGTGTCCTGAAAGTCAGTTCTCCCTGCAGGTGAAGCTAGTTCTTTCAATATGAAGATTTGGCAGGGGTATATGTCTTGCCTAGAGGGTTCTGAAATATATGCTGTACAGAGAAAGTATAGAGGTACTGTTGTGCTGTTACAGCTGTGAATAAAGATATGACCCTTTTATTCCAGTGTGGCCCTTCAGTTAGTTTTGCTGCAAGTGTTGTGGTCAGGAGAGAGTGATGCCCCCTAAATGTAGGATAATACAGTTTATTAATTTGTGCGTTGGGCCTACATTAGGCTGTATGCATCAATGCCTCCTTAAACTGTGTGACTGTCAATAGCCGCTTTATTTACAGCATCCAGAGGCCTTGGATGATAAGCTCTCAAATGTGGGATTTGTTAGTTCGGTAGGAAGCTGGGTGTTAATGTTTTCAGTTCCTAATGAGCCCAAATAGAATTGCTGTGATCAGGGCTAAAGTTGTAGTTTTTCTAACTGCATGGCAATCTAGGCCCTTCTCTGTAATTTGGACTTGTGGTCTGGTCTTTCCCCTCAGTGTGTATACTCACAGTGCTTTCCTGAGGCTACTTCGGGAGTTCAGTCTGTTACCAGTACGATTTTTGACTGCTGATTGTGTCATCGATTCGGCCCCTTGTTTTGCTGGCTGTTCTATGCAGGTCCGTTTAGGATTTTTCCAAGATAGTGCCTGATGGAGCATTGCGCCTTACTGTGGTTCTAGCTTCATGGGGGTAAGGGCGATGAAACTTGCCCTACACGCATCCAAGGCCAGTTGGGGTCACAGAAGTCCATGTTCCAACAAGGCAACAGCGTGGGATAGCTGGAAGGCACTTTTCGTCACTTTTGGAGGAGTTGCGTTCACAGAGCTCTCACTCCATGCCACCATTCTGTTGCTCCACCCACTGGATGTTCCTCATATTGTCCTTGTTTTACTTGTAATTTACTTCTGAAAAGTTGTTTCTATTGCCACAGAAAAGTGATAATTGTATATCACATTAACTGATCTGGCAACATACTGAACATTCATAGATTAGATCAGTGCAGAAGCTCATTTATTATAAAATTGTGTTTTAAAAAAAAACCGCCTAGATTTAGAGTTTTGTCGGTAAAGACCCGCGGTGCTAACGAGCCTTTTTTTTCCAGTGCACCCTTAAGACAACGCTGGTATTACGAGTTGTCTGAATGGCTGCGTTAGCCTCAGAAAAGTTAGCGTTAAGCATAATTTAGCTCCACTTCAACCCTCAATACCAGCGTTGCTTACGGTAGCGTTAAGCTGGAAAAACGTGCTCATGCACGATATCCCCATAGGAAACAATGGGGCTAAGCTGGCTGCAAAAAAACCTAACACCTGCAAAAAAGCAGCGTTCAGCTCTTAACGCAGCCCCATTGTTTCCTATGGGGAAACACTCTCTAAGTCTACACCTAACACCCTAACATGAACCCCGAGTCTAAACACCCCTAACCTTATACTTATTAACCCCTAATCTGCCGCTCCCGCTATCGCCGCCACCTACATTATAGCTATGAACCCCTAATCTGCTGTCCCTAACATCGCCGACACCTATATTATATTTATTATCCCCTAATCTGCCCCCCCGCAACGTCGCCGCCACCTACCTACACTTATTAACCCCAAATCTGCCAACCGGACATCGCCGCCACTATAATAAATGTATTAACCCCTGAACCGCCACACTCCCGCCTCGCAAACACTATAATAAATTGTATTAACCCCTAATCTGCCCTCCCTAACATCGCCACCACCTACCTACAATTATTAACCTCTAATCTCCCGCCCCCAATTTCGCCGCTACTATAGTAAAGTTATTAACCCCTAAACCTAAGTCTAACCCTAACACCCCCCCTAACTTAAATATAATTTAAATAAAACAAACTAAATTTACTATAATTAAATAAATTATTCCTATTTAAAACTAAATACTTACATATAAAATAAACCCTAATTTAGCTACAATATAACTAATAGTTACATTGTAGCTATTTTAGGATTTATATTTATTTTACAGGCAACTTTGTATTTATTTTAACTAGGTACAATAGCTATTAGCTATTTAATAGCTACCTAGTTAAAATAATTACACAATTACCTGTAAAATAAATCCTAACCTAAGTTACAAATACACCTAACACTACACTATCAATAAATTAATTAAATAAATTACCTACAATTAGCTAAACTAAAATACAATTAAATAAATTAAACTATAATACAAAAAAAACCAAAACACTAAATTACAGAAAAGAAAAAAAATTACAAGAAGTTTAAACTAATTACACCTAATCTAAGCCCCCTAATAAAAAAAGCCCCCCAAAATAGTAAAATGCCCTACCCTATCCTAAATTACAAAGTAATTAGCTCTTTTACCAGCCCTTAAAAGGGCTTTTTGCGGGGCATTGCCCCAAAATAATCAGCTCTTTTACCTGTAAAAAAAATACAATACCCCCCCAACATTACAACCAGGGGGGTAATAAATATAATATAGGTGTCGCCGATGTTAGGGACAGCAGATTAGGGGTTCATAGCTATAATGTAGGTTGTGGCGGTGTCCGGAGCGGCATATTAGGGATTAGGGATTAAACATTTTTATTATAGACTTTACGATGTGGGGGGGCCTCGGTTTAGGGGTTCATAGGTAGTTTATGGGTGTTTTGTTTTTTTTTAAACTTTATTTATAAACAAGAATCCAAGACATACATGGCGAGCATAGTCACAATTACATAAATATAACAAAGTGATCATTTATGGAATAAAACAATTTTACAGAGCATATTGTAATAGGTAGAGGAGAAATGATATCTCCATGCATGTCCCAAGACTCAACTTTTTCCATTTATATTTTGCAAACAAACAAATGAGAAAAAGAAAGATCAAAACATATAAGGGGAGAAAGAAAGGAGGAAAAGATAAAAGAAAGACACACGACATTTATACTTACCCAGAGTACCTCCGGACCCCCCCCCCACCGACCGGCAGATCATTCATAGGCACGATCTGAGGACTGACACCACTTGCCCCTAAGATTTTCACTGAGGACATATTGACTATTCTTAAAGGGAAAGAGAACCCTATCTCTTACTGAGTCTGGCAAATGCAACAAATAAACTTCCCACTTACGGAGAAAACTCTTTACCCTTTTCTCAGGATCACCCCTAGTATCTGCCTGCTCAATCAACATCTGATTATGTATGGTTTTAAGCAGTTGCTGGAAAGGCAGGGTTTGACTCCCCACCCACTCTGTCAAGATGGTCTGCTTAGCTAGCATGAGAACTGTGGTTAAGAAGATGTCATGTTTATATGTCTGGTCTCTGGGTAACAGAAAGATCACATGCTGCGCCGAGAGGGTCACAGTTTGTTTAGTTAATTTAGTTAGCCAATGCGAGATTTTCTGCCAGATTTTTTGTATTTTGGGGCAACCCCAAAGTAAGTGGATCCAATCAGGAGATTAAAGGCAACATTTGGTACATGAATTAGAAGCCCCCTGAACCCATTTAGCGCGTAAACCAGGAGTGATATAGGCTTGATGTAGAAATTTCAGATGGGATTCCCGTAATTTCGCAGATATAGTACTTTGATGTGCCCTCTCGAAGCTCGTAGCGATCACTGATGAGTCTACCTCTAACTCCCTAAATTGAGACCACTTTGATGCTAGTCCCTGAAGCATGGAGTCTTCAAAGTGACGGATTAGTAAAGTGTATGTGTGTGATAACCTAAAAGAACCCAATTTCGCTAGAGCACAGAGCCTATCCAGGTTGGAAGGCTCTGTGGGTAATAGACCCTTAGAGATTAAGGTGGATATGTAGTGCCTGCATTGGAAGTATGCAAACTTATGAGTGTGTGGTATGTTGTAGCGTGATTGAAGGTCCTGAAAAGGCAATATCTCTAAAGTCAGGGGACGAAAAAATTGGTGAAGTCGTGTAAGTCGCAGTTGCTGCCATGTCTGGAATGCCTGTGTGGTATACCCCGGGAGAAAGTCCAGGTTGCCTTGTAATGGGAGATATTTACTTGTCAATCGGTGTAGACCCCAGAGTTTACAAATCTTGGCCCAGGCTCTCAATGGATCTCTGAACAGTATATGGTTTTGTATAAACGGGGATAGGGATTTCAGGTTTGCATGGGGCAGGAAGGCCAAATGGAGAGGTTTAATGATGTTGGATTCTAGGTCAGGAACAGTGTAGCAGCTCTTCTCCACCAGCCAGTCCAATATAAATCTGGAGAGGGCCGCCCAGTTGTACCACGTTATATTGGGAAGACGGAGCCCACCCCTCCCCACCGTCATTGCTAAGGGAGTCCTACCTATTCTATGTTTTTTGCCCTGCCAAATAAAGGTTCCAATAGCAGATTGTAAGGATGCCGCATCCTTCTGCGTAAGGAGAAGGGGCAACATCTGTAATGGATAAAGAAGTTTAGGCAAGGCAACCATTTTAAAGAGATGTACCATACCCGAGAGAGAGAGAGAGAGAGAGAGAGAGAGAGAGGGGAAGCTTCGCCCAACCCACCAACATCTGCCTGATTCCATTAATAAGCCCACCAAAATTGAGGGAGTATAACATATGAGGGTTAACATGTATCCATATGCCTAAATATTTGAAACTGCCTTGAGTGGTTTTAAGACCAAAGTCCGCTAAGTTCAAATTGCAGGAATTTTGCAACCAAGTGGCCTCCGATTTATCAATGTTGATCTTGTACCCCGAAAACTTGCCAAAGTCATTAATTACATCTAAAAGAGGTCGCAAATTAATGCGAAGGTCACCTACAAAGAGCAGCAGATCATCTGCATATAGTGACAGATGTTGCTTTTGATCCCATATCTCCAGACCGGCACAATGTTTCCTGATATAAGACGCCAGGGGTTCGATGGCTAAGTCGAAAAGGAGAGGGGAAAGGGGGCATCCCTGTCTCGTTCCCCGTTGTAATGTGAAAGAGGGGGAAAGCTCTCCATTGATTAAGAGGGAAGCCTTAGGGGTTGTGTACAACCTCTGCAGAAAATCAGAGAAGTCACCCAGCACGCCGAAGCGCAACAGCGATGTGTGTAGATGATCCCACTCGATTCGATCAAATGCCTTCTCGGCGTCCAATGCCAAAAGGCAGGCGTCTGGCAGCCGAGAAGGGGTCTGTGCGTGTGCATTGTACCAATAGTGGGACATGACGCCAAGTGTCTTTCTAATATTTATCACTGAGGACCTGCCCTTTATGAATCCCGTTTGATCTGTATGAATTATGTGTGGCAGGATCTTCGCCAACCTGTCTGCTAGGATTTTTGTTAAGAGTTTATAATCCCCATTTAACAGGGAGATCGGGCGGTATGAAGAAGTCTGGGTGGGATCTTTATTAGGCTTCAACAACAGACAGATGTTGGCCTCAGAGAATCTATCATTTAATTGTTCAGTGCCCGCCAAGTAGGCCGAGTACAAGGAGGAGAGAACTGGTGCCAATTCCTCTCCTAATAACTTAAAATATTCCGCAGGCAGCCCATCTGGGCCAGCTGCTTTGCCCAATTTACTTTGCCTTATAGCTCTAAGAACTTCCTGAGGATTAATAGGGGAGTTCAATGAGGAGGACTGCTCCTCAGTGAGGCTGGGAAGTTGCACTGCATCCCAAAAGGCACGTTTTGCTTCCACATGAATAGGCTGTTTAGAATATAGGGAAGCATAGTAGTCTACGAATTCAGACATGATTTCTCTGTCTTTAACAATTAATGAGCCTTTAGAATTAATAGCCAGAATTTGGGATTTAGGTTTAAAAGAGTGGACTAGCCTGGCCAGTAATTTGCCGGCCTTATTACCATGACGGTAATAACGACCCTGCCGGTGAATATTGACTTTGTTATCTTGTTGGGCCAAGAAAGTATCTCTCGTCTGTTTAAGGTCATAGTATGATTTCCTAGATGCAGGCGTAGGAATGTTTAAATAATTATTATAAGCAGTAGTGAGTTGGGAAAGAAGAGTTCCGTCCACCTTTGTAAGTTGTTTTTTATGATGAGTTGCAAAAGAGGTAATGTGGCCTCTCATCACCGCCTTTGAAGCGTGCCAAAATAGATCTGGAGTTCCAGAATGACAGGCATTATCAGATACATAATGTGTCCAGGAGGCTCTTAAATGTTGTCGGAACTCAATATTGTGATACAGGTGGAGAGGGAATCTCCATCCTCTATTTAGAGGCTTGGGGGGTTGGGGCTGCAGTATTAAAGAGATTGGGGCGTGGTCTGAAATGGTGACCTGACCTATGCTGGTGGAGAAGATTTGTGGAGTTATGCTTGGGGAAGTTAGAAAGTAATCAATGCGAGACAGGGTATGGTGAGATTTTGAAAGGCAAGTGTAATCCCTCCCATCTGGATTTCTAGCTCTCCATACATCTAGCAGATTCAGAGTTTCTTTGAAGGATCCAATTAGGGACACTTCACGTTTATATCTGATCAGATGCTTTTTTAAAGTTCTAGAAATTGAGGGATCTTTAAACCTATCCAGTGGGAGAGCCTGAGCCAAGTTGAAATCACCTCCCATTATTAAAGGGGCACTATGTGTGGCCAATATTGCCAATAGACTAGTCCAAAAGTGTGGGTCATGGACATTGGGGCCATACACATTACAGAGAGTATATGTACAAGTGTTGATCCGTAGTGATGCTATTATGTATCATCCTTTTTTGTCTATTTCCGCTTCTGTTAAAGAAGCTGCTAACCCCTTGCGTACTAGAATGGCAACTCCTCTCTTCCTACCCTCCGAAGGGGAGCCCAGAATCTGTCCTACCCAGCGAATTTTCAGCTTCTCATGTTCCTCAGCTGTCAATTTTGTCTCTTGGAGCAAGGCAATATCCGCTCTTAGGGAGTTTAGGTGGTGGAGAATTCTACTTCTCTTTGCCGGGGACGTAATGCCCCCCACATTCCACGCTACTATTTTAAGGGGGAGAGTCATGTCTACAAAGTGCATAGATAAGTGTGTGCGACCTAGTGAGTAGTATCCTAACCAGTGTCTCACAAGATGTCTGAGGTAGGCATAGGAGTAATTGACTTACAGCTGAGGGAAGGAATATACGACTCCTCAAGAAAGGGTGGCAAGATGAAGGAGGGGGAACCGGAGGCCTCCAGGTCACACTCCAGCAGTCACTACAAGAGGAGCAAAAACATAATGCAGCATTAATATCACATATGAAAAGGAGGAAAGAAACCAAGACTGCCCTTGCATTGAAAAATACTGTTGTGACGGCAATCTGTCTATGATGAAATTGAAAGGATAATAAAATCACATTACAGTAGCAGAAAACTTGACATCTCAGATCTAGGAGACTGTCCACCAGAGGGCAGGCTAAAGATAATAAAGCCTTATAGAACCGTAAAGCATTAAGAATAGCTTTAGGGAAAAATAAGGTACCAAAGGTTATTGCATATATCAGGGGTCGGGTAGTGGGTCTTAGTTGGCCTGATAGGAGTGTGGGTAAATAAAGATATTGTTCATGTATGATGCCAATATTCTGGGGCCATAACATTAATGCAACGTCAATAATTGTACATGAAAAAGGGCATATAGTGGACATAAAGCTTCTATGAGGATCTATAATGGGCCGGTCAGAAGCTGGGTATGCTAAAGAGTGGAGAAGAAACCAACAATAACTAAGAACTGTCTTAAAAGTGCGTATGTGGGAACCCAGATTTAAGTGCAACCAATAATATCTTCCAACCACATTGATTTTATGCATCACACAACATAAACTTTTGCAGACAATGCGACAACAAAAAGAACAAGCTGTCTCCTGCGGGGCCATGTCCCCGGTCCCAGTCAGGACTGGAAAATATAACCAGAACCATAAACCCCGCAGGAGCCAGGTGCATAGTGTGAAACCCTTGCAAACAGTGCAATAGCAAAAAGAGCAAGTTGTCTCCTGCAGGGCCGCGCCACCGGTCACAGTCAGGATTGTAGAGTATAACCAGAGCCACAGACCCCGCAAGAGCAAAGTACACATTATAAGAAACATGATATGCAATTTAAGGAGCTGTGAGCAATGATACTTAATAGAGTCTCATCATCCATTGTCCTGCTTCCGTTCTGACGCCAGATATGCCTGTGCTGCCGCAGGCGAATGGAAGGTTTTGGGGCCTGAGAGGCTCTGGATCTTTAGGGTAGCTGGAAACATAAGCGCAAATTTACGCCCCTGTTCATGCAGAGTGGAGCAAATGGAAGCAAAGTCTTTGCGTCTTCTGGTAACTTCTACCGAAAAGTCCTGAAATAGCAAGATGCGGTGGTCTTCAAAAATAACTTCTTTGGCCGCCCTGTAGGCTCTTAGGATTGCCAGCTTATCTTGGAAGTTGAGGCATTTAAAAATGGCTTGTCGTGGCTTCTCCTTGGAGTTTTCCAAATACCTGTTGGGGCCTATGCGATGTGATCTCTCTATGTCTAGAGGTAGGCAGTCCTGAGGTAGTCCCAGAATTTTTGGAAGGGTCAAAGCAGCAAATTCTAGCAGATCTTTATCTTTAACGGATTCAGGGACGCCTATGATTCGAAGATTATTTCGCCTACTGCGATTTTCTAGGTCTTCCACTTTATCCATCAGCTGCTGGTTTTGTTTTAATAGACGTTTTAAAGAAACCTCTGATTCTTGCTGTCTGTCTTCAACCCCTGAAATTCGTTGCTCTGCAGCTGACATGCGGGTGGAAAAGAACCGCACTTCGCTGGTCAAGGTGTCAACACCAGCCTGCAAGTTATCCATTTTCGGTAAGAAGAAAGCCTTAAGTTCTTGCAAGAGCGAGGAATGATCTCCTGGCGAGTTGCTTTCAACATCTGCAAAGGATGGATTGGCCTGTGTTTCAGTTAGAGGCTTTTGTCTTTTTTCCTGGTTTTTTGAACGGTGACTCATGGTGCTACTTGAAGGCGAGAGCAGCCTGTGAAAATATTCGTCTACTTTCATAGAACCAGGAGCAGAAAAGTCTGAAAAAGTTGGAACACTTGTAGAGAAACCACCAGATGGTTCTGTTGCACTATGTGACGTAGCAGCCAGGGAGCAATGTGGAATGGAGATTACAAAGGAGAAAAACAAACAATAAAGTTGCAGGTATTACATCCTAAGTTTCAGATGTATGGTAGGAAAAAATTTAGCTATACCAGCTATGTAGGTTATAGTGTTTCTCTCCCTTATCCAGCAGACCGCCCACACTCAACTGTTAGATCCCAAATGTAATCCTGAAAAATTAAGCTATACTAGCTTTGAGTCCTGAAATGTTCGTATAGATCAATATGCAGTTAGAACAAAGTTTAGTGCAGTAACTGTGGATATCAGCACAGGAGCACCAGAGGGTATTGATGGCTGATGTCGTCTTGGGGAGAGTGTATCCGTTTATACTTTAGCACTCAAGATGAGGGTATATTTATGCCTTGTTTAAAAAGTTAGTGGATTGGGGTTAACTGTGGTAACAAAAGCAATGATGTGTGTAATCGCAGCAGTTTTATATCAGTCCAGAATGCGTAATGTCTCCCAAGGTACCCTTTACCTGAACACCGGTTTGTTGTAGCCTGTGTCTGGGGTGTTGCAGCATTAACCGCTTGTATATTGAGCTGCGGTACTTTCTCTGTTTACCCGGTCCATCCGGCAATGACACCGATAGCCTATATACTTGTAGGGCTCCGATTGAGCTACAAACACGGAGCCGTTAGTGGGGAGGGATCCGTTAAGATGGCGTCGATCAGCGCTGCCGTTCATGCCGCGTGGCACAATTTTCGTAGCCTTCCGAGGTGAGGGCGATTTTTCTGCCCTCCACGATGGTTCTCCAGCCAGCTGGGGTATGTCAGAGGGTGACCCAGCAAGGTAGTGTCGTGGGATAAAGCAGCTGGCAGCAATTAACACCATATATGTGAAGCAGATTCACGGAGCTCTTTACTCCTGCTGCCAGCCGCTAGCTCCACCCACCGGAAGTCCAGTTTATGGGTGTTAGTGTACTTTATAGCACTGTAGTTAAGAGCTTTATGTTCCGGCGTTAGCTACTGACTTTTTTATGCGGTAGGAGTTTTGTCGGTAGAGGCTCTACCGCTCACTTCTTCCAAGACTCGTAATACCGGCGTTAGGCAAATCCCATAGAAAAGATAGGATACGCAATTGACGTAAGGGGATTTGCGGTAGCCTCGAGTCGCGGAAAGAAAGTGAACAGTAGACCCTTTCCTGCCTGACTCGAAATACCAGCGGGCGTTAAAAAGCAGCGTTAGGACCCCTTAACGCTGCTTTTTAACCCTAACGCAGAACTCTAAATCTAGCCGTCAGTGTTTGAGATGCAGTGTTAACTGCTGGTATATACAGGTAGAAAATCCTTTATCCAAACAGCTTGGGATCGGAAAAGCTTTGGATTTTGGAATATTCACGTCTGTAAAATGGTACAGTTGAGAGAGTGGATGGAAGTATAAACAACTTTATCTTATGTCATTTAGGCAATATTTACATGTCATAATGTAGCTTATACATGTAAGCTAAAGGTAGTTTTATATCCTTTTTAATACTTTTGTATATATTGTACCCTCAGAAAGATAGCACAGTACTGTAATCAGAAAGGTAATACTTGTTGTTTTAAATATAGACTATTATTCACATTTTAGAACACAACATACAAACAAACCAAAGACACAGACAGAGAAGATTGTGACTTACAGGCAGGGAAAAATAGTAATTAACACTATATATATATTTTCAGAGTAGATTTGGATTTTGGAATCCCTGTTTTGGGGATATGTACCTTTACTTAAAGGGACAGTATACTGTAAAATTGTTTTCCCCTTAAAGTGTTTCCAAATACTTTTTTACCAAGTGCAGAGTATAAAATGTATGAGAATTTGCTTTTTAAGGTTTATTTGTGTATATTAAATAGCTGATTTTGTATTTTGAAGCCACAACCTAATAAAATAGGTTGAGCTTGTAGTTAAAATCAGATCTCATTACTTTATCACATTGTGTACATATACATGATTCTTTAGCTTATATCTGTCCATTATTTAAATACCAATAGTTGGAGAGAACAATGGAAAATTAACATTTTATTACCTTATCTCTTCTATATCCCACTGGGAGTGTATTTTTTTCTGCTGACTGTGTTTACACAGCTTATGTATAGTTAGGTGTGGATACCACAGGCTAAATCCACTATTTAAAATGCCAATATAAGGGTAAAGGAAATACTTGTAAACAATTTAATACACTCCAGAAGGAAAAGGGGATCATTGGGAACAAATTAAATGGGAGAACATTTTTGAGTAAGCTGTCCCTTTAAAAACAGCCCATTTAGGGCTAGATTACATGTGGAGTGCTATTTCTTTGATCCCGTTTGCATGCTAACTGAGCTCGACTCCGGCTTTTTGCGCACATTGGGTACCCGTTTATTATAAGTTGAAAGTAAAAAGTTTACGCTCGCGCTAACCTGACACTCACAAAAAGCTGTTTCATGTATATAAATGAAGACACTACAAGCTGTTAGTGTGAGGAATCATGTTGAACTATAGAACTACATCCAGGTCAGAGGTAGGAACAGGAAACCGGAAGTATAAGGCAATGCAATATTACCATAAACAAACAGAGTCAATTTACAATATCTTGACCGTGTTGACGCATTCTCCCATAGACCTCAAAATGCAGCGCGAAAAGTGGGAGGGGGGGAAATCTAATATCCAACAAGTTGGGCAAACACATAAAAATACCAGACATAATGTAAAAAAAAAAATATATCAAATTTATTAGAAAATAATCATTACAAAATTAATTCCCATTATTCCATAAATCTCAACGGCTTCACTGAGCTTGGCAAATAACGAATCAACACCCATATATATAAATGTTTAGGAATGTCTCATAATAGGGGACATAACTGTAGGCCCAACACATCCAAGGACCCATGTAGCCTTGCAACAAGAAGTGTTTTTTTACAAGGGGGCCTGGGCCTCACCTGCATCATGTCTGGCTCCTCAGTGTGCCTCCTCTATTATTATTACATTTTCTGTACAATAATTATTATTATTGTACAGAAAAACAAGCCAGCCACCATATTTGAACAAGGAAGCATATTCTCTGATGGGGGCTAACCAAGAAGGGAGAATTTACTCTTGTTCCTATGTTGCTGCTGGCTCAGCCTCTTTGATTGCAAACAGCCAGAAAGAGCACTATTAAAATGGTAGACCCACCCCGCAGCACTTACCCTGTGGATAGGATATGCTAGGATGGTGAAGTTGTGGGCTGACGGTGGGAGTGTCTTACAAAGCTGTAGGTGTGTATGGATGGGCTGTGGGTGTGTATAGGTGGGTTGTGGTCATGTCTGGGCCGCCATGGGAGTAGGTCAGGTTGTCGACACTGAAAGGCTGTGTGGGAAGCAGGTCAGACCTCCTAAACCATGTCAATCCCATAGTATGTGGGACCATAGGGGGAGGTATGAAGACATTTTATTACAGAGGGTAGCTGATGCATGGAATAGACTTCCAGCAGAAGTGGTGTATATTAATACAGTATTGTAATTTGTGAATGTTTGGGAAATACATACTGTAAGCCTATCCTAAGGACTAATTAAAGGGACATGGAAGTGTAGATTAAACTTTCATGCTTTAGATAGCACATGCAATTTGTTAAATTAAATTTACACCCTTCTTTAGGTATCTTTTGTTTCAACTTAGTTCCTTTTCATGAGAGCATACTTAGGTAGGCTCAAGAGCATGTATGTGTTTAGAGCTCTACATGGCAGAGTCTGCAGCAATTTTTGTCACAACACCATACAGTATATATAATGCTTAAGTGACATACACACTCCAGAGAATATCTCAGTATGCTCACATAAAAAAGAGCTAAGTTTCAGCAAAGGACACCAGGAGCAAGGGGTAAATTTGATAACAGAAGTGAATGAGAACATTTTTTTTTTAAATTGTATGCCCTGTCTGAATCATGAAGGTTTAATTGTTACCTCCATGTTTAAGTCTACACTTCATATAGGAAAATGGGCAGACCAGATAGGCATTCTCCCCCGATTCTCCCTGCTTTTCATCTCTTGCTTTCCTTTCCTCCTACACCCCATATCCTACATTCATTTAAACCATGGCCTTTTCTATTTAGGATTGCAGAATTTTGTAGGCTGTTCATGTTTGCTCAGAAAAGGACAGGACATGCTGAGTCAATATTTGAGGTTATGGATTAACCAGAATTCTGATCCACCATTTATGGCTGTAAGTGGAGACATCAGGGAACTGTATAGGATCCTCCTGCCCCCTAAAATAACGGTGTCCTCGATCAGCTAAGTGACCCCACACAAGTTATCCAGTGAGAACGGTGAGTTATATTTGTAGTATTTTTTTAATTTTATAAACTGTTACAGTAAACCAGTATAACTGTGTCATAGGAGTAAAGTACAAACTTGCCTGGAAACATATACCTTATACATTGTTTTTCATTGTGCAAGAGAATATGGCGTCATGTCTGCAAAGGGAGTATGTACTGTGTAGTTTGATGTAAACAAGCTATTTATGACAAATATTTGCTATATTACTCTGCTAGTTT
The DNA here is from genome assembly GCF_027579735.1 of Bombina bombina. NCBI lineage: Eukaryota > Metazoa > Chordata > Amphibia > Anura > Bombinatoridae > Bombina > Bombina bombina. Next base: position 261,422,162 of record NC_069502.1, read on the forward strand.
ACTGTGTATAAGTGTATTTTCATATATGTCTTTGCACTTTTTCTAGTAACCCATACCTGTATATTTTGCCATATCAAATAATCCATATGTAAGGGTCTACATTTTTATCTTATTTTTACTATCGTAAATTTACAGTTTTTAAACTGTGTTAATACTAAATGCTTTAAATATACGTATTAATATTTTTTCTCATCAAAGCCTCATAAAAGGTGGCTTTTCAAAGTCTTATCAACCTCTCTATACCAGTATGATAAATAGTTTAAATAATGTTGCAGTAATTTAGTCTGTGTTTAGACTGCTTTACTGCTAGCACCTGTGTGAGGTTGTGATCTGCTTAACAAACAAAATATTCTCTGTAAATATGTTGTCAAATGGAGAAAAGTTATTTATAAAAAAGTACATTTTCTAGACTTGAAATCGCCAGTTATTCATACCTAGGCTTAAGATCACTCAATGATTATGTAAAAATATTTTATAACATTTGAATAATTTAATAAGACAATTGCAAACGGTTATACATTTTGATAGCTTAATAGTTTTTGATTGCATGTTCCATTGGCCAAATGGTTCAGTACCTGTGGGTTAAAACTTTTTTATGGGATCTGAAAAAAATGTAATTACCCACAAAGGGCTAGATTACGAGTGGAGCTCTAAAAGCGATAAGAGGTATATTGCGCATCAGGTTTTCCACTCATATTACAAGTTGAAATATTAAATATGTTAAAGTTAAATACGATCGCTTGAGAGCAATTGAACTTAACGAGCATCGGGTTAGTGCAAACTCAGAGCTCTGGTTAACTTTCACAAAACAAAAGTGTCACAAAATATCAAAAATACATTACAAAGTACAATTACACTCACAATTAACACCATCTAATACAAATTATAAAAAAAAAATATTGCACATAAAAGTTATAAAGGGCTCAAAGATATGAGGCAAAGGGCTTTAACATAGTCATACATACATATACATGTCTAAAGATGGATATGTGTGTGTGTATGTGTATATATATATATATATATATATATATATATATGTGTAAGTACATATGTATTTATATGTGTATATATGTATTTACAGATAATACTCAAACACATAAATACATATGTACACACATCTAGACATACATATTATTGCATTGGAGTCCTTTGCATTTAGATGAAAACATGTAAAATCATATTTATGCAATATTCATATTTAATAAAGTGTTATACTGTGCTCTTAGTGTAAATATTTCACATTCCAATTTTCTTTTAAATATATATATATCTGTATATATCTATACCTATATATAATCTTGTAAAGATATGTAGATATAAATATATATTTGTGCAAAAAACATCATATATATATATATATATATATACAGGTGGCCCTCGTTTTACAACGGTTCAATTTACACCGTTTCAGAATAACAACCTTTTTTTCCAGTCATGTGACTGCTATTGAAAAGCATTGAGAAGCAGTGCATTTATTAAAATAGCAGATAGGTGGAGCTGTCCGCTTGTGTTGCAGCAAAGCCAAGCAAGCTGAAATTAATAATTTTAACCAGAACTGAGCTATCGAGCAGATTTCAAAGGAACAAGATCTTCCTGTCTATAACTCAGTCCAGATTGGAATGCATAGAAAGAACTGTTTGCAGAAAAATGCAAGTGAAGTCTGTTTTGTGTGATTATTTTATTAGGTTTATAATGCTGTCTAGCATTTAAAGTCTTCATTTCAAAGCTTTAAAAATAATGTATTAAGTGTTACTTATGACAATTTTGAGAGGGGCCTGGAACCTAGCTCGCTCACTTCCCATTGACTTACATTATAAACTGGGTTTCAATTTACAACGGTTTCGATTTACAACCATTCCTTCTGGAACCTAACCCGTAAACTGAGGGCTACCTGTATATATATATATATATATATATATATATATATATATATATATATATATATATGTCGGGTAAGTGTACTTGGGAATATGTGATCGGGTTTGCGCTTCGAGTAGTGGTTTTTCCACTTCTTTTGCTCTATTGACTTCTATGGGCTAATAGGTTATTGCATGCGCAATATTCTAAGTTTGGCTTTTTACGCGCGTCGAGTTAGTGCACAAGCAACGTTTTACTTTCAACTTATCGCTACCCGATGCAAGCAAAAAGCTTACTTCTAGCGGAGTTAATGCTCGAGCAGGAGCGTTAAATAACGCTCCACTTGTAATCTGGCCCAAAATGTTTAATTATGCACAATGAAAGAACTTTTCCATGTTTTTTGGCTTATCAAATTGTATAAGATAAATAACACTGAAGATGTATTTCAAGAGGTGTGTCCCTAAACTACAAAATAATGTAAAGTGTGTTAACAAAATTACAGTTTAAATGTTTTAAACACATTTATTTAGTATGCAGATATTTTGCAATACAGTAATTTATTTCTGATGCATATATGAAAAAAATGGCTCAACCCCATGAGCCAATACGACGTAGATCTAGGTCATGCAGTACATAGCCTAGCGTACCACATATTGTAGATCTATGTCACAGCTTCTGGAAGCCCAAGCAGTCTCGGTTATCAAGTGACAACTGAGACTTGCTTGTGGGCTTCCACATCTGCCTTCATATGGTAACAGAGCATAATCATAATCAGTGCTATGTTACCATAGGAAGGCAGATTGCCTGATCATTACAGAAAATACACAGTCTTTGTTAATGTCCGTAACAATCTCCATTGGTGCTGGTGAGAGGTGTGGGAAGAAAAGCAGCTGCCATTAGCGGATTTAGAAGGGAGGGGCCCTAGGCTTAGGCTACAAAAAAACTTTTTGAAGGGAAAGGGAGGGATTGGACATTACACTATGGAAAAAGGGTGGAATGGGGGCCACCATACATAACGATCATGGGGAGCAGGGAGGTGGGGGCACCCCTACACTACAGAAAAAAACAACCTAAAAACTGGGTACCTAAAGTGGCCACTAGTATGGGGAGGGGGAGAGTTAGAGAGCTGTTTAGGAATGATCAGGGAGGTTGGAGGGTTGAGGAGGGTTCCCCACACTGCAGAAAACAAAACAAAAAACAACAACCCTAAACTGCATACTGGCAGACTTTCTGCCAGTAAATACTATGGTGAGGAAGAGTGTAGGTGGGAGGGGGCAAAGAGAGCTGTTTGGGAGGGATCAGGGAGGGTAATATCTACTTTGCAATACTATTATTCTTACCAGTTAACCAATTAACCTCTTCAGTGCCAGGAAAAGTGTGGTGCAGCTGCAATAAGCGGCCTTCTAATTACCAAAAAGCAATGGCAAAGCCATGCATGTCTGCTATACTAAACAAAGGGGATGCCAGAGAAGCTTTTACAAACATTTGTGTTATGACTGCACAAGTGGTATGTAAATAATTTTGGTGGGAAACCCAAAGTTTATTAAAAAGGTAACTTTTTTAATATATGATCGCATTTGCGGTGAAAGAGTGGCATGAAATATACCAAACTAGGCCTGGGTTGTCTACTTAAAAATAGTTTTTATAGGTAGAAAAAAAAAACCAAGGCTCTATTTCTGTTTAAATGGTGTAAAAATGCTAAAAAAAATATCCTTGTATTTTGGGGAGAGTTTTTCTCTGAAATTCCCGGTACTGAAGGGGTTAAATGTAACTTTAATGCTTCTTGTCATATTTTCAGTAAGACCAAAGTAATACAGTATGGAAAATACAATTCATAGCAGTAAAGCAGGGGGAGCGTATTGTAGTCACAGGGGCCGAATTACTATTGTGCGAGCGGACATGATCCGATATTGAGGGTCATGTCCGCTGCACATCGATAAATGACGACAGCATATGCTCTCTGCATTTATCATTGCACCATCAGTTCTTGTGAACTGCTGGTGCAATACCGCCCCCTGCAGATTCGCAGCCGCTAGCAGGGGGTGTCAATCAACCCAATCGTATTCAATCAGGTTGATTTTTGTCGATTTCTGTCTGCTGTCTCAGAGCAGGAGGACAGGTTATGGAGCAGCGGTCTTTATTTATTTAATTTATTTTTTTCTAAAGGATTTTTATTTGGTTTTTAAAAAGTAACAATTGGGGACACACAGGTCCGGTTACAATTGCTATTAAAACATTGATACATCATAAGTAAATTTCACGGATTTGTGGTGAAAATAATTCACCTAGATTGAACCCTGATACAGGTTTTGAATATCGGGGGGGGGGGGGGATGCGTATGAATTCAATTTAGTGCTCAAAAAAGTAAAGTCAGTACCAGTTGCTTTAAAATATATATCGATGAATTTGGCCACATATATTGAGGAGTGGGTTCTGCAAACATACTAGTCAACAAACGGAGTAAGTGATTGCTTTAAAGAAAAGGCAAGGCTATTAGCTAACGTCAGGGCTAGTTGTAGGAGATGACTGCTTAGGGACTATAAATAACAATTCTATAGCTGGTGGATAGATAACCATAAGGCATCATATGTGGGAGAAGAAACTAGAGGCTCTTAGAACAAGGACTTTTTGTACTTCAGGAGGAGAAGAATATATTCCAGTGATACATAATATCATGTCAATCTCTCAATATTCTAGTAATATAAGCTAAAACAGTAAGACATAGGAGCATGAAAGAGGAGTGAGTGTAGATTGGAAGGTCACTAAAGGGTCTTAGGGTGAACAGGCACTCGTAAGTAACTGGTTGTCAAAAGTGTTACTTCCTTAAAGTGCAGGTAACAAATGAGATACACATTGTACCTAGTACACACTGTACTTAGCACACACTGAACCTAGCACACTCACTGTACCTAGCACTCACTGTACCTAGCAAACACTGTACCTAGCACACACTGTACCTAGCACACACTGTGCCTAGCACACACTGTGCCTAGCACACACTGTGCCTAGCACACACCGTGCCTAGAACACACTATCCCTAGCACACACCGTACCTAGCACACACAGTACTTAGCACACACTGAACCTTGTGTACCTAGCACACGCCGTACCTAGCACACGCCGTACCTAGCACACGCCGTACCTAGCACACACGGTACCTAGCACACACTGAACTGGCACACACTGAACTAGCACACACTGAACTAGCACATGCACTGTACCTAGCACACGCACTGTACCTAGCACACTCTGTACCTAGCACACTCTGTACCTAGCACACTCTGTACCTAGCACGCCCCGTACCTAGCACGCCCCGTACATAGTACACCCCGTACCTAGCACACCCCGTACCTAGCACACCCCATACCTAGCACACTCTGTACCTAGCACACCCCGTACCTAGCACACGCTGTACCTAGCACACACTGTACCTAGCACTCACTGCGCCTAGCACACACTGTACCTAGCAGATAGCTCAGCATGCTAAGGCACTGTGGCTGAGCTCTGTAGCAACCCAAGGGTTGCAGGTTCGATCCCCGGCGAGGTCCACTCAGCCTTTCATCCTTCCGAGGTCGATAAAATGAGCAGCTCCTTGAGACCCTTACGGGTGATTAGCCGCGCTTTACAAGTACCCAATACAATACAATACAATAGCACACACCGTACCTAGCACATGCTGTACCTAGCACACGCTGCACCTAGCACACACTGTACCTAGCACACATTGTACCTAACATACATTGTACCTAGCACACACTGTATCTAGCACACACCATACCTAGCATCCACTGTACCTAGCACCCACTGTACCTAGCACCCACTGTACCTAGCACACATTGTACTTAGCACACACTGTACCCAGCACAGGCAATACATAGCACACGCAGTACCTAGCACACACAATACCTAGCATACATAGTACCTAGCCCACACTGAGCCTAGCACAAACAGTACTCAACGCACACTGAACCTAGCACACACTGTACCTAGCACACAAAGAGAACTGCGTCTAATGGAAAGTCATTACTGCGATATTGTGAACAAGTGGGTTGTTGGACGCTGGTGCCCAAACTTAGTACCCTGAAAACTCACGCTGCTTTAGAGTATAGAAATAACAAAGTACAATGGTGCTACACTTCATCAATAGTGTTATTATAAGTAGAGGATACAGAGACTGTGCATGAGGCGATGTAAAGAAATCACATTTAGTAAAATAGGCAAAAGAAGGTATCTTTACATCTTGAAATCTGTGGGCAGGCTATTGTGTACTTTATTGACATTATGTAGAACAGTAGTTTTTCTTGAATAAGTAGAGTAGTCCCATTGGTAAAGATCAATGAACTCACAGCCAAATATGTGCGATAGTATAACCATAATCATTTTTTTGCGCATGATATATTTTTAGAGTGGTTTTGTCGCCGTTAGTTTCCCATTCATACTTGGCTTTGCTTGAAATTCGTTTGGGAGTCTCTGCCATTCTCTAAGCCCTCTTGCACCAAGAAATCTTTACCAGATCATTAAATATTTCTGTGGTTACACATGAGATTTTTGCAGTTTCACCAACATTAGTAAAAATGAATTCTTGAGGCTGATACAAAACCATATGAGCAATTAACACTGTTTGAACAGTTCCAAAGTCTATGGGTCGATGGGATAGGATACAAGTTTAGTCCCCTAAAGTGGAGCGTTCTCTCCCTGAGGTCGTCAGCCCCTGTGTCAGTTCCTTGAGGGCCTTAGTTATATATTTTAGAGTGCCCAAAAAACTGATCACACTTGATGTGACCATGAGGCAGGAGAAATCAAATTGGCCATGTGCGAGTATATATATTGATACGCACTTACTTGATGAAAATGGTGGATCGCGCCTTAAAGGGACACTAAACCTAAACATTTTCTTTCATAATTCAGTAGCTACTGAGCCTATCTAGATATGCTTTTTAGCAAAGGATATCAAGAGAATGAAGCAAATTAGATAATAGAAGTAAATTAGAAAGTTGTTTAAAACTGCATGCTCTTTCTAAATCACGAAAGAAAAAATTTGGGTTTCATGTACCTTTAATCCTCCGGTCTCCAGCTTCTGCTTCCTCTACTCTGAAGGACTTTCAGCAGGGCTTTCCCGGGAAGTATTCATACACTGCGGTAAGATCCGTCCAAGGGCACACACAATGGAGCTGTGCAGGGGGCCAGTATCTCCTGGGTGGTCGACCTGCTTACTACGCTCCCACCGCTGACAATGTATAAATTCTCTGGATCTCGGGGTATGTTATACCTTGCCCTCCGATAGTGAGCGGTTACTCACGGCACACGGATGGTGTGGGAGAGGTGATCACAGCCGCTCCGTCTCTCCCTGCCTGCAGGTCCCAACCGTGCGGTATTTTACCATGTGGCTATTTTAGCCGGCCCTTGCAAAGGATAATAATCCAAAATTTCAGCCTCTGTATGCTGCCAAGCTTCTGCCAAAAAAAAGTTATGTTTCCTCATGGCAATTTTCCTTGAATTTGCAGGTTATTTAAACATATTTGTAGGAGCCTCATAAAGCTGCGTCTTGTCTCCTTAGGAGCAGCGGTCGTCAGACCGCTGCTTCATAACTTGTGTTTCCGGGACATCAAGCTCCATACAGAGCTTTAAAATATGCCCCACAATGTTGTAGTGCACAAAATATTGTATACAGAAATGTTAATTGCAAATATAAAGACATTTCAATATTGCACAGATCCAGGGTTAAAAGCATCAACCTAACGTTTTTCTGCCCGCCCCTGGCCCGTGAAATCTCATTTCACTGGTCCCACCTTAACAATTAAAAAGCACAATCATTTTTTTACTAGTGAAAAAAAGATAACTCCTTCAATCCCTAATTTTGTAGCATTATCTTTAATGGTTAATCAAAAAATAAATTCATATTAATTTAAATTAATTCAATCAATAATACAGTGTTTAAATGTCATAAAGATAACAAAAAATAATAATAAAAAACTATCTACACTTACTATTTGTCTTCTGCAATGATACATTTCCAACAGCGTATTCTGTGAGCATTTAGCAATGTCGGGCGGACATGATTCGCTACAGCGAATCATGTGCGCCCGCTATTTGATAAATCTACCGCTTGGAGTGCTCCAGATTTTAAAGGCGAGTTAATTAACCTATCTTTATATATATATATATATATATATATATATATATATATATATATATATATATATATATATATATATATATATATATATATATATACAAATATAACAAGACTACACTGGATATTATTCAATACCTATACAAAAAAGTATTTCCATCTTGATACTTATTTTAATGTTTTGGTTTGCATATAAATTCATTTCTGTCACCTACTAGTGGTTGTTGTTATATTCTTAACTATAGCCCAAAGGAACTAGCCTTTCTCAGTCTATACATACATTTTTTGCTTATGTACTGTAGAATTTAACATTTATCATTATTCTTGTGGGTATCTCAATCTGCACTATAGCTTACAATAAAAAGTATCTACCTTTTGTTCATGCATATTAATAAAATGACGTGCAGAACGAGGTGTATCATGGGTTATGCTGCCCAAACGTTACCTGATAAATGTTCTTATCTCCCTAATGGACATCCCTATATAGCGCCCCTGATTGGGTGCAAGTAATAAGGTAGATAGGTAGGGTAGTGTAGACAACTGGTGGTCCATGGGCACTAGTTTTTGCTGCCCTAGGGAAAAAGCAGAACTTAGGATGTGTACGCTTGTTTTTGAGGACTAAGTGGAACTAAAAAAATATAGTTTGCTGACCTCTGATCGGCAGATAAAGAACCAAGCCAACACTCACAGCTCTCTGGAGTGACGACAATGAAGGGAGAACAGCAGACAGAAGATAGGCCTAGATTTGGAGTTCGGCGGTAGCCGTCAAAACCAGCGTTAGAGGCCCCTAACGCTGGTTTTGGCCGCACGCTGGTATTTGGAGTCAGTGATTAAAGGGTCTAACGCTCACTTTTCAGCCGCGACTTTTCCATACCGCAGATCCCCCTACGCCATTTGCGTAGCCTATCTTTTCAATGGGATCTTTCTAACGCTGGTATTTAGAGTCGTTTCTGAAGTGAGCGTTAGAGCTCTAACGACAAAATTCCAGCCGCCTGAAAATAGCAGGAGTTAAGAGCTTTCTGGCTAACGCCGGTTTATAAAGCTCTTAACTACTGTACCCTAAAGTACACTAACACCCATAAACTACCTATGTACCCCTAAACCGAGGTCCCCCCACATCGCCGCCACTCTATTTAAATTTTTAACCCCTAATCTGCCGACCGCCACCTACGTTATACTTATGTCCCCCTAATCTGCTGCCCCTAACCCCGCCGACCCCTATATTATATTTCTTAACCCCTAACTTGCCCCCCACAACGTCGCCGCAAGCTACTTAAAATAATTAACCCCTAATCTTCCGACCGCAAATCGCCGCCACCTACGTTATCCCTATGTACCCCTAATCTGCTACCCCTAACATCGCCGACCCCTATATTATATTTATTAACCCCTAATCTGCCCCCCTCAACGTCGCCGACACCTGCCTACACTTATTAACCCCTAATCTGCCGAGCGGACCTGAGCGCTACTATAATAAAGTTATTAACCCCTAACCCGCCTCACTAACCCTATAATAAATAGTATTAACCCCTAATCTGCCCTCCCTAACATCGCCGACACCTAACTTCAATTATTAACCCCTAATCTGCCGACCGGAGCTCACCGCTATTCTAATAAATGTATTAACCCCTAAAGCTAAGTCTAACCCTAACACTAACACCCCCCTAAGTTAAATATAATTTAAATCTAACGAAATAAATTAACTCTTATTAAATAAATTATTCCTATTTAAAGCTAAATACTTACCTGTAAAATAAATCCTAATATAGCTACAATATAAATTATAATTATATTATAGCTATTTTAGGATTAATATTTATTTTACAGGCAACTTTGTAATTATTTTAACCAGGTACAATAGCTATTAAATAGTTAAGAACTATTTAATAGTTACCTAGTTAAAATAATAACAAATTTACCTGTAAAATAAATCCTAACCTAAGTTATAATTAAACCTAACACTACCCTATCAATAAAATAATTAAATAAACTACCTACAATTACCTACAATTAACCTAACACTACACTATCAATAAATTAATTAAACACAATTCCTACAAATAAATACAATTAAATAAACTATCTAAAGTACAAAAAATAAAAAAGAACTAAGTTACAGAAAATAAAAAAATATTTACAAACATAAGAAAAATATTACAACAATTTTAAACTAATTACACCTACTCTAAGCCCCCTAATAAAATAACAAATCCCCCCAAAATAAAAAATTCCCTACCCTATTCTAAATTAAAAAAGTTACAAGCTCTTTTACCTTACCAGCCCTGAACAGGGCCCTTTGCGGGGCATGCCCCAAGAATTTCAGCTCTTTTGCCTGTAAAAAAAAACATACAATACCCCCCCCCAACATTACAACCCACCACCCACATACCCCTAATCTAACCCAAACCCCCTTAAAGAAACCTAACACTAAGCCCCTGAAGATCTTCCTACCTTGTCTTCACCATACCAGGTTCACCGATCCGTCCTGGCTCCAACATCTTCATCCAACCCAAGCGGGGGTTGGCGATCCATAATCCGGTCCAGAAGAGGCTCCAAAGTCTTCCTCCTATCCGGCAAGAAGAGGACATCCGGACCGGCAAACATCTTCTCCAAGCGGCATCTTCGATCTTCTTCCATCCGGAGCGAAGCGGCAGGATCCTGAAGACATCCAGCGCGGAACATCCATCCGGACCGACGACTGAACGATGAATGACTGTTCCTTTAAGGGACGTCATCCAAGATGGCGTCCCTCGAATTCCGATTGGCTGATAGGATTCTATCAGCCAATCGGAATTAAGGTAGGAATTTTCTGATTGGCTGATGGAATCAGCCAATCAGAATCAAGTTCAATCCGATTGGCTGATCCAATCAGCCAATCAGATTGAGCTCGCATTCTATTGGCTGTTCCGATCAGCCAATAGAATGCGAGCTCAATCTGATTGGCTGATTGGATCGGCCAATCGGATTGAACTAGATTCTGATTGGCTGATTCCATCAGCCAATCAGAAAATTCCTACCTTAATTCCGATTGGCTGATAGAATCCTATCAGCCAATCGGAATTCGAGGGACGCCATCTTGGATGACGTCCCTTAAAGGAACAGTCATTCGTCGTTCAGTCGTCGGTCCGGATGGATGTTCCGCGCTGGATGTCTTCAGGATCCTGCCGCTTCGCTCCGGATGGAAGAAGATCGAAGATGCCGCTTGGAGAAGATGTTTGCCGGTCCGGATGTCCTCTTCTTGCCGGATAGGAGGAAGACTTTGGAGCCTCTTCTGGACCGGATTATGGATCGCCAACCCCCGCTTGGGTTGGATGAAGATGTTGGAGCCAGGACGGATCGGTGAACCTGGTATGGTGAAGACAAGGTAGGAAGATCTTCAGGGGCTTAGTGTTAGGTTTCTTTAAGGGGGTTTGGGTTAGATTAGGGGTATGTGGGTGGTGGGTTGTAATGTTGGGGGGGGGTATTGTATGTTTTTTTTTACAGGCAAAAGAGCTGAAATTCTTGGGGCATGCCCCGCAAAGGGCCCTGTTCAGGGCTGGTAAGGTAAAAGAGCTTGTAACTTTTTTAATTTAGAATAGGGTAGGAAATTTTTTATTTTGGGGGGCTTTGTTATTTTATTAGGGGGCTTAGAGTAGGTGTAATTAGTTTAAAATTGTTGTAATATTTTTCTTATGTTTGTAAATATTTTTTTATTTTCTGTAACTTAGTTCTTTTTTATTTTTTGTACTTTAGATAGTTTATTTAATTGTATTTATTTGTAGGAATTGTGTTTAATTAATTTATTGATAGTGTAGTGTTAGGTTAATTGTAGGTAATTGTAGGTAGTTTATTTAATTATTTTATTGATAGGGTAGTGTTAGGTTTAATTATAACTTAGGTTAGGATTTATTTTACAGGTAAATTTGTTATTATTTTAACTAGGTAACTATTAAATAGTTCTTAACTATTTAATAGCTATTGTACCTGGTTAAAATAATTACAAAGTTGCCTGTAAAATAAATATTAATCCTAAAATAGCTATAATATAATTATAATTTATATTGTAGCTATATTAGGATTTATTTTACAGGTAAGTATTTAGCTTTAAATAGGAATAATTTATTTAATAAGAGTTAATTTATTTCGTTAGATTTAAATTATATTTAACTTAGGGGGGTGTTAGTGTTAGGGTTAGACTTAGCTTTAGGGGTTAATACATTTATTAGAATAGCGGTGAGCTCCGGTCGGCAGATTAGGGGTTAATAATTGAAGTTAGGTGTCGGCGATGTTAGGGAGGGCAGATTAGGGGTTAATACTATTTATGATAGGGTTAGTGCGGCGGATTAGGGGTTAATACATTTATTATAGTAGCGCTCAGGTCCGCTCGGCAGATTAGGGGTTAATAAGTGTAGGCAGGTGTCGGCGACGTTGTGGGGGGCAGGTTAGGGGTTAATAAATATAATCTAGGGGTCGGCGGTGTTAGGGGTAGCAGATTAGGGGTACATAGGGATAACGTAGGTGGCGGCGGTTTACGGAGCGGCAGATTAGGGGTTTAAAAAAATATGCAGGGGTCAGCGATAGCGGGGGCGGCAGATTAGGGGTTAATAAGTGTAAGGTTAGGGGTGTTTAGACTCGGGGTACATGTTAGAGTGTTAGGTGCAGACGTAGGAAGTGTTTCCCATTAGGAAACAATGGGGCTGCGTTAGGAGCTGAATGCTGCTTTTTTGCAGGTGTTAGGTTTTTTTTCAGCTCAAACAGCCCCATTGTTTCCTATGGGGGAATCGTGCACGAGCACGTTTTTGAGGCCGGCCGCGTCCGTAAGCAACTCTGGTATCGAGAGTTGCATTTGCGGTAAAAATGCTCTACGCTCCTTTTTTGGAGCCTAACGCAGCATTTGATTAAACTCTCGATACCAGAGTTAAATTTATGGTGCGGCCAGAAAAAAGCCCGCGGAGCGTTAGCAGCCCTTTTACCGCCGAACTCCAAATCTAGGCCTTAATCTGCAACATTACCTAAATCTGGAGCTGTGCCCGAATATGTTATTATTTGTTTAACAGCCATAAATTTGTATGCAGCCTTAAATAAGGCTTCTAAAATATTGATCTGCTGCCCCAGTTTATAGAGCCTTTCACATTGACCTATAAAGGTTTTGAGACTTGCAGTAACAAATTGTAAACAAACTACTTTGCAATTATTCAAAAAAATAATATATCTTACTAGGCAGCAAATACATGTGTCCTTTACAAAAGAATAAAAATGCCAAAAAGAACAATAAAAAGCTAATAAAGATGGTGAAAAAGTTGAAAGACATAAAACACATAATATATAAAGCCACTTGGCAGAACAAGCGCTTCCCATCGCAAGCTCAACGGGGGGTGCTACACATGTGTTTGGAGGTGCATAGCGCTCCCAGAGAACTGGTTGTGGTAGAATTAATACATAAATAAAAATAAAAAAGTCTAATAAAAGATCCATCATAGGTTGCTCCTTTCACCTGTTATTAAGTATTCAACTAAACATACATAGAATATAACTGGCCTTCGGACGTGTGATTACAAGTTGATTAATACAATAAAATCAATCTGGGATCTCTTACTTTCCCTGGCAGAGATATATCCACACAGCAACATGAACTAGATACAGTTTAAAAGAAAATACTCAGGTTTGTACTTGTGTTTGAATTAGCGCCAACAACTGACAAACATGGTCCATGTAGGGGTTATTTGTATACTCCAATTATGGGCTAGATTACAAGTAAGCGCTAAATTATCACGTGCCCGTGAGGTCGTGTTCGCATTGCTGTCAATTTGTAATACCAGCACACATTAGCGTGCGCTGGTATTACAAAGTGGAGCGCAAATCTCGCTTTTATCAAAGCAATATATAGTGCTCCACTTGTAATCTAGCCCTATATGTTTTTATTTCAAGAGTTTAAAAGTTGTGCATACCAAAGTGACTTTTAAATATTGTATATCATGGGGGGAGTTTCTGGGTGACGGCATGAAGGTTGCAATGCTGAGAGCTGGTGGAATGTCTGGGATATTCTGCTAAATATCTTCAAATTTCTAGAACACATGCGCTAAATTCACTTGACCTTAGATTCACTGGGCCTTACCGAGCACAATTACATGTTTATTGCAGTCCCAGCCCAGTGTTCCAGAACTTTTGTTTCCTAGAGGCTAGTGTGGGCGCTGGAGAAAAATTCACTTTAGACCCCCCCACCGTGGTGTCTTTTTGATGCAGTGTTATCTTACAAATCACTGCATGATCCTTTGAAGAAATGTCAGAAAGTGTGCAGCTGTTTAAGGATGAGCTGTCTTAACAGTGGAGGAGCATTTTGGGAAACTACGTCTGCATCTTGAGCACTGCCTTGAACAAGGCCTCACCTTTTTAAACTCCAATGATTGTGACTCACCTTCGATTCTGTCACAGAGAGCTTCCTCTGTTGGTGAAGAGAATTTAGTGGCACTTGGTGAACCTGGGATCTGCGCTTAGAGTGTGAGATACTGTGGGAGCAAAGAGGAGCGAGAGGAGCCCTGAACATTTAGGGCTAGATTACAAGTGGAGCACTAAATTATTGCGCGCCTGCAAACAGGCAAATTTGCCCTTTTGCGGGTGCATGATAAATGACCAGCCATTACAAGTGGCTGGTTATCTCTACCGCAAGCTCGTGGTAGTAATTAACAGTGTAGTGTATGTTATTCAAAAATAAAAATTGTAGCATTTTTATTTTTTAATAAAATAACTGCACTAGGTAGTATTTTGGGGGTAAAGTTGGCAGGAGTTGGGTGTTAGGAAAAAATAAAACAGCACTGAAAAGTGCATTTACATTGAGGTCTATGGGAACTGTGTGTTCCCAGTAAAGATATATGTATATGCTTATATACAAATATATTTATGTGTTAATATGCGTGTATATATATATATATATATATATATATATATATATATATATATATATATATATATATATATAGTATCTCACAAAAGTACACCCCTCACATTTTTGTAAATGTTTTATTATATCTTTTCATGTGACAACACTGGAGAAATGACACTAAAATGTAAAGTAGTGAGTGTACAGTCTGTATAACAGTGTAAATTTGCTGTCCCCTCAAAATAACTCAACACACAACCATTAATGTCTAAACCGTTGGCAACAAAAGTGAGTACACCCCTAAGTGGAAATGTCCAAAATGGGCCCAAAGTGTCAATATTTTGTGCGGACACCATTATTTTCCAGCACTGCCTTAACCTTGGGCATGGAGTTCACCAGAGCTTTACAAGTTGCCACTGAAGTCCTCTTCCACTCCTCTATGACGACATCACAGAGCTGATGGATGTTAGAGATCTTGCGCTCTCCCACCTTCCGTTTAAGGATGCACCACAGATGCTCAATAGGGTTTAGGTCTGGAGACATGCTTGGCCAGTCCATCACCTTTACCCTCAGCTTCTTTAGCACGGCAGTGGTCGTCTTGGAGGTGTGTTTGGGGTCGTTATCATGTTGGAATACTGCCCTGCGGCCCAGTCTCAGAAGGTAGGGGATCATGCTCTGCTTCAGTATGTCACAGTACATGTTGGCATTCATGGTTCCCTCAATGAACTGTAGCTCCCCAGTGCCAGCAGCACTCATGCAGGTCCAGACCAAGACACTCCCTCCACCATGCTTGACTGTAGGCAAGACACACTTGTCTTTGTACTCCTCACCTGGTTGCCGCCACACACGCTTGACACCATTTGAACCAAATAAGTTTATCTTGGTCTCATCGAACCACATGACATGGTTCCAGTAATCCATTTCCTTAGTCTGCTTGTCTTCAGCAAACTGTTTGCGGGCTTTCTTGTGCATCATCTTTAGAAGAGGCTTCCTCCATGCAGTGTATGGTTTGAGCACTAACAGGCTGACCCCCCACCCCTTCAACCTCTGCAGCAATGCTGGCAGCACTCATACGTCTATTTCCCAAAGACACCCTCTGAATATGACGCTGAGCACGTGCGCTCAACTTCTTTGGTTGACCATGGTGAGGCCTGTTCTGAGTGGAACCTGTCCTGTGAAACTACTGTATGGTCTTGACCACCATGCTACAGCTCAGTTTCAGCGTCTTGGCAATCTTCTTATAGCCTAGGCGATCTTTATGTAGAGCAACAATTTTTTTTTCCAGATCCTCAGAGAGTTCTTTGCCATGAGGTGCCATGTTGAACTTCCAGTGACCAGTATGAGAGAGTGTTAGAGCGATAACACCAAATTTAACACCCTTGCTCCCCATTTGTAACACTAACGAGTCACTTGACACCGGGGAGTGAAAATGGCAAATTGGGCCCAATTTGGACATTTCCACTTAGGGGTGTACTCACTTTTGTTGCCAATGGTTTAGACATTAATGGCTGTGTGTTGAGTTATTTTGAGGGGACAGGAAATTTACACTGTTATACAGGCTGTATACTCACTACAGCAAAGCAAAGTGTCATTTCTTCAGTCTTGTCACATGAAAAGATATAATAAAATATTTACATATATATACTGTAGCTCACAAAAGTGAGTAAAACCCTCACATTTTTGTAAATATTTTATTATATATTTTCATGTGACAACACTGAAGAAATGACACTTTTCTACAATGTAGTGAGTGTACAGCCTCTATAACAGTGTCAATTTGCTGTCCCCTCAAAATAACTCAACACATAGCCATTAATGTCCCGTTGGCAACAAAAGTGGAAATGTCCAAATTGGGCCCAATTAGCCATTTTCCCTCCCCGGTGTCATGTGACTCGTTAGTGTTACAAGGTTTCAGGGGTGAATGGGGAGCAGGTGTGTTAAATTTGGTGTTATCGCTCTTACACTCTCTCATACTGGTCACTGGAAGTGCAACATGGCACCTCATGGCAAAGAACTCTCTGAGGATCTGGAAAAAAAATTTGTTGCTCTACATAAAGATGGCCTAGGCTATAAGAAGATTGCCAAGACCCTGAAACTGAGCTGCAGCATGGTAGGCAAGACCGTACAGCGGTTTCATAGAACAGGTTCACTCAGAACAGGCCTCGTCATTGTCGACTAAAGAAGTTGAGTGCACGTACTCAGCGTCATATCCAGAGGTTGTCTTTGGGAAATAGAAGTATGAGTGCTGCCAGCATTGCTGCAGATGTTAAAGGGGTGGGGGGTCAGCCTGTCAGTGCTCAGACCATACGCCGCACAATGCATCAAATTGGTCTGCATAGCTGTCGTCCCAAAAGGAAGCCTCTTCTAAAGATGATGCACAAGAAAGCCTGCAAACAGTTTGCTGAACACAAGCAGACTAAGGACATGGATTACTGGAACCATGTCCTGTTGTCAGATGAGACCAAGATAAACTTATGTGGTTCAGATGGTGTCAAGCGTGTGTGGCAGCAACCAGATGAGTACAAAGACAAGTGTGTCTTGCCTACAGTCAAGCATGGTGGTGGTAGTGTCATGGTCTGGGCCTGCATGAGTGCTGCCGCCACTGGGGAGCTACAGTTCATTGAGGGAACCATGAATGCCAACATGTACTGTGATATACTGAAGCAGAGCATGATCCCCTCCTATCAGAGACTGGGCCTGAGGGCAGTATTCCAACATAATGACCCCAAACACACCTCCAAGACGACCACTGCCTTGCTAAAGAAGCTGAGGGTAAAGGTGATCGACTGGTCAAGCATGTCTCCGTACCTAAATCCTATTGAGCATCTGTGGGGCATCATCAAATGGAAGGTGGGGGAGCGCAAGGTCTCTAATATCCACCAGCTTTGTGATGTCGTCATAGAGGAGTGGAAAAGGACTCCAGTGGCAACCTGTGAAGCTCTGGTGAACTCCATGCCCAAGAGGGTTAAGGCAGTGCTGGAAAATAATGGTGTCCACACAAAATATTGACACTTTGGGGCCAATTTGGACATTTCCACTTAGGGTGTACTCACTTTTGTTGCCAACGGTTTAGACATTAATGGCTGTGTGTTGTGTTATTTTGAGGGGACAGCAAATTTACACTGTTATACAGGCTGTACACTCACTACTTTACATTGTAGCAAAGTGTAATTTCTTCAGTGTTTTCACACGAAAATATATAATAATAAAATATTTACAAAAATGTGAGGGGTGTACTCACTTTTGTGAGATACTGTATATATATATACACATATTGGAAGAAGAGAAGAACGCGGTTTGCTCAAAATAAAAAATTCAATTTATTGGTTCAAATTTTTTTTTAAAACTCCAGGAGGAAACAAGGTGAAATGAGCGTAGCACCACAGGCTTACGCGTTTCGGCTGGACACTGTAATCATAGCCATAAGGTGCTACGCTGTACACACAGCTTAAAAAGTGATTAACTACTCACTATTGGTTAAGAAAAGAAAGATACACCCATAACACAGGTATTGCTATGGCAACAGAAAATTTAACACCTGAAGAACAAAGTTTGAATATACATGGTTTTATAAGGTGTAACAGACACAGCAATATAATTAAAGCTACAGTGATCAAATACATATATTCCCAAAAATAACCAATGTTAAGTCTACCACTCCAATTGTACAGCATTTTGCCATACACCCCAACAGTACACTCAACACCTTTAAATGGTGTACTATAGAGAAAGTGAGAACTCTGATTAGAGGAGGGGACCTTGACCACTTATTGGCAAAAAGAGAAATGTATTGAATTTTTCGTATGGGGACTAGAATCCCTTCAGGCTTAAATTCAAGATATGATCTCATTAACTTTTGGGAATGATCTTTCCCTATATATACTGTATAATTTTGCTGTTCTTCCCTTGAAACATTTTCTGTTTAGTGAATGTGTTTACTTCAATTTATCTTATCATACATGTTTTAACATTGAAATTATATTAAATGAAGTGCTTAGAACAACCTTTTTTCTATGTTTCAGGTTACACTTGGTTTTATATACCTTAATGTTTCATGTATGATAGGGTTTTTTTCCTGATACAAATTGTGCAATCATGTTGTTTCTCTTCTAATATGTATTCTGGCTAGTGAATATGTGTTTGCTGCAGTTTGTCTTATCATATTGTTGTTTTTTACATCCTTATTGCATTTAACTAATGAAGTGTTCACAACAACCATCACATAATATCTTAGGTTGCGATTGTAATTTCCTACCCTCTATGCTTCATATACAATAGGTTTCTATATTTATGTATAGTTATACTGTACATTGTCAAGATCCGCATTTTTGGGAATATATGTATTTAATCACTGTAGCTTTAATTATATAGCTGTGTCTGTTACACCTTATATAACCATGTATATTCAAACTTTGTTCTTCAGGTGTTATATTTTCTGTGGCCATAGCAATACCTGTGTTATGGGTGTATCTTTCTTTTCTTAACCAATAGTGAGTAGTTAATCACCTTTTAAGATGTGTGTACAGCGTAGCACTTTATAGCTATGATTACGGCGTTCAGACGAAATGCGTAAGCCTGTGGTTCTACGCTCATTTCACCTTGTTTCCTCCTGGAGTTTTTTTTAAAATTTGAATCAATAAATTGAATTTTTTATTTCGAGCAAACCGCCTTCTTCTCTTCTTCTTACTGCCTATACCAGTTGGCTTGCTCACAGCACGTTGGATTATCGCTGTGGATACAATTACTACCGCTACTGCTCCGTCCAGCTTACAGGTCCACCCATATATTGGTGACATCATCCGCGTCATCCGGGAATACACATGAGGATTGCGTGCCACAGAGGGTGAGAGACGCCGACAAGCTTGGTGAAGGGATCTAAGGATCGGGTAAGAAAGTCTCTGCTCCCTGGTAAGGCTTTATGGATATACTCCCGCTGATTTGAGTATTCGTAAGCAGTTTTAAGGAACTATGGCTGTTCATACTGTATTACATTAGAGCACAATTGTAGCGGTTTGCTCACAGCTACATCTATAACATATACAACGTTTTGGGATATTCGTTGCTAATCCTGGAACTCTAAGGCCCGTTCACTTTCATTTTCTCTTTATATATACATATTACATATAAATATATATGTAAATAATCATATACATATATATTTAAAAATTGCTGCCATTGCTGCGTGGCTTACCCCCTTCACTGCACTAGTTCTCATGCCGTGTCTCCAAAGGTTCCCATTGGAGCCTATGGAGGCGCCCTCTCGTGTTCACATTGCTGTCAACTTGTAGTACCAGGGCACTTTAGTGTGCGCTGGTATTACTCAGTGGAGCGCAAATATTGTTTTCACAAAAGCTATATTTAACGCTCCACTTGTAATCTGGCCCTTATTGTAAGGAGGTAGCTTGAGATGCCTGGGTTAAGAGGTGATAGAGCAATACTTGAGCATGGTAAAGGTGTCTCTGAGATCCCAGAAGAATTAAGAGAGATTAAAGCAGACAAGAGTACTTTACAGTATGCAAGAGGATATCAGGTAGATAACATACGGTTTGCAATTTGCCCCAGAAGTTGTGGAGGTATTAGTTCCCTACAGATGCCTAAGGGAAGGGGGACATGGGAGACTTTGACAGATGTGCTGAAGGTGGGATCCGGCACTATGAGAGATCATTCCCTGTTTGCTAAAGGGATGCACTGCCCAGTGGACGGATTGCACTAGAGAATGATCCGGATTGATTGCTCTGACAAGGCCCTACTGGTGAACTTGCCTCTATTGAAGTGGGACTCTGGTGGTTTGTATACAATAATGTTTATCAGCGAGTGTCCCATCAAGGGAAATCTGGTGTGTCTGCTCAAATTATGATTTTGATTATGATTTTAGGGTCCATAGTTATGTTGGGATAAAGACAATTTTGGTACCCTTCCTGCCCTTCTCCTTTCCCAAAATGCCTGATTATATATTCTTAAATCCATATGGGTCTAAGCATTTTCTTTTTATATAAGTATATATTACTGCCAGATGACCTAATACCATGGCTCCCTGATATGTAGGTGGATAGGGTCTTGATTTGTCAACTACTTATTTGTATAGTAGTTATATAGTAGCTTGGCATATAGCTTATGCCATTGAGATGGATGTTTTTTTGCTACCTCACTGGTTATTTCCCATTTGTTTTATGCATCGGAGTATAAGTATTGACTTTATTGTGAAAAGGACTTAAAGGGACATTAAACCCAAAGACCCCTTGAGATATCCTTTGTTTAAGAAAGAGCAGTGCACATGGGTGAGCCAATCACACGAGGCATCTATGTGATGCCACCAATCAGCAGCTACAGACCCTATCTAGATATGCTTTTCAGCAAATAAAATCAAGAGAATGAAGCAAATTAGATAATAGAAGTAATTTAGAAAGTTGTTTAAAATGGCATGCTCTTTCTAAATCATGAAAGAAAAAAAAATTGGGTTTATTGTCCCTTTAAGTGCCATAGATAGAGGTTTATAATATATGTCTGAGAGCTGTTTCTTGCATTCAGTTTTTGAAAGATTTTTAGAGCTCCATTAAGTTAATCTAGGCTCATACACCTGCACATTTTTGCTTTTGTGATTTTGAATAGTGCAATGCTTATTAAAGGGACACTAAACCCACATTTTGTTCTTTCATGATTCAGATAGAGCATGCAATTTTAAGCGACTTTATTCCTTTAATAAAATTTTCAGAACTTAGGTTATGCTTGCTTATTGGTGGCTAAATGTAGCCACCAATAAGCGAGCACTATTCAGGGTGCTGAACCTAAAACGGGCCAGCTCCTAAGCTTTACATTCCTGCTTTAAAAAAAAATATAGCAAGAGAACAAAGAAATAATATAATAGGAGTAAATTAGAAAGTTGCTACAATTGCATGCTCTATCTGAATCATGAAAGTAAAAAATGTGGGTTTACTATCCCTTTAAGCGATGCCCTTCCCCCATACTTAAGCTATTATTGTTATATCTGTCTTTTGCTATTTATAGCTCATTACCTGTTACCTATCATCCAGAGCTGAACAGTAGCTCTTTAGTGGAACACTGGTCTGGCTGCTTCCCCCATAATCAGTGAGAGATACTGCTATGTAAAATCAAAGATATTTGTTTATGAGGCAAGTTGTATGCGTTTGGGTGGTATTGCCAACTTAGATCCCCTCGTTGTTGGGTTTCAAATATGTTTTACATAGACAAGCTCCAATTACCTTCATACTACCTGTTGCCTTTACTTAAAGGGATATGAAAACCAATTTTTTTTATTTTAGGATTCAGATAGATTTGTGCAATTTTAAACAACTTTCTAATTTGCTATTGTTCTCTTGCTATCCTTTATTGAAAAGAATGCCTGTGTAGGCTCAGGGGAAGTAAAGCACTACTGGGAGCTAGCTGCTGATTGGTGGCTGCACATATATGCCTCTTGTCTTTGGCTTACCAGATGTGTTCAGCTAGCTTCCAATATTGCGTTGCTGCTCCTTCAACAAAGGATACCTAGAGAACAAAGCAAATTTGATACGTGTAAATTGGAAAGTTGTTAAAAAATGTATGATCTATCTGAATTATGAAAGAAGAAAAGTAGATTTCATGTTCCTTTACATTTTTTGATCTGTAAGACATGACTTAGATTTAGCTAGAAAACTCCTATGCATTCAGGGCTAGATTACGAGTGTAGCGCTATTGTTTACATGCGAGCGATATTAGGTTTTCAAGGCTGTTTGCACACAGGTTAAATTCCTCTCGTATTACAAGTTGAAAGTAAATGCAAATGCGTGAGCACAATTGAGATTTACGCTAAAATGATTACTGCAACCTCCGAGCTCTGGTTAACTGTTACGTGTGGCAAAAAAGTTGCACAAAACACATCAAAAATACATTTAACAGTACAGTTACATTCATAATAACACTATCTGATCAAAAATATTTTTAAAAAATGCATTAAAAAGTTTTAAGGACTTTTAAGTTATGAGTAGGGATGGGCGAATGTTTCTAAACATTCGAAATTTAAAACTAATTTTTATACTTTCGTTCGCATCGAATTTCAAATGTTTACATAACATTCTAACATTCGTTTTTCGATTTCGTTTTTTTTGATTACATTCAAATGGAATGGTTGGCTTTGTATTATATTCAATATTAGAATTCGATATCTATATTTCACATTCGATTTTGAAATGTAATATTATTATTATTATCGGTTATTTGTAGAGCGCCAACAGATTCCGCAGCGCTAATATTCGAATTTGATTCAATATATCACATTCTAATTCGATTTTAATTTCGAAATAGTATTTCTAAGCTACAATTTTCTTTTGTAATGTAATATTCAAATTCAAAATTAGTTTTTATAATTCAGTTATCTTATAATTATTAGAATTATTTAATATTCGAATTTAAATATTCAAATCAACTTATTCCCTTCCATATGTAAATGTTATAGTTAAAATTTAATTTAACAGGTTTAGTTTTGGACAAAAGGGACGTACTGGTTTGGTGGTCGTGTTGGAATATTTTGATACTGATTTTTTTCTATATACTACTATTATCTATCTATTTGCTCCTGTGGCATCTTTTATTTTTTATTTTTGTGTGGACACAACTGTGGAGGGTGGAATATACACCATGAGAAGACGCATTTTTTATCATCATCTTCAATCAATTTCATATATTTTTGGAGAGGTACTATGCGGTCTATTATTTTTTATAGGCAAACATTCAGGTGATGATAGTGATAGGTGGCTACCTGCTTTTACTTTTGTGCATTTATTTAGTTGTTTTTTTTTTAAAATATTTAATTTGAAAAATTATTCATCTTTATATTCATTGTAATTTTTTAAGTCTATTCTACATTAGTGTTTCTTAACCAGAAGTGGCCCTAACAGGCCATATTTACATGATTTCGTAACTAGAGCACTGGTAAAATAATCAGTACCTATGGTTAGAGCCAGGTTAGTTACCATGGTTACTGATTATTTTACCTGTGCTCCAGTTAAGACGTTCTGAAAATATTGCCTACTAGCCTTAATGCTTGAATGTGAGCGCAATCTATCACTCCACTCGTAATCTAGCCCTCAATGTCCACTTAAACAAGTGTGCTATTTCAGACAGCTCATCTGATTATGAAACACAGAATCTTATAAGGACAGGAAACCTCAACATTTTCTTTCATGATTTGGATAGAACATATAATTTTAAACAACTTTTAATTTACATCTTTTTTCAAATTTGCTTAATTATCTTGTTATCCTTTGATGAAGGAACTGCACTGCACTACAGGCAGCCAGCTAAACACATTGGGCCGATTTAACAATGTGCGAGCGGACATGATACGAAGTAGCGTATCATGTCTGCCGCACATCGATAAATGCCGACAGCATACGTTGTCAGCATTTATCATTGCACCAGCAGTTCTTGTGAACTGCTGGTGCAATGCCGCCCCCTGCAGATTCGCCTCTAGCAGGGGGTGTCAATCAACCCAACTTGTAGTCTAGCCCTTATTTGTTTTAATCATTTGCACTTTAAGGGACAATAATAGTTATGAGTAATCCATTTCGCAATATACTTTCATTATTTATTTGACTCCTTTTCATTTAATTTAGCTCTGAATGTTGTTAGGTTTTTTACACATCAAGGCTAACCCTGCTACATATGATAGTGGCTAACCTTGCTGTCTGCAAACTAAAGCCTATATAGGCTTCTCCAAATAAGGCAAATGGTGGTTGGAGTTTGATTATTGAAAAACAATTGCAGTAAAAAGGATGTTAATTTGTTTTTAAAACGTATAGACTTGGCTAATGCGGTATTCTAGCATGTCTTGAAAATACAAGGCCTTTACTGTCTTTTTTAATATTTCTCACCATGCATTAATTTGCTTCATGCACACATACTTCCACCTGACACTTAATAGTTCCACAACACACTTCCTCTTCTCTAACACTCAAATTATTGTCTTCCGTGTCCTATGCTTCTTTAGCTTCATATCACTATTGTTTTCCTAACCTGCATTACACTCACCTATTCTCTAAGATCAATACTTAGGGCCTCATCATCTTGTCACATGCCTAGTAATGCCCTTGACTAATATGCAAAGATGCTTAGAGATATTCCGCTGCAAACCATTCTGGGTCTGTACAGGCCTATAAATTTGTCAGACATGTGCATTTATCTGTTTAATTTTAAAACTTACACCAAATATTGCCGCCGCTAGTGGCATTCGGCTCTTTGGATTTACACAGACCTTTGTGTGTTGCACTTTCACAAGAATCTGGTTCAGAGAAGACCTGAATGTCACTAGCTGTGACCAAATTCGACAAAACAGACAAATTCACGTTTTTACATTATTCTCCTGGTGTGGCTCTCAAAAGCATATGAAGCCTCTGATTGCTGTGTTTTACTCTATGCACATGTATTGGAAATTACTTTTAAACACTAAAGAAATAAAGAGTACACAGTCTTAAAGGGACAGTCTACTCCAGAATTGTTATTGTTTAAAAAGATAGATAATCCCTGTATTATCCATTCCCGAGTTTTGCATAACCAACACAGTTATATTAATACACTTTTTTACATCTGTGATTACCTTGTATCTAAGCCTCTGCAGACTGCCCCCTTATCTGAGTTCTTTTGACAGACATGCAGTTTAGCCAATCAATGCTGACTCATAAATAACTCCATGGGAGTGAGCACAATGTGATCTATATGGCACACATGAACTAACAGGGGCCGATTTATCATGGCCCAAATGGAGCCGCATACACCTGTTTCCGTGTGAGCCTTCAGGCTCGCCGTACACAGGAGTTAAGAAGCAGCGGTCTTAAGAAGCAGCCTCTGAGGCAGCGGACAGCAATCCACCTAATCGCATACGATCGGGTTGATTGACAGCCCCTGCTAGCGTGAATCTGCAGGGAGCGGCATTCCACTAGCATTTCACTAAAAATGCTTCGGATCATGTCCGCTGCACTTTGATAAATCACTTTTTAAAAAACTGTCAGAATTCCCTAAAGGGACAGTCTACCATAGAATTGTTATTGTTTTAAAAGATAGATAATCCCTTTATTACCCATTCTCCAGTTTTGCATAACTAACACAGTTATATTAATGTACTTTTTACCTTTGTGATTACCTTGTATCTAGGAACCTTCTTCCAGCCCCCTGATCACATGACTGTGACTGTTTATTATCTATTGTCTTAAATTTAGCATTGTTTTGTGCTAAATCTTAAATAACCCCCTGTGCCTGAACACAGTGTTATCTATATAGCCCACGTGTACTTTCTGTCTCTTTGTGTTGAAAAGAGATTTAAAAAGCCTGTGATAAGAAGGCTTAGAAATTAGCATATGAGCCTACCTATGTTTAGTTTAAACTAAGAATACCAAGAGAAAAAAGAAAATTTGATGATAAAAGTAAATTGGAAAGTCAATTAAAATTAAAAGTCCTGGGTTTCCGGAGGAGGAGCTAACTGCACACACCTGTGTGTGATTACCTTCCAGTCCTGCAGCTGCTGGTGGAGTTTCTCGTGCCAAACCCAGGGACCTGGGTAGCTTCTTGGATAGCCTGTATCAACGCTCCTGGAACCAGACAGTGGACAGACATCCCACTGTGCTGACATTATTAGTCAGCTTGCAAAAAGCCTATACCTTGGGCTTCCTCTTTTTATATATATTAGAACTTGTGATATAACTTCAAAGAGGAACAGAGTGCCTCCCTCCCCCACCGGTGCTGTGTGGGAGGTTGAGGCTATCTTTATACACTCTCTCTGCTATACTGATAAACTGCCTTGAACCTGGCCCTAATTACCTGCAGGATAACAGTAGATTCTCTCCATACCCTTTCCTCCCCCACCGGTGCTGCGTGGGAGGATAAGGCTATTTACATATATCAACACTGCTGCACTAACAAAGGACCTGATGTTTTTTTCCTGACTCCTGCCCTGAGTACCCACAGCAGCGCGGCGGAACCCCCACATACCTTCCTCTCCCCCACCGAAGTTGCGAGGGAGACAGAAATCATCCGTGAGACTGAGCTGAAGTGTGGTGGCGGAGCCGCATCTTCAAGCAGGGAGCGATAAGTACTCGAAGCGGCTCTGCTCGGTGCCGGACTGAAAGCTTGCTGGAGAATCCCCCCTCCCCCACCGGTGCTGCGTGGGAGGTCGGGGCTGTGTGTAGCTAGCCTGGCAGTTGCCGCTGAGATCTCCCTGTGCAGCGCCTCTGCATATCTCTGCTCTGGTTCCTCGAGACGCTGTGGGTAAGCGCTAAATTAGGAGGTGCTCAATCTGGGAGCATGTTTTTCTCTCTTCACCTTTTTTTTGGGGATACCAACCAGAGCTGCATGTCCTGGGGAACACTGTATGGATCCTGGTAAAAATGCTATGGAAGATGGCTGTATAATTAACCCCTCTAATAGGTATCAGCAATTTTGGCATTTTCTCATATTGAAGGCTCTTTCTGCCCACCTACCTGGCTATTAGTTGAACGCTGATGCATAGAATGACCCAGGTAAGGTGACAAGCTGCATACATACAAGAACTGGCTGAACTTTATTAACTATATAAAGGAACTTTTTTTTTTTCTTTTTTTTTTTCATTGGCTCCTTATATGATTCTTTTTTCTGCATATGATTTGTTTGGCACATTTAATTTTATTTAACTATATTACTTGTCGCTACAATTTTTGTCATATCAATGTATTGAGCAAATCTAGGCAAAAATGTTAATGCTTAAGAATGTGTAAAATGTGCATAGTATGTAAAAAGACATTGTACTTTCTCCTCTAAAAAGTGAAACATTCTCAGGGGAGAGAGAAGGGAGAGGAGAAGGGGAGGAAAAAAAAAAATCAAAGGTTATTGAGTGTGAATAAGGAATTAATAATTCAATACCAGAGAAATTTACTATAACCTTTTTCAGGATATATTACCCATTATTACTGCTTGGAGGGAAGGGCTATATAGAGATAAAAGATCCTCAGTTATATTATCTAATAACTCTTTCCTAAGAATAAATCTCCTACGTTCCCTGAAAATAAAATACTATCCCTTACTATTGGACAGGGAGAAAGTTTATATAGAAATATAAAGATCATTAGTTAAAACTACCTTATAAATTTTCTTTAAAGAAGAGATATTTTAACTTCTCTGAAAATAAAATACAAATGAAACTGACTGAACCAGGATATAACTAGGTCACTGTGAATATGTTTGCTTACCTATAAAATATACTGTATATCATTGCTGGAATAATATTTTTTTGGATATAAATCTAATTAAGAAATTGCTGTTGCTGCTTTCAGAGATACCATTTCCTTTATTGTGTCTTTTGAAGATTAGCAACAGTAAGACAATTAACAAATTGGCATAAAATTGCCTAACATTAATAACGTCCCTGATCTCTGCATCCCTGGCTGGATCTAAATAACACGATTTAATTCACAGTTTATTATTTTTCCTTTCTTTCCTTTTTTTTTTTTTTTTTTTTTTTTCTCTCTCCCCTTTTCTTTTCCCTCACTTGGTCACAATAGTGCACATCCCTATCCTCACTTGTCTATTTGAGAACGCTTCACCTTCTCAAACTTAACTCTAAAATTAAGTTCACTCCCTGTATTGATCTTCACTTAGATAAATTGCCTCACTTCAATTTTTTTTAATTCTCTTTTCTTTTCTGGCACATGGATAAATTCCTTCACACCTCACCCCGGAATATTTCTCCAGCCACGGCAGCAAGACAGAGAGACAGAAAATTGAAGGGTAATCAGGAGCCTCCCACAGAAGCGCAACCAACTATGTTAAATGTACCAGTTGTACAAGAAGTAACCAATATTCACAGCTTAGTCGCTAGTATATCTGATGCGCTCTCTCC
The DNA here is from genome assembly GCF_027579735.1 of Bombina bombina. NCBI lineage: Eukaryota > Metazoa > Chordata > Amphibia > Anura > Bombinatoridae > Bombina > Bombina bombina. Next base: position 261,450,866 of record NC_069502.1, read on the forward strand.
TAAATTTGAGGCTCTTAGAGCTGAAATCAAACAAGATTTTCTTTCTCTGACACAAGAGGTTCGTCAATTCTCCAATAGGCTGCAGGAAGCCGAACAAAGAGTTTCGGACCTGGAAGATCTAACAATAACGCATAGTTCTAATCTAGAAGGTATAAATAATAACGTACAGAAAATTCATAACAGATTAGAAGATCTAGAAAATCGTTCTAGAAGAAATAATATAAGAATTATAGGCCTTCCGGAAGAACAACAATATGACAATCTTGTTAATTTTATATCAGAAACCTTGCCTACAATTTTAAAGATGCCATCTACCCTATATCCCATCCCAGTGGAGAGAGCGCACAGACTTGGTCTACCTCGCTCAGGCAATAAAGATAGAACTAGGCCTAGGCCTGTTATCGCTAGAATATTAAATTTTCAAGACAAACTTACCTTATTCCAGCATTATCGCAAACAACAGCCTGTTAAGGCTGGAGACGCTACAATCCTTATGTTTCAAGATTTCTCCGCTGACACTGCAGCAAGGAGAAGGGAGCTTGCTCCTATTTGTTCCAAATTGATACAAAAAGGGTACCAGGCAACCATAATGTACCCCTACAAATTAAAGGTTAAAGTTGGGGAAGTCACACACTTCTTTGAAGAAGCTCAACTGGCTGAGAGCTTCTATAACACACTGGGTTCCTAAGCTTAATAACAGCAATATTGAATATCTGATTATTAGACTGAGTGTAAGCTATAGGTTTTTGCTTATGGGAAAGACCGTGTCTCTTCTAGACGTGAGTCCTAGGACCCAACCCCCACCTGTGCGGAGAAAATTTAGGTGTCTAATTTTAAATTATTATTATTATTTTATTTTATTTTATTATTATTATTATTATTTTTTTTTTTTTTTTTAATTTATTTTATTTATTTATTTATTTATTTTTTCTCTTTCTCTCTTCTCTTTCTCCCTTCTTAATGTATAAATGAATATGCTGAATAAAAATTGTAAAATAGTATCTTGGAATGTAGGTGGTATATCTACCCCTATAAAGAGAAAAGCAATCCTTAATCACCTGCGAAAGATCCAGACTGACATAGGTTTTATTCAAGAAACCCATTTATCAGCTGAAGAATCTTTAAAACTTAAATCAACATGGGTAAAATAAATCTATTTTGCACCTAGTGTTAAGAGGAAAAGGGGGGGTAGCAATTCTAATAGGAAAGAAAATTGATACCGAAGTCACACATTTTGAGGCTGACATCGGGGGGAGATATGTACTACTGAAAATAAAGATTGCCCAGAAGATGTATACATTATGTAATACATACGGCCCTAATGTATTTGATCCAAAACTTTGGAACACTTTGCAGACCAAATTATTATCCTTCACGGAAGGCTCTTTAATTATGGGAGGAGATTACAATATGGCACCACAATGCCCGATCGATAGGCTAAGACATAATGTCAAACAGTTAAAACAAAAAAAAAATAATCTAGAGGGTAAGATGTTTAAAAAAATAATGCAGAACTTAGCACTGCGGGATATCTGGAGACAGCAAAATCCTTCTACTCAAAATTTTACCTGTCTTTCCAAGGCGCATAAGACGCTCTCCAGAATCGACATTTTTCTAATTGATGAACGTATGGTGATGAGAGGGGTAAAAACAGATATAGGACCAATATTTCTTTCAGATCATGCACCGATTGTACTTGAGTTTCAGCTTTCACATTTGTATTCTGCTGCAACACGTTTCTTTTTTCCCTACTATCTGACGACTGAGGTAAAATTCAAGAACTGGCTTATAAATAGATATAAGGAATTTGTACATTTTAATAAAGACTATTTAAAACCGCCCTGAAGTATTTTGGGACACTGCAAAAGCAGTAATGAGAGGCGAAATAATTTCATATAGCTCAGCCCTGCATAAGAAAATTCGATCTAGAGAAAGAGAATCATGCCAATGTTTAACTAACACTTATAATCATTATCTGCTTGACAAAACCCCCTTAAATTGGGCAAAATACGTTAAAGCAAAAAATGAAAGGGATACTTTTGTTTTACTGCAAGAAACTCAAAAGGAATTAAAAATGCAGGCTAAGCTATATAAATATGGTAATAAATCAGGTAAGATGCTGGCCAAATTAATAAAAAATGAGAAAAAACAACCAATCATAGACAAATTGTATAATAAAGGTCTTCAGCTTTCTAAAGCCGAAGACATACTAGCTGCATTTAATGAATATTACCAGGAATTATATTCATTTAAAACAAGTGATACGCATACATCTGATGACTTTTGGAGAGATATCACGTATCCTACTGTCACATCAGAAATGGCTGATAGCCTCAATGTCCCTATTTCCATAGAAGAAATAGAGAAAGTAATATCCAAGCTTGCCTCAAATAAAGCAGCAGGTCCAGATGGCTTGCCTAGTGAATTCTATAAGATCCTGATTGGTGAAGCCACCCCACATCTTTGCACGCTCTTTAACAGCTTCTTTATTAGTGGTAAAATGATCCCCTCTTCATTTACCAATTCTTACACAACTTTGATATTAAAAGGCGGAAAAAACCCTGAATACAAGGAATCCTACAGACCAATTGCACTGTTAAATTCAGATTACAAAATTCTTACTGCAATTCTAGCATCTAGACTTCAAAGACCCCTCTCAGAAATTATACATACTGATCAAGCAGGTTTTCTAAATAACCGCAACTCAGCCTCAAAAATTAGGGAAGCCCTATTGGTGACAGAATATTTTGAGGTACTATCTAATTTAACTAGCGGGGGGGAGGACATACCTGACCTTGCTATTATTTCCTTAGATGCTGAAAAAGCCTTTGATTCAATATTTTACGAACATATCAAAACATCGTTAAGACAATTTGGCATCAGAGGTAATTTTCTTGAATTTATCGAAAATCTATATAAACACCCATCTACAAGATTGATAGTGAATAACAACATTTCCCCCTCTATCTTGTTAGGTAGAGGAACAAGGCAGGGCTGTCCTCTTTCCCCGCTCTTATTTAATATTTCCATTGAACCTCTGGCAATTAAAATACGCCATCATTTGGATGGTATAAAAATTCGTAACTGCGAAATAAAAATCGGTCTGTATGCTGATCTGCTGCTTTATTTGGCTAACACCAAACTGAACTTACCAAAACTTTTTCAGATCTTGGAACAATTTGGTACATTCTCTGGATACAAAGTAAATATGACAAAATCAGAGATAGTGTGGCTCAGGAAAAATAAAACTTCAATATTAGAAACTCCTTTTCGCCAAGTAAAAGATTCTTTTAAATATCTAGGGATTCATATTCCGACAAGGTCCGTAGATCTCTATACATTGAATATACCCCCAGTAGTAAAAATGATCAAAGAAAAGCTTTTGTTATGGCAAAATCTCCCAATATCACTTTCTGGAAGGATTGCCCTTTTTAAAATGGCTCTTCTTCCAAAACTTTTATATATACTTCAAAATACACCAATAATTCTATTAGGTAAGGATATACGTTCAATCAATACTTCACTAATACAGTTCTTATGGCAGAATAAGAGGTCAAAGATATCTCTTATGAAACTTTCAATACCAAGAAAGGATGGTGGTCTTGCCTTACCAGACATAAGGCTATATAACCTCTCCTTTCTGGCTCGTGTCGTAACAGACTGGATCTCATCTAATAACTATGTCTTGAATAATTATCTCGAGACCAGTGTCTGCTACCCATATTCTCTATCTGCATTAATACACTTAGTACCTAAAGAAATCCCCTCAGAAATTAAACGATTTAAAACAATTCTTAACCCACTTAAAGCTTGGCACAAGATAGTAACCTTTCTTTCAATTAATAATAGTGCTACCTGTCTTTTGCCTATAATAGGTAACCCTATTTTTCAATCAGGATTGCATTCCGAAGTCTTTAGGAAATGGCATAATCGGGGGTTAACCAAGGTATACCAAATAATTGATAAAGAGAGAAAATATATCAAAACATTCCAGGAATTAAAAAGAGATTTTGATTTGCCCAATAAAGACTTCTTTGCGTATTTGCAATTAAGGCATTTTGCACAGGACCTAGTTAAGAAAGCTGGTTGGGAATGGGGACTAGGTAAACTCAATGATTGGCTTGCTCTAACAAGAAATGGTCATATGTCAATTGCACCATGTTATCACCTTCTGGGTACAAATAAAGGAGAACCGGTACTGGCAAAGATTGCCCTCTACTGGAATACAGCAATCCCTCAGAGTAATATTGAGTCTAAAACTATTCAATTGTCAATTAAAAAAATTGCACAAGTAACGCTCTCTGCAACTTGGAGGGAGGCACATGTTAAGCTCCTTCATGGGGCATATTTTACCCCCGAGAGAGGTTTCAAATGTGTGAATGTAGGGTTTAATAAATGTCCTAAATGTTCGTATCAGGCAGCTGATTTAATACATATGTTTTGGTATTGTCCAAAGATTAAAAATCTCTGGGCTAGGCTCGAATACTGGCTAAAAAAGGTGCTTAAGATAGGCTATGTCTCTTTGACAATATATCAGATAATACTCTGCCTTAAGGAAGAGCCTGGTAAGCAAACTGATGAAAAAATAATAATCTCCGCTATTCTTGCTACCAGGTATTTAATCTGTAAGAAGTGGAAAAGTCATGCAATGCCAAGCATTACTGAAATTAAAAACTGCATGAAAAAACAATGCATTTTAGACCAGAGAAACGCGGATATAAATAATGAACAAGACATTAAAAGGTTCTTTGATAAATGGGCTGCCTTCTTAAAAATCTTTCCGGCTGCAGAAATAGATTATATAATCTTCCCCTTTAGAAATACAGAAATTGTTCTATTAGGGAACTGGTAAAGCTTCAGGAGGAAGAAAGTGATGGTAATTTTTTTTTTGTTTGGTTTTTTTTTTTTTTTTTTTTTTTTTGTTATGTTTTCTCTTCGCATGGGGGGGGGGAACAAGGGGGGGGGGGGTTATACTGAAAATCAAAAACTCCAAGCATTGTAGGAAAATAAAATGTTTGTGTTCATTAATGTGATGATTAGCCTAAATTTAACTACATGTATAAATGAACATAGTACTATGTTGTCAAATTTATTGTATCTTTTGATTATGCCATGTTTTCAAAATGGTTGATATTGTTTTTGGACAGTGACTTGGATTATAAATAAAACAATTAAAAAAAAATTGCAAAAAAAAAAAAAATTAAAAGTCCTATCTGAATAATGAAAGTTTAATTTATACTAGACTGGCTGAGGTGGCCTTCAAGAAATTAACATATGAGCCTACCTAGGTTTAGCTTTCCACAAAGAATATCAAGAGAGCAAAGCAAATTTGATGATAAAAGTAAATTGGAAAGTTGTTTAAAATTGCATGCCCTATCTGAATCATGAAAGTTTAATTTTGACTAGACTGTCCCTTTTAATTCTCCTTTCTGGAACATGGCTGCAGCATACAATAGAGTTTTTATTAAGACAAGAAAATTCAACAAATACAGGAAACGTAAAAATTAGCAAACATTGTCACCTACAGGTGGAACAGTATATAATACATCATAGACAATATACTCATAGTAGTTATAATAAATACGTGAACACTATTCTAATAACATGCTTGTCTGAGATGCTCTAAAATATGCACCTCATGTATATATCACCAACTCAATCTCACAGCTAAAAATGCTTTAAAAAAAAGTGCATAAATTGTATTGCTGCTTTGCAAATGTTTTTGAGCCTATAAAGCTCCTGCATATTTTGCGGTAGAATGTCCTTTTAACTACTTAAAGGGACATTATAGTGCAAACATTGCATGATCCAAATGGAATGATAAATGGGACTGGAGCTCTGTACATTGCATTTTGTTTGAAGGGATAGTAAAGTCCAAATAACATTTTTATGAGTCAGATAGGGCATGTAATTTTAAACAACTTTCTAATTTACTTTTATAATCAAATTTGCTTTGTTCTCTTGTTATTCTAAGTTGAAAGCTAAACCTAGGTAGGCTCATATGCTGATTGCTAAGCTCTTGAAGGCCGCCTCTTAAATGAAGCATTTGACATTTTCTCAATGCTAGAGAGGGCTTTAGTTCATGTGTTTCATATAAATAACATTGTGCTTGCGCGTGTGAAGTTATTTAAGAGTCAGCACTTATTGCCTGAAATGCAAGTCTGTCAAAAATGGATATCAGTGTACAAGCACAGAATGTTATTCATCCTCAACTAATGTGTACTGAACAGACAGTTAAAGGGACATAAAAGCTAAAATGTTTCTTTCATGATTCAGATATAGAATACAATTTAAAAAAAAGATTCAAATGTATTTATTTTGTCAAATGTGCTTTGTTCTCATGTTATTCTTTGTTAAAGAGATATCTAGGTAGGTAGCATGCACATGCCTGAAGCACTACATGACAGGAAATAGTGCTGCCATCTAGTGTTCTTCCTAATGTATAACATTGTGCAAAACTACTGCCATATAGTGCTGCAGACATGTGCACACTCCTAAGCTTACATCTCTGCTTTTCAATAAAAGATAACAAGAAAATGAAAATTTGATAATAGAAGTAAATTGGAAAGTTGTTTAAAATTGTATTCTCTATCTGACTCATGAAATAAATCTTTTGGGTTTTATGTCTCTTTAATACCTTGTAATTACAAGACTTGTCTGTTGTCTTGTAATAGATTAAGCATAAAAGTGCAGAAATAAAATGTCTTAATCTGTAGAGTATGCAAAGACCTCAATCTATCTTTTGGCCTCCACATAGAAAAACTTGCATCTAAACTTTATCCAAAACTAGGTGCCCTGTACAGAAACAAATCCTGCATAAGCCCACAGTAAAGGAAAAGATTGTACAGCAAATGCGGATGCCAATCGTGGATTATGGGGATGTAGTATATGCACCAGCACCGCAAACTCACCTTAATAAACTTAATACATTGTATAATGCGTTCTGCCGCTTTGTGCTACAATGTAACTACAGGACCTACCATTGTGACATGCTAAAAGAACTAAACTGACTGTCGCTGGAATCCAGACGCACCCTCCATCTTTCCTGCCTTGTGTTTAAGAGTTTTTCTGGGAAGCTCCCACCCTACCTGAGCTGAATTCTCTCCCCGGCTATTCCCACCTCCTATAACCTCCGATCCAATAACAGCACATTATTTAGCTTGCCTCAATACAAAAAGAAAGCAGCTCGATCCTCCTTTTCCTACAGAGCACCACAATTATGGAACAACCTCCTGCACACTTTCAAATCTTCCCCAAGCCTAATATCCTGTAAGAGATCCCTCTCTACATATCTCAAAACAGAATGCACCTGTCATGGTTGATTTTATATTTCCTACATGTTCTATGTTAAATTTTTGCATATATTGTGTATTATTATTATTGTTTTTGTATTTATTGTACCCTATTGTATCAATGCAATGTTTTGTGGACCCAGGACATACTTGAAAACGAGAGAAATCTCAATGTATCCTTCCTGGTAAAATATTTTATAAATAATAAATAATAAATACAAGGAGCAATAGTTAAATTTACATAAAATCCAAAGTATTTATTTTATGATTCAGACAGAGCAGATCATTTTAAACAACTTTCCAGTTTACTTTATTAAATTCGCTTAATTCTCTTGGTATTCTTTATTGATGGAGCTGCAGTGGAACCATGGGAGCTGCTGTAATGCACTATTGGGAGCTAGCTCAACACATCGGGTGAGCCAATGACAAGAGGCATATATGTGCAGTCACCAATCATCAGCAGCGTTGCTGCTGCTGAGTCTACCTGGGTATGCTTTTCAACAAGAGAACGAAGAAAATTAAATAATAGAAGTAAATTGTAAAGTTGTTTCAACTTTCATGCTCCAGCTGAATTATGAAAGAAAATATTTGGGTTTATGTCCCTTTAAAGTCAGCACCAGAACATCAGTGCACTACTGGGATCTAGGTGAGCCAATGACAAGATGTGCATTGCTTTTCAACAAAGGATGTCAATAAACCAAAGTAAATGTGATAATAGAAATACATTGAAAAGTATTGTAAAATTGCATGCTCTGTCTCTGTTTATTACTGACTTTAACATCTCATCAACATATCAGAACAGATTAACACATAGTTTTCTGCAATTGTTTTTAAGGGGTAAACTCATCCCAACACTTATATTATTTAGAGAAATCAATCCTGACTTTTATCTAAAGCAGACAAGGCTTGCCACTGTCATTTGTTACTTACAGTATAATAGTTTGTATTACGTTTTTTCAAATACAATAGAATATATACTATAAAGAAGTAAACACAATAGTTAGTCTTCAGCTGGATCAGTATTATAATCCAATATGACAGGAAAGGGCATACATTAAAAGGACAGTCAGATAGATAATCCCTTTATTACCCATTCCCCAGTTTCGCATAACCAACATTGTTATATTAATACACCTTTTACCTCAGTGATTACCTTGTTTCTAAGCCTCTACAGACTGCCCCTTTATCTCAGTTCTTTTGACAGACTTGCATTTTAGCTAATCAGTGCTGAGTCTTAAATAACTCCACGGGATTGGGCACAGTGTTTTCTATATGGCACACATGAACTAACAGTGTCTAACTGTCAAAAACTGTCAAAATGCACTGAGATAAGAGGTAGTTCAACTGCTTAGAAATTAGCATATGTGCCTACCTAGGTTTAGCTTTCCACAAAGATTACCAAGAGTGTAAAGCAAATTTGATGATAAAAGTAAATTGGAAAGTTGTTTAAAATTACATGCCCTGGAGGTTTCCGGTGGAGGTGGAGCCACACAGGTGTGCCTGCACAGGTGCGCTACTCAGGTGCGGCTCAAGCTACAGCTCCAATCCCACAGACGCTGGCGGTGGATTCTTCGCGCCTGGCCCCAAGGTTAAGGGCTAGTCTCTTAGGAAAATCAAAAAAGATCTGATCCGGAACCCTATACAGTGGCCTGTCATCCCACTGGCCCCTGCAACCCAGTCACCTGGACTTTTGTATCTGGCTATACCCATTTGCCTCTTGTATCTGCATCAGACTTACACAGTATCTGTGTCGTTTTCCCTTGAGCCACACAGGTGTGCCTGCACAGGTGCGCTGCTCAGGTGCGGCTCAAGCTACAGCTCTAATTCCACAGACACCTGGCGGTGGATTCTCCGCGCCTGGCCCTAAGGTTAAGGGCTATTCTCTTAGGAAAGCAAAAAAGATCTGACCCGGAACCCTGTACAGCGGCTGGTCATCCCACTGGCCCCTGCAACCTGGTTTCCTGGACTTTTGTATCTGGCTGTATCTGTTTGCCTCTTGTATCTGTACCAAGCTTACACAGTATCGGTATTGTTTCCCCTTATGGTCTGGGACCTCTCTAGCCCTTCATACGAAACCTGCACACCTTGTACAAACTAAAATCTTCCCCTCTCCCGGTACTCCAACGGACCTTGCCAATTGAACCCCGGACCCGATACTGCACCTCAAACCCCACCCGCTATTACCTCCTGCTTTCTCCGCTGAGAGGCTGATCGACCTTCGCCCTCTCCTTCTTCCCTCCCCCACCGGTGCTGCGTGGGAGGGAGCCGGCCCCAGCCCTGGAGCGGGGTTTCGGTTTAGGAGCGGGTCCTTCATTTGGAGCCGGTATCCGGTGCAGCACTACTTCCTCCCCTCCCACCGGTGCTGCGCGAGGGGAGTTGTTTGCAGCTGCAGCCCGGGTTGCTGGAGCGACGAGCGGCGGAGAAATACTGAACAGAGGTTGACAGCAGTGCAAGTGGACGGCAGGCTAGCACACAAAGGGGTGAGTGTTTTGTTCACCACATGGCTGGGATGCCCCTTGCAGTCACATTATACTACAGCATTTAGCGGAGGGGGGAAGTGGAAGTGAATAGAATTGGAGGCTAGAATGGAAACTGGACATGTCACATCTAAAAAGGGGTACCCAGTAAGACTTTCTTAAGGATCACCATTTATTACCCCCCCTATGCTCTGTGTTTTGCTGGAAATAAAAAGCCTCTTCAGTTACTAACAGAACGGCTCTCAAAAGCATTGAACTCATATATCGCCCTTGGTCGATTTAAGGGAAGCTCAAATGAACATCGTACTTATATGTTCAGGGATAATCTGTGTAACGCAATAAGACTCAGTGTACCTAATCATAAAATTTGTAAATCATGATTGATACAATGTATGTTGTGTGAACATTCTGCTCAAGTTCATAAAATTCCATCCAGAGCTACCCAGAACGTAGTACAGAGGGAAAGGGTAGGAGAGGGAAAGTAAAAGGAAAAACTATCCTCCCCTGGGCTATTTAAAACTGCAACATAGTTGATCTCAGAATTTAGTTTTCGTTACTTTGACCTGGGTCCCTGTTTTGTGCTGACTTACTAAACACAAAGTCCTGGGGATATCCCATTTCAAGTCTGTTAAAATCTGCTTTTATACGCAATGATAATCAGCGGCTATTAATTTAATACAGTTAACATAGCTATCTTTTCTACAGTCTGCCTACAGTATTTCTCTTACTAGTATAAATCTAAGAATTGCATAAGTAGGCCTAAGTCATATAGAATATGTGAGTCTTTAAAAATTTTTTAAATCTTTATAGTTAAAACTTTACAGATAATTATCAGTATTTACCCCTTAGTAGTCCTCTAATTCTTCTGAAACCATTACTAGACCTTTGAAATTGAATATTTACAAACATGTCGAGAATAACAAAGTAGATCTTTGACATTATCTGAAGGGACCTTGTTGAATATCACAAAAGCTATCTTGATTTAAAAGGGTAAAACATTTATATAAATTACTCAAAGAATAGTCTAGAGCTGCATCATAGTTTATGAAGTAAAAAGCTGTGCATTCGTGTATACAGAGATTAAATCATTCAAGACGTAGAAACCTATTCTTATTTAAAAGAATATAGCTAAGCTTATTGAGTCTTGACTCAGGGATACTTAGTATTTGATATTACACAGCTCCATAATTGTTTGGAGATAACTCAGGGAGACGTATATACTGTGTATTGTTTAGTGAAACTCTTTTTTGCTCTCTCCTTTCTTTCTCTTCCCTTTTTTTTTTTTTTTTTTTTTTTTTTTTTTTTTTTTTTTTTTTTTTTCTCCCCTTGTATACCTCTCTCTTACTGCTATTTTCAACCCACATATGACTTGGTGAATATGCCGGTGTATATCCTCTGACCTTTGATAAATTAAGCCACCAATCAGTACAACAGCAGGTAAAATAGCAGGTAATCATCTTGCTTAGTCTAATGACTCTCTCTTGAATTGTCTCAATTCTGATATACATGGCTTGGTGAGCGAGTCTTAATTCACTTTTTGGTCTGGACTTTTCTTTTTTTTTTTTTTTTTTTTTTTTTTTTTGCCTTCTTTTTATATAAACCTATTAATTATTTTTTTCTCCCTTCACTAGGATAATAAGACACAACCCCTGGCCCGCACTTCCCTCACAACCTTTCACTCCCCCCCCCCCTCACCTTTTATTCCCCCACTGGTGCACTGGGAGAACCCCCCCAATCAAATAAGTTCTCCCCTTCCTTTATTCACTACATGGACAAATTTCTTCACTCTCACCTTAAGACTCCCTCGCCTGCCATGGCCGCAAGGCAAAGAGATAGGAAAGCAAAGAACACTTCAGGCATATTGCCTGAAACTCACGAAACAAATGCTATGGCACCCCTACAGACTGAGCCATTTGATATGCAAGCTCTGGTTACCAAAATAGCAGAAGCTCTGGCCCCTAACTTTGATACACTTAAATTGGAGATCAGACAGGACATCACACTTCTATCTCAGGAAGTCAAACAGTTTGCTAATAGAATTAATGAAATTGAACAGAGAGTGTCAGATCTCGAAGATCTCACCACTCTTCACAATACCAATCTAGACTCCACTAACCTTTCCATCACTGCTATGCAAGCCAAACTTGAAGACCTTGAGAATCGTTCCCGTAGGAACAATATTCGGTTAATAGGGATCCCTGAGGATAAAGCCTATGAGGATCTAAATTCTTTTATTTCTGAATCACTACCTCAACTCCTTAAAATTCCCCCTAATCACCCCCCAATTCTTGTTGAAAGGGCACATAGAATGGGCAGACCCCGAGCGGACAATAAAGGCAAGCATAGACCCAGACCGGTGATAGCGAAATTACTAAATTTCCAAGACAAGGTCACACTGCTGCAATTTTACCGAAGAAATCAGCCCATTACGCTTGGGGAATCTAAAATTCTCCTTTTCCAGGACTTCTCAGCCGAAACAACAGCTAAAAGAAAGTTGCTTGCTCCCATCTGCACCAAATTAATTCAACAGGGATATCAAGCTACTATCATCTACCCTGCAAAACTTAAAATCACAGAGGCCGAGAATGTCTATCTGTTTAACACCACACAAGAGGTAGAACAATATTTAAAAGATGCAGATGTGTCAGGTTTATAGATTCCAAGCCAGAATTAAGGATATCACTGCTGTAATGCAGTTTCTTTTTTCTTTCTTCTTCTCTTCTAAAATTACATGCCCTATTGGAATCATGAACGTTCAATTTTGACTAGACTGTCCCTTTAATAATACACTTTAGAAGTTAAGGTCACTGTCATTTTTGTTTTAAAAGATGTTTTGTTATAAATTTACTTCAATAGTGATAATAAAAGTGGAAGATTCCTGGCCAGAAAGCTTTGAAGGCGAACTAACAAATCTTTTATTATGTCAATTAAAAATGCAAAAGGGTTCCTATGTCTTAACACCTCCACCAAAACTAAAGCATTTAGGGATTATTTTGAAGGCCTATACAATTTGAAAGAAACTGATCCCATAGGTTCCTCACATGATGAACCCTTACAAAAATATATTTCACAATACTTGGATAATCTCCAGATCCCTAAACAGCAGGACCACCTAGACCAGATATGCTCAAACTTGGCCCTCCAGATGTTTTGGAACTACATTTCCCATGATGCTCAGCCAGCTGATATGCTGGCTGAGCATCATGGGAAATGTAGTTCCAAAACCTCTGGAGGGCCAAGTTTGAGGATGTCTAACCTAGACTGACCAATCCAAATTGAGGAAATAATTTATGTTTTTAAACATTTACCTAACGGTAAAGCTCCTGGTCCTGATGGATTTACCAACCTATATTATAAGAAATTCCAAACAGCATTAGCCCCCCAGTTATGTAACCTTTAATGGGATAGACAAAAATAACCCCTTCCTAAGACAGTCACTAGAGGCCATGATAGTTCTGTTACCCAAACCAGGAAAACCCACTGATCAGGTAATGAACTATAGACCAATCTCCCTTTCCAATACAGATTCAAAGATGTTTGCCAAAATATTAGAAAATAGAATATGCCCTATTTTACCCCACCTTATACATGGAGATCAGGTCAGATTCATTATGAATAGGGAAGCAAAGGATAACACCATCTGTACACTGCATTTAATTTAACATGCTCTGAACGCCAACACCCAAACTGTTTTAATCTCTACGGACGCAGAGAAAGCATTTGAGCGCATAGATTGGACATTTCTATACCAGTCATTAGAGCGATATGGTTTTGGAGAAGGCATATTAGGAAAAAATTTTTGCTCTATATTACAATCCCAGTTCACAAATCCAAATAAATGGCAGACTTTCTGAAACTCTCTTCTATATAAAAAATGGCCCTAGACAGGGATGCCCCTTGTTGCCCCTACTATTTGCCTGTGCTATTGAAATCCTAGCCATAAAAATCCGGGAAAATAATGCCATTAGAGGCATACAACTCCAAACTGACATATAGAAGCTGTCCCTTTTCACGGACAATATCCCCTTAAGGACCAAGGCCATTTTTCAATTTCTTTCCCTAAAGGACCAGGGCTATTTTTAAATTTCTGCGGTGTTTGTGTTTAGCTGTAATTTTCCTCTTACTCATTTACTGTACCCACACATATTATATACTGTTTTTCTCGCCATTAAATGGACTTTATAAAGATACCATTATTTTCATCATATCTTATCATTTACTTTAAAAAAATGATAAAATATTAGGAAAAAATGGAAAAAAACACACTTTTTCTAACTTTGACCCCCACAATCTGTTACACATCTACAACCACCAAAAAACACCCATGCTAAATAGTTTCTAAATTTTGTCCTGAGTTTAGAAATACCCAATGTTTACATGTTCTTTTTGCAAGTTATAGGGCCATAAATACAAGTAGCACTTTGCTATTTCCAAACCATTTTTTTTCAAAATTAGCGCTAGTTACATTGGGACACTGATATCTGTCAGGAATCCCTGATTAACCCTTGACATGTATATATTTTTTTTTAGAAGACATCCCAAAGTATTGATCTAGGTCCATTTTGGTATATTTCATGCCACCATTTCACCACCAAATGCAATCAAATAAAAAAAATTGTTCACTTTTTCCCAAATATTTTCACAAACTTTAGGTTTCTCACTGAAATTATTTACAAACAACTTGTGCAATTATGGCATAAATTGTTGTAAATGCTTCTCTGGGATCCCCTTTGTTCAAAAATAGCAGAAATATATGACTTTGGCGTTGCTTTTTGGTAATTAGAAGGCCGCTAAATGCCACTGCGCATCACACGTGTATTATGCCCAGCAGTGAAGGGGTTAATTAGGGAGCATGTAGGGAGCATCTAGGGTTAATTTTAGCTTTAGTGTAGTGTAGTAGACAACCCCAAGTATTGATCTAGGCCCATCTTGGTATGTTTCATGCTACCATTTCACCGCTAAATGCGATCAAATTAAAAAAAAACGTAAAATGTTTCACAATTTTAGGTTTCTCACTGAAATTATTTACAAACAACTTTTGCAAGTATGGCATAAATGATTGTAAATGCTTCTCTGGGATCCCCTTTGTTCAGAAATAGCAGACATATATGGCTTTAGCGTTGCTTTTTGGTAATTATAAGGCCGCTAAATGCTGCTGCGCACCACACGTGTATTATGCCCAGCAGTGCAGGGGTTAATTAGGTCATTTGTAGGGAGCTTGCAGGGTTAATTTTAGCTTTAGCGTAGAGATCAGCCTCCCACCTGACACATCACACCCCAGGATCCCTCCCAAACAGCTCTCTTCCCTCCCCCATCCCACAATTGTCCCCGCCATCTTAAGTACTGGCAGAAAGTCTGCCAGTACTAAAATAAAAGGTATATTTAAAATGTTAAAAAAAATTTAAAGCATATTTACATATGCAGCTGTGTAGGATCCCCCCCCAAACAGCTCTCTAACCCTCCACCTCTACCTTACTGGGAGCCATCTTGGGTACTGGCAGCTGTCTGCCAGTACCCTGTTTGCAAATACAAATGGTTTTTTTTAGGTTTTTTTTTTATTTTCATTTTTTCTGTAGTGTAGCTTCCCCCCCCCCCCCACAGACAAATCCCCCACCCGCTCTCAGATCCCTTAGATTTACTTTTGTTAGGGATTTTATCCCCCCTTACTGCCAGTCTTATATAATGATTTTGCTGTAGTGTAGCGGTTCCCACCCATTCCCTCCCCGTGCACGCGCCCACCCACCGGCCCCCGTGCACGCGCGCGCTCCCGTGCGTGCGCCCAACAACCCCGCCCCCGATCCTGCCCCCCTCTCTCTTCAATTTGTCACCGATGGCCGCCAACCCGCCTCCCACGGTCAGCTCCCACCCACCAACGATTGCGGCCATCGATGCCGGTGCAGAGAGGGCCACAGAGTGGCTCTCTCTGCATCGGATGGGGGAAAAATGTTATTGCAGGATGCCTCGATATCGAGGCATCACTGCAATAACCGTAAAGCGTCTGGAAGCGATCAGGATCGCTTCCAGGCGCTTTAATCCCCAAAGTCGTACAGGGTACGTCGCTGGTCTTTAAAGACCAGGTTGTGTGCGACGTACCCTGTACGACTCGTGTCGTTAAGGGGATATATTACTTATCTAACTAAACCTAGCATATCAATCCCAGAAATAATGAGAGAGTTTCATGATTTTAGAAAGATTTTAAAATTTTCTAGTTAATTTTTCCAAGTCGAAAATCATGACTCTTAAAGGGACAGTTCACCCAAAAAAATCTCCCCTTTAAATTATTCCTAATGATCCTTTTAACCTGCTAGAGTGTATTAAATTGGTTACAAGTAGCTCCTTTACTCCCATTTCAGCATTTCAAATAGATGATTTAGCCTGTGGTATCGCCACCTACACTGAACAAATTAATACTGGAGTATAGGCTATTGAATAGCCTAAGTATACACAGCCAGCAGATGAGATTACACTCTCAGTGGGATGCAGGATAGTTAAGTAATAGAATGATCATTTTCCATTGTTCTCTCTATGTATTGAGCTTTGGTGTTCCAGCCAAATAAAAGATAAGGAAGCAAGTCTGTTTACACAAACTTAGAACATAATGAGATCTGATATCACCTTTAAGTTCAACCCATTGTAATAGGCTGTGGTTTCAAAGCACAACATCAGCTACTTCATATACACAAATAAGCATGAAAATGGAATTTCTCAAATATTTTATACTCTGCAGTTGGTATAACAAGTCATTTAAAATACATTAATGGAAAAACTATTTTACAGTGTACTGTCCCTTTAACTTAAGCTTGGAAGAATTAAACCTTACACAAAAAATTTGCCTTTTTAGATGGCAGAAAGCATTTATCAAATATTTAGGAATCTCACTGACTCGCAAACTTTCAGACCTAATAGCTTTCAATTATGAAACTCTTAAAAAGAGCATAATAGCTGACCTCAATTCTTGGAGATCTAAACACCTTAGTTGGCTGGGAAGAATGGGAGCAATAACCATGAGCCTTTTACCTAGACTCTTGTATATTTTCCAAACCATAGCAATCCCTCTTCCACCCTCCTACATATCCTCCCTACAGAAACTTATCAATGACTATATCTGGGACAGAAAACACCCTAGGATCAATAAAAAATGAATGTGTCTTCCTAAAACATTAGGGGGTTTGGGATTTCCAGACTTGGAAAAATACAGACATGCAATCTTCCTATAAAGAGTGGCAGACTGGTGTACTAACTACCAAGAAAAGATATGGGTCAGGGTAGAACACCAAATATATCATCATCATTATCAATTAGGCTCTTTGTGCTGGATAGATGACACAGAGAGACTGGTAGATGCCTCTGACAACTATAAATGCAGAAACATATAAAACATGGGATAGATAAACAGTTAAGTTTCCACTTCTTTTCTCCAAACCATCACCTTTAACACGATTCTAGGTAATCCGGAATTTGCCCCAGGAAAGGAAATAATCCAATTAAACCCACTAGATTGACAATGCAACCTCCCCCTCTTTACTCTATCAGCGGATGGAAAAATGCATTCTAGGTTGAAACTCTTAGAAAAAAACTTACATATTTTTGACAACTGGTTCTTTTATTTACAAGTACATTCATTTATACAACACCACAAGGGGAAAAAGAACTTACTACGTTCAGTGACAAACTTTGAAAAATTATGCATGTCACAATAACCAATTAGTCATACCTTTTCAATTATATATAATATGCTACAACAGGTTCCACTAGGTACAGAACACCAATACATAAAACTTTGGGAAAAGGATTTAAACACTAACATATCCCCAGGGGATATGAACAAAATATACAAAAGAACAATGAAAGCCTCCACATCAGATCAGATCTTAGAACTTAACTTTAAAATTCTACACCGCTGGTATTTTACTCCATCACGTCTAAAGACTTTATACCCACAGAGATCTGATCTATGTTGGCACAGTAAACATGATGTTGAAAATATGGGACATATATGGTGGAATTGCACTAACTTGAACCCTTCCTGGGTAGGAGTAATATCCCAAACAGAAAAAATTCTGAACAAAACATACCACCAAACCCGCTAATATGGCTATTAAATAAACCTCCCAAAAAACTACCTGCAACACACTTAGCTATTATACAAATAGTGAGTAACAGTGCTAAAGCATTAATTGCTCAATTTTGGAAACAAGACCAATCCCCCACTATAGCTCAATGGGTTGATTCCATACATAAAACTATACAATTGGAGGAATACCACTACATGAAAATAATGCGCAAAGACTTCTTTCATGAGTTACTCTTTATTTGGGAAGATTACATAAACAACAAAACGATAAATGACGTGAGATATAAGAGACACAACTTTATGACAGCTTAGAGGTTACTTTGGTTGAATTTAACGGCGAGACTTGTAACATGGGCTCTACACAACAGGTGACTATCCTTCTTTTTTCTACTTTTACTCTTTCCTTTTTCCCTCCTGATAAAAATCAAAGCAAAATGAGGTTATTGATATTAATATTATGGATATTTAGTTCATATATGTACTTCTTTGAAGGATCCAACTATGTACCTTGGAACTTGTCCATATGATGTGAATGAATGTATAACCTATATTACCTCAATAGAAAGTTTATAAAAAAAAATGTTTTGTTAGGCAGTTCCTCATCTGAAAACTTTTTCTGAGGCCAATTAGGTATAGATATGAATGTATACGTATAATGAAATATTTTATATTACAATCTCAAGGTGTTTTGTGTCACTTTAAAGTAACACATTAAAATTAAATAAATGTTTTGTTTATAAATATCCTTAACCATGAAAACAACATAATTAATAGAATTTAATGTATAATTTAATTTGTTACTTTTTGGTGCAGCTGTATGTATAACGGAGCTACATGACTATTCTGTTGGTTACATTTGTTCACTGCAGATTCCCTGAGCTACAGAATGTGGCGTTTTCTCATCTTCTCGTTCATACTGGTCAGTTGGGGAGGGCCAGGTGCTCACAGCAGCTCAGGTACAGCTATAAGAATTTTGAGTGATGAATAAAATAGAGACTGATAGAAAGTACATTGTGATAGGGTTTGTCAACAATACTTTATGCCCATTTATGTATAAACAATGACAATAATTTTATTACATTTACAGTATTGAGAGAAAATTGTGTAGTATAGTAGATAGTAATCAGTCTAGGCCCATTAAAGAAAGCAACTGTGTATTAGCATTGAGTCTGCAATAACAACGTTTGTACACTGTAGGGAGTGGAACATAGGAAATATAGGTGTTATCTGAGAACATAGGGTTTTGGGAACAACTGGCATGCTGGTATTTAGAAGTAGCTTGGTAGAGATATGCAATAAACAAAAAAGGTAGCATGTTGCAGGGGGAACTGGGAGAAAACAATGAGAGAGGTTGAGAGGAGGATATACTGGAAAATAAAGTGAGATGGTTTATAGAATATATGTAGACCTGATAGATTCATAAGCAGATTTGTACAGACTTTTTATGTTTAGCTCAGGATTTTTATCTTGTATCCCCTAGCAAGTCAAATAATGATCTGATAAAGTTTTGAGCAGATGACTGGCAGCAAGAATTCCGGACAAAATCTTGCAATAATCAAGGGATAATAAGATAATGTCTATAGACACAGTACAAGGGGAGTACAGCTTTTACATTAACTGACCTTTATAACATTTATTCTGCATTGTAAAATATGCCCAGAAGCTGATGCTGATAGGATTTTATATTCCTGTACATTGTTCAAGTACCACGTACAGTATAATTATTTTTATCACCATTAGAGTAATGAGGATATTAGTTTTGCAAGAATGAAAATGTGTTTTCAGTTTCAATATCCTTAAATATGTCATGAACATGAGTAGAGGTTGGAGAGGTGAACTTCTTTTGCCTGTAGTACTTTGAGACTTCTATTAAAATTGCTTTTCTGATCCACTTAGAAAAGCAAAGGCTGAACTTGCATTATATCGTAATAGGTTTACTCAAACTGGTCCATCTAATTTTTATAGTGTTCTACAGCAGCCAGGATGCAAATCGTGTATTAAAAGTTCAGAAACGGGCAAACGGCTTTTTCGAGGAGCTAAAACCTGGGTCCCTGGAACGTGAGTGCATAGAAGAACAATGTGATCTTGAAGAAGCTAGTGAGATATTTAAGAACCGAGAGACTACAGTAAGAAAAAAATAATAATATTAGAATGCTTACTCTAAATTGCAATATATATACTGACCCATTTATTGTGTTCTTATTTTGTTTCTAGCTTAACTTCTGGTCAAAATATTTTGGTAAGTATGATTTCCCCTTTCAAATTTAGTATTTAAGACAATCATCTCTCTACTTCTGCTACAACCAATAGATTAATAGTTTACGACTTTTAAAATAATTTTGAAATTTGGTGTCATATTATTATTATTAATAATAATAATAATATTATCAGTTGTTTGTAAAGCATCAACAGATTCCACAGCGTTAGACCCCAACCCCATCTTAATACTGATATACCAGTCAAATACCATACTGTTGTGCATATTATTTTTTTTCCAAAACCTAATGGCACATAATTAGGCTGACCATATTGCCGCTTTAAGAAGGAACACATATGAAAAATACATGTGTCAGGGTTCTTATACAAATCATTTCTTTAAACAGTGCTGAAAACAGCCCTGACATGTATTTTTCAAAGTGTTAACACAACAAATATGTTGTTGAATTCTAAACTTATACCTGGAAGGAATTCTGTGTTGGATAACAAATATATATATATATATATATATATATATATATATATATATATATATATATATATATATATATATATATATATATATATATATATATATATATATATATTATTATAAAGGTCAATAATAATAAGTAGAATCAGTTAAAAAATAAAATGATGTAAACTCTGTTTTTAAAGAATAAATATTAGCATGTCAGAGGCTGCTAAGCCCTAATGTTAGTAAATAAAGTAAAATCTAGCAACAGTTTAAAGAGTTACTGACTCATGGCTTAAACCAGTGTTTACAAATCCTTAAAGTGATATTTCTTCTTTACTCACACAGCCCTCCAGAAGTAAGATTTCGACCTGTTTTAATGTAAAATGTATTTTGATCAATATTTAGTAGATCTCTGGATGGCATTTGGCCCCTACTTTTAATGTAACACTGACATTATTTAATATTACAGTGATAGAAAGGTAAGAATTAAAATGTGCATAGGTGCATTTCAATCTTAAATAGAAGTATTTTTGCAATAAACTTCCATTATCCAGTATTGAAACCCAGAGAGCTGCCGGTGGTGTGTATTGTGTCTGTGAAGACTTCATTAGTGTCATACAAGCCACCCGCTGACTTACTCAGAAGTTGTAGTGTTTGAATGCTGACACACGGCTAATGGAAGTGTATTCCAAAAATGTTTCTTTTTAAAATTAAAATGAACCCATACACATTTAAATTTTGACCTTTTTTATTTCTTTAAATGATGATGAGAAATCTTCAAAGTTCTATACAGGCAAATAATTTGTTATTCAATCTTAGGGGAATTCACAGCTAATTATGGCGTAGAATGCAGATAGATCATGAGGGAATTCAGATCTAATTATGGTGTAGAATGCAGATAGATCTTGGGGGAATTCAGAGCTAATTATGGTGTAGAATGCAGATAGATCTTGGGGGAATTTAGAGCTAATTATGGTGTAGAATGTAGATAGCATTAGCTAAAAATATTATGATCAGTTTATGATTGAATCATATTAGCACATGTATGCTCAAGCTCATTTGTGTTTAAATGAACTGTGCATAATTTATACATTTGTTAGTCTATTAAAATAAAGTACAGAACCACTCAAGTACAGAAATACAAAAACATAGAGAGGCGCATGTGTGTATCAGTAGTAAATAGTGTGGGATTATTGCAGATAAACCCCTGTGTCAGGGTACTCACATTTCCCAGGAGCACTCAGACAGTGCTATTAGGTGCAGGCTGGATATTTTTACAGCAACCCAGCTTACTGTTCTGTCGAGTGCAAACACTCCCAAATCTTGAAGAGCACACAGCTGCAAGGTTTCCAGCAGCATGTTACTTCCAGTGGAAGTTATTGGTAAAGGATAGGCTTTACCAGGTTCCAGTTAAAAAGGTTCAGCAACAAGCTGCTGGAAACCTTGCAACTGTGTGCTCTTGTGATTCCTGAATTGAGCTCCAATTATCCTCCAATTGGAAGAGAAGTTTGAAATAACCCTTGGATACTTCAGGCATCATATGTGTTGGGACTATGCTGTTTATATTTATGAGGTTTGCATAAATTTAATAAGTGGGTGTTTACCCATTGAATGGAAAGTTTATTTCCTTTTTACAGATGTTTTATCATTTAACCTAATTTTATATACACTCATTACCAACTGAATAATTTGACAATTGTTTATATTTTTATATTTCTATAATGAGTTATTGTATTGATATTCTATTCATTCCTTTTATATATATATATATATATATATATATATATATATATATATATATATATATATATATATATATATATATATATATATTTCTTTCATGTAATTAGCAAGAGTCCATGAGCTAGTGACGTATGGGATATACATTCCTACCAGGAGGGGCAAAGTTTCCCAAACCTCAAAATGCCTATAAATACACCCCTCACCACACCCACAATTCAGTTTTACAAACTTTGCCTCCGATGGATAAGTTTGTGCTAGATTCTACGTTGATATGCGCTCCGCAGCAAGTTGGAGCCCGGTTTTCCTCTCAGCGTGCAGTGAATGTCAGAGGGATGTGAGGAGAGTATTGCCTATTTGAATGCAGTGATCTCCTTCTACGGGGTCTATTTCATAGGTTCTCTGTTATCGGTTGTAGAGATTCATCTCTTACCTCCCTTTTCAGATCGACGATATACTCTTATATATACCATTACCTCTGCTGATTCTCGTTTCAGTACTGGTTTGGCTTTCTACAAACATGTAGATGAGTGTCCTGGGGTAAGTAAATCTTATTTTCTGTGACACTCTAAGCTATGGTTGGGCACTTTGTTTATAAAGTTCTAAATATATGTATTCAAACATTTATTTGCCTTGACTCAGAATGTTCAACTTTCCTTATTTTCAGACAGTCAGTTTCATATTTGGGATAATGCATTTGATTTAATCATTTTTTCTTACCTTCAAAAATTTGACTCTTCCCTGTGGGCTGTTAGGCTCGCGGGGGCTGAAAATGCTTCATTTTATTGCGTCATTCTTGGCGTGGACTTTTTTGGCGCAAAAATTCTTTTTCCGTTTTCGGCGTCATACGTGTCGCCGGAAGTTGCGTCATTTTTTGACGTTATTTTGCGCCAAAAATGTCGGCGTTCCGGATGTGGCGTCATTTTTGGCGCCAAAAGCATTTAGGCGCCAAATAATGTGGGCGTCTTATTTGGCGCGAAAAAATATGGGCGTCGCTTTTGTCTCCACATTATTTAAGTCTCATTTTTCATTGCTTCTGGTTGCTAGAAGCTTGTTCTTTGGCATTTTTTCCCATTCCTGAAACTGTCATTTAAGGAATTTGATCAATTTTGCTTTATATATATGTTGTTTTTTCTCTTACATATTGCAAGATGTCTCACGTTGCATCTGAGTCAGAAGATACTACAGGAAAATCGCTGTCTAGTGCTGGATCTACCAAAGCTAAGTGTATCTGCTGTAAACTTTTGGTAGCTATTCCTCCAGCTGTTGTTTGTATTGATTGTCATGACAAACTTGTTAAAGCAGATAATATTTCCTTTAGTAAAGTACCATTGCCTGTTGCAGTTCCTTCAACATCTAAGGTGCAGAATGTTCCTGATAACATAAGAGATTTTGTTTCTGAATCCATAAAGAAGGCTATGTCTGTTATTTCTCCTTCTAGTAAACGTAAAAAATCTTTTAAAACTTCTCTCCCTACAGATGAATTTTTAAATGAACATCATCATTCTGATTCTGATGACTCTTCTGGTTCAGAGGATTCTGTTTCAGAGGTTGATGCTGATAAATCTTCATATTTATTTAAAATGGAATTTATTCGTTCTTTACTTAAAGAAGTACTAATTGCTTTAGAAATAGAGGATTCTGGTCCTCTTGATACTAATTCTAAACGTTTGGATAAGGTATTTAAAGCTCCTGTGGTTATTCCAGAAGTTTTTCCTGTTCCTAATGCTATTTCTGCAGTAATTTCCAAAGAATGGGATAAATTGGGTAATTCATTTACTCCTTCTAAACGTTTTAAGCAATTATATCCTGTGCCGTCTGACAGATTAGAATTTTGGGACAAGATCCCTAAAGTTGATGGGGCTATTTCTACCCTTGCTAAACGTACTACTATTCCTACGTCAGATGGTACTTTGTTTAAGGATCCTTTAGATAGGAAAATTGAATCCTTTCTAAGAAAAGCTTATCTGTGTTCAGGTAATCTTCTTAGACCTGCTATATCTTTGGCTGATGTTGCTGCAGCTTCAACTTTTTGGTTGGAAACTTTAGCGCAACAAGTAACACATCATGATTCTCATGATATTATTATTCTTCTACAGCATGCTAATAATTTTATCTGTGATGCCATTTTTGATATTATCAGAGTTGATGTCAGGTTTATGTCTCTAGCTATTTTAGCTAGAAGAGCTTTATGGCTTAAAACTTGGAATGCTGATATGGCTTCTAAATCAACTTTACTTTCTATTTCTTTCCAGGGTAACAAATTATTTGGTTCTCAGTTGGATTCCATTATTTCAACTGTTACTGGTGGGAAAGGAACTTTTTTACCACAGGATAAAAAATCTAAAGGTAAAAACAGGGCTAATAATCGTTTTCGTTCCTTTCGTTTCAACAAAGAACAAAAGCCTGATCCTTCATCCTCAGGAGCAGTTTCAGTTTGGAAACCATCTCCAGTCTGGAATAAATCCAAGCCAGCTAGAAAGGCAAAGCCTGCTTCTAAGTCCACATGAAGGTGCGGCCCTCATTCCAGCTCAGCTGGTAGGGGGCAGGTTACGTTTTTTCAAGGAAATTTGGATCAATTCTGTTCACAATCTTTGGATTCAGAACATTGTTTCAGAAGGGTACAGAATTGGTTTCAAGATGAGACCTCCTGCAAAGAGATTTTTTCTTTCCCGTGTCCCAGTAAATCCAGTAAAAGCTCAAGCATTTCTGAAATGTGTTTCAGATCTAGAGTTGACTGGAGTAATTATGCCAGTTCCAGTTCCGGAACAGGGGATGGGGTTTTATTCAAATCTCTTCATTGTACCAAAGAAGGAGAATTCCTTCAGACCAGTTCTGGATCTAAAAATATTGAATCGTTATGTAAGGATACCAACGTTCAAGATGGTAACTGTAAGGACTATCTTGCCTTTTGTTCAGCAAGGGAATTATATGTCCACAATAGATTTACAGGATGCATATCTGCATATTCCGATTCATCCAGATCATTATCAGTTCCTGAGATTCTCTTTTCTGGACAAGCATTACCAGTTTGTGGCTCTGCCGTTTGGCCTAGCTACAGCTCCAAGAATTTTTACAAAGGTTCTCGGTGCCCTTCTGTCTGTAATCAGAGAACAGGGTATTGTGGTATTTCCTTATTTGGACAATATCTTGGTACTTGCTCAGTCTTTACATTTAGCAGAATCTCATACGAATCGACTTGTGTTGTTTCTTCAAGATCATGGTTGGAGGATCAATTTACCAAAAAGTTCATTGATTCCTCAGACAAGGGTAACCTTTCTGGGTTTCCAGATGGATTCAGTGTCCATGACTCTGTCTTTAACAGACAAGAGACGTCTAAAATTGATTGCAGCTTGTCGAAACCTTCAGTCACAATCATTCCCTTCGGTAGCCTTATGCATGGAAATTCTAGGTCTTATGACTGCTGCATCGGACGCGATCCCCTTTGCTCGTTTTCACATGCGACCTCTTCAGCTCTGTATGCTGAATCAATGGTGCAAGGATTACACGAAGATATCTCAATTAATATCTTTAAAACCGATTGTTCGACACTCTCTAACATGGTGGACAGATCACCATCGTTTAATTCAGGGGGCTTCTTTTGTGCTTCCGACCTGGACTGTAATTTCAACAGATGCAAGTCTCACAGGTTGGGGAGCTGTGTGGGGATCTCTGACGGCACAAGGAGTTTGGGAATCTCAGGAGGTGAGATTACCGATCAATATTTTGGAACTCCGTGCAATTTTCAGAGCTCTTCAGTTTTGGCCTCTTCTGAAGAGAGAATCGTTCATTTGTTTTCAGACAGACAATGTCACAACTGTGGCATACATCAATCATCAAGGAGGGACTCACAGTCCTCTGGCTATGAAAGAAGTATCTCGAATTTTGGTTTGGGCGGAATCCAGCTCCTGTCTAATCTCTGCGGTTCATATCCCAGGTATAGACAATTGGGAAGCGGATTATCTCAGTCGCCAAACGTTGCATCCGGGCGAATGGTCTCTTCACCCAGAGGTATTTCTTCAGATTGTTCAAATGTGGGAACTTCCAGAAATAGATCTGATGGCGTCCCACCTAAACAAGAAACTTCCCAGGTATCTGTCCAGATCCCGGGATCCTCAGGCGGAGGCAGTGGATGCATTATCACTTCCTTGGAAGTATCATCCTGCCTATATCTTTCCGCCTCTAGTTCTTCTTCCAAGAGTAATCTCCAAGATTCTGAAGGAATGCTCGTTTGTTCTGCTGGTAGCTCCGGCATGGCCTCACAGGTTTTGGTATGCGGATCTTGTCCGGATGGCCTCTTGCCAACCGTGGACTCTTCCGTTAAGACCAGACCTTCTGTCACAAGGTCCTTTTTTCCATCAGGATCTGAAATCCTTAAATTTAAAGGTATGGAGATTGAACGCTTGATTCTTGGTCAAAGAGGTTTCTCTGACTCTGTGATTAATACTATGTTACAGGCTCGTAAATCTGTATCTAGAGAGATATATTATAGAGTCTGGAAGACTTATATTTCTTGGTGTCTTTCTCATCATTTTTCTTGGCATTCTTTTAGAATACCGAGAATTTTACAGTTTCTTCAGGATGGTTTAGATAAGGGTTTGTCCGCAAGTTCTTTGAAAGGACAAATCTCTGCTCTTTCTGTTCTTTTTCACAGAAAGATTGCTATTCTTCCTGATATTCATTGTTTTGTACAAGCTTTGGTTCGTATAAAACCTGTCATTAAGTCAATTTCTCCTCCTTGGAGTTTGAATTTGGTTCTGGGAGCTCTTCAAGCTCCTCTGTTTGAACCTATGCATTCATTGGACATTAAATTACTTTCTTGGAAAGTTTTGTTCCTTTTGGCCATCTCTTCTGCCAGAAGAGTTTCTGAATTATCTGCTCTTTCTTGTGAGTCTCCTTTTCTGATTTTTCATCAGGATAAGGCGGTGTTGCGAACTTCTTTTGAATTTTTACCTAAAGTTGTGAATTCCAACAACATTAGTAGAGAAATTGTGGTTCCTTCATTATGTCCTAATCCTAAGAATTCTAAGGAGAAATCGTTGCATTCTTTGGATGTTGTTAGAGCTTTGAAATATTATGTTGAAGCTACGAAATCTTTCCGTAAGACTTCTAGTCTATTTGTTATCTTTTCCGGTTCTAGAAAAGGCCAGAAAGCTTCTGCCATTTCTTTGGCATCTTGGTTGAAATCTTTAATTCATCTTGCCTATGTTGAGTCGGGTAAAACTCCGCCTCAGAGAATTACAGCTCATTCTACTAGGTCAGTTTCTACTTCCTGGGTGTTTAGGAATGAAGCTTCGGTTGACCAGATTTGCAAAGCAGCAACTTGGTCCTCTTTGCATACTTTTACTAAATTCTACCATTTTGATGTGTTTTCTTCTTCTGAAGCAGTTTTTGGTAGAAAAGTACTTCAGGCAGCGGTTTCAGTTTGAATCTTCTGCTTATGTTTTTCATTAAACTTTATTTTGGGTGTGGATTATTTTCAGCAGGAATTGGCTGTCTTTATTTTGTCCCTCCCTCTCTAGTGACTCTTGTGTGGAAAGATCCACATCTTGGGTAGTCATTATCCCATACGTCACTAGCTCATGGACTCTTGCTAATTACATGAAAGAAAACATAATTTATGTAAGAACTTACCTGATAAATTCATTTCTTTCATATTAGCAAGAGTCCATGAGGCCCGCCCTTTTTTTGTGGTGGTTATGATTTTGTATAAAGCACAATTATTCCAATTCCTTATTTTATATGCTTTCGCACTTTTTTATCACCCCACTTCTTGGCTATTCGTTAAACTGAATTGTGGGTGTGGTGAGGGGTGTATTTATAGGCATTTTGAGGTTTGGGAAACTTTGCCCCTCCTGGTAGGAATGTATATCCCATACGTCACTAGCTCATGGACTCTTGCTAATATGAAAGAAATGAATTTATCAGGTAAGTTCTTACATAAATTATGTTATATATATATATATATATATATATATATATAATCTTTTGATTAACGCCCTCTATTGGAAGAGATTGTATTGATTTCTTCTGTGCAAACAGAACCACTCAACCAGCAGGTTTTTAATATATATTGCTATAATAATGGTGTAGCTCTGATATAATTCATGGTCATTTAATTTTAAACATAGAATTAAAGGGATACTAAACCCAAATTTTTTCATTCATGGTTCAGATAGAGCATGCAATTTTAAGCAACTTTCTACTTTACTCCTATTATCAATTTTTCTTCGTTCTCTTGTTATCTTTATTTAAAAAGCAGGAATGTGGAGGGGGGTGGAGCGAGCTCAGTATCTGATCGGTCGCATATTACTTCAGCTCTGCTGAAACTATGTTTAAAACTTACTTCCACGACCATTAGATTCAGAAATAATCCATCACAGATATCCTACCAACGTGTGAGATTATCAGAGACTATCCTTGAGCTCAGATAAATTTGCTACAAAAGAGAGTGTGATACCCTGGATAGACCGGCACACAGACTGTGTGTAGACGGCCATCTTCCCATCCATGTGATAACCCGTCAATGCAGAGACAAAATTGGAGACTACCTCACAAATTTAGACCGGAGATATCAGCCGAGACTGGCTTCGTCAAATTGTCCTGATCTACGGCTGCAACATTTGAGGTGGAGCGCTTCATGCATATTAGAGGTATTTCAGACTGCGCAATCACTCTCACACTACTAAACATGGAGGACAGTGTTCGGACCATACAGGGCCTCTTTCTAGACTTTAAGGTGGCGCTGCTAAAAGATCTAGGCAGTTGGATTGTGTCATCAACGGCTAGGAGCGCAGAGACCCTGTCGCCTCTAAATACTGGTGCGGTATTTGTACCCGTAGGTAACCAGAAGGAAAGTAGTGAGCAGCACATTCACCATGGCGGACAGACCCGGTCTCTGGGGGATGCGGCCGACCTCCTGGTCCGGGTTGCAACTACTATAGTCCACCACACTTACTGTTCAGCTGACAAGAGCGCTGATACATCAATCGGATCACTACCCTTTAATAGGGGGAAGAATTTGGAGATGAAGAGCCCTAGTGCTTTAACTGTATGTCCACAATTAGTCAGGGAAGAGTCTCCGTTATTTTTGAATGTATGGGAGAAAATATGTGGGAAGAGTCCTAACATCTTAATCACACACTGTGAACTGTCTATACGGCAATTAGCCAGGAGTAAGGCTGCCAACAATTCCCCAGCTCACAAACTTGGAATTGGCTGACTACAATATCTTTACCTGCTGTGAATACAAGAACACGTCATAGTTCATAGTGATAGTTTTGAGTTTTATACTTTTTATTCAGGTTTCCTGTGTTTTTCCTACCATTATTTAGCTATATAAAAGTCCCTTGGTTTGTGCATGTGTGCACATATATGTGTAAGCACAGGCATATATATGTAGATATATGGGACCTTAAGAGGTGATAACATTAATATTATGACTACTGTATGCTTTCCTATGTATTACCTTTTTGTTGCTCTAATTATATATATGGTTTGTAAGCAGCCATTTTAAGCTATAGAGATAACTGTATATTTTTATTTACATACCTAGCACTGGTCTAAGCTTAACCCTCATAAATTTTGTTTAGAAATTAACTCTTGATATCATCATCTCCCAAACTTAGGACGACACTACATGGTCAGACTATGATATGTTATAGCCCTATCGTATTGTATTGTGCTCTATTAATTTGCAACCATATACCTGCTCTTGATATATTCAAACCGGAATCCCCCTGTAAAATATCTATGGTTTTAGTTCTGATGAAACATCATCATTGTCTGGGTGTGGAGAAAGCCTATTGAAGCCTGGTTACTACCGGCCCATATATACATGATTGATATGTTTTTGTTATTATACCTGCTTGTATAGCTAGTCTTAATACTTATTGTTTTATTCCTATTATATACTTCTCAAATCTTATACAAATATGTTAAGTGGGCATGCTTGAACTAATAACATCTAGACCTACCATACTTTATTAACATGCCTGCCTTCTAACTAGTACTGAACTAAATAATTTGCCCAGGGTCAGACCCTTCTGCTTGGGGGAGAATTAATTGTTAATATAGTTGTAGTATAGATTTTAGATGTACAATGTTTGGTGCGACATGACAATGTCTAGAAGATTTAATTACCTAAAGTCGGTCAGGGGTATAGTACAGCTATAGGAGAATGGGTATGTTACATAGGTTTAATTTTCCAGGTCTACAGCAATTACTGCAGCGTAGGGTGTGCTGTTTCTTGTACTGCTTTATTGTTTTTTGTATCTAGCAACACTTAGCCCTAAGTCAGTACGCTAGATGATTTCTGTTAAATACTACCTACGCATTGTGGCTGGCATGCTGCTTGGGTATAGGGCCCATACTCAGGTAGTGTGTTCTGTTACTGCACTGAAGTTAATTAATAGTATATAAAAACCCAAGACTTAACCAGTAGGCACAACAATTTTGCAGCAAAGATGATTAAAGTTAGAGAAATCTGCCCAGCCCCACATACACTCCTAGTACTAGTCCCGGTCAGGCTCTACTATATTATACTTTTTGCCTTCAGCTTGTTGCTATATTACTAGGCTCCGCCCTCCCCTTTTGGAGCTTATTTATTAAGCTAAGGGACACAGATCCCATCGACGACCCCCTAAAACTACATAAGAGTCCTTCATTATAGTTAGAGTTGATACATTTTTCTATAATATATGTACATGTTTATAGTCTGGAGGACCCAAAAAGGGCCCTATATGATGTCTACTTAAAAAACTTGAGGCCACTTATTCTGTTGTTTTTTTTAACCGCACAGGAAGCATTATAATTTTATATATTATCTTTGACTATTTGTTCTATAACACCTATTGTTTTTGAAATGTAAGTTTCCATTAATGATTCAAAATATGGCATGTCATGCTTAATGTATTGGCAGCATTATATACTTTCGACAATTGCCCTTGCGGGTTAAGGGCCTATGTATGTGGTTACTATGCTCTGTACTGTTTTATTATATGCCTCAATAAAAATATTTAAAAAAAAAAAAAAAAAAGCAGGAATGTGATGCATAGGAGTCATCCCATTTTGGTTGAGAACCTGGGTTATGCTTGCTTATTGGTTAGTAAATGTAAGCCTCCAATAAGCAACCGCTATCCATGGTGCTGAACCTAAAATGAGTTGGCTGCTAAGATTTACATTCCTCCTTTTAATATAAAGATAGCAAGAGAATGAAGAAAAATTGATAATAGAAGTAAATTAGAAAGTTGCTTAAAACTTCATGCTCTTTCTGAATCATGAAAGAATTTTTTTTGGGTTCAGTGTCCCTTTAATCATCTAAAAATATTTGCCAGATCAGCAGAGCTGATGCTAGAACTTAATATTTGGGGGAGTTAGTTGGGGGGGGGCTAACAAAAGTGTAAAAAAATTGAAAGGCACAGCACACATAATATATTGAGCCCTTTGAGCAGTTCAACGGGTTTCTAAACGTGAGTTTGGAATTGCATAGCACCCCCATAGAACCACCACTACAGGTCAGTTATATACAGTATGTATATATATATATATATATATATATATACACACACACAAAGTATAAGTAATCCCCTGCTCTAATAATAGATGGATACCCAAAAGAAAACAGGCAAAACACAGGAGTATATTCCAAAATAGCCTTGTATGATGGAAACATAAAGACAACGACCTTAACCCATGACGTTTCGGCTCTCACAGGAGCCTCTCTCAAATGGAGGCCGTGAAGACATGTCTATTGCTAGAGCCGGGCGTGGGGATTACTTATACTTTGTATACTTCACTTTGAGCAGAGCACCAGGTGGATGCAATAGATGGTGTGTGCCGTTTCCTTTGTATATATATATATATATATATATATATATATATATATATATATATATATATATATATATTACAGTTTATGGTAAGGTTACCTCTGTTTCAGATCCTGACAGAAAAATGCATATCTTCTGCAGAAATACTAGTGAAATATATCATTATTTTTTAACACACCTAGCTGTTAATAGTTTGAGGTGATAATTAGGATTAGTACAAAGCTATGTAACAAGATTGGAGGGTGGTATCGCTTTTCTCTGAGGCTGCAGCAGCACTGCTCTGGAGTTCCGGGCCGAGTGAGCCCCCTAAGATCATCGGGTCCCTTACTACAGTCACCCCCTGGCCCTGGTGGTATGAATTGGGGAGGCAATATTTACTACTGCTTCTTGCTTAATCCCACCATTTTCACCATTTCCCACATTTCTCGTACTCACTTGAGTATATAACATGTTGAATGGACAGCCTTGCATATGTATGACTTTTGAGAAGGAGTGTTTTAGATGTGTAAACCTCATAAATGTTTTTGAAAGCTGCACACCCTGTCTTAACACTCATGGAGAACATTTCTAAAACCTTATTTTAGGTTAACTAAACTACAGCAACTCTCTATTCTTGTGAAAGTGCAACATACTAAAATCTGGATTTGCTCAGTTCTCAGTGTGCTGCACTTTCACAAGAATGAACCCGGCTCCGAAAACAGCAGAATGCAGCTTGCGGCCAACGCCTTCCGCATTCGTTAGCTCACAAATCTGCACATATCTATTTAATATTTAACTAGTTGAAATGAGGTTGCTTTTATATTGTGGACTGCAGTCGTGCTTTATGTATACAGTAGTAATATTACGATACGTACATGCAAAACATATTTATATACAATCTGTCGCTTGGATCTTATGCATTAAAGTGTATAGACACAACTGTATAAGAATAATTGCCAGTATTTTACCGTATTTATTTTGTTTTCTCTTTTAACCTCAATAAAAATAATAATAAAAAAATAGCTTGAACGCAATCAATAGTGCTTCTATTTTGGCACTCATGTTATAAGTCCAAAGTATTTTTTTATAGCCAGAGGGACAGTCTAGATGGGTTTGCTAACATCTGCATGTCAGAGAGCTTTGGGTGCTCTAAATCCTTCTCATAACAGACTTCTATGGAGCACACAGTAAAATTGCAGATGGATATTGATTGAGCAATAAGCCAGGTGTGCGTTAATACCAGGTTGAACTATGACAACAGGGGCGTATTTAGGTTTTGTGCTGCCCTAGGCTCTCAAAATTCTGCTGCCCCACCCCAGGTTTAAGGCCTTTTTTTAGACATAATATTTTTGGGGCTGGGTGTAAAAAATTAATAAAATGTCTTTTTAAGTAGATATATATATATATATATATTTTTTAAGACATTATTTTGCAAGTCAGATGATTAAAGTGTTTATATCAGAAAAAAATATCCTTCACTGTATGATAGTTTGTCAGTAGGTAGTTGTTTAACCTTAAACATCTTCTTTGGTGATTGACAGTTATTTAAGCAAAATATCTGCTTGGATAAATATGTAATGAATATACAAACTGGCCTTTAAAAGTACTTAAAAAATACAACAGTAGTTATGATAGGTTTAGGAATTGTATTCTAGGGGATAAAGTCACATGATACAATCATAATAAAGTATATACTTGTATTGTTTCTGAATGTATTAAATGCATACAACAAATTTTCAGTTGTGTTTTAAGTCACATAGTTGTATAGATTCAGCAATAAATACTTATTCTTTGCATGTATGACAGATAGACAAACAGTAAATGTACAAGTATTTAGTGACTAATCCGTTTAAGTATTTTAATGCCTAATGTATTGAAGGGAGAAAGGCATATGCTGTTTCACAGTGGTCACGTTGTAGTGCACACTGCACTGTGTAGACTGTGTGAGTCTCAATCACGCGGTGGAGCCAGGAAGAATACCGCATTCCCTCTCAGTCCAGGCCAGGCTGCGCAAGTGAGCTCCGCCTCAACTGTCACCACGTCATGCACACCCACATACAATCCCATAGGATAGCAATAGCCGGGCCAGCCATTTAAGTCATTAGTAATTGGTTGATTTCAGTGACGTGCAGTGACGTCAGAGGCTGGTGAGGCAGTGGCTAGGATACGCCTTCATTCTTTAGATATCCTTTGTTGAAGAAATAGCAATGCACATGGGTGAGCCAATCACATGAGGTATCTATGTGCAGCCACCAATCAGCAGCTACTGAGCATATTTATATATGATTTTCAACAAAGGACATCAAAAGAATGAAGAAAATTAGATATTAGATGTAAATTGGAAAGTTATTTAAATTTGCATATGGGTTTCATGTCCCTTTAAATGGTGTTTTGGAAAACTGGTCAACTTAGTAAACATCTGATTTTAGTCTAAAAGGATTGTAACAGAAACTCTTGCCAGATAACACAATGCTTGCTCTGATTATGAGATCTAGAAATCCATGCCCATTAAAATATGTTTAAAACACACTTTTTACTTTAATGCTGCAAATTATGTTTATAGATTCTTTCATTACATAAGGGATGAGAGTCAGAGGGGGTGGAAGAGAGACAGAGAGAGAAAGAGATCATGGGGGAGAACAACACATAAGGAGAGAGATGGATAGATAGAGAGAGACACACACACACACACACACACACACACAAGGGGGCGTGATCACTGCATTTTAAAGTAATAAAACAGCAGAGCTACAGAGAGTTCAGAAAATTAGTCTATAATTTAGTGTGAAGTACAGAGGCAAGCTGCTAAGTTAGTGGGTGTAAAGTTTGAGTAAACAAAATACAAAAACGATCCTTTTTCTGTAAAAGAGTAAAAAAACACTAAACCACATTCATTAAATTATAATTTTCACTAACAGAATCCATTTCAGTAAAATCTACGGCTGCAGCACTTACAATAAAATGTGGCTGAAACACTGCTGTCTCTGCCTCTCTCCCTTTCCTGCTCTGGAAGGATTCAGGAAGTGACAGTAGCACATTCCACTGCACTTAGAGGGGAAGAACAGAACTCTTTTTCACTTTAGCAAAGCTAGCAGGTTCACAGGACAGCAACAAAATATATGAAAGTTGTTTTTTTCCGTTTTTGTTTTGTTTTATATGATTTAACATCCAGCCCCAACCCTATGTTCCACTTACTAATGTCTCTCGCTGGATTGGTTCAGCCCAAATAGGACTGCCTCAAATAAAGCACTTATGGGCCATGCAATGATCTTAACCACTTTCATCCAGTAGATGGCGCAGCATGTTGTGTAATGGTGGGCAGGCCTGCTTGTGCCTCTCCATTGCACAACATGTAGCTGTGGAAAAAAAAATGCTGGGGAAAAAAAATTACAATTTTGTTTTTTTAAAGCCAATAAAAAAAATATATTTTTGCCCATATGAGAGGTGAAGCACTGCCTCACCTGCCTTTAGTGACTGCACATCACTGGTTGATTTAGCCACTCGGCCCTGAGTTCAGTAGAGTGACCCTAGGGACTCAAAATTCTGCTGCCCCTTAAAAATCTGCTGCCCTAGGCACCGGCCTTGTTGGCCTATGCCTTAATATGCCCCTATATGACAATGATGTGCAAGTAGTTCAGTTCTTAATGTAGTTCTGTGCTATACTATTAATAATGGTTTACTTAAGGTGTTAAAAAGTGCTACATTTTACAGCAATATTTTGCACACAACACTTAACTCACCACTTGTAATCTGAGCGAAATCTGTGCTATCAATTAAAAGTATAGGGTGCACTACATAAATTTGACTGTATTAAGATACTTTTGTTAAAATATATAATCATCCACATGTAATAACAATTACACGTCATGCTTTGCCTGAGGATGCGCAAAAGATAACGCACCCTCCACTTGCGATCTGGCCTATAAGGGAATAGTCTAGTCAAAATTAAACTTTCTAGTTTACTCCTATTATCAATTTTTTTTCATTCTCTTGGTATCTTTATTTGAATGTAAGTTTAGAAGCCAGCCCATTTTTGTGTCAGCACCTGGGTAGTGCTTGCTGATTGGTGGCTACATTTAGACACCAATCAGAAAGTGCTACCTAGGTTCTGAACCAAAAATGGACCGATTCCTATGCTTACATTCTTGCTTTTTCAAATAAAGATAGCAAGAGAATGAAGAAAAATTGATAATAGGAGTAAATTAGAAAGTTGCTTAAAATTGCATGCTCTATCTAAATCATTACAGTTTAATTTTGACTAGACTATTCCTTTAATGTTACAATTTTAAAATGTTTACTGTCCCTTTAAGAAATCATAGCATCATCTTTATTTTCCTTTGTTAATATAGTAACAATAATAACATACAAGATGGTCAGAGTATTTAATTATTGCTATATCTATCTAGATTAACACTTTGTTTTCAAGTACTGGGCATCAAAATACAAATAAATCACTTACACACTAGGCAGAAAATGTATTATGTTTTTACTGCTGTCATTAGTAAATATATTTGTTCCTTTCAGATGGTGATCAATGTTTGTCCAATCCATGTACCAATGGTGTTTGTAAAGATGGTATTGGACGATATGACTGCATCTGTAAGGAGGGCTGGGAAGGACGTCTTTGTTCTGAGGGTAAATGTCTACAGCAATGCTTCTTTAAAGATTACTGAAATGTTCAAAGAGTTGCATTTTTGTCAAGATTATTAGTATTGGACTCGAAGACAAAACAGAGACAAGGATACCAGTTCATAATAATAATAATAATAATAATAATAATTTTTCATTTTTTTTGTGATGCACCATTATATTCTGCAGAGATAGACAAAATGTGCTAATGTATTCTACAGCACTAGACATCAGTAAATAAAAGCTAGACAAAACTCAAACCTAATAATTTAGGTTTGCATAAAGGAGATGACTGTAGGGGTGAGGAATGATGTTTCGTTTTTAGGAGATATATATTTTAGAATTGTCCTGCAACTCACAGTGACAGGATTCGATGATTGAGTCCGTATAAAGGGGAAGGAGAGTGCAGGGTCATATAGATATAGGATGCTGGTATGATGGTGGTCATACTGATTTTCAAATGGTGGGAGGTCTTCCAGAAATAGTTGTTGGTGATGATGGGAGTTATGAAGATTGTTAGTTTTCCATGTGAGGATGAATACTTTGAAAATAAAAAAAGGGGTCCAAGACGGAATCTTAGGCCACATGAGCAAACAGTAACAGAGATGATGAAGTAGTACCAGAAAAGAAGACACTGAAAGAATCATTCATTAGGAGTCAAACCATGATGGGGCAGTCTCACACAAGGCTATGAAGTATGATAGAGTAGTTGACAGTATCAAAAGCATCAGGTCTAAGAGCAGAACAATGAGAACTGTCATTTGGTCTCAGCATTGAACAAGTTCTTCTGCACCAAAGTCAGATTGAAGAGGGCTACTTGTGAGTTGAACCAAGTAAGTATGTTGAAGATTAACTATTTCAGTTATTTTAAGATAAAAGGAAGTAGGATTATAGGGTGATAGAGAGGCTGGCTTGGATGGTGTTTTTTTTTTTTTTTTTGAGATGGGTGTTATAATTTAATGATTTTTGGGATGGAATTGTGCCGGCAGTGAGAGAGATATTGAAGATTTGAGTTAGAACTGGAATTACTATTGTGGAAGGAGAAACATCATCCTCTGTTGCAATTGTGAAGCAGTTAATTTTTTTCTTTCATGATTCAGATAGAGCATCCAATTTTAAGAAACTTTCTAATTTGCTCCTATTAACAATTTTTCTTCATTCTTTTGGTATCTTTAATTGAAAAGCCGGAATGTAAGCTTGGGAGCCAGCCCGTTTTTGGTTCAGCACTTGAGTAGCTCTTGCTGATTGGTGGCTAAATGTAGCCACCAATCAGCAAGCGCTATACAGAGAACAAAGAAAAATTGATAATAGGAGTTAATTAGAAAGTTACTTAAAGTTGCATGCTCTATCTGAATCATGAAAGAAAAAATGTGGGTTTCATGTCCCTTTAAAGTAAAATAGGTCATCTTTAATTTTAGTAGTCCCAACTTGAGATATTTTTGCAATTATGCATACTTTACTGCACCCTGAACTTGCTATTTTCCAGAGGTCACGTATCCCAACTGCACTCTCAATAATGGAGGCTGCACTCACTTCTGCACTGAAAGTGAGAACAACTCTACTCGTCTGTGCAGCTGTGCTTCAGGGTACCAGTTGGATGAAGATCACCACAGCTGTAAAGCAACAGGTCAGTTTCCCTGTAATACTTACCTGCCACACATTTAGCTCTGCTGCGTTTTAAAGTGAAAGTAAATCCTAGCGTTTTATAAGATACTTCATGTAGAAAGCTCCTTTATTTGATTCAATCGATTGCCGTTTTTAGCTGCTACAGCAGCCCACGGATAAAACATTTTTTTGGCTAAGAGGTGACGTTTTCACTTCTTAGCCAATAGCCGTGCGGTAAATCCGGCTTGGCGCCCATGGGAGCCGGATTTACCGCACTGCTAAAGGCTAAGATGTGAAAACGTCACCTCTTAGCCAAATTTTATTTTTAGCCGTGCTCTGCTGTAGGAGCTATGAGCGGTGATCGATTGAATCAAATAAAGGAGCTTTCTACATGAAGTATCTTATACTTCATGAATGAAAGCACCCTTTATTTGTTTCAATAGTTGTAAAACGCTAGGATTTACTTTTACTTTAACCCCTTAACGACTGAGGACGTGCAGGGTACGTCCTCAGAAAAAAGGCAGTTAATGCCTGAGAACGTACCCTGCACGTCCTCAGTGTGGAAAGCAGCTGGAAGCGATCCTGCTCGCTTCCAGCTGCTTTCCGGTTATTGCAGTGATGCCTCGATATGGAGGCATCCTGCAATAACCTTTTTAAGTCATCCGGTGCAGAGAGAGCCACTCTGTGGCCCTCTCTGCACCGGAGATCGGTGGCTACCTGCGTTGGTGGGTGGGAGCCGGACCGGGAGGCGGGGTGGCGGCCATCGATGGCCATGTGGATCTGAAGGGGGGCGGGATCGTGGGCGGGGGTGGCTGGGGGCGCGCACGGGCGCGCGCGCGTGCACGGGAGGGTGGGGGCGGGCGCGTGCACGGGGAGGGAGCGGGTGGGAACCGCTACACTGCAGAAAATGGGGATATAAAAAATATAATAACAAATAAAATCCAAACAATCAGCAAGGTGGTGGGGGTTTGGTTGTGGGGGGTGGGGGGTTGGGGGAAGCTACACTACAGAAAAAAACAAAAAAAAACCCAAAAAAGCACTTTTTATTGTAAACTGGGTACTGGCAGACAGCTGCCAGTACCCAAGATGGCCCCCAATAAGGCAGAGGGGAGGGTTAGAGAGCGGTTTTGGGGGGGATCAGGGAGGTTGGGGGCTAAGGGGGGGATCCTACACAGTAGCATATGTAAATATGCTAAAAAAAAATTTCATTTTTTTTTTAAAAACCCTTTTATTTTAGTACTGGCAGACTTTCTGCCAGTACTTAAGATGGCGGGGACAATTGTGGGGTGGGGGAGGGAAGGGAGCTGTTTGGGAGGGATCAGGGGGTGGGATGTGTCAGATGGGAGGCTGATCTCTACACTAAAGCTAAAATTAACCCTGCAAGCTCACTACAAACTCCCTAATTAACCCTTTCACTGCTAGCCATAATACACGTGTGAGGCGCAACAGGATTTAGTGGCCTTCTAATTACCAGAAAGCAACGCCAAAGTCATATATGTCTGCTATTTCTGAACAAAGGGGATCCCAGACAAGCATTTACAACCATTTGTGCCATAATTGCACAAGCTGTTTGTAAATGATTTCAGTGAGAAACCTAAAATTGTGAAAAATTTTACATTTTTTTTAATTTGATCGCATTTGGCGGTGAAATGGTGGCATGAAATATACCAAAATGTGCCTAGATCAATACTTGGGGTTGTCTACTACACTACACTAAAGCTAAAATTAACCCTACAAGCTCCCTAAAAGCTCCCTAATTAACCCCTTAACTGCTGGGCATGATACACTTGTGGTGCGCAGTGGCATTTAGCGGCCTTCTAATTACCAAAAAGCAACGCCAAAGCCATATATGTGTGCTATTTCTGAACAAAGGGGATCCCAGAGAGGAATTTACAACCATTTATGCCATAATTGCACAAGCTGTTTGTAAATGATTTCAGTGAGAAACCTAAAGTTTGTGAAAAAATTTGTGAAAAAGTGAACAATTTTTTGTATTTGATCGCATTTGGCGGTGAAATGGTGGTATGAAATATACCAAAATTGGCCTAGATCAATACTTTGGGATGTCTACTAAAAAAAAATATATACTTGTCAAGGGATATTCAGGGATTCCTGAAAGATATCAGTGTTCTAATGTAACTAGCGCTAATTTTGGAAAAAAATGGTTTGGAAATAGCAAAGTGCTACTTGTATTTATGGCCCTATAACTTGCAAAAAAGCAAAGAACATGTAAACATTGGGTATTTCTAAACTCAGGACAAAATTTAGAAACTATTTAGCATGGGTGTTTTTTGGTGGTTTTAGATATGTAACAGATTTTGGGGGTCAAAGTTAGAAAAAGTGTGTTTTTTTCCATTTTTTCCTCATATTTTATAATTTTTTTTATAGTAAATTATAAGATATGATGAAAATAATGGTATCTTTAGAAAGTCCATTTAATGGCGAGAAAAACGGTATATAATATGTGTGGGTACAGTAAATGAGTAAGAAGAAAATTACAGCTAAACACAAACACCGCAAAAATGTAAAAATAGCCTTGGTCCCAAACGGACAGAAAATGGAAAAGTGCTCTGGTCACTAAGGGGTTAAATAAAAAAATCAATGCGGATGCAAAAGGGTGTTGAGCATCTCAATATGAAATATTTATCAAACACAATATTTGTTGAGAGACACAACCTTATGTATAAAATATGTTTCTAACTGGAAAATTACATTAGTCATTAACCCACAGCAAAATTAGGCTGATGAACTCCATGAGTAGAATAGACAGCTCAGGAGTAGAATAGGCAGCTTTGCTTTTGTTTTACTAAATGTTTCTAATTTGTGTACATTGCTACGTGAATGTTCTGCGTGTCTCACCGGGGTATATAGCTGTCATAAAGGGACCATGAATCTGAACTGAGATCTCACTAGAAAATACTGCTTATATAAAGGGGGCTGCAGGGCCCATGTATCTCATTTGAGGCCTTACTTGGACATACAACTTAAATAAAGGGAATGATGCCTCACACAGATATTTAGCTGGCTTAAAGGGACAGTAAAATCATACCAAAATGGTACATGGTCTAAAAAATAAAACGTACAAGGGGAGGCTCAATGACCTAAATATGTATAGCTTAGAGGATTGAAGGGAAATAAGTCATATGATAGCAAGTTTCAAGTATATTAAAAGGCTTAGTAAAACTGAGCCAGTGAGTATTTTACATAAAAAGGAAAATTCAAGAACAAGGGGTCATGATCTCAAGCTGAAGGGTAGTATATTCAGAGAAATTTGAGTCAGAACTTCTTTACAGAAAGTGATTGATCCATGGAATAAACTTCCACAAGAGGTAGTAATGACAAACACTGTGGGGAATGCCTAGGACAAGTATAAGGCTATCCTACAAACTAGATGAATTTATACTTTTAGGTAATATCGGGCAGACTTGCTGGGCCTATGGCTCTTATCTGCTGTCAATATCTATGTTTCTAATAAGACATTCATGATTTAGACAGCATACCATTTTAAACAACTTTCCAATGTACTTCTATTATTTAATTTACTTCCTTCTCTTTTGTATCCTCTGTTGAAGGGTTTATTTAGGTAAGCTCAGGAGCAGCAAAGCACCTGGGTATTAGCTTTTGATTGGTGGATGCATATATATGCCTTTTGTCATTGGCTCGCCCATGTATTCAGGTATAAACCAGTAGTGCATTGCTGCTCCTTCAGCACAAATGATACCAAGAGAATGAAGCAATGTTTATAGAAGTAAACTGGAAAGTTGTTTAAAATGGTATGCTCTGCCTAAATCAAGAAAGACACGTTTGGGGTTTCATGTACCTTTAATGAAAGCACCTTCTATGGGTTCTCAGTCATGTAGTTGGCAAAAAGGTCATGTGTGTGATTAAAGATTTCTCTTTGGCATACAGCTGGCAAGATTTTGTCTCTGTTATTGCTGAATAAATAGACATTTATTTTTTTATACACAGATCAATGTTGCTACTATTAAAAAACAGTTCCTTTCATCAGTGCCCAATATTGGCCGCGAATCTGCAGGGGGCGGCATTGCACCAGCAGTTCACAAGAACTGCTTGTGCAATGATAAATGCCGACAGCGTATGCTGTCGGCATTTATCTATGTGCAGCGGGCATGATACGCTACATTGTCTCATGTCCGCTCGCACTATGATAAATCTATCCCCATTTGTGAACAAACATGTATTTCCTGTTAGTTTAAACATATTTAAAGGGACAGTCTACTCCAAATATTTTATTGTTTAAAAAAATAGATAATCCCTTTATTACCGATTAGCTAGTTTTGCACAACCAACACAGTTATATTATACTTTTTACCTCTATGATTACCTTGTATCTAAGCTTCTGCAGACTTCCCCTTATTTCAGTTTTTTGACAGACTTGCATTTTAGGTAATCAGTGCTGACTCATAAATAACTCCACGTAAGTGAGCGCAATGTTATCTATATGACACACATGAACTAGCATTGTCTAACTGAAAAATTGTCAAAATGCCCTGACATAAGAGGCGGCCTTCAAGGGCTTAGAAATTAGCATATAAGTCTACCTAGGTTTAGCCTTTAACAAAGAATACCAAGAGAACAAAGCAAATTTCATAATAAAAGTAAATTGGAAAGTTGTTTAAAATTGCATGCCCTATCTGAATCATGAAATTTTAATTTTGACTAGACTGTCCCTTTAAGCAGCACAAAATATTTTGTTTGAAAAAGATTTTTGCATTTAAATAGTACTCTTTCATATGCATAATAGAAATTTAGCGTTTAATAAACACTGAAAAATTGCTGTCGTTTGCACAATCCTAACATGATACTCTCTGATTTTTATGAGCAGAGCAGGAGCTCTTTTACATGTGGCCTTTGATTGGATGAAACATAGGAGACAAGGCAAACTGTGTATTTCTGGACTAATCTGATTCAAATACAAAAATCTTTTCTTTTATTGCACATATTTTGCATTTCATTTTTTCTTTGGACCTTGTAAAATGGATTGAAAGATGAATACATATTGCCTGTAGATTTATTTACCCATTTAGAGTAAAACAAAACCTCATTTAATATTGACTTGTAGTTGACTATCCTTGTGGGAAAGGGAAGATCGTAGATTATGATTACTCTGCTCGCCTCACAGGAGCTAAGCTTGGACGAAAAGGTGACAGTCCTTGGCAGGTAAGATAACCTCTGTATTTCTCTTTAATATAAACAGAATCAGGAAAATATCAAAAGCTTTCATATATGAATGACCCAAAAGATTTTATATATTACTCTAATATATTACTCTAGACAAAATAATTTTCATTTGTTTGAGTAATTAATTAGGTAGATATTAGTAACTCCTACATTATGGACCAGATTACAAGTGACACGCTAATGATAGTGCAGGTCGCAATACACATTATCACTGCACCAAGCTATCATTTGCGCGCAACTTGATATTACAAGTCCATTTTAATCCTATTTACCAGAGAAGAGTTAGCGTGGCCAACATCGCTCTAGCACAACCTATACTTTCAATAGATATCGTGACTGTGCTAATTAGCATGCATATTACAAGTTGAAAGTTATGGTTTGCGCTTGTGTGAAAGTTGAAACTGCGCTAGAATTTAAAAAAAAAACACATAAAAAACATTAAAATATATATTTTACATATATACACTTTTCAATACAATTTTCTTTTATATTATTAAAATAGTTTTAAAAGGGATATGGTATATGGCAAGGTATTTGACTTTAAAGGGCTCCATTGTATGTGTGTGTGTGTGTATATATATATATATATATATATATATATATACACAGTGCACAGTGGATATAAAAAGTCTACACACCCCTGTTAAAATGTCAGGTTTCTGTGATGTAAAAAATGAGACAATCTGACAAAGATAAATCATTTCAGAACTTTTTCCACCTTTTAATGTGACCTATAAACTGTACAACTCAATTGAAAACCAGACTGTAACCTTTTAGGTAAAGGGAAATAAAAATAAAATAATATTGCATAAGTGTGAACACCCTTTTATAACTGGGGTTGTAGCTGTGTTCA
This sequence comes from Bombina bombina, assembly GCF_027579735.1. Lineage (NCBI taxonomy): Eukaryota > Metazoa > Chordata > Amphibia > Anura > Bombinatoridae > Bombina > Bombina bombina. The sequence continues at coordinate 261,495,221 of NC_069502.1, forward strand.
GAATTAAGCAATCACATTCAAAATCATGTTAAATAGGAGTCAGTACACACCTGTCATCATTTAAAGTGCCTCTGATTAACCCCAAATAAAGGTCAGCTGTTCTAGTAGGTCCCAAACTCCCATCACAAAATGGCACTCACTTGTCTTCATAAAATATCGCATTTATTTCAATTCATCAATAAAAAGACATAACATTTCGGTGTACTGTTACACCTTTGTCAAATGTCAAGATAAGTTCCAAAAAAACATATCCCCAAACAACAGATAACACAACATACTTCCACCTGCTTTATATACTCATTAAAACTGTTTACTCCACCGTATTCGCCCATGATGACGTCATCACGCTACAACGTTAATGTGACACGTCACTGCCAATCGGCTTGCACCTCGTTACCATAGTAACGTGTACACGGATATATTATTATATATCAACTCGCATGGGACATCGCTGTATAACTAACAGCAAAAAACTGCACCGCATCATATAATATGTCACTCTAGCAACATGAGACACAGCATGGTACACAGAAACAAGTTGTGTTACCGTTAATCAGTAGCCATCAAACATGTCACCTATTCATTTCAGCATACACATCATGTCCTATTGCTAAGAGGATAATTACAATCGGTGAATGAAATATTAAAAAACATATTACATTAAAACTATATACATCCCATTGGAATAATATATATGCACAGTATAACCATTTGTATTGTACAAAGCAACCATAGTAAGTTTTAAATTTTAAATTTTAACCGGCTAAATACACCCCCCCCATTCACCACATTACCCCCTTCATGTCTCCTGGAGTATAGGTAAAAACCCGTGAGTACCCACTAGAACGAACATCCATGTGGATCAACCTCGGGTATTCACTTCCATCCAGCATACTGATGTATAATGTTGTATGAGTCCAGTCTTCGGTTATTTAGTGTAAAATGGCCCAAAATCAAGGAAGGTGTTTAATCCTCTTGGTATCAAAGTGTCCAAAGTATGGATCGATTTAGTTTCCATTTGTGAAAGCTTTTTAGCTCTATTGCCCCCTCTAGCTAACGGAGAAACATGGTCAATCAGCATTGTTCTGAGACTTGATACACCGTGATTACACTTGGCGAAGTGGTGTGCCACTGGTTGTTCTGAATCCCCCTTGCTGAGGGCCTCCCGGATGGCACAACGATGGTTGGCCTTCCTGTCTCTGAAACTTGTTATTGTCTTCCCAATGTAAACCACAGAGCATGGGCAAAATAGCATGTATATAACATGTGAGCTTGTACAAGTTAGCCTATGGCGGATGATGTATGGGAATGTTGAAATGTTTGCCCTCTCATCATGCTGTTGCATGTTATACAGCTTCCGCATGTGAAACATCCCTTCCTTGAGGTTTTCAACCAGGTATCCTTGTGATAACATTCAATTGGATCAGTTTTCACCAATAAATCCCTAAGATTATCCGCCCTCTGGTGTACCCTCCGTGGAGGTTTCATCATATGAAATGGGAGTGATGGATCTGATTCAAGAAGAGACCAATGCTGCTGTACTGACTTTCTCAGCACCTCTCACATGGGGGTATATGTATTCACAAAATTCAACTGTTGTATATCATCACTGGGTTCCTTGTGCTTTATTTCCACTTCCAATAACCTGTCCCTAGTGTTTCGGACCATTTCACTCTCATATCCCCTTGTTACTAGTTTCTTCTCCATCTCTGTGAGCTGTTCCATCATAGTGGGTACCTCACTATTGTTATGAATGACTCTTGTAAGTTGTGAGGTGAATATCCCCATCTTTTGGTGCCTGGGATGGAAGCTTCTGGCCTCTAATAAGGAATTTCGGTCGGTAGGTTTCGTATACAACGAAGTTCCAAAGGAGCAACCATCGCATGCATCAACCTTGTATATATTAAGGTCTAAAAAGTGTATCACAGTCTCACTGTACTCTAACTTTAATCGTATGGGACAGTCCATTGAGTTCAAACATGACACCCACTGCTCCAATTCAATTGCACTACCCCCTCACACCAAAAACACATAATTGATGTAGCGTACATAATATCTGATATGGGGGTGAGCAAACGGTTTTATGTCCACTTGTTCGTACCACACCATGTAGAGATTAGCATATGAGGGTGCCATGTTTGAACCCATGGCCGTCTCAGAAATTTGTAAATAATAGTCTCTTTTGAACCTAAAGAAGTTCTTATCAAGACATAAAGTTACCAGCTCACTGAGAAACTTAATAGGAGGACCCTCATATAGAGGGTTCCCTGTCACCATGGACCTGACAGTTGCAACACCCCCATTATGAGGGATCGAGGTGTATAGGCTGTCCACATCCATGGTGACAAGGACATCATTGGCCTGCAGTCCCTCATAACTCTTCAGGGTTGCAATTAAACTGGGTGAATCCTGTAAATACGCAGGGTTATGAGTCTGGATTAAGACTTTTAAGGATGCATAAGACTCTTAAGGATCCCACTGGCAGACCTATAGTATCTGCCAGGGATTCCTTATTGTCTAGCCTGGCTATATATATAGATTTTCACCTACAGCCAGTGGTGAAGGGTATCCCTGCATATTTACAGGACTCACCCAGGTAATTACAACCCTGAAGAGTTATGAGGGACTGCAGGCCAATGATGTCCTTGCCACCATGGACGTGGACAGCCTATACACCTCAATCCCTCATGATGGGGGTGTTGCAGCTGTCAGGTCCATGGTGACAGGGAACCCTCTATATCAGGGTCCTCCTATTGAGTTTCTCTGTGAGCTGTTAACTTTATGTTTTGATAAGAACTTCTTTAGGTTCGAAAGGGACTATTATTTACAAATCCCTGGGACGGCCATGGGTTCAAACATGGCACCCTCATATGCTAATCTCTACATGGCGTGTGTCAGGGTTATGTCAGGTATAAGTACTGTGCCTTTAAAACTTGTTCAACATACCCCTATTTAAGGCTCCTCCTCACTCAAATCCATGCTTGGTAATTTGTTGCACTTGTATTCCTCAAGAGCCTCTGAAGACACCTAGCCTTATCCCTGCTACTCTGCTTGGATTCCCTTTGTTTACTACTCACAGTATTGTGATCCTTCCTGCCTGGGCATCTCGTTCAGAAATCAAGGTATTGGGGCCCTTTCCAAATCTCAAGCATCCCTGGAACTAAGTTGCTGTTCTAAGGAGCCGTTTCCCCTGCTGCTCCGATCAGCGTGTGACGTCACGACCGGCATCCGGTCCTGCAGATTCAGTGTCTGCTCCTCTCTCACCTCAAGCTGTGATTGTTTGGTTGCAGCTCCACCGGACTCTCTCTTGCACTCACCCGGACTAGTGCACACCGGATTCCTGGTCTTTAACATTGTCAGTACTATACTTGCCTCAGTACTCAAGTTATTTACCTTACTATTTGCATCTAAACACTGTTTGCTAATGATTAATTGACTTTGTCTTATGGACACTCGCTATTTGTGCCTAAGGGCAACCTCTCACAGTATCGATAACAGTGTTATATTCTGTGCATATCTATAGTGTCTACACTCACATCCCTGAACAGTGACTTTATTCCTCAAAGCTAAAGGCATCTACTCACACTATCTGAACTGTGACTTAAATTGTACTAATCTTCATAAGCCTTACCAAATACTCCCTGCTGTTCATACAGATTACTACCTGGGAATTGTGACATTAAGGTCTCAGCTTATAAAGATCTCATCCTTGTGTGACTGTGTGAGTGTATGTAACCTTGTATATATTTTACTTTGATTGGGATGCATGTCTGAAGATACTCTGGCATTTGATCTCAACTTAACTCAACTCTGAAGTTTGAAACTGAGCAGTATTCTTGCATTTCTATTGACGCCTCCGATTCTCACTCTATCCCTACAGTAGAGACCCTCAGTACGATGAGCACAACAGGGTTCCAATAAGTTCAGTCTTAGTGAATCCGAGGTATGGTGTGAGGCTGAGTGATCCTATAAGAACCAGGATACTAGTTAACCCAGTCTAAAACTTAACAGCGTGGTACGAACAAGTGGCCATGAAACTGTTTGCCCACCCCCACATCAGATATTATGTACGCTACATCGATGATGTGTTTTTGGTGTGGGGGGGGGGGGTGTAGTGCAACTGAATTGAAGCAGTGGGTGTCATGTTTGAACTCAATGGACTGTCCCATACGATTTAAGTTAGAGTATACGATTTAAGTTAGAGTACAGTGAGACTGTGATACACTTTTTAGACCTTAATATATACAAGGTTGATGCATGCGATGGTTGCTCCTTTGGAACTTCGTTGTATACGAAACCTACCGACCGAAATTCCTTATTAGAGGCCAGAAGCTTCCATCCCAGGCACCAAAAGATGGGGATATTCACCCCACAACTTACAAGAGTCATTCGTAAACAGTAGTGAGGTACCCACTATGATGGAGCAGCTCACAGAGATGGAGAAGAAACTAGTGACAAGGGGTAATTACAGTGAAATGGTCCAAAACACTAGGGAGAGGTTATTGGAAGCTCCAATGGAAATAAAGCACAAGGAACCCAGTGATGATATACAACAGTTGAATTTCGTGAATACATATACCCTCATGTGTGAGGTACTGAGGAAGTCAGTACAGCAGCATTGGTCTCTTCTTGAATCAGATCCATCACTCTCATTTCATATGATGAAACCTCCATGGAGAGTACACCGGAGGGCGGATAATCTTAGGGATCTATTGGTGAAAACTGATCCAACTAAATGTTATCAGTGATCACAAGGATACCTGGTTGAAAACCTCAAGGTAGGGATGCTTCACATGCGAAAGCTGTACAACATAAAAACAGCATGATGAGAGGGCAAACATTTCAACATCCCCATACTAACAAGCATTACACCATCCGCCACAGGCTAACTTGTACAAGCACACATGTTATATACATGTTAATTTGCCCATGCTCTCTGGTTTACACTGGGAAGACAATAAAAAGTTTCAGAGACAGGATGGCCAACCATCGTTGTGCCATCCGGGAGGCCCTCAGCAAGGGGGATTCGGAACAACCAGTGGCACGCCACTTCGCCAAGTGTAATCACGGTGTATCAAGTCTCAGAACAATGCTGATTGACCATGTTCCTCCGTTAGCTAGAGGGGGCAATAGAGCTTAAAAGCTTTTACAAATGGAAACTTAATGGATCCCCACTTTGGACACTCTGATACCAAGAGTATTAAACACCTTCCTTGATTTTGGGCCATTTTACACTAAATAACCGAAGACTGCACTCCTACAACATTATACATCAGTATGCTGGATGGAAGTGTATATCCGAGGTTGATACACATGGATGTTCATTCTAGTTGGTACCCATGGGTTTCTACCTATACTCCTGGAGACATGAAGGGGGTAATGTGGTGAATGGGGGGGGGGGGGTGTATTTAGCCGGTTAAAATTTAAAATGTAAAACTTACTATGCTTGCTTTGTACACTACAAATGGTTATACTGTGCATATATATTATTCCAATGGGATGTATATAGTTTTGATGTAATATGTTTTTTAATATTTCATTCACCGATTGTAATTATCCTCTTAGCAATGGGATATCATGTCTACGCTGAAATTAATGGGTGACATGTTTGATGGCTACTGATTAATGGTAACACAACTTAATGCTGTGTACCATGCTGTGCATCATGTCACTAGAGTGACATATTATATGATGCGGTGCACTTTTTTGCTGTTAGTTATACAGCGATGTCCCATGCGAGTTGATATATAATTACATATCCGTGTACACGTTACTATGGTAACGAGGTGCAAGCCGATTGGTGGTGACGCATCACGTTAATGTTGTAGCCTGATGACATCATCATAGGCCAATACAGTGGAGTAAATGGGGGGGTATATAAGGCAGGTGGAGGTATGTTGAGTCATGTGTTGTTTGGGGATACGTTTTTTTTGGAACTTATCTTGACATTTGACAAAGGTGTAACAGTACACTGAAACGTTATGTCTTTTTATTGATGAATTGAGTGTATTCTATACAAGATATGGTCTCTTCACCTCTCTTAATGCTTTTATATATACACATGTATACACACACATATATATAGAGAATCCTTTCCCAGTCAAGTTCCTTGAAACATGATATATAATTTATATTCATCTTTAACATGTTTTAATATGTTTTGAATATAAATACTTGAAATTCCTATGATCTTCACTTAGAATTGAGTGAGTGGAATTATTTTTTTATTCTAAAATTGTTTATTAACATGTTAAGAAATTTTCACAAGTATCTTGATCATTCACAAGTCTCCATTTTTCAAAGAATTGCCACATGTCTCTATAAGTGGCCAAGTTAAGGATTTTCTACCGTCTATCACCACGATCAAACTCCAAATTATGTAAAATTTGGGGCAGAGGGTGGGTGGTATCTGCCCTTTCATGAATCCCATATGGATTATTATAAAACTAAAACACTGTGGGCTAGATTATTAGTGAAGCACTAATTTAATGTGTGCCCCCCTTTATGGGTGCACGTTAAATAACCACCTATTAAAAATGGCTGGTTAATGCTCCCGCAAGCTTGCAGTAGCACTTTGAGCTAAGCTAAATTAACCAAAGGTCAGACCTCAGGTTAATTAAAAAAATGTTTCCCAATTGCCCCCCAAATAAAGTGTACAGTCCCCTTCATAAAATAAAAAATAGCTGCATCTTTATTATTTAATGAAATAAACGCACAAAGCAGTTATAAGTGGTTAAAGTTAGGGGATGTGGGGTATTATAGAAAAAAAACGACACTGAAAAGCGCCTTTACATTGTGGTCTATGGGGACTGTGTTTATACTGTTAATACAGTTGCAAGAAAAAGTATGTGAACCCTTTGGAATGATATGGATTTCTGCACAAATTGGTCATAAAATGTGATCTGATCATCATCTAAGTCACAACAATAGACAATCACAGTCTGCTTAAACTAATAACACACAAAGAATGAAATGTTGCCATGTTTTTATTGAACACACCATGTAAACATTCACAATGCAGGTGGAAAAAGTATGTGAACCCTTGGATTTAATAACTGGTTGAACCTCCTTTGGCAGCAATAACTTCAACCAAACGTTTCCTGTAGTTGCAGATCAGACGTGCACAATGGTCAGGAGTAATTCTTGACCATTCCTCTTTACAGAACTGTTTCAGTTCAGCAATATTCTTGGGATGTCTGGTGTGAATCGCTTTCTTGAGGTCATGCCACAGCATCTCAATCGGGTTGAGGTCAGGACTCTGACTGGGCCACTTCAGAAGGCGTATTTTCTTCTGTTTAAGCCATTCTGTTGTTGATTTACTTCTATGCTTTGGGTCATTGTCCTGTTGCAACACCCATCTTCTGTTGAGCTTCAGCTGGTAAACAGATGGCCTTAAGTTCTCCTGCAAAATGTCTTGATAAACTTGGGAATTAATTTTTCCTTAGATGATAGCAATCCGTCCAGGCCCTGACGCAACAAAGCAGCCCCAAACCATGATGCCCCCACCACCATACTTCACAGTTGGGATGAGGTTTTGATGTTGGTGTGCTGTGCCTCTTTTTCGCCACACATAGTGTTGTGTGTTTCTTCCAAACAACTCAAATTTGGTTTCATCTGTCCACAGAATATTTTGCCAGTACTGCTGTGGAACATCCAGGTGCTCTTGTGCAAACTGTAAACGTGCAGCAATGTTTTGTTTGGACAGCAGTGGCTTCCTCTGTGGTATCCTCCCATGAAATACATTCTTGTTTAGTGTTTTACATATTGTAGATTCGCTAACAGGGATGTTAGCATTTGCCAGTGAATTTTGTAAGCCTTTAGCTGACACTCTAGGATTCTTCTTCACCTCATTGAGCAGTCTGCGCTGTGCTCTTGCAGTCATCTTTACAGGACGGCCACTTCTAGGGAGAGTAGCAGCAGGACTGAACTTTCTCCATTTATAGACAATTTGTCTTACCGTGGACTGATGAACAGCAAGGCTTTTGTAGATACTTTTATAACCCTTTCCAGCTTTATGCAAGTCAATAATTCTTAATCGTAGGTCTTCTGAGAGCTCTTTTGTATGAGGCATCATTCACATCAGGCAATGCTTCTTGTGAAAAGCAAACCCAGAACTGGTGAGTGTTTTTTATAGGGCAGGGCAGCTGTAACCAACACCTCCAATCTCATCTCATTGATTGGACTCCAGTTGGCTGACATCTCACTCCAATTAGCTCTTGGAGATGTCATTAGTCTAGGGGTTCACATACTTTTTCCACCTGCATTGTGAATGTTTACATGGTGTGTTCAATAAAAACATGGCAACATTTCATTCTTTGTGTGTTATTAGTTTAAGCAGACTGTGATTGTCTATTGTTGTGACTTAGATGATGATCAGATCACATTTTATGACCAATTTGTGCAGAATTCCATATAATTCCAAAGGGTTCACATACTTTTTCTTGCAACTGTATATACAGTATGTATATGCTTATATACATATATATTTATGTGTTAATATGTGTACATATACATTTTAAAATTGCTGCGCGACTTACCCCCTGCACAGTGCTAGGTTCTCTGCCGTGTCTTACAGTATGAGAACGAGACTTCCAGAAGTGCAACGCTTCCAGGCAATGGAAACCTGTGGTTGTGTTCGTATTGTGCTTAACTTGTAATACCAATGCACGTTTCCGTGCGGTGGTATTACTGAGTGTAGTGCAAACAGTGCACATGTGAAAGTGCAATTTTGTATCTGAAGTATATTAGCAAATTAGTTCATCTTAAAACAAATCTTTATATATTAAGATATATTTAATTTATAATGTCTTATGACAGTTTTAAATGATATTGATTAATTTCTTTTCAGGTCTTACTACTTTATGACAAGAAATTTTGGTGTGGGGGAGTCCTGATCCATCCTTCCTGGGTTTTAACAGCTGCTCATTGTGTGGAACATGCTGGAAAATATTCTGTAAGACTAGGTATGGTTTTCATTAGGTACTTACAAAGAACATAACACTGAACAGACGCTCAAAAAACAAAGTATTGCAGTATGCAGTGATACCTATTTTATTCCAATCTTCAATATATATATATATATATATATATATATATATATATATATATATATATATATATATATATAGTGGCAGAAGAGATATGCTTCTTATCAGTGGTCATAGGACAGAGAGGCCCATTGTGTAGCACCTAACGACTTGACAAAAAGTTCCCTATACGCAAATTAGACTATGATTAGATTACTCCAACATGCAGTGGGCTATCAATGGGCTTAGCGTTATACTGACGTAGGGTGTTCATACACAATTATTGAAAAATGTCTGGGCATCATCCTTTTCAGACCAACCAAATGTGGAGCAGCAGATAATTACCTTTAAATACCTCTAAATATGCCATAAACGGCAACCACAATTAAGCCCTATAGAAATACTCAGACTGGCGAACCCTGACGCACGTTTCACCTGAGCTTTGTCAAAGGCACTTACAAAGAACAATAATAATGCAATTTCCTTAAATCGACATGAAACGGTAACTTTTTCTTTGACAAAACATAAAATTTTAAACAATTTTCCAGTTTACTTCTATTATCAAAGTTGCTTCATTCTCTTTGTATAATGTTTTAAAGGGGCAGAAATACACTATTAGAGTTTCTACACATGTGCAAACAGGTCATTATTAGGGTTTGCTCGGTGTCCAGTATTCAACCGGACAATCAAATATTTTAGCAGGCTGTCCAGTAAAATCTACACAAAAATATTGGACACTTAAACGTCCATTTAAAAAAAGAAAAAAAAAAAGTCCTCTAAGTGTCAGTTAAATATAAAGGTCTCCTATGCTTCTATTAATACAAATATGGCACTAAATGAAGTTACCTTGTGCAGGCACTATTCTGTGTGGTACTGGCGGTCAAGGGGGCAAAAAGGTTTGGCTGGCAGCCATAATGGTATTAAATAACTACTCTGCGTGTGCTCAGTGTATGTGTAGCCAAAGAGGAAATATTACTTATGTGCAAGATTACAAGTATTGCATTAAAATTAGCAGGCGCACGATATACAAATATTACAGGTGCATTAATTTGCACACAAAGTTGAAAGTAAAAACGTTTGATTGGGCACAATCAAATTTAACTGACGCCGGGTTAGCAGGACTGAAGACCTGCCGTAAAGGGTTAAGTCTAAAATAAAAGTTGCACCAAAACACAACATAAATACATTAAAAAGAAAATTTATGTTTACCTGATAAATTTCTTTCTTTCTTGACACGGTGAGTCCAAGGATCATAATAATTGCTGTTGGGAATATCACTCCTGACCAGCAGGAGGAGGCAAAGAGCACCACAGCAAAGCTGTTAAATATTACTTCCCTACCCACAAACCCCAGTCATTCGACCAAAGGGAAAGGAGAAAGGAAGTAACATAAGGGGCAGAGGTGCCTGAGGTTTATAGAAAAAGAAACTGTCTGAAAAATACAGTGCGGGCCGTGTCAAGAAAGAAATACATTTATCAGGTAAGCATACATTTTCTTTTCTTTCTAATGGCACGGTGAGTCCATGGATCATCATAATTACTGTTGGGAACCAATACCCAAGCCAGAGGACACAGATGATAAGGGAGCGACAAGACAGTTAACCAAAACATAAGGCACCACTGCTTGAAGAACCTTTCTCCCAAAAGAAGCCTCAACCGAAGCAAAAGTATCACATTTGTAAAATTTTGAAAAAGTGTGTAAAGATGACCAAGTGGCAGCCTTGCAAATCTGTTCCACAGAAGCTCCATTTTTGAAGGCCCAAGAAGAAGAAACAGCCCTCATGGAATGAGCCGTGATTTTCTCAGGAGGCTGCTGTCCAGCAGTCTCATAGGCCAAGCGAATAACACTCCTCAACCACAAAGAAAGAGAAGTAGCCGTAGCTTTCTGACCCTTACGCTTCCCAGAAAAAACAACAAATAAAAAGAAGACTGGCGAAAACATTAGTCGCCTGTAAATAATATTTTTCAACGCACGAACCACATCCAGGTTGTGCAACAAACACTCCTTATGAGAAGAAGGATTAGGACACAAAGAAGGAACAACAATTTCTTGATTAATATTGCTATCCGAAACCACTTTGGAAAGGAAACCTAATGAAAAAGGAGATTCACACTGCTGCACTGAAAGCTCGAAACTCTCCAAGCCGAAGAAATAGCCACCAAAAACAAAACCTTCCAGGATAGTAACTTAATATCCAAAGAATGCATAGGCTCAAACGGAGCCTGTTGAAGAACTCTAAGAACCAAATTAAGACTCCAAGGAGGAGTAACAAACTTAAACATAGGCCAGATTCTAACTAGGGCCTGACAAAATGATTGAACATCTGGCACATTCGCCAGACGATTGTGTAACAAAATCGATAAAGCAGAAATTTGACCCTTCAAGGTACTAGCAGATAAACCCTTCTCCAGACCCTCCTGGAGAAAAGACAAAATCCTAGGAATTGTGACTCTACTCTAAGAGTAGCCTCTGGATTCACACCAATACAGATATTTATGCCATATCTTACAGTAAATCTTTCTAGTCACAGGCTTACAAGCTGAATCATAGTTTCAATAACCGACTCAGAAAAACCACGCTTAGATAATTTCAAGCGTTTAATCTCCAAGCAGTCAGCTTCAGAGAAACGAGATTTGGATGAAGGAAGGGCCTTTGAAGAAGAAAGTCCTCCCTTAACGGAAGTCTCCAAGGTGCAAGAGATGACATCTCCACAGATCTGCATACCAGAGCAATAAGAATCACCGACGCCCTCTCCTGTCTGATTCGAGCAATGACCTGTGTAAGAAGAGCAAACGGAGGAAAAACATACGCTAGACTGAAATTCCAAGGAACTGCCAGAGCATCTATCAGCACAGCCCGAGAATCCCTTGACCTCGACCCGTACCTTGGAAGCTTGGCATTCTGATGAGATGCCATGAGATCCAGCTCCAGCTGCCCCCACTTGAGAACCAAGCTAGAAAACACCTCCGGGAGAAGCTCCCACTGCCACGGATGAAACGTCTGTCTGTTCAAAAAATCTGCTTCCCAATTGTCCACCCCTGGAATATGGATCGCAGACAAACAGTAGTTGTGAGCCTCCGCCCACTGAATATTCTTGGCAACCTCTATCGTGGCCAAGGAACTCCGAGTTCCTCCCTGATGATTGATGTAAGCCACAGACGTTATGTTGTCCGACTGAAACCTGATAAACTTGGCTGAAGCTAACTGAGGCCATGCCAGAAGCGCATTGAAGATTGCCCTCAGTTCTAGGATATTCATGGGCAGAACCGACTCCTCCCGAGTCCATAGACCTTGAGCCTTCAATGAGCCCCAGACAGCTCCCCATCCCAGCAGGCTGGCATACGAGGTCACGATCACACAGGAAGGTCTCTGAAAGCAAGTTCCCTGGGAGAGAAGATCCTGAGACAACCACCACAGAAGAGAGTCCCTTGACACCTGATCCAGGACTATTCGTGGAGACAGATACACATAATCCCTGTTCCATTGACTCAACATGCATAACTGCAAAAGCCTGAGATGGTACAGAGCAAACAGAATGATGTCCATAGCTGACACCATCAGACCAATGACCTCCATACACTGAGCCACTGACGGCCGAAGAGAGGACTGAAGGGCAAGACAAGAATTGAAGATCTTTGTCTTTTTGGCCTCTGTCAGAAGAATCTTTATTGATAGAGAATCTATGATTGTTCCCAAGAACACCACCCTTGTAGATGGAATCAAGGAACTTTTTCCCAAATTCACCTTCCATCCGTGAGAATGCAGAAAAGACAACAACATCTCAGTGTGGGAGTTTGCTTGTTGAAAAGATGGCACCTGAACCAGAATATCATCCAGATATGGCGCCACAGCAACACCCCTCAATCGGAGCACCACTAGCAATGCTCCCAGAACCTTTGAGAAAATTCTGGGAGCTCTAGCAAGACCGAACGGAAGAGCCACAAACTGAAAGTGCCTGTCTAGGAAAGCAAATCTCAGAAACTTGTGATGGTCTCTGTGGATAGGAATATGTAGATACGCATCCTTCAGAGCTACCGTTGTCATGAATTGGCCCTCTTGAACCAACAAAAGAATGAAACGAACAGTGTCCATCTTGAAAGACGGAACTCTGAGGAACTTGTTTACGCTTTTGAGATCTAAAATTGGTCTGAAGGTTCCCTCCTTTTTGGGAACCACAAACAGATTGGAATAGAATCCCAGAACCTGCTCCTGAATTGGAACAGGAACTATCACTCCCATGTTGGAAAGATCCTGAACACAACGTAAGAACTCCTCTCTCTTTATCTGGTCTACAGATAACCTGGAGAGAAGGAACCTGTCCCTGGGAGGAAAAGTCTTTCGGCTGGATTACGAGTTTTGCGTTAGGAGCTATGCGGTGCTAACGTGCAGTTTTCTCTCACCGCTCACTTTCCTACAGCGCTGTTATTACAGGTTTTTACAAACCCGTCGTTAAAAGACAAGAAGTGAGCGTTGAGCAAAATTTTGCTCATTACCGCACTCCAATACCAGCGCTGCTTAAGTCAGCGGTGAGCTGGTCGTATGTGCTTGTGCACAATTTCCCCATAGGAATCAATGGGGAGAGCCGGCTGAGAAAAAGTCTAACACCTGCAAAAAAGCAGCGTAAAACTCACTAACGCAGCCCCATTGATTCCTATGGGGGGAATAAAACTTATGCCTACACCTAACATCCTAACATGAACCCCGAGTCTAAACACCCCTAATTTTATACTTATTAACCCCTAATCTGCCACCCCTGACATCGCCGCCACCTGCATTATATTTATTAACCCCTAATCTGCCGCTCCGGTCACCGCCGCCTCCTACATTATACTTATGAACCCCTAATCTGCTGCCCCCAACATCGCCGCCACCTACATTATATTTATTAACACTTAATCTGCCGCCCCCAATGTCGCTGCAACCTACCTACACTTATTAACCCCTAATCTGCCACCCCCAACATCACCGACACTATACTAAATATATTAACCCCTAAACCTAAGTATAACCCTAACACCCCCTAACTTAAATATAATTGAAATAAGTCTAAATACAATTCCTATCATTAACTACATTATTCCTATTTAAAACTAAATACTTACCTATAAAATAAACCCTAAGCTAGCTACAATATAACTAATAGTTACATTGTATCTAGCTTACAATTTATTTTTATTTTACTGGCAAGTTTGTATTTATTTTAACTAGGTAGAATAGTTATTAAATAGTTATTAACTATTTAATAACTACCTAGCTAAAATAAATACAAAAGTACCTGTAAAATAAAACCTAACCTAAGTTACAATAACACCTAACACTACACTATAATTAAATAAATGTACTAAATTAAATACAATTAAATAAAATAAATTAAATTAGCTAAAGTACAAAAACAAACAAACCCTAAATTACAGAAAATAATAAACAAATTACAGATATTTAAACTAACTACAACTAATCTAATAGCCCTATCAAAATAAAAAAAAGCCCCCCCAAAATAAAAAAAACCCTAGCCTAAACTAAGTAATCAGCTCTTTTACCTGTAAAAAAAAAAAATACAAACAACCTTCCCCAACAGTAAAACCCACCACCAACACAAACAACCCCCCAAATAAAATACTATCTAAAAAGAACTAAGCTCCCCATTGCCCTGAAAAGGGCATTTGGATGGGCATTGCCCTTAAAAGGGCAGTTAGCTCTTTTGCATGCCCAAAGTCCCTAACCGAAACGTCGCCGACACTATACTATATGTATTAACCCCTAAACCTAAGTCTAACCCTAACACCCCCTAACTTAAATATAATTGAAATAAGTCTAAATAAAATTTCTATCATTAACTACATTATTCCTAGACCAAGTCAACCTCCTAAAAATCACTGCATGTCCCTACAACAACAATCCCCACACTATCCACATCTCCCCCTCCCTTCTCTCATCCCCTATGCTGTCCTCTCATGAACTACTCTGTTTCCTTAGAAACACTTCCCCCTCCAATCAGCCAATAGGATTGAGCTCGCATTCTATTATAGGTAGTTTAGGTTAGGCTAGGGTTTTTTTATTTTGGGGGGGCTTTTTTTTATTTTGATAGGGCTATTAGATTAGGTGTAATTAGTTTAAATATCTGTAATTTGTTTTATTTTCTGTAATTTAGTGTTTGTTTTTTTTGTACTTTAGCTAATTTAATTTAATTTATTTAATTGTATTTAATTTAGTAAATTTATTTAATTATAGTGTGGTGTTAGTGTAACTTAGGTTAGGTTTTATTTTACAGGTACTTTTGTATTTATTTTAGCTAGGTAGTTATTAAATAGTTAATAACTATTTAATAACTGTTCTACCTAGTTAAAATAAATACAAAGTTGCCTGTAAAATAAAAATAGACCCTAAGCTAGCTATAATGTAACTATTAGTTACATTGTAGCTAGTTTAGGGTTTATTTTATAGGAAAGTATTTATTTTTAAATAGGAATAATTTAGGTAATTATAGTAATTTTATTTAGATTTATTTAAATTATATTTAAGTTAGGGGGTGTTAGGGTTAGAGGTTAATACATTTAGTATAGTGGCGGCGATGTTGGGGGCAGCAGATTAGGGGTTAATAAATGTAGGTAGGTGGCGGCGATGTTAGGGACGGCAGATTAGGGGTTAATAATATTTAACTAATGTTTGCGAGGCGGGAGTGCGGCGGTTTAGGGGTTAATATGTTTATTATAGTGTCGGCAACGTTGGGGCGGCAGATTAGGGGTTAATAAGTGTAGGTAGGTTGCGGCGACATCGGGGGCGGCAGATTAGGGGTTAATAAATATAATGTAGGTGGCGGCGATGTTGGGGGCAGCAGATTAGGGGTTCATAAATATAATGTAGGTGGCGGTGGTGTCCGGAGCGGCAGATTAGGGGTTAAAATTTTTATTTTACTGTTTGCCATGCGGGAGGGCCTCGGTTTAGAGGTTAATAGGTAGTTTATGGGTGTTAGTGTACTTTTTAGCACTTTAGTTATGTGCTTTATGCTACGGTGTTGTACCATAAAACTTAACTACTGACTTTTAAATGCGTTAGGACTCAGGGTAGGGTATACCACTCACTTTTTGGCCTCCCAGGACAGACTCGTAATACCGGTGCTATGGAAGTCCTATGAAAAAAGACTTTACAAAGTTTACGTAAGTCGTTTTGCGGTAATGCCAAAGAAGTGTGCGGTGCCCCAAAACCTGCAAGACTCGTAATAGCAGCGGGCGTAAAAAAGCAGTGTTAGGACCTGTTAACGCTGCTTTTTTACCTTAACGCGCAACTCTTAATCTAGCCGATCAATTCTAACTTGTAACCCTGGGACACGATGTCCACCACCCAAGGATCCGGGACATCTCGAAACCAAGCCTGAGCGAAAAAAGATTGTCTGCCCCCCACAAGATCCAATCCCGGATCAGGGGCAGACCCTTCATACTGACTTTAAGTCAGTAACAGGCTTCTTAGATTGCTTCCCCTTAGACCAAGACTGATTGGACCTCCAGGAGGACTTAGCGTGTTCCTGCTTGGAAGAGGAAGGGGAAGGCTTACCTGAAAAGTTTCGAAAGGAACGAAAATTACTCTGATGGCCCTTCTGCTTATTCCTCTTATCCTGAGGGAGAGAATGCCCCGTTCCTCCCGTAGTATCAGAAATAATCTCAGCTAAACCGTGCCCAAACAAGGTTTTACCCTTGTAAGGAATAGAAAGCTTAGACTTAGGGGACACATCCACAGATCAGGACTTCAACCATAGGGGCCTGCGCGCCAGAACAGCAAAGCCAGAAATATTTGCTCCCAACTTGATGACCTATAAAGAAGCATCCATAATAAAGGAATTAGCCAATTTAAGGGCCTTAATCCTATCCTGGAGTTCCTCAAGAGGAGTATCTGTCTGAAGAGCATCAGACAATGCATTAAACCAATATGCTGCTGCACTGGTGACAGTAGCAATACACACCGCAGGCTGCAATTGCAACCCCTGGTGAACATACATCCTTTTAAGTAATGCCTCCAACTTCTTATCCATAGGATCCATAAAAGAACAGCTATCCGGTTTTCGCGCCTTAGCTGACATTGGAATCAGGATACCTAATAGTCCGGCCACTGCCCTCCTCCATTTGGACTTACACACCTTATCTAAAAATCATAGTTTAGTGAGTGTATATCTCCTGTCCTCCATCAAAACAAACATAGCTAGGGCATGGAAGAAAGAACTACCCCTTAAATGGGGGGGGGGGGGGAGAGATTGTGGGTACAATGGCCTTTCTCTATACTATGGAAAAGGCCATATATCATGACCTGAATAAATCTGACTTATTTGAAATGGCATGGGCTGATTGGAAAGAGAAGTATGAAACCCTTTGGCGCCCATCTGCCATGACCCAAGACGTCTCCCCCACTACCTGATATGTTGCCTGACCATTCCTGTCTTACAGACTGTCTCTTTGGAGGAGACAGTCGGGATCTGTTTCCTACACCCCCATTCCTCTTTCTGCCCCCCCTTCCCTGCATCGCTTTTAAAAAACTATGATATTGTATTGAGCTTTCACTTGTTCTCTCATGCTTAAATGGTTTGATCACCAATTTATAATATCTGAAAATGTGGAGAACTGCTTAAATATCAATGTATTGTTGATAACTGTTATTGGACCACTGAGTCTGATCCTTTACTATGTGTCTATCTGTTTAGGGGTCCTGTGAGTCCCCAATTGTTATTTCTAACTCTCAAAAGAAATAAAAACATATTTAAATAAAAGAACAGCTATCCTCAATGGGAATAGTGGTCCTCTTAGCCAAGGTGGAAATTGCTCCTTTAACCTTGGGAACCGTCTGCCAAGACTCCTTGATAGAATCAGCAATTGGAAACATCTTCTTTAAAATTGGAGAAGGGGAAAAAGGAATCCCAGGCTTCTCCCACTCCTGTGCAATAA
This sequence comes from Bombina bombina, assembly GCF_027579735.1. Classification (NCBI taxonomy): domain Eukaryota; kingdom Metazoa; phylum Chordata; class Amphibia; order Anura; family Bombinatoridae; genus Bombina; species Bombina bombina. The sequence goes on from NC_069502.1 coordinate 261,513,177, forward strand.
TGTCTAATGCACGGTCTGGAACAGGAAATACCTCCACCGCAGAAGGAACGTCAAAATACTTATTTAGCTTACTAGCGTTCTTAGGAGTCACTACGACAGTCATGTCAGAGTCATCCAAGGTAGCCAAAACTTCCTTAAGAAACAAATGGAGGTGCTCTAGCTTAAACCTGAAAGATACAACTTCAGCATCAGAAGAAGGAATTACACTGTCAGAGTCGGAGATTTCACCCTCAGACGCTATAGAAGAATCTTCTTCCTCAGACTTATGGGAAGAAACATTTGTCATAGCCACAACTGAACCAGAAACCTTACTCACTGAATCCTAATACTTTCTCTTACGCTTCCCTTGCAGCAAAGGGAAAGCAGACAAAGGCATCTATTTATCAAGCCGTCAACCGCAAATACGCTGGAATTCCGCAGCGTAATTGTGGCGAGCTTGATTTACCTTAGTTATCAAAGCCTACAGACCGGCAAAAGTAGAATTTTGTGGCGTAACATATCATCCGCCGGTCTCAGTCCGACACAGATCGATGCTTACGTCACTACAGATGTTACGAATGCAAATTCGGCACTATCTGACTACTTTTGCTAGTTAACAAATGTCTACCAGGTACGCTCGGCACTATTCCGGCCCAGCGTACCTGGTTTTCAATCCGCCGCCCTGGAGGCCGCGGATGCCATAGGAATCAATGGGAGTCTGAAAGCAGCGAAAGCTTATGTCCGATATCCCATTGATTCCTATGGGAGAATAAAAGTTACGTTTACACCTAACACCCTAACATGTACCCCGAGTCTAAACACCCCTAATCTGCCGCCACATACATAATTTTATTAACCCCTAATCTGCTGCCCCGCCACCGCCGCCACCTACATAAAAGTATTAACCCCTATCCCGCCGCTCCCGGAGCCCCCCGCAACCAAATAAATGTATTAACTCCTAAACCTCCAGCCCCCCACATCGCCATAAACTAAATTAACCTATTAATCCCTAAACCTAACAACCCGCTAACTGTACATTAAATATTAACTCATCCCTATCTTATAATAAATTTAAACTTACCTTTAGATTTAAATTAAACTATATTAAACTATTAATTAATCTATCCTAACTGTTATACTAAAATTACATTAAACTATATTAAACTAATAATTAATCTATTAAGATAAAATAACAAGAAAGAGGCGCCAATGGTGCAGATCAAAAGGTATTTCAAAATATCAAACTTATGTGAACACTAGGTACTCACAATAGGAGGAGGCACTCAGTTGTGCCGGTAGACGCAGGCTGGGTTTTAACAGCAATCCAGCTGGCTGTGAAAGGCAGCAAAAGGTGGCAGCTCTCTATCAGCATCCGATGGAAGAAGATCTAAAAATGTAAGCAAGGATAGAGGCGCCTATGGTGCAGGTAAATGGTGGTACCATTACCCGTTTTAGGGGTTTATTTACACTCAATATATATATATATTTATTAATTTCTAGCCACCCATTATTATGTGGTGGTAGTATTCGCACGAGTAGGAGGTCACCTCCAAGTTTTATTTTAATTCACTTTCATCTCACATATATTGCATCTTTTGAGGCATTGGATGCATTAGTATGTGCAAATTTGTTGCATCTATTGAGGCATTGGATGCATCAATATGTGCAAAATTTTTGACGATATTTATTCACATATATATCACTTTTAAGGTTGTGGATGCAATCATACGAATAATTACATAGCACATTCATGGACACTAATATCACTGTACACGCCATGACACTTCGTTTTTAATTATAACTTTGAAACCCTTCACTCACATTATTATTTTATCCACATTATGTTCATATTCACACATTTGTATACATATCCCGCATTGACTACATTCTATGGAAGGATAGCTCCTTTTCAAACTGACACTACTCGGGGTCCGGCATAATAGAGCATGGTGTTTATTATTATTTTTTTTAAGTGACCAATAATGATCCTCGCCTCAATATTGTATCCGGTATTGGGACCAATGGGATACATTGTTTACAATCACCATGGAACATCCTATCATAGTGTAGCAACTAATACACTCCCTCGGTGGGCGTTTACTGTAGGTCAACACCGACGTCAGTAAAGATCAGGGGCACGCCTGCTATTAGCTTTTCTATTGGTAGCCCCACACACTAGCAATAACTGACGAATAATTTTGATTGACAGTCATATGGACGAATCATAAGCACTAAGCACAGGTATTTACTAACACACTTTGATTGACGGCTAGGACGCCCAATCAAAACATAGATTTGACGAATTTTCGTTATTATCAAATATCGGTCAGCATTTTATGATCATATGCCGAAATAGTTACATATACATATACAAATTCAAAGAAGCAGCCAGGTATTCAGTCATATCACAAGTCATTGTACTCTTATCGTAGTATTTTTATCATTACAGAAACATAGGGGCTGACCCATACTTGTTTGAGGGACATTGATTGGTTTATGGCTTGCTAATTGTTGGGGGAGGGATGTGGGTGTTTTAGAGTAGCATAGCCCTATTTAAGGAGTGAAAATTTGTGATTAAAAACATGCCTGATGAAACAGTTGTAACTGAGAAACGCGTCGCATGTATTCCTGATGTACCAGCTGTTTTTAACACTGTGATGAGTGGAATAACTTTTTTAATATGTTTTAAATAAATCCATTTTTTATTATACATCCACTCTCAGTGTTATTTTGGTACCACCTTGCTATGCTACTATAGAGTTCCTGCACTCTGACACCCACGAACCAGCCTTTCCACCCGGTTACAGCCAGCTGGATTGCTGCTAAAATCCAGCCTGCCTCTATAGGCACAAGTGAGTGCCTTCAATAAATGTGAGTACATTGTGTTAGAGTGGGCTATTAGCACTCATTGTACCACCATTTACCTGCACCATAGGCGCCTCTATCCTTGCTTACATTTTTAATAATTAATCTACCCTAACTGTTATACTAAAATTATATTAAACTAATAATTAACCTATTCTAACTATTATAATAAAATTACATTAAACTATATTAAATTAATAATTAATCCAACTTATCTTTTATACTAAAATTACATTAAACTAAAAAATAAATTAACTATATTATATATTTAAACCCCTAACCCTACTCAAATGATTTAAATCTACACTACAATTACAAAGTTACAAAAAACTAAGTTACAAAATATAACAAACACTAAGTTACACAAAAAAATAAACATTAAGTTACAAAAAATAAAAAATAAATTATCAAAGCTTTAAACTAATTACACCTAATTTAAGGGCCCTATGAAAATACCCCCCCCCAATAAAAAAAAACCCCTAGCCTACAATAAACTACAAATGACCCTTAAAAGAGCCTGGATGGGCATTGCCCTTTTAAAGGGAATTTAGCTCTATTGCAGCCCAAGTCCTAATCTAAAACTAAAACCCACTCAATAAATCCTTAAAAAAAACCCTAACACTAACCCCAGAAGATTTACTTACAGTTTTGAAGATCTGACATCCATCCTCCAAGAAGCCGGGAGATGTCCTCAACGAAGCGGCCAAAGTCTTCATCCAAGCCAGCAGAAGTCTTCATCCAGACGGCATCTTCTATCTTCATCCATCCGGCGCGGAGCGGCTCCATCTTCAAGACATCCGACGCGGAGCATCCTCTTCCTTCCAATGACTACCGACGAATGAAGGTTCCTTTAAATTACGTTATCCAAGATGGCGTCCCTTAGATTCCGATTGGCTGATAGAATTCTATCAGCCAATCGGAATTAAGGTTGAAAAAATCCTATTGGCTGTTGCAATCAGCCAATAGGATTGAGCTTTCATTCTATTGGCTGATCCAATCAGCCAATAGAATGCGAGCTCAATCCTATTGGCTGATTGCAACAGCCAATAGGATGAAAGCTCAATCCTATTGGCTGATTGCAACAGCCAATAAGATTTTTTCAACCTTAATTCCGATTGGCTGATAGAATTCTATCAGCCAATCGGAATCTAAGGGACGCCATCTTGGATGACATCACTTAAAGGAACCTTCATTCGTTGGTAGTCGTTGGAAGGAAGAGGATGCTCTGCGTCGGATGTCTTGAAGATGGAGCTGCTCCGCATCGGATGGATGAAGATAGAAGATGCCGTCTGGATGAAGACTTCTGCCCGTCTGGAGGACCACTTCGCCCGGCTTGGATGAAGACTTCTCCCGGTTTCATTGAGGACTTTGGCCTGGTTGGATGAAGACTTCTGCCGCTTCCTTGAGGATGGATGTCCGGTCTTCAGAACAGTAAATCAATCTTCAGGGGGTTAGTGTTTTTTAAGGGTGTATTGGGTGGGTTTTATTTTTAGGTTAGGGCTTTGGGCCGCAAAAGAGCTAACTGCCCTTTTAAGGGCAATGGGGAGCTTAGATTTTTTTAGTTAGTATTTTATTTGGGGGGTTGGTTGTGTGGGTGGTGGGTTTTACTGTTTGGGGGGGTTGGTTGTATTTTTTTTTTACAGGTAAAAGAGCGGATTACTTTGGGTCAATGCCCCGCAAAAGGCCCTTTTAAGGGCTATTGGTAGTTTAGTTTAGGCTAGGGGTTTTTATTATTTTGGGGGGGCTTTTTTTTATTTTGATTGGGCTATTAGATTAGGTGTAATCAGTTTAAATTTCTGTAATTTGTTTATTATTTTCTGTAATTTAGTGGGGGGGGGTTTGTACTTTAGCTAATTTAATTTATTTAATTGTATTTAATTTAGTAAATGTATTTAATTATAGTGTAGTGTTAGGTGTTATTTTAACTTAGGTTAGGTTTTATTTTACAGGTACTTTTGTATTTATTTTAGCTAGATAGTTATTAAATAGTTAATAACTATTTAATAACTATTCTACCTAGTTAAAATAAATACAAACTTGCCTGTAAAATAAAAATAAACCCTAAGATAGCTACAATGTAACTAATAGTTATATTGTAGCTAGCTTAGGGTTTATTTTACAGCTAAGTATTTAGTTTTAAATAGGAATAATTTATTTAATTGTAGCAATTTTATTTTGTTTTATTTAAATTATATTTAAGTTAGAGGGGGTTAGACTTAGGGTTACACTTAGGTTTATGGGTTAATAAATTTAATATAGTAGCGGCGACGTTGGGGGCGGCAGATTAGGGGTTAATAAATGTAGATAGGTTTCGGCGATGTTAGGGACAGCAGATTAGGGGTTAATAAAATTTAACTAGTGTTTGCGAGGTGGGAGTGTGGCGGTTTAGGGGTAATATATTTATTACAGTCGCGGCGATGTCCGGTCGGCAGATTAGGGGTTAAAAACTTTAAGTGTTTGCGATGTGGGGGGGGGCTCGGTTTAGGGGTTAATAGGTAGTTTATGGGTGTTAGTGTACTTTGTAGCACTTTAGTTAAGAGTTTTATGTTACGGCGTTAGCCCATAAAACTCTTAACTACTGACTTTTAAATGTGGTAGGAGTCTTGACAGGAGAGGGTCAACCGCTCACTTCTTCCAAGACTCGTAATACCGGTGTTAGGCAAATCCCATTAAAAAGATAGGATACGCAATTTACGTAAGGGGATTTGCTGTAAGCTCGAGTCACGGAAGAAAAGTGAGCGGTACACCTGTACCTGACAGACTCGTAATACCAGCGGGCGTTAAAAAGCAGCGTTGGGACCTCTAAACGCTGCTTTTTAAGGCTAACGCAAGACTCGTAATCTAGCCGTTAGTTATTAATAGTAGGTTTTATTTAGATTTATTTAGATTATATTTAAGTTAGGGGTGTTAGGGTTAGATTTAGGGGTTAATAAATTTAATATAGTGGCGGCGACATTGGGGACGGCAGATTAGGGGTTAATAAAATAATGTAGGTGGCAGTGGGCTCCGGGAGTGGCAGGATAGGGGTTAATACGTTTATTAGAGTGGCGGTGGGCTCCGGGAGCGGCAGGATAGGGGTTAATACTTTTATTAGAGTGGCGTGGGCTCCGGGAATGGCGGTTTAGGGGTTAATAACTTTATTTAGTTGCGGCGGGGTCAGTGAGCAGTGGGATAGGGGTAGAACAGTGTAGTATAGTGTGGGTGTTTGGTGACAGTATACCAATAAAGCTGGGAAAAAGCTGAATAGCAGCAAAATCGATGACTGTCAGTTAACAACAGTCCACTGCATCCTGCAGGGCCTCTTGATCCATCTTTACTCAAAAATTAACAAAAAGTAAAAGAAAAGCCTTAAATAAACTTTTTTGTCACCTTAAACGTTAATTGCAAAAAAGTTCCTGTTCCATTAAAATTTAAAGTAACGCTTTTATATTTTGTGCAGAGCAATTATAAAAAATAAATAACTTAGGCAACCTTTACACCTCAGCAAGCCCCGCTGGCAAACCGGAGCAACTACAAGAACGATCCGGACTCAATCCCTCCAGACAGTAAAACATCCACTCACACAGACCACAGAGCCGCACTAAAAATCCTTCAGGCACTCTGGAAATACAGAGAGGAAAGCGCGCAATACGTTGCCGCCTCCGACAAGCCCTGCCCATCGTGGGCATACTGTACTAAACCTCCTGGCCAGCATTACTCCTACTATGGAGAAAACAGTCGCCGAGAGTAGAAACACTCATCTACAGAGCCACAAAAAAACGGAACACACCACTGAGCCCCTATGTTAAAATAAACCTAACGTCCCAGTGCCCTGCACAGTTGCCCTACAAAATCCTGTTCACCAAACAGGAAAAGAGTAGACACATCCCATATAAAAACAGTAGTAACTGTTAAAGTGCCAATCATTTTTTAACATAAAAAATAAACGTAGTACTTACCATAAAATTAATCTGCCCGGCAGCAGGACAGCACATAAAGTTTGAGAGGCATACTCCTCACATGGACCTGTAGAAAATAAAGAAAGACTGTATAAACCTACACAGGCTTTCAAAATAGGGCAGCAACAAACTGTTTGAGAGGCACAGTGGGGATTATACCCCACAAGTTCCCAATGCTTAAAAGCCACCACTGCTCTACTGAAGAGACTGACATGGACTACGGCTTAACCCCAGAAAAAGATAAGCGCAAACCTGCTCTGCTTTAAAATAACAAACTCTTGATTGAAGAAATTATTTCAGACACCTAAACTTTACCACCTCCTTGCAACTATTACAGGCAAAGAGAATGACTGGGGTTTGTGGGTAGGGAAGTGATATTTAACAGCTTTGCTGTGGTGCTCTTTGCCTCCTCCTGCTGGTCAGGAGTGATATTCCCAACAGTAATTATGATGATCCGTGTCATTAGAAAGAAATATACAGTTACACTCATATTAACACTATCTGATAAAAATGAGTCAAATAAATATTAATAAAAAATCATAAAAAGGTATATGGTCATGTGTTTGACTGCAAAACACTATAATACATATATATGTATTTTCTAAATAATAAATCAATAATAATATTTAGTAATGTGTTTTACTGTGTATTTACTGTAAATATTTAAAAATCCAATGTTCTTAACATATAGGACAATTTTATTTTTATTGTAAATACTAGAGATGTGCAGACCAAAAAAATTCATTTTGGATATTGGAGGAATTTATTCCCCCTGAATACGGTGGCTGCACTATTCAGTTTTCATTCTGTTTTAAAAATCAAATTTTCGGTAAACATTTACATTTGTAAATAAATGTAAATGTTTTAAAGCTAGAGGTGAAAAGTTCACCTGTAGCTACAAATACTTATCTTAACGCTCTCTGGAGAGTGCGCTAACCCGATCATCTTTTTGCCACAGCCCGGCTGCACTAAAACCTTACTTAATGCTCTCTGTTCACAGGACCTGCACTAACTTTAGTCTGTCAAGAATAGGTTAGCGCGCTCTTCAGTAAGTATTTAATCCTTAAAACATTGTTTTAAAGGAAACAAGTGAATACTGACAAATTTTGTCAGTATTTTTGGTTTTCTTTCATTTTTGATGGTGTATTCATTCGGATTTTTGTTTTCATCTCTGAAAATGTAAATCCCATTTTTGTGACGAATGTGTATTCATCCAAAAATGAATGCACATCTCTAGTAAATACATATTTCTATATATATCTATAAATACCTATACCTATAGGTATATATAACTATTTTACATTAACATTACCATATATATAAATAAATATAAATTTAATAATAAAAATTAAAAAAAATTTCTATGTGAAGAACATAGGAATGTAAAAAATGTATAACGTGCTTCGGGGTTCGCAATGTAGGTCTAACAAGGTGTCGGGTAAAAATGTAGTACTCTTTAGGCGTATTCCTGAAATATAAAATATAAAAAATATTAATAATAATTCTTGAAAATTATTAAAGGGGCAGTAAACCTAAACATTAATGCTATATAATTCTGCAAATAGTGCAGAACTATAAAACATTAATTTAGTGCCAACTTTATACTTCAAAGTATTTGAAAGATTTTTAATGCCAAAGTAGAAATTTGTAGAACGCCTTTCCTGGCTCTACTGAGCGGGTCTGGTCTTTTCAGAAGCGCATTGCGGCACGCTGTCTAGTCAGAGCAGGGTGGGAGCGAACTACAGTGAGTATAATGGTACGATCAGGCAGGCTGTGACTAGACAGCGTGCCGCGATGCGCTTCTGAGAAAAACAGACCCGCTCAGTAGAGCCAGGAGCGGCGTTCTACAAATTTCTACTTTGGCATTAAAAATCTTTAAAATACTTGGAAGTATAAAGTTGGCACTAAATTAATGTTATATAGTTCTGCACTATGTGCAGAATTATATAACATTATTGTTTAGGTTTACTTCCCCTTTAAAGATACTGTAACATATTCTAAATAATCCATAAAAAGAATATATATATATATATATAATTTTTTTTTTTACAGTATCTATAATAATTTGTAATTAATATATTTTTTTTATTTTTTATATTTTTCAATAACACGTTTTAAGATTACCCTGAAGCACAGTACGCATAGTTTGCATTCCTTTGTTCTTCATATAGATTTTTTTTTATTTGTATTTTTAAATACATATTTCTTTATATATCTGACAATGTTAATGTAAAATAGATATGTATACCTATATATCTATAAGAATAGATAAACAGGTATAGGTATATACAGTACATATAAATATAAAAATATGTATTAAAAATAAAAATTACACATTCCTGTATGTGGAGAACATTAAAATGTGAAAAATTAACAACTCCTGTCTGGTTAGTGTGCGAGCGATAAGGATTTTTCATCTACGCTCTCCATTGAAGTCTATAGGGCGAATAGCGCAGTCGCAATATTCAAACTCCTAAAGTTAGCGCGTTGGGTTTGATCGTGCAAAAAACATTCAGTTTCGAAATGTAATACGCCTGCTATCTTGCACACACAAAAAGATTACTTCTAGCAAAATTTACGCTTGAGCGGGAGAGCTAAATATTGTGCCAATTGTGATTTAGCCATTAGTGTTTAAAGGGACAGTCTACTCCAGAATTGTTTTATTTTTTTTTAATTCTGATAATCTCTTGATTACCCGTTCCCAAGTTTTAAATAACCAACACGGTTATGTTAATATGCTTTTTACCTTTGTGATTACCTTGTATCTAACCCTCTGCAGACCACCCCCTTATTTCAGTTCTTTTGACAGACTTGCATTTTAGCCAATCAGTGCGCTCTCATAAGTAACTCCACGGGCGTAAGCACAATGTTATCTATATGGCACACATGAACTAATGCCCTCTAACAAAGCAAATTTGCTGATAAAAGGGAATTGGAAAGTTGTTTAAACTTGCATGCCCTATCTAAATCATGAAAGTTTAATTTGGACTAAACTGTCCCTTGATTGTAACTTCAAACATTTTTTATTACAATATTAAACTGTTTAATGTCCATTCTAATTCTCTATATTGAATAAAATACAGTATGGGATAATTAGACCACATTCACGATAACATATTAATAGAGTAGAATGCTGGAAAAATGTATTTCTAAACAGTGATGCACTGTATCCATGTCTTTATTTTTTTGTATCTTTAACAATTTAGGAGAATATGACCGACGCAGACTAGAGGACACAGAGCTGCAAACATCTGTTACTCAGATTATTATGCATCCTGAATACAACACCCAGAAAACTGACAATGACATTGCCTTACTACGCCTTGCACAGCCAGTTGTGTATAACAAGTATATCCTGCCCATCTGCCTTCCTAGTTTTGGGCTTGCTGAAAGAAATCTGACCTTGGAGGGTACTAAAGTGGTAGTGACAGGCTGGGGCGCCCTACATGAAGCAACCCGCAACCGTTCCCAAATCCTCAGCTACATTCAGATCCCACTAGTGTCTTATGGTCTTTGTGCTCAAGTCATGAACAATGATCTATCAGACAATATGCTATGTGCAGGTCAGCTTGGTGACATCCAGGATGCTTGTCGTGGGGACAGTGGTGGGCCAATGGTTACCAAGTTTGGTGGCTCTTGGTTTCTAGTTGGTTTGGTGAGCTGGGGGGAGGGTTGTGGAAGGGCTAATAACTTTGGAATATACACCAAGGTCAGTCGTTACCTAGAATGGATCAGTCAGCAGATGGCAAGTGCCGAAGCCGCAGCCCAAGTGGCAGATGCTCAAAACCAAGAGAAACAAAAATCCAACAAATCACTGAAGATTAAACCTTAGAAAACAAAGATGTTGATTGTAAATCCTAGTTACACCAACAATTAAACAAAATCTTTAATGCATATGCTGTCATGATAAGGTTACCTTTCTTTATTATATTAAGAAGTGTTGAAATGACAATAAAATATATACAGTGACTCACAACTTGTTTCTGTTGTTTAGCTGTTCCAGTCCAGAATATCATTAGGAGGAACTCAAAAAAGTACATTGATCCTTCTGCTTAAGAGCTGCAGTGCTTGTGGCTCCCAAACAAAACTTTACTAATATCTTTAAGCTGTTTACATGGGTTAAACACATAAAACCAAATAAAATTATTTAGAAACGTTTATCTAATGAATCTTTTTTTAAATTCTTTTAAGGGATTGTGATCGACCCCTAGAGTCAGTAATGCAAAAATAACATGAATAACATGCAATTCCTGCTTTACAACCCTATTTCTCAAACATCTAAAAAGTTTTTGTTATTTCTTACATACAATATTGAGATATATATTGAATGTGTTCCAGAATATTTGATGTCCCTTCAGATCATTTTCTGACTAGTAGTGTACAGTGCCAGATTGCCCTGCAGGATACTTAGACTTTTCCGGGTGGGCCACTGTTGCCAGAGGGCCACATCCTTAGTAAGGGAGGTCACAGAGTGAGGCTTTTGCACATACGCAGCACATTTCTTCAAGGCTGCTTTGCTCAACAAGGATGTGAAAAGAGGCCCTAGGCAAGGTAGGGGGGCTTGTGGTGGAGCCAGGGGGGTGCGGATCTGATTTCCCAGTCTGGCCCTGAAGGTGTAGTTCATTTTATGGGATCAACATTTCTAAGTCTCATTTAACCTGATCTTTTATATGTACTTAGTACTAGAGAGGATCATTCAATCATAAACTAATGCAAAAATAATAAAAAAAATGTGTTATTCGTTGCTTTCATTTATGAATAATGAACAAATCGCCATATGACGTGCATTTGTTTAGTTATGAATACACATTCGTTAATGAAACACGTTAAGAAGAAGAAAACAAAGGAATAATGACGAATCTGGCAGTGTTCATTTGTTTCCTTAAAATAGTTAAAAATACTTACCTAAGCGCGCTCCTCTTCTTCACAGAGCTCCTGCCAGGGCCTGCACGAAAGGAGAAGGTCTGCCCGAGCACTTACATAATATGAACGAATAAAGAAATATTTGAACTAATTTCGTTCATACATTTGTTCATATAAAAAAATACAGTCAGGAAAGAAGTCAATCACAAGAGTTAATAAAGTACAAAATTGCTTGATTGCTTAAGCAAAACTGACAGTGAACTAAGAGTGATGTGTGCAATTTCTTACCCAATCCTGACTTCCCATTTGCTGGGCTAAAAAAAACAACATTTAAACCCCTTTTATGATCAATAGTTAGAGCAATGGCACTACATACGGATAAACTCCCCAATAATTACACAGTGGTAGATTTTAATCATTAGTAGTTTCGTATTATACTGATATTAGACGGGAGGGGTGCTTCGCATGAATTAGATATGCAAAAGAAATTGTGGCGATGCAAGAAAGAATCCCACTACAGAATGCGAGAATAGCACTCACTACCCTGACTGAAAGGCGAAATTTCTCTTGTGAGATTAAAACATAACTTTTAATAACTTTAAATTAAAAAAAGGGGGGGATACATTTACAATAAAAACTTGGGATAGAACCGTCACTGCTGGATTACCTTAATAATAGATAATTACTGATAGTCCTCTGAGGTATGATAGCCAAAGTAAATATTAAGGTATTATCAACAATTAGTTTTGTAATAAGCAAGTGGGTGACAATGAGTTAGGTGGTTAAGAGGTCACGATTGATTACTAGAGGAACCAAAGGAAGGTACTCTATTATTGTGAGTCTTGATAGTCTTGAGAAAAGGTTTACTACCTGGCAAAGGCTGATATTATATTGGATATTCGAACATAGTGATTGGAGACATTTAGACCAATAAAAGGGGTATATACATGGGATAAATATGTAGTGTTTCAACACGTGTATGGTTGCGCTGATGTTCTATCAGCAATAATAATTTTATTAAATATTCACATTGTATATTCCTTTATTGTACATCATATATATTTGGTAAACAGCAGTCACCTATTTTCTAAGTCTGTCTGTGTAGTGACAGGTCTGCTAATGGATGCTCTAGGCTAGAATTCTCTCTAAATATTAGATTTCTAATGAATAAATATATATTAACATACTTTACCTAAGGTAGAAAGTTCCCAATCACTAAATATAGGGACTGTTGCTTATAAATTTTAGCAAGTAGCTGCAGGTTGTCCCTTTCAATTCCCTAGTCAAATGAGTAATAAATATATAATAGCGTTATAAAAGTTATTATTTATTAATTTAATTTACATTTGACTCAAAGGATTGAGGGAGACTGGGTATCTGAATAGTTACTTGAATCAGTTTGCTACAGTACTGAAGAAAGGCAATATAGTGTCGTGTATACGGAAGAATTACTTTCTACATGGGCTTAAATGTTTGTTTATACGATGATGACAAAGACTCAATATTTAAATAGTTAGTCCTGTCCGTTCACTGTAATAACAGCTATGGTAAAGACAGGGGTATCTAGCATTTAGCAGAGTTGGTATTATTTGTTATGAAGCACTCATGTGCTAATGATTACATATTAGGTTGCAAACTTATTTATCTAGCTGTAATTATCGTAAGTTAAATTTCTCATTAAGTGCTGATATAAGTAACACAATTAGATTGAGGTATAAATGACGGTAACCATCCGATTGCTGTAATTGCTTTGAGAGGGATATTTACTAATAGGCAAACTCGAAATGTAATGTATTATACTACGTTGCCCTACTTATTATAATGTGCTGTTTTTGGTAAGTGATGCTATGGCTATACAAATGGTCAATTCAAATATCAACTCATGGATAGTGACAATAGCGAAAATAAGCTATTGTTTAAAGTACCGCAGCCGTCCGGTTGCAACACCGGTCCACCCACTTGTTTAGTAGTTAAAGAGGTTAACCAACAGATTAAATTTCTATCGTATTTTTAAAAAAGAGCTCCCAACAGCTCTAGGTCTAACACCTGACGCGCTTCGCCCGTATAGGGCTTTATCAAAGGTGGCGAGCCGCCCGTTCAAGGGAAATTTAAACCCGGTATTCACCGGAAGTTCCGCCTCCATTTGTTTCCTATGGGCTGACATATTTGTCAATCATTACCATGATGTGGAGAAAGTGCCGGTGTCAGGAGGACATTATTAAATTAAATGATACAGTTCTTAAGGTGGGTTACTATTGTTATATAGATGATTTGTACTGAAATTGAAGATAATTACATTACTGTAATTTTATCTTCAATTTCAGTACAAATTAAGGATATTGATTAAATTCAAATTGATTAACATCTATCTGATAAGGTAACACTTTTTCACCTTGAATTTGACTATAGATTACCAGATTTATATGTATTAATACACTTTATAATAAATGCATGTAAATTAAATCATGAATATAAAGTATTAGTATATTAATGGCAGAATTATAATAAACCCAATACTGTTAGATCATATACTGCTTGCCATTTATATTAATACTAAAAGCAATCATTACACTATAATCAGGGAATCGTCATGCTCATACATTGGTTAAAAATACCTATTATTGGCTTTCATCTATATAACAATAGTAATCCACCTTAAGAACTGTATCATTTAATTTAATAATGTCCTCCTTACACCGGCACTTTCTCCACATCATGGTAATGATTGACAAATATGTCAGCCCATAGGAAACAAATGGAAGCGGAACATCCGGTGAATACCGGGTTTAAATTTCCCTTGAACGGGCGGCTCGCCACCTTTGATAAAGCCCTATACGGGCGAAACGCGTCAGGTGTTAGACCTAGAGCTGTTGGGAGCTCTTTTTTAAAAATAGGATAGAAATTTAATCTGTTGGTTAACCTCTTTAACTACTAAACAAGTGGGTGGACCGGTGTTGCAACCGGACGGCTGCAGTACTTTAAACAATAGCTTATTTTCGCTATTGTCACTATCCATGAGTTGATATTTGAACTGACCATTTGTATAGCCATAGCATCACTTACCAAAAACAGCACATTATAATAAGTAGGGCAACGTAGTATAATACATTACATTTCGAGTTTGCCTATTAGTAAATATCCCTCTCAAAGCAATTACAGCAATCGGACGGTTACCGTCATTTATACCTCAATCTAATTTTGTTACTTATATCAGCACTTAATGAGAAATTTAACTTATGATAATTACAGCTAGATAAATAAGTTTGCAACCTAATATGTAATCATTAGCACATGAGTGCTTCATAACAAATAATACCAACTCTGCTAAATGCTAGATACCTCTGTCTTTACCATAGCTGTTATTACAGTGAACGGACAGGACTAACTATTTAAATATTGAGTCTTTGTCATCATCGTATGAACAAACATTTAAGCCCATGTAGAAAGTAATTCTTCCGTATACACGACACTATATTGCCTTTCTTCAGTACTGTAGCAAACTGATTCAAGTAACTATTCAGATACCCAGTCTCCCTCAATCCTTTGAGTCAAATGTAAATTAAATTAATAAATAATAACTTTTATAACGCTATTATATATTTATTACTCATTTGACTAGGGAATTGAAAGGGACAACCTGCAGCTACTTGCTAAAATTTATAAGCAACAGTCCCTATATTTAGTGATTGGGAACTTTCTACCTTAGGTAAAGTATGTTAATATATATTTATTCATTAGAAATCTAATATTTAGAGAGAATTCTAGCCTAGAGCATCCATTAGCAGACCTGTCACTACACAGACAGACTTAGAAAATAGGTGACTGCTGTTTACCAAATATATATGATGTACAATAAAGGAATATACAATGTGAATATTTAATAAAATTATTATTGCTGATAGAACATCAGCGCAACCATACACGTGTTGAAACACTACATATTTATCCCATGTATATACCCCTTTTATTGGTCTAAATGTCTCCAATCACTATGTTCGAATATCCAATATAATATCAGCCTTTGCCAGGTAGTAAACCTTTTCTCAAGACTATCAAGACTCACAATAATAGAGTACCTTCCTTTGGTTCCTCTAGTAATCAATCGTGACCTCTTAACCACCTAACTCATTGTCACCCACTTGCTTATTACAAAACTAATTGTTGATAATACCTTAATATTTACTTTGGCTATCATACCTCAGAGGACTATCAGTAATTATCTATTATTAAGGTAATCCAGCAGTGACGGTTCTATCCCAAGTTTTTATTGTAAATGTATCCCCCCCTTTTTTTAATTTAAAGTTATTAAAAGTTATGTTTTAATCTCACAAGAGAAATTTCGCCTTTCAGTCAGGATAGTGAGTGCTATTCTCGCATTCTGTAGTGGGATTCTTTCTTGCATCGCCACAATTTCTTTTGAACATTTAAACCCCTGTCTGTGCTAGCTCTGATCAGAACCATTTTAAGATTCAGGGCCAGTTTACGTGACGTGGAATTTAGCGCTTTTGCTCAAGTGTAAACTTTGTTAGAAGCAAACTTATTGCGTGCGTCGGGTTACACGTTTATTACAATTTGAAAGTAAAAATTTTGCATGCACGCTAACCAATTATCGCAACTGCGTTAACATGCTAGCCCAACAGGAGTTATTCATTATTTCACATGCCATTGTTCTTCACATACAGGATAATGTAATTTTTATTGTAAATACATATTTCTATGTATATACCTGTATATCTATCCCTATAGATATATAGGGATAGATATCTATTTCACATAACATTAGAAGATATATATAAATATATATTTAATAATAAAAATTACATTCTTTTCTATGTGAAGAACAAAGGAATGTTAAATATGAGTAACTGTGTGATTCGTGTTTCGTGATTTAGGTCTAACGCAGTGTCGGGTTAACGCACATGAAGAATTACTAATTTTAAATTGCGTTATTAAAATATTACATCTAAAATATTTAAAAAAATAATAAAATAATAATTATTAAAAATTATTATAGATAATGTAAAAAAAAATATATATATATGTATATATTCTATGGATTATTTCAAATTTTTTACAGTTCTTTATAATTTTTATAATACTTTTTTTAGAATATTTTATATGTACTATTTCAATAACGCAATGTAAGATTAGTAATTCTTCATCTGTGCTAACCCGACACCACATTATACCTAAATCATGAAACATGAATAGCTATATATATGTTTTTCATTCCTATGTTCTTTACATACACCTAGATTACAAGTTTTGCACTATAGAGGGTGCAAAACGAACGCAACAAAAGTTACGTTATTTCACCCTCCATAGCGCTGCCATTACGAGTTTTGGAAAAGCCGCCTTGTGAGTGCAATATGGTGGCGTTAAGCTCCATACCGCACAAAATAAAAGCGCTGCTTTGACGTGCTCATGTACACTTTCCCCATAGACATCAATGGGGAGAGAGTGTTAGAAAAAAACCTGTAAACAGAAAAGTGTATAAAATAGTGCGCTAGTGTTGGATGTGGGGTATCAGACTCCTTACAATAAGTTAGATCCTTCAATCTAAACAATAAGTGCAAAAGAAAAAATAGGTGTAGTAAGGGCGCTATTAGCTGAAGATACCAAAAGAAGGGTTATATGTGGTTTAAATTCATTAATGTGTATACAAATTCATAAAGGCTTTATCATAAAAACTTAAAATAATTTAATAAAATTAAAAAACGTGTTTCACATATAAATACAATCATATATAAAAGTTACATTTAATAGAGACGTCTCTAATTCAAACTTTCAGTATTCAGTGATCAAAATATATTCATTTTGTTATTTTAGAGGAGACAGAGAATGGATATACTGTGTATCTACTTACAAACTGTTAAATGTTTCAAGTTTGTATGACAGATAATTTCTGTGTTCTCTAAATAATAGATTAACTTTCTCACATAGAGTACATATCAAAGATAATTTGGCACAATAGAATTCTAAAAAATGTTTTAAAAGATGTTCATGATAAAGCTCATTTGTATATAAATCTGTAAAAGAGTCAATTTTTTGTTAGTATAGATTGAGCAAATCCTTAGTGGTGAGGCGGTGCAATATAGGTTAAGAGAAATGGTCTGTATAAGGATTGTACCTTTTAACTATTTGTGGTAACGACTGCAGGGTATCCAATGCGTCCTGCGTCTACATCAAACATGTATCACAATTAGTTCTTTTTTAGCAGTTATCGTACCTTAGGTTTGTAGATCTGAGACAGCAGGGTATCCAATGCGTCCTGCAGCGTGTCTCGACTGGCAGATTCCTCGTGCTGTCTGCGTCTGTTGTCACACCCGGTGCTTTGGGGGCTCGACTCACGCCTGCCAATCAGTGCTGTTAGAGATCACCTTAACTCAAATTCCCCTCTTACAGACTTGTATTGATGTAAATATCATAGGAAATATTGAGTAAGGTATATGGATGAGAATTCCTCGTAGTATGGATAAATTACCTGCCCTTAGTGCTGATGCACGCAGGTTTTTTATAGCGTTATGGTATATAGTTGATATAGAGTCAACCCGGGTTGTTCCAAGATTATTTGAGTGTAACTAACAAGGTGCACAGTCCCACAATTCAACGCGTTTCACTCTCTCCTAGAGCTTTATAAAGAATCTTTAGAATTCTATTGTGCCAAATTATCTTTGATATGTACTCTATGTGAGAAAGTTAATCTATTATTTAGAGAACACAGAAATTATCTGTCATACAAACTTGAAACATTTAACAGTTTGTAAGTAGATACACAATATCTCCATTCTCTGTCTCCTCTAAAATAACAAAATGAATATATTTTGATCACTGAATACTGAAAGTTTGAATTAGAGACGTCTCTATTAAATGTAACTTTTATATATGATTGTATTTATATGTGAAACACGTTTTTTAATTTTATTAAATTATTTTAAGTTTTTATGATAAAGCTTTTATGAATTTGTATACACATTAATGAATTTAAACCACATATAACCCTTCTTTTGGTATCTTCAGCTAATAGCGCCATTACTACACCTATTTTTTCTTTAGAAAAAAACCTAACACCTTTGATCGCAGAATGAAAAACTCTGTAACGCAACCCCATTGATGTCTATGGGGAAAACACCCTAACATAAACCCCACATCTAAACACCCCTAATCTGCTGCCCCCAACATCGCCGCCACCGAAATAAATCTATTAACCCCTAATCTGCTGCTCCCGATATCGCCGCCACTATAATAAAGTTATTAACCCCTATTCTCCCGCACCCCAACTTCGCCCACACTATAATAAAGATATTAACCTCTATTATGCCGCTCCCCGACTTTGTCGCCACTAAATAAAGTTATTAACCCCTAGACCTCTGGCCTCCCACTTCACTGCCACTAAATAAACCTATTAACCCCTAAACCGACAGCCCCCCCACTTTGCAAAAAACTAAATTATACTATTAACCACTAAACATAACAACCCCCTAACTTTAAATTAAAATTACAAGATCCCTATCTTAAAATAAATAAAAACTTACCTGGGAAATGAAAAAAAAACTAAGTTTAAGCTATAAATTAAATTAACATTACTATTATACTAAAATTAAAATAACTATCAAGTAAATCAATTAAATTACTCATTAAACAAAACCTAATATAACTAAAAAAATTAAATCTACAGTTACAAAAAATTAAAAATACTAACTTACAAAAAATAAAAAATACTAAATTACAAAAAATAAAAAATACTAAATTACGAAAAATAACAAACAAAATTATCCAAAATAAAAACAATTACACCTCATCTAATAGCCCTATAAAAATAAAAAGCCCTCGCAAAATAAAAAAAAAACACTAGCATACAATAAAAAGGCCTTTTGTAGGACATTGCCCTAAAGAAATCAGCTCTTTTCCCTGAAAAAAATACAAAGACCCCCTAACAGTAAAACCCACCACCCAACCAACCCCCAAAATAAAAAAACTAACTCTAACAAAAACCTAAGCTACCCATTGCCCTGAAAAGGGCATTTGTATGGGCATTGCCCTTAAAAGGCATTTAGTTATTTTAAGACAAGCCCAAGTCCTAATCTAAAAAAAAAAACACCCAAAAAAGTTTTAAAAAACCTAACACTAACCCCAGACGATCCACTTACAGTTTCTGAAGTCCGGACATCCAGGTGGCGTCTTCTATCTTCATTCCGGCGTCGCAGAGCGGGTCCATCCTGAAAATCAGCCAAATAGAATTTCAGTAGCTCTCATCCTATTGGCTGATTTGAACAGCCAATAGGATTTCAGTAGCTCTCATCCTATTGGCTGATTTGAATTTCCAAAATCATATCAGCCAATAAGAATGCAAGGGACGCCATTTTGAAAAGGCTCCCTTGCATTGAAGATTCAGTATACGGCGGCGACCGTATGAAGAGATGCTCTACGCCGTATGTCTTCAGGATGGACTCGCTCCATGCTGACGGATGAAGATAGAATACACCGCCAGGATGAAGATAGAAGATGCTGCCTGGATGAAGATAGAAGACGCCGCCTGGATGGATGAAGACTTCTTGCCACCTTGATGTCCGGACTTCAGAAACTGTAAGCGAATCGTCGGGGGTTAGTGTTAGGTTTTTTAAACTTTTTTGGGTTTTTTTTTTAAAGAAAAGGGTT
Organism: Bombina bombina; assembly: GCF_027579735.1. NCBI lineage: Eukaryota > Metazoa > Chordata > Amphibia > Anura > Bombinatoridae > Bombina > Bombina bombina. The sequence continues at coordinate 261,533,480 of NC_069502.1, forward strand.
TGGCCTTGTCTTAAAAGAGCTAAATGCCCTTTTAAGGACATGAAAAAGAGCAAAATGCCCTTTTAAGGGCAACATCCATACAAATGCCCTTTTCAGAGCAATGGGTAGCCTAGGTTTTTGTTAGAGTTAGGTTTTTTATTTTGTAGACCCATATAGTTTAGTCTATACCAATATATAGGATTCCGACCTAGAATAATACTTAAGTAATTAATCTGTTGAACCACCTAAAAAATATGTGTACTATAACTTTCATGTTTTTTTATACAGCCAGAGAATTTCGGATTTCCTGTGATTTACTCATAAATAGCAGCAGAACCTCTTTTTGACCGGCCAAGTTAATACCCTCTAATTAAATCTAAGACTGATAGCTAAAGGTTTAAGCGCTAAATTAAAAAGAAGAGGAGAAAGTGGGCATCCTTGTCTGGTTCCTTTGGACAGTGTAATATATTGCGTTAATTCACTGATTACTTAAATCTGTGATGTAATAATATTATAAAAAGGGCCAGATAGCCCATACCTTTCTAGGTAAGTAAATACATTATCCCAATTAATTGTATCAAATGCTTTCTCGGCATCTAACATAATTAAAGCAAAATCTGTTCTAAATGGGAATGTACTATTCAACACCTTATTATAAAAGTAAGCTATGGCTAGCAAAACCTTTCTTATATTGTATGTGACATTTCTATCAGGCATAAAATCTACCTGGTCACTATGAATCAGAGTACTCATACCGCTCTTCAACCTCTCTACTATGATAGAATTAAGAATCTTATAGTTGTTGTTAAGCAGAGAGATAGGTCTATAAGAGCTAAGTAATTCTGGGTCTTCCCCTTTTTTGAGTATATCTGATAATGTTAATGTAAAATAGATATCTATACCTATATATCTATAGGAATAGATATACAGGTACAGGTATATACAGATATATATGTGTGTATATATACATTATAGCTCTTTGCAGTAAAACACCATATACCTTTTAACCCTTATAACTCAATATTTCTATGAATTATTTTTAGCAGATAGTGTTTATATGAAAGTAACTGTATTTTTAAATTTATTTATGTTAGTGCAACTTTTTTTTTAACACAGTACCCTTTATGCAAGGGTTTTAGTTGCGCATACCCAATGAGCATAAAATGCAATTGCGCTCTCGAGTTTACTTTCAGCTTGTAATACGCACAGAAAAAGCTGATATTGCGTGCACATAACAGTAAGCATGCCACTTGTAATCTAGCCCTCAGTGTGTGAGCTTGGTTAACACATTTGGGCCTAACTGACCCACGAGTGTGAGTGACTCTTGTCATCTTGGCACTCACTTTATCACATGTAGAAGGCAGCAATCTAACACTTTTCTGTAAAATAAAATTCTTAGTTCTTCATGAAATAGTTTTTGATATGTTCTGTAGTGTTTGCATTAGATGAATGATTCTTTTAATTTTTAAATTGTTTAATGTATGTTGTGGGTTAAAATTTGTTGGGTATTCTGCTGTCCATTATAAATAATGTTGAATGAATATTTTTTATTAAGTGAGGGACAGATTACAAGTGAAGAGCTAAACATATCACAGGCGTGATAAGCAATATTACTTGACTGCGCAACTTTGATACTACAAGTCCATGGTAAAGCGTTGTTTACCAAAGAAGGGTTAGCATGGCCGACTTCAATCGATTACTAAATATATGTATGTGTGCTGTATGTGTGTATGGATAATTGTTAATATATGTGTATACATGTGTATTTATGTGTTTATGTGTGTAGATATGTATGTGCACACATACATACGTATATACACATATAAACACACACACACACACACAAATATATATATATATATATATACACACATACACTTTGAGCCCTTTCCAGTTAAATACCTTGAAACATGCAATATAATTTGTATTTGTTTTTAATGCATATTAATGTGTTTTGAATAGAAATACTTTAAATTCCTGTGTTCTTCACAGAATTTTTTTTCCTTTTTTATTTTTAAATAGATATTTCTATAAATATATATGTATATGCAATATATATCTATTTATAGAGAGGATGCTTTGTTTTTTTGTTTTTTTTTTTTGTTCTGTATTGCATTGTTTTTGGTATTTATTGTTTTGTTTGGTTTTTCTTTTGTTTTATATTGTTTTGTTTTGTTTTATATTGGGTTTTTTTTCATTTATATTTTAAGTTATGGTAACCAGATGCGAAAACCCCCAATTCATATACAAAAAGTTTAAACCCTGTTAAGAGCAGTTCGGAAAGCTCCATGATTGGCAGAATTTATGCCTATGTCATCTTGAGAAACAGAGCTCTCTTTATTAGAAACATTGTGTTGATATGAACAACGCTCGATAATTGTGTCTTACTCGGTTCTGTATTATGTATGATTATTTTTCTTTTTTGTTTTGTATTATGAATTGGTAAATAAATAAAGATATATAAAAAAAATATATATATATATTTATATATCTACAGTATATATGTATATATATTTAAAAAAAAATACAAATAATCATGTGTGTGTGTATATATATATATATATAAATGAATAAATATATATTTTAAAATTAAAATTAAAAGAACATTTTCTTTTACGTGAAGAACATAGGAATTTAAAGTATTCCTATAATTTTTTTCTTTGAGCGCAGTTAGCAAGCAAATGAAAAAGTAATTTAGTGCTCCACTTGTAATCTAGCACCGAATATGTTAAATAATATTTGTCCATAATGAATGAGCAAATGACATCGCACATTTGTACTATTTAATATAAATACCAAAGCTCATACGAAAAAACAAAAAGAAAAAATATAAAGTGATTCTCTCTGTGTAAGTGATTTAACAAGGAAACTATAAATATAAAAAAACATAATTTATGTAAGAACTTACCTGATAAATTCATTTCTTTCATATTAACAAGAGTCCATGAGCTAGTGACGTATGGGATATACATTCCTACCAGGAGGGGCAAAGTTTCCCAAACCTTAAAATGCCTATAAATACACCCCTCACCACACCCACAAATCAGTTTAACGAATAGCCAAGAAGTGGGGTGATAAGAAAAAAAGTGCGAAGCATATAAAATAAGGAATTGGAATAATTGTGCTTTATACAAAAAAATCATAACCACCACAAAAAAGGGTGGGCCTCATGGACTCTTGTTAATATGAAAGAAATGAATTTATCAGGTAAGTTCTTACATAAATTATGTTTTCTTTCATGTAATTAACAAGAGTCCATGAGCTAGTGACGTATGGGATAATGACTACCCAAGATGTGGATCTTTCCACACAAGAGTCACTAGAGAGGGAGGGATAAAATAAAGACAGCCAATTCCTGCTGAAAATAATCCACACCCAAAATAAAGTTTAACAAAAAACATAAGCAGAAGATTCAAACTGAAACCGCTGCCTGAAGAACTTTTCTACCAAAAACTGCTTCAGAAGAAGAAAATACATCAAAATGGTAGAATTTAGTAAAAGTATGCAAAGAGGACCAAGTTGCTGCTTTGCAGATCTGGTCAACCGAAGCTTCATTCCTAAACGCCCAGGAAGTAGAAACTGACCTAGTAGAATGAGCTGTAATTCTTTGAGGCGGAATTTTACCCGACTCAACATAGGCAAGATGAATTAAAGATTTCAACCAAGATGCCAAAGAAATGGCAGAAGCTTTCTGGCCTTTCCTAGAACCGGAAAAGATAACAAATAGACTAGAAGTCTTACGGAAAGATTTCGTAGCTTCAACATAATATTTCAAAGCTCTAACAACATCCAAAGAATGCAATGATTTCTCCTTAGAATTCTTAGGATTAGGACATAATGAAGGAACCACAATTTCTCTACTAATGTTGTTGGAATTCACAACTTTAGGTAAAAATTCAAAAGAAGTTCGCAACACCGCCTTATCCTGATGAAAAATCAGAAAAGGAGACTCACACGAAAGAGCAGATAATTCAGAAACTCTTCTAGCAGAAGAGATGGCCAAAAGGAACAAAACTTTCCAAGAAAGTAATTTAATGTCCAATGAATGCATAGGTTCAAACGGAGGAGCTTGAAGAGCTCCCAAAACCAAATTCAAACTCCATGGAGGAGAAATTGACTTAATGACAGGTTTTATACGAACCAAAGCTTGTACAAAACAATGAATATCAGGAAGAATAGCAATCTTTCTGTGAAAAAGAACAGAAAGAGCGGAGATTTGTCCTTTCAAAGAACTCGCGGACAAACCCTTATCTAAACCATCCTGAAGAAACTGTAAAATTCTCGGTATTCTAAAAGAATGCCAAGAAAAATGATGAGAAAGACACCAAGAAATATAAGTCTTCCAGACTCTATAATATATCTCTCGAGATACAGATTTACGAGCCTGTAACATAGTATTAATCACGGAGTCAGAGAAACCTCTATGACCAAGAATCAAGCGTTCAATCTCCATACCTTTAAATTTAAGGATTTCAGATCCGGATGGAAAAAAGGACCTTGAGACAGAAGGTCTGGTCTTAACGGAAGAGTCCATGGTTGGCAAGATGCCATCCGGACAAGATCCGCATACCAAAACCTGTGAGGCCATGCCGGAGCTATTAGCAGAACAAACGAGCATTCCCTCAGAATCTTGGAGATTACTCTTGGAAGAAGAACTAGAGGCGGAAAGATATAGGCAGGATGATACTTCCAAGGAAGTGATAATGCATCCACTGCCTCCGCCTGAGGATCCCGGGATCTGGACAGATACCTGGGAAGTTTCTTGTTTAGATGAGAGGCCATCAGATCTATCTCTGGGAGCCCCCACATTTGAACAATCTGAAGAAATACCTCTGGGTGAAGAGACCATTCGCCCGGATGCAACGTTTGGCGACTGAGATAATCCGCTTCCCAATTGTCTACACCTGGGATATGAACCGCAGAGATTAGACAGGAGCTGGATTCCGCCCAAACCAAAATTCGAGATACTTCTTTCATAGCCAGAGGACTGTGAGTCCCTCCTTGATGATTGATGTATGCCACAGTTGTGACATTGTCTGTCTGAAAACAAATGAACGATTCTCTCTTCAGAAGAGGCCAAAACTGAAGAGCTCTGAAAACTGCACGGAGTTCCAAGATATTGATCGGTAATCTCACCTCCTGAGATTCCCAAACTCCTTGTGCCGTCAGAGATCCCCACACAGCTCCCCAACCTGTGAGACTTGCATCTGTTGAAATTACAGTCCAGGTCGGAAGAACAAAAGAAGCCCCCTGAATTAAACGATGGTGATCTGTCCACCACGTTAGAGAGTGCCGAACAATCGGTTTTAAAGATATTAATTGATATATCTTCGTGTAATCCCTGCACCATTGGTTCAGCATACAGAGCTGAAGAGGTCGCATGTGAAAACGAGCAAAGGGGATCGCGTCCGATGCAGCAGTCATAAGACCTAGAATTTCCATGCATAAGGCTACCGAAGGGAATGATTGAGACTGAAGGTTTCGACAGGCTGTAATCAATTTTAGACATCTCTTGTCTGTTAAAGACAAAGTCATGGACACTGAATCTATCTGGAAACCCAGAAAGGTTACCCTTGTTTGAGGAATCAAAGAACTTTTTGGTAAATTGATCCTCCAACCATGATCTTGAAGAAACAACACAAGTCGATTCGTATGAGACTCTGCTAAATGTAAAGACGGAGCAAGTACCAAGATATCGTCCAAATAAGGAAATACCACAATACCCTGTTCTCTGATTACAGACAGAAGGGCACCGAGAATCTTTGTGAAAATTCTTGGAGCTGTAGCAAGGCCAAACGGTAGAGCCACAAATTGGTAATGCTTGTCTAGAAAAGAGAATCTCAGGAACTGATAATGATCTGGATGAATCGGAATATGCAGATATGCATCCTGTAAATCTATTGTGGACATATAATTCCCTTGCTGAACAAAAGGCAATATAGTCCTTACAGTTACCATCTTGAACGTTGGTATCCTTACATAACGATTCAATAATTTTAGATCCAGAACTGGTCTGAAGGAATTCTCCTTCTTTGGTACAATGAAGAGATTTGAATAAAACCCCATCCCCTGTTCCGGAACTGGAACTGGCATAATTACTCCAGCCAACTCTAGATCTGAAACACAATTCAGAAATGCTTGAGCTTTCACTGGATTTACTGGGACATGGGAAAGAAAAAATCTCTTTGCAGGAGGTCTCATCTTGAAACCAATCCTGTACCCTTCTGAAACAATGTTCTGAATCCAAAGATTGTGAACAGAACTGATCCAAATTTCTTTGAAAAAACGTAACCTGCCCCCTACCAGCTGAACTGGAATGAGGGCCGTACCTTCATGTGAACTTAGAAGCAGGCTTTGCCTTTCTAGCAGGCTTGGATTTATTCCAGACTGGAGATGGTTTCCAAACTGAAACTGCTCCTGAGGACGAAGGATCAGGCTTTTGTTCTTTGTTGAAACGAAAGGAACGAAAACGATTGTTAGCCCTGTTTTTACCTTTAGACTTTTTATCCTGTGGTAAAAAAGTTCCTTTCCCACCAGTAACAGTTGAAATAATAGAATCCAACTGAGAACCAAATAATTTGTTTCCCTGGAAAGAAATGGAAAGTAGAGTTGATTTAGAAGCCATATCAGCATTCCAAGTCTTAAGCCATAAAGCTCTTCTGGCTAAGATAGCCAGAGACATAAATCTAACATCAACTCTAATAATATCAAAAATGGCATCACAGATGAAATTATTAGCATGCTGGAGAAGAATAATAATATCATGAGAATCACGATTTGTTACTTGTTGCGCTAGAGTTTCCAACCAAAAAGTTGAAGCTGCAGCAACATCAGCCAATGATATAGCAGGTCTAAGAAGATTACCTGAACATAGATAAGCTTTTCTTAGAAAAGATTCAATTTTTCTATCTAAAGGATCCTTAAACGAGGTACCATCTGATGTAGGAATGGTAGTACGTTTAGCAAGGGTAGAAATAGCCCCATCAACTTTAGGGATTTTGTCCCAAAATTCTAATCTGTCAGGCGGAACAGGATATAATTGCTTAAAACGTTTAGAAGGAGTAAATGAATTACCCAATCTATCCCATTCCTTAGCAATTACTGCAGAAATAGCATTAGGAACAGGAAAGACTTCTGGAATAACCGCAGGAGCTTTAAAAACCTTATCCAAACGTATAGAATTAGTATCAAGAGGACTAGAATCCTCTATTTCTAAAGCAATTAGTACTTCTTTAAGTAAAGAGCGAATAAATTCCATCTTAAATAAATATGAAGATTTATCAGCATCAATCTCTGAGACAGAATCCTCTGAACCAGAAGAGTCCAAAGAATCAGAATGATGGTGTTCATTTAAAAATTCATCTGTAGAGAGAGAAGATTTAAAAGACTTTTTACGTTTACTAGAAGGAGAAATAACAGACAAAGCCTTCTTTATGGATTCAGAAACAAAATCTCTTATGTTATCAGGAACATTCTGCACCTTAGATGTTGAGGGAACTGCAACAGGCAATGGTACATCACTAAAGGAAATATTATCTGCATTAACAAGTTTGTCATGACATTTAATACAAACAACAGCTGGAGGAATAGCTACCAAAAGTTTACAGCAGATACACTTAGCTTTGGTAGATCCAGCAGGCAGAGGTTTTCCTGTAGTATCTTCTGGCTCAGATGCAACGTGAGACATCTTGCAATATGTAAGAGAAAAAACAACATATAAAGCAAAATAGATCAAATTCCTTATAAGACAGTTTCAGGAATGGGAAAAAAATGCCAAACATCAAGCTTCTAGCAACCAGAAGCAAATGAAAAATGAGACTGAAATAATGTGGAGACAAAAACGACGCCCATATTTTTTGGCGCCAAATAAGACGCCCACATTATTTGGCGCCTAAATGCTTTTGGCGCCAAAAATGACGCCACATCCGGAACGCCGACATTTTTGGCGCAAAATAACGTCAAAAAAATGACGCAACTTCCGGCGACACGTATGACGCCGGAAACGAAATGAATTTTTGCGCCAAAAAAGTCCGCGCCAAGAATGACGCAATAAAATGAAGCATTTTCAGCCCCCGCGAGCCTAACAGCCCACAGGGAAAAAGTCAAATTTTTGAGGTAAGAAAAATATGATAATTAAAGCATAATCCCAAATATGAAACTGACTGTCTGGAAATAAGGAAAGTTGAACATTCTGAGTCAAGGCAAATAAATGTTTGAATACATATATTTAGAACTTTATAAATAAAGTGCCCAACCATAGCTTAGAGTGTCACAGAAAATAAGACTTACTTACCCCAGGACACTCATCTACATGTTTGTAGAAAGCCAAACCAGTACTGAAACGAGAATCAGTAGAGGAAATGGTAAATATAAGAGTATATCGTCGATCTGAAAAGGGAGGTAAGAGATGAATCTCTACGACCGATAACAGAGAACCTTATGAAATAGACCCCGTAGAAGGAGATCACTGCATTCAATAGGCAATACTCTCCTCACATCCCTCTGACATTCACTGCACGCTGAGAGGAAAACCGGGCTCCAACTTGCTGCGGAGCGCATATCAACGTAGAATCTAGCACAAACTTACTTCACCACCTCCCTTGGAGGCAAAGTTTGTAAAACTGATTTGTGGGTGTGGTGAGGGGTGTATTTATAGGCATTTTAAGGTTTGGGAAACTTTGCCCCTCCTGGTAGGAATGTATATCCCATACGTCACTAGCTCATGGACTCTTGTTAATTACATGAAAGAAATATATAATATAAAAAATGTGATCAAAAAGTGCACAGAATATAATTTGCAATTAGGGGAATTGAACTCTAGGGGGGATATTTATCAAAGGTCTGGCGGACCTGATCTGACAGTGCGAATCAGGTACGCCAGACCTTGCTGAATGCGGAGAGCAATACGCTCTCCATATTCAGCAATACACCAGCAGCTCTTGTGAGCTGCTGGTGCAACGCCGTCCCCTGCAGATTCACGGCCAATCGGCTGCCAGCAGGGAGGTGTCAATCAACCCGATCGTACTCGATTGGGTTGATTTTCTGCGATGTGTGTCCGCCTGCTCAGAGCAGGCGGACAGGTTATGGAGCAGCGGTCTTTAGACCGCTGCTTCATAACTGCTGTTTCTGGCAAGTCTGAAGGCTCGTCAGAAACACGGCCCTCCGGAGCTTGATAAATGGGCCCCTAGATGACCACTACTCTATCAGTTCCCACTAATGTTTTTAAATGTATATAAAAATGATACACTCTATGTAAGTGATACAACAAAGTCCATATGACTTACATTGCAAGGCTTTTGACTAAATCCCCACTGGTAAAATATGTCACTTCCAATACTCTAAATACATTGCTCTGACAAAAATAAAGAATGTGATCAAACAAGCACGGTGCATAGATAGAAATGCAAAACATATACTTAAATTATAAATCACCACAAATGAAAATAGATGTAGAAAGTTCACTTTATTTTCATGAATTCTTCTGTTATTATGTCTTATGGTGGTTTCTTCAAAAAGATAGAAACATAGATATAGTGCTAAACAGTTTACATATAAAATGATATCCCAATCCAAATGAACGGTACTCACATGGGGGAGAGCTTCAATAGCTCTAAGTTATAGATGTTATTTAAAATCCCACTTACATAGACCGGAACATGTATTCCATGTTCAAATGACCCAGCTTCAAAGGCAGATTTAGGAATAGAATTACAAGGCTCCATAACTGCAAAAGAAAAAAAACCTAATAATAACGTTAAATGCAGAAGAAAGTATAAAGTTAAATGATAATATCCCCATTAAAAGAGCTCTTGAAGAAAGGGAGACACTTACCCCTTAGAAAAAAACAATTTGAAAAATCACTAATACAAGACAAGTACATCTTGCATCCAGACAGCACACTTGTAAAGGAAGGTGTCATGAGATGCAGGACATAACAATGATGGTACAACTCTATTTTATTGCAGAGCATAACAATACACATCTAGTCAGGTTGATTGTACTAAACTAACTGCGACACAGACACCGGACCTAAGCCCCGCCCACATACTAGTGACATCACATCCTGCTCTCATCACATCTTCCCCTTTTTCAAAGGCAAAGCATACATTTGCATATAATAAATAACAAGGTACACCAACAGGGTATACAACAACATTTTGTTTTTGAACATTATAAAAACAGATAGATTAGAAAACATGAACAAATAAATTACTTCCTGACTTGGACATCGGGGTAGACTACCCTAGTCCACAGTGACCCTGGGATTATTCTGCCCAAACTTCCGGTCACTGTTCTAGCTAAAGTCAGTCCCTGTATCGGGCCGGAAGTTTCACCACTCTTCCGCTTGATGTAACTTTGCATGAACTGTCCTCTGATACAGAAGATGGTGAACAAGAGTCTGCTGGAGGCAAAGATATATCCCCGCTGTGATCTTGCTGAGGGGAAGGCACCTCTCTTAGAACAGGGGATCCCACCGGCGGTGGTACTGAGGTATCCGGTTCCAGACTCTCAGGTACAGGCTGAAGATGTCTTTGGTTACGGCGTGTAACCGTCCCTCCCTCTGTAAGGACTGTGTAAGACCTTGGTTCTGGAGAGCGGCCCACTACCGTAGCAGGCGTCTTCCATTTCTTCTCATCATCCAGTTTAATCCTGACACTTTGGCCCGCTTTCAGTTCCTGTAAAGGCCTGACAGAATGTCTCCTGTCGTAGAAGAAACAATAACCCTTTTTGGCCTCTTCATCCCTCCTAAGGACTTCGTCCCGAGGAACAGGGCCAGGCGGCTTGAAGACACCCACTGAGGGTAAAGTGGTGCGAATCTGGCGTCCTAGCATCAGCTGTGCCGGGCTAAACCCGGTGGCTTGAATGGGCGTCGCCCTGTATGACAAGAGGGCTAGGTACGGCTCAGATTGCTTTAGAATGAATTTTGTTGTTTGAACTGCCCTTTCAGCCATTCCGTTGGCCTGCGGATAATGTGGACTTGACGTGGAATGTACAAAATCATATTCCCTGCTGAAAGCACTGAACTCTGTAGAAGCGAACTGCATACCATTATCACTCACTAGCTCCATTGGAATGCCCCAGCGGGCGAACAAGCTCTTCAGGCGAATGATAACGGCCTGACTTGTGATATCATTCAGGGGTGCAATTTCCAAATACCTGGAATAGTAGTCGATCACAACAAGAAACTTTTTTCCGTGCAGTTCACACAAATCAGCAGCTATTTTCTGCCACGGCCCCGCAGGCAGCGGAGTAGACATTAAGGGCTCCCTTCTCTGAGTAGGCCGGCGTTCCCGGCAAAAGGCACATTTAGACACGTGATTTGCAATGTCGGAGCTGATCCCAGGCCATCACACAGCTGTAGCTGCCCTTTCTCTGCACTTTGTAATGCCTAAGTGGCCATCGTGAATCCTGTTTAACATCTCCTTCCTCATGCTGACAGGAATTACAATGCGGTCTTGGAACAGCACCAACCCCTCCAGCTCTGTGAGCTGTGACCTCTCTGGCTGGTAAGCATTTAAAGACATCCAGGCTGCCCGGCTCTCGGGCCAGCCATCTTTTATGTACCTTATAACTTCTTGCAGATCTGTGTCCAAATATGTCTCTTTCTTTATCTCTTCCAGTTTCCTTGAAGAAATGGACTTAGAGGCCAGAACTGAATCAACATACACTTTCACATCCGATTCCGTGGAGGATTCTTCAGCAGCAGCCAGCGGGAGCCTGGATAGTGTATCTGCCACAACCAGTTGTTTCCCCGGCACATGCACTGCCTGAACATTGAACCTGAGCAGTCTCATTAAAAGTCTCTGGCATCTCAAGGGTGTTTTGTCAATGTCATAAGAATTAATTAGAGGGACTAGCGGTTTGTGGTCAGTTTCCAGACTAAATTTCTCCAAACCCACTAGATAACGCTGAAAGCGCTCACAGGCCCAAACTGCAGCCAGGCACTCTTTCTCAATTTGAGCGTATTTTGACTCCGCAGCCGTCAGTGTGCGGGAACAGTAGGCGATGGGCTGTAGTTTGTTGTCATTCAGCTGCAGGAGTGCAGCCCCCAACCCATAACTGCTTGCATCAGCACTAACCACAGTCTTTTTTGAAGGGTCGTAGAACCCCAGCACTGGGGCAGACCCCAGCAGGGACTTGGCATGCAGGAACGCTTTTTCTTGTGAGGGTCCCCAGACCCAGGCAACATCTTTCTTAAGCAACTCTGTGATAGGGTGTAAAACTGTAGATAAATCTGGAAGAAACTTGCCCACGTAATTTACAAGGCCCAATATCTGTCTCAGCTCATGTACATCAGAAGGGCTTTTCATCTGTTCGATAGCCCGAATTTTCTCGGGGTCCGGCTTGATGCCATCCCCGTTGATGATATGCCCAAAGTAGCATAATTCAGTTTTCCTAAAATGACATTTTTCTTTATTCAGCTTCAGCCCAGACTCTTTGATAGCCTGCAGCACACAACACAAACGCTGATCATGCTCCTCCACTGTAGACCCATACACTAGAATGTTGTCCATGACGACCGCTGTGCCCACGTGGCCACTCAGGAGCGAACTAATTTCCCTTTGAAAGATCTCAGGAGCGGAGGATATCCCAAAGGGGAGTCGGCAGAAGCAGAACCGACCAACCGGTGTGATAAAGGTAGTCAGTTTGCGGCACTTTGGATCCAGGGGGATCTGCCAAAAGCCGCTAGAAGCGTCTAATGTGGAAAAGAACTTCGCCCCAGCCAACTTCGGGGCTATATCTTCCAATGTCGGCAGCACAAATCTCTCCCTCTTCACTGCCTCATTCAACCTTTTCAGGTCCACACAGATGCGCACCTTTCCGTTTTTCTTTGCAACTGGAACAATGGGGGCACACCAATCAGTTGCTTCAACAACCTCTTCAATAACCCCCATAGACTTCATGCGCATGAGCTCTTTCTCCCCTTGAGGCATGAGTGGGAACGGAATTCTACGAGGAGTAGAAATGCTGTATGGGACTGCGTCACTTTTAAGTGCTATACGGACAGGTTTGCAGTTCAGTAGGCCCAACTCGCCAAACATATCTTCAGAGATCTCATTCACTCTGGCCACGAGGCCCAAGTCACAGGCTGCTTTTCTGCTCAATAAACTGTTAACACACTGACCTCGGATCACATGCACCCACATGGTGAACTTCTTTTGTTTGTACCCACAGCTGGCAAGAAATTTCCCCACACAATCAATGCGGCCACCAGGACTATGGACATTTGTAGTAACCTTCGCCAGCTGGGGCTGTCAAGGCAGTTTCATAAATTCAGCAAAAGACATTACAGTAATATCAGCTCCTGTGTCAATCTTAAAATCAACTTTGGCTCCCATTACAGTAAAAGTAACTTTCCAATCTTCCTCTGAGCTTGTCCGTTCCACAACAGACCCCACAAAAGACACTTCCTGACCCTCCTGGTCACTGTCCACCTGCATCTCCTTAATGTATTCAGTTTTACACACCACTTCAAAATGGCCTATTCTGTTACATTTTCTGCATCTTTTATCTCTGGCCGGGCATATAGCACTCTGATCATGAGCCCGGTAGCACCGTGTGCATCGGCCATGTTGCGCCCATCCACTTCTAGGCCTTTCCAGTACTTTAGATCTACCGCTCACACTGTGCCTTTCACTAGTAATTTTCCTAGACTGTTGCACTTCATCCACAATACTCTCAGACCTCAGATCAGCACTTTGCTTTTTCACCAGTTCACTCTGGCGGGCCATCCTAATAGCCCCGTCTAACATTAAATCAGGCTCTAACTGCAGCTTCAGGGAGACTTCAGCATCTGCAATTCCAATAACTATTCTGTCTCTGATTTGCTCTTCTTTAGCAACACCAAACTCACAGAATTCAGCTAATTCATACAGGCTGCGCACAAATGACTCCACAGATTCTCCCACACGCTGATTACGTTTGTGAAAACAAGCTCTCTCATGAATCACATTTCTTTTGGGCACAAAGTGGGCACTGAGTTTATCCATAACTATATCAAAGTTAAATTCTTCCCCTTCTTGGAAAGTAAAAGCATTGAACACTGGCTCTACATCTTTCCCCATGGAGTATAAAAGAGAATTAACTTGTACTTCACCACTCTCCTTGTTCAGTTTGGATGCAATCCTGAAGCGCTGAAACCGCTGACGCCATGTGGGCCAAGCTGCAGGCTGAGAAAAGTCAAAAGGCTCAGGTGGGGTAAACTTTGACATTGCAATCGATCAGGAACAGAAGCGCAGTCCAGAACTTCTGACACCATGTCATGAGATGCAGGACATAACAATGATGGTACAACTCTATTTTATTGCAGAGCATAACAATACACATCTAGTCAGGTTGATTGTACTAAACTAACTGCGACACAGACACCGGACCTAAGCCACGCCCACATACTAGTGACATCACATCCTGCTCTCATCACAGAAGGTTCGCGTAAAACTAACGTAACGTCATATATAATAGAAAAGGGTGCCAAAAAGTATGAACACTATCACGCCAACACACTTAAATCCGAAGGACAGTGTACTTCAACATGCGTCAATGTTGAAAAAACTAGAGTGCATCAAAATACACTCATGAAGGCACTGCAGCATAAAAAATTAAGCATGTGAAAAAATGAGGCAATTAAAAATAAACATATTAACACTTTAAAAGGGGAAATATCAAATAACAACATATATATATATATATATATATATATATATATCTGTCCCAAGCCTATGTACATATATAACAATATATATATATATATATATATAGTGATAACCTAAACAGCTTATAGGGTGCCAAGTAAATAAAAGTATAGTATAGAGGAAACCAATAGAAAGCTAAGACCAGTGCTGAAACATAACAGCAGAGCAACTAGAATAGGAGTATATCGACGAACCAAAGGCAGAGGCAAAGGACAAGTCCATGCGACTTACATTGCAAGGCTTTTGACTAAATCCCCACTGGTAAAATATGTCACTTCCAATACTCTAAATACATCGCTCTGACAAACACTGTACTCTGAGGGGAAATGAGCCTCAACTTGATCTGAGAACCCCTCATTCTGAAGAATCAAACGCACATCTTCATTCTTCGACCACATCCAGCGGAGGCAAAGACTTGACTGTGGTACTGGTGAGGTGGGGAACCTTTGCCTCCTCCTAGTGGTAGGAAAGAGTAATTCCTAGGAGTAATGGATCATGGACACTAACCACCTGTATGAAAGAAACAAAAAATATTTAAAGGGTGTATGTATTGCGGAGCTCAAACTTACAAACAATATCTCCTTCCAGGGGGTATCATTCCTT